>NW_027438953.1:603291-1206583 GCF_040939455.1 Microcebus murinus
CAGAGAGCCCCGGAATCCGACGTGGAGAGCTGCGTGTACGTCCCCATCAGGAGGCGGTCCCCACCTCCGCGGCTCTCCCCTTGCGGGGAGCGGCAGCCGGCAGCCGCAGGGCCTCAGGGAAGACACCAGGCTGGGCCCCCGCGGCACAGCGGGGGCACGTCCCCCCGCACGCGACTTAGGGACGGCTGCTGGAGACTGCTGCGGCCACCCTGCTGCCGGGTTTCTGGAGGGCTTCCTGGAAGCAGCGTCCACACCAAGCCCTTGGAAGGCCCAGGCGACGGAGGAGCCGGTCAGGCAGGGGCCGAGGACGGTGAGAGGCCGGGCGGGAAGGAGCATGTCAGGCCGGGGCAGAGGACGGTGACACGCCGGGCGGGGAGGAGCCGGTCAGGCGGGGGCCCAGGACAGTGACGGGCCTGGCCGGGGAGGAGTGCGTCAGGCAGGGGCAGAGGTGACGGGCTGGGTAAGGGGTAGGGTGACAGTTAGGGCACAATTCACAATCGCAAAGATGTGGAAGCGACCCGAGTGCCCCTCCATCCAGGAGTGCATTAATAAAATGTGGCGCGTGGACACCACGGAGTGCCATTCGGCTGTGAGGAGCAGCGGTGAGAGGGCGCCTCTCGTGTTCTCCTGGCCAGAGCTGGAACCCGTTCCAGTAAGCCGAGTATCCCAAGAATGGACACACGAGCACCACGTGCTCGCGCTCACCAGCAAACTGGTACGAACGGATGGACACCTAAGTGGACAGAGAGGAATCACCTTCGTCGGGTGGGTGTCGGGCGGGTGGGGGGAGGGATGGGCATACACATCCGTTAGGGATGGGGTGGGTGCGCACCGACTGGGGGATGGGCGCGCTTGAAGCTCTGACCCGAGGGTGGAGGCTTGGAGAGGGCGACGTACCCGACCTTAACATTGGTGCCCCCACGATACGCTGGGACAACATGAGAGGTATCTGAATAAGAACACAGGGGGGAGGGGGGCACGGGCAACACATGTCACCTGAATACTTGTACTCCCATCATCTGCTTGAAAAGAGAGAGAAAAGAAAATGCAATAATAGAGGTAAGAGACACTTTTTAAAAATGATGAATCCGAAGAGAAAAGTAAAAGGAGGCCTGTGGAGCAGGTCTGGGTGTGACTCCGGATCCCCCAACATCAGGTGCCACCACCAAAGATTCCTACGTGTAGCCCATAGAACCCCAAAAGCAACGGGACGAGTTCTGGTCACATACTCCCTCAAAATGACATCCTGGCCTTCTTCTGGAACTCCCTCCCCTCTCAGACTCTCAAGGTTTCCTCCAGCGTGTCGGTTCCCACAGAGCAGACCTTGGGTCTGAGACCTGACAGTCCAGATGCCACGCGTGCTGCCGCGTGGCGGCGGTGTCGCGGCTTGGGACAAGAGGAGGCCCCACGGTGCGGGCTGGGGCGCCAGGCACCGCGGCGGGCGCTGAGGGTGGGGGTCACCGCCACCCCGGGCCGCCGCCGCGCTCCCAGAAAGGGAACAGAACAAGAGGCAAAAAAAAAAAAAAAAAAAAAAAAAAACCAGAAGAAGCCTAAGGCACCCGGTATTCCCAGGCGGTCTCCCATCCAAGTACTAAGGAGGCCCGACCCTGCTTAGCTTCCCAGACCAGACGAGCTCGGGGGCGTTCGGGGTGGTGTGGCCCTAGACGGCGGAGGGCGCCCCTGCCCCGCTCAAGAAGCCGAGCCTCTCTGCGCTTTCCCGCCGCCGCCCCCGCCGCAGCCTCCGCCGCCGCCGCCGCCTCCTCCCGCCCCAGGCCCCGCGCCGGGCCGGGTCCGGTGTGCTCCGAGGGTCGGGGGTGACGGGCGGGGCGGGGCGGGGTGGGGCGGGGCGCGGGGCTGTCTCTCTATACACACACACACTCACACTCACGCACACTCACACAATATGCGCCTCCACGGCTGGACTCGCCAAGGTGGAGCCCTCCCAGCCCCCCTCGTCTCCTTGCCTGGCCTCCTTCACGTACCCGCTGCCCACCCCAGGCGCCTGGCCGCAGCTGACTGCGCACGAGCGGGACGCTCGCCCTTTGACCCCAGCCAGGGGCCGCCCTCCCCCACAACCCCTTTCAGCTGCGGCCCCCCTCGCCCTGTGGGTGGGCTGCCGCCTATTCCCCGGGCCAGGGCTGGGGCACAGCCAGTGTATGGGGCGTCTCTCTCTGGGGATGTGTCCCATGGGTGGGGTGGGGTGGCGTGGTTTGGGGGGCGCTGAAGAAATCAGTCCCCTCCATCTCCTACCTCTGGAAAACGCCCAAGCCCGTGGAGAACTGCCGGCACCGCTTCGTGGGGGCCGGGACCCTCCTCCGTGTCCTCCTGTGGCCCAGTCCAAGGGGCCTGGGCCTGGCCGGGGCTGCATTGGACCCCGACCACCCTGGCGTGTGGACTCGCTAAAAATCGGCCATTAGATATTGGATTCCAGCTTCCTTGAGGTCATTTCACTAATGAGTGCACCGGAAAGAGTTTCCTAATCCATCTGTGAGGGTGGCAACTGAAAGAGAATTTGAAAGCTGACAGAATAGGCGAGGGAAGGCATAGGAGATTTCCACACCCAGCAAGGAAGACTTTCCCGAAATGGAAGAAAGAAACGAGCAAACAGAGACACCGGTAGCCCGCCCGGAAAAGAGTCTGCCCCTGAGAGAAAGCACCCTGACCAGGTTCACCCGTGGGTGGGTGGCGAGCTAGCGGCATTCAGAAGAGCGAGGCCCGCAGTCTGTGCGGAAGACACCTGCGCTCGGGTGTGTGTGGCGGCGCGATTCCCAAGCAGCTCTAGATGTTAAACCCAGGAGAAGCCAGGGAGTTCCCAACGCCCCAGGTGTCCTCAGCACACGACTGGCTGCTGTGGGAATGCGAAGCCCGGCTCCTTGTCTCAGAGCGGGGTTCCCAGGAGGATCAGGCTGAAGCTGGGACTTGGCCTCAAAGTGTCCCCTCGCATGGCCACCCCCTTCCCCTTCCTGCTCCTCTACTCCTGGTGCCCCTCCATCCAGGGGCCAGACCTTAAAGAGTCACCGCAAGAGAATCCTGGTCCCAAAGGAGCCTTCTGGGGGACCGGTGCTGAGAGAGGTTGTGGGCATGGCCCGCTGGGGCTCTGCCCGACCCAGGGCTGAGAGATGCAACCTCCCAGCTCTGGGTCCCTGCAGGAAGTGTTGGCAAGCACAGGGCCGGTCCTCCAAAGGCCCAGGTGCAGGGAGCCCAGGCCAAGCAGCCTGTGGAAGAAGCCACTTGCCCTGCCACCCCGGGAACAGGACTGCGGGCCCCGGCCCTTCCCACCTCCTCCTCCTCCTCCTCCTCCGCCCTGCACCCCCCCCCCGACATGGCACAGGGCTCAGAGACACCTCAGACTCTTGCTACCCAAAGTGCAAAGGGCATCAGTTGCTCCTCCAAACCCCCCGCCCAGCAGACCGCGTCGTCCAGCCAGCCCCCGGGCCTCCCTGGGGTGCCCAGCACAAAAGTGCAGACACCCACCGGACCCTCAATCTCAGCTTTCGGATGCTTTTGCCACTCTAAGGACCCGCAGGCCCGCTGGGCCTTCGGGCAGGACAGAGAGCCCCGGAATCCGACGTGGAGAGCTGCGTGTACGTCCCCATCAGGAGGCGGTCCCCACCTCCGCGGCTCTCCCCTTGCGGGGAGTGGCAGCCGGCAGCCGCAGGGCCTCAGGGAAGACACCAGGCTGGGCCCCCGCGGCACAGCGGGGGCACGTCCCCCCGCACGCGACTTAGGGACGGCTGCTGGAGACTGCTGCGGCCACCCTGCTGCCGGGTTTCTGGAGGGCTTCCTGGAAGCAGCGTCCACACCAAGCCCTTGGAAGGCCCAGGCGACGGAGGAGCCGGTCAGGCAGGGGCCGAGGACGGTGAGAGGCCGGGCGGGAAGGAGCATGTCAGGCCGGGGCAGAGGACGGTGACACGCCGGGCGGGGAGGAGCCGGTCAGGCGGGGGCCCAGGACAGTGACGGGCCTGGCCGGGGAGGAGTGCGTCAGGCAGGGGCAGAGGTGACGGGCTGGGTAAGGGGTAGGGTGACAGTTAGGGCACAATTCACAATCCCAAAGATGTGGAAGCGACCCGAGTGCCCATCCATCCAGGAGTGCATTAATAAAATGTGGCGCGTGGACACCACGGAGTGCCATTCGGCTGTGAGGAGCAGCGGTGAGAGGGCGCCTCTCGTGTTCTCCTGGCCAGAGCTGGAACCCGTTCCAGTAAGCCGAGTATCCCAAGAATGGACACACGAGCACCACGTGCTCGCGCTCACCAGCAAACTGGTACGAACGGATGGACACCTAAGTGGACAGAGAGGAATCACCTTCGTCGGGTGGGTGTCGGGCGGGTGGGGGGAGGGATGGGCATACACATCCGTTAGGGATGGGGTGGGTGCGCACCGACTGGGGGATGGGCGCGCTTGAAGCTCTGACCCGAGGGTGGAGGCTTGGAGAGGGCGACGTACCCGACCTTAACATTGGTGCCCCCACGATACGCTGGGACAACATGAGAGGTATCTGAATAAGAACACAGGGGGGAGGGGGGCACGGGCAACACATGTCACCTGAATACTTGTACTCCCATCATCTGCTTGAAAAGAGAGAGAAAAGAAAATGCAATAATAGAGGTAAGAGACACTTTTTAAAAATGATGAATCCGAAGAGAAAAGTAAAAGGAGGCCTGTGGAGCAGGTCTGGGTGTGACTCCGGATCCCCCAACATCAGGTGCCACCACCAAAGATTCCTACGTGTAGCCCATAGAACCCCAAAAGCAACGGGACGAGTTCTGGTCACATACTCCCTCAAAATGACATCCTGGCCTTCTTCTGGAACTCCCTCCCCTCTCAGATTCTCAAGGTTTCCTCCAACGTGTCGGTTCCCACAGAGCAGACCTTGGGTCTGAGACCTGACAGTCCAGATGCCACGCGTGCTGCCGCGTGGCGGCGGTGTCGCGGCTTGGGACAAGAGGAGGCCCCACGGTGCGGGCTGGGGCGCCAGGCACCGCGGCGGGCGCTGAGGGTGGGGGTCACCCCCACCCCGGGCCGCCGCCGCGCTCCCAGAAAGGGAACAGAACAGGAGGCAAAAAAAAAAAAAAAAAAAAAAACCAGAAGAAGCCTAAGGCACCCGGTATTCCCAGGCGGTCTCCCATCCAAGTACTAAGGAGGCGCGACCCTGCTTAGCTTCCCAGACCAGACGAGCTCTGGGGCGTTCGGGGTGGTGTGGCCCTAGACGGCGGAGGGCGCCCCTGCCCCGCTCAAGAAGCCGAGCCTCTCTGCGCTTTCCCGCCGCCGCCGCCGCCGCCGCCGCCGCCGCCGCCGCCGCCGCCGCCGCCGCCGCCTCCTCCCGCCCCAGGCCCCGCGCCGGGCCGGGTCCGGTGTGCTCCGAGGGTCGGGGGTGACGGGCGGGGCGGGTCGGGTGGGGCGGGGCGGGGGGGTGTCTCTCTATACACACACACACACTCACACTCACGCACACTCACACAAGATGCGCCTCCACGGCTGGACTCGCCAAGGTGGAGCCCTCCCAGGCCCCCTCGTCTCCTCGCCTGGCCTCCTTCACGTACCCGCTGCCCACCCCCGGCGCGTCGCCGCCGCCGCTGACTGCGCACGCGCACGCGCGGGGCGCTCGCCCTTTGACCCCAGCCAGGGGCCGCCCTCCCCCACAACCCCTTTCAGCTGCGCCCCCCCCCTCGCCCTGTGGGTGGGCTGCCGCCTATTCCCCCGGGCCAGGGCTGGGGCACAGCCAGTGTATGGGGCGTCTCTCTCTGGGGATGTGTCCCATGGGTGGGGTGGGGTGGCGTGGTTTGGGGGGCGCTGAAGAAATCAGTCCCCTCCATCTCCTACCTCTGGAAAACGCCCAAGCCCGTGGAGAACTGCCGGCACCGCTTCGTGGGGGCCGGGACCCTCCTCCGTGTCCTCCTGTGGCCCAGTCCAAGGGGCCTGGGCCTGGCCGGGGCTGCATTGGACCCCGACCACCCTGGCGTGTGGACTCGCTAAAAATCGGCCATTAGATATTGGATTCCAGCTTCCTTGAGGTCATTTCACTAATGAGTGCACCGGAAAGAGTTTCCTAATCCATCTGTGAGGGTGGCAACTGAAAGAGAATTTGAAAGCTGACAGAATAGGCGAGGGAAGGCATAGGAGATTTCCACACCCAGCAAGGAAGACTTTCCCGAAATGGAAGAAAGAAACGAGCAAACAGAGACACCGGTAGCCCGCCCGGAAAAGAGTCTGCCCCTGAGAGAAAGCACCCTGACCAGGTTCACCCGTGGGTGGGTGGCGAGCTAGCGGCATTCAGAAGAGCGAGGCCCGCAGTCTGTGCGGAAGACACCTGCGCTCGGGTGTGTGTGGCGGCGTGATTCACAAGCAGTTCTAGATGTTAAACCCAGGAGAAGCCAGGGAGTTCCCAACGCCCCAGGTGTCCTCAGCACACGACTGGCTGCTGTGGGAATGCGAAGCCCGGCTCCTTGTCTCAGAGCGGGGTTCCCAGGAGGATCAGGCTGAAGCTGGGACTTGGCCTCAAAGTGTCCCCTCGCATGGCCACCCCCTTCCCCTTCCTGCTCCTCTACTCCTGGTGCCCCTCCATCCAGGGGCCAGACCTTAAAGAGTCACCGCAAGAGAATCCTGGTCCCAAAGGAGCCTTCTGGGGGACCGGTGCTGAGAGAGGTTGTGGGCATGGCCCGCTGGGGCTCTGCCCGACCCAGGGCTGAGAGATGCAACCTCCCAGCTCTGGGTCCCTGCAGGAAGTGTTGGCAAGCACAGGGCCGGTCCTCCAAAGGCCCAGGTGCAGGGAGCCCAGGCCAAGCAGCCTGTGGAAGAAGCCACTTGCCCTGCCACCCCGGGAACAGGACTGCGGGCCCCGGCCCTTCCCACCTCCTCCTCCTCCTCCTCCTCCGCCCTGCACCCCCCCCCCGACATGGCACAGGGCTCAGAGACACCTCAGACTCTTGCTACCCAAAGTGCAAAGGGCATCAGTTGCTCCTCCAAACCCCCCGCCCAGCAGACCGCGTCGTCCAGCCAGCCCCCGGGCCTCCCTGGGGTGCCCAGCACAAAAGTGCAGACACCCACCGGACCCTCAATCTCAGCTTTCGGATGCTTTTGCCACTCTAAGGACCCGCAGGCCCGCTGGGCCTTCGGGCAGGACAGAGAGCCCCGGAATCCGACGTGGAGAGCTGCGTGTACGTCCCCATCAGGAGGCGGTCCCCACCTCCGCGGCTCTCCCCTTGCGGGGAGCGGCAGCCGGCAGCCGCAGGGCCTCAGGGAAGACACCAGGCTGGGCCCCCGCGGCACAGCGGGGGCACGTCCCCCCGCACGCGACTTAGGGACGGCTGCTGGAGACTGCTGCGGCCACCCTGCTGCCGGGTTTCTGGAGGGCTTCCTGGAAGCAGCGTCCACACCAAGCCCTTGGAAGGCCCAGGCGACGGAGGAGCCGGTCAGGCAGGGGCCGAGGATGGTGAGAGGCCGGGCGGGAAGGAGCATGTCAGGCCGGGGCAGAGGACGGTGACACGCCGGGCGGGGAGGAGCCGGTCAGGCGGGGGCCCAGGACAGTGACGGGCCTGGCCGGGGAGGAGTGCGTCAGGCAGGGGCAGAGGTGACGGGCTGGGTAAGGGGTAGGGTGACAGTTAGGGCACAATTCACAATCCCAAAGATGTGGAAGCGACCCGAGTGCCCATCCATCCAGGAGTGCATTAATAAAATGTGGCGCGTGGACACCACGGAGTGCCATTCGGCTGTGAGGAGCAGCGGTGAGAGGGCGCCTCTCGTGTTCTCCTGGCCAGAGCTGGAACCCGTTCCAGTAAGCCGAGTATCCCAAGAATGGACACACGAGCACCACGTGCTCGCGCTCACCAGCAAACTGGTACGAACGGATGGACACCTAAGTGGACAGAGAGGAATCACCTTCGTCGGGTGGGTGTCGGGCGGGTGGGGGGAGGGATGGGCATACACATCCGTTAGGGATGGGGTGGGTGCGCACCGACTGGGGGATGGGCGCGCTTGAAGCTCTGACCCGAGGGTGGAGGCTTGGAGAGGGCGACGTACCCGACCTTAACATTGGTGCCCCCACGATACGCTGGGACAACATGAGAGGTATCTGAATAAGAACACAGGGGGGAGGGGGGCACGGGCAACACATGTCACCTGAATACTTGTACTCCCATCATCTGCTTGAAAAGAGAGAGAAAAGAAAATGCAATAATAGAGGTAAGAGACACTTTTTAAAAATGATGAATCCGAAGAGAAAAGTAAAAGGAGGCCTGTGGAGCAGGTCTGGGTGTGACTCCGGATCCCCCAACATCAGGTGCCACCACCAAAGATTCCTACGTGTAGCCCATAGAACCCCAAAAGCAACGGGACGAGTTCTGGTCACATACTCCCTCAAAATGACATCCTGGCCTTCTTCTGGAACTCCCTCCCCTCTCAGACTCTCAAGGTTTCCTCCAGCGTGTCGGTTCCCACAGAGCAGACCTTGGGTCTGAGACCTGACAGTCCAGATGCCACGCGTGCTGCCGCGTGGCGGCGGTGTCGCGGCTTGGGACAAGAGGAGGCCCCACGGTGCGGGCTGGGGCGCCAGGCACCGCGGCGGGCGCTGAGGGTGGGGGTCACCCCCACCCCGGGCCGCCGCCGCGCTCCCAGAAAGGGAACAGGAGGCAAAAAAAAAAAAAAAAAAAACCAGAAGAAGCCTAAGGCACCCGGTATTCCCAAGCGGTCTCCCATCCAAGTACTAAGGAGGCCCGACCCTGCTTAGCTTCCCAGACCAGACGAGCTCGGGGGCGTTCGGGGTGGTGTGGCCCTAGACGGCGGAGGGCGCCCCTGCCCCGCTCAAGAAGCCGAGCCTCTCTGCGCTTTCCCGCCGCCGCCGCCGCCTCCTCCCGCCCCAGGCCCCGCGCCGGGCCGGGTCCGGTGTGCTCCGAGGGTCGGGGGTGACGGGCGGGGCGGGGCGGGGTGGGGCGGGGCGCGGGGCTGTCTCTCTATACACACACACACTCACACTCACGCACACTCACACAATATGCGCCTCCACGGCTGGACTCGCCAAGGTGGAGCCCTCCCAGCCCCCCTCGTCTCCTTGCCTGGCCTCCTTCACGTACCCGCTGCCCACCCCAGGCGCCTGGCCGCAGCTGACTGCGCACGAGCGGGACGCTCGCCCTTTGACCCCAGCCAGGGGCCGCCCTCCCCCACAACCCCTTTCAGCTGCGGCCCCCCTCGCCCTGTGGGTGGGCTGCCGCCTATTCCCCCGGGCCAGGGCTGGGGCACAGCCAGTGTATGGGGCGTCTCTCTCTGGGGATGTGTCCCATGGGTGGGGTGGGGTGGCGTGGTTTGGGGGGCGCTGAAGAAATCAGTCCCCTCCATCTCCTACCTCTGGAAAACGCCCAAGCCCGTGGAGAACTGCCGGCACCGCTTCGTGGGGGCCGGGACCCTCCTCCGTGTCCTCCTGTGGCCCAGTCCAAGGGGCCTGGGCCTGGCCGGGGCTGCATTGGACCCCGACCACCCTGGCGTGTGGACTCGCTAAAAATCGGCCATTAGATATTGGATTCCAGCTTCCTTGAGGTCATTTCACTAATGAGTGCACCGGAAAGAGTTTCCTAATCCATCTGTGAGGGTGGCAACTGAAAGAGAATTTGAAAGCTGACAGAATAGGCGAGGGAAGGCATAGGAGATTTCCACACCCAGCAAGGAAGACTTTCCCGAAATGGAAGAAAGAAACGAGCAAACAGAGACACCGGTAGCCCGCCCGGAAAAGAGTCTGCCCCTGAGAGAAAGCACCCTGACCAGGTTCACCCGTGGGTGGGTGGCGAGCTAGCGGCATTCAGAAGAGCGAGGCCCGCAGTCTGTGCGGAAGACACCTGCGCTCGGGTGTGTGTGGCGGCGCGATTCCCAAGCAGCTCTAGATGTTAAACCCAGGAGAAGCCAGGGAGTTCCCAACGCCCCAGGTGTCCTCAGCACACGACTGGCTGCTGTGGGAATGCGAAGCCCGGCTCCTTGTCTCAGAGCGGGGTTCCCAGGAGGATCAGGCTGAAGCTGGGACTTGGCCTCAAAGTGTCCCCTCGCATGGCCACCCCCTTCCCCTTCCTGCTCCTCTACTCCTGGTGCCCCTCCATCCAGGGGCCAGACCTTAAAGAGTCACCGCAAGAGAATCCTGGTCCCAAAGGAGCCTTCTGGGGGACCGGTGCTGAGAGAGGTTGTGGGCATGGCCCGCTGGGGCTCTGCCCGACCCAGGGCTGAGAGATGCAACCTCCCAGCTCTGGGTCCCTGCAGGAAGTGTTGGCAAGCACAGGGCCGGTCCTCCAAAGGCCCAGGTGCAGGGAGCCCAGGCCAAGCAGCCTGTGGAAGAAGCCACTTGCCGTGCCACCCCGGGAACAGGACTGCGGGCCCCGGCCCTTCCCACCTCCTCCTCCTCCTCCTCCTCCCCCCCGCCCCGCCCCCACAGGGCACAGGGCTCAGAGACACCTCAGACTCTTGCTACCCAAAGTGCAAAGGGCATCAGTTGCTCCTCCAAACCCCCCGCCCAGCAGACCGCGTCGTCCAGCCAGCCCCCGGGCCTCCCTGGGGTGCCCAGCACAAAAGTGCAGACACCCACCGGACCCTCAATCTCAGCTTTCGGATGCTTTTGCCACTCTAAGGACCCGCAGGCCCTCTGGGCCTTCGGGCAGGACAGAGAGCCCCGGAATCCGACGTGGAGAGCTGCGTGTACGTCCCCATCAGGAGGCGGTCCCCACCTCCGCGGCTCTCCCCTTGCGGGGAGCGGCAGCCGGCAGCCGCAGGGCCTCAGGGAAGACACCAGGCTGGGCCCCCGCGGCACAGCGGGGGCACGTCCCCCCGCACGCGACTTAGGGACGGCTGCTGGAGACTGCTGCGGCCACCCTGCTGCCGGGATTCTGGAGGGCTTCCTGGAAGCAGCGTCCACACCAAGCCCTTGGAAGGCCCAGGCGACGGAGGAGCCGGTCAGGCAGGGGCCGAGGACGGTGAGAGGCCGGGCGGGAAGGAGCATGTCAGGCCGGGGCAGAGGACGGTGACACGCCGGGCGGGGAGGAGCCGGTCAGGCGGGGGCCCAGGACAGTGACGGGCCTGGCCGGGGAGGAGTGCGTCAGGCAGGGGCAGAGGTGACGGGCTGGGTAAGGGGTAGGGTGACAGTTAGGGCACAATTCACAATCCCAAAGATGTGGAAGCGACCCGAGTGCCCCTCCATCCAGGAGTGCATTAATAAAATGTGGCGCGTGGACACCACGGAGTGCCATTCGGCTGTGAGGAGCAGCGGTGAGAGGGCACCTCTCGTGTTCTCCTGGCCAGAGCTGGAACCCGTTCCAGTAAGCCGAGTATCCCAAGAATGGACACACGAGCACCACGTGCTCGCGCTCACCAGCAAACTGGTACGAACGGATGGACACCTAAGTGGACAGAGAGGAATCACCTTCGTCGGGTGGGTGTCGGGCGGGTGGGGGGAGGGATGGGCATACACATCCGTTAGGGATGGGGTGGGTGCGCACCGACTGGGGGATGGGCGCGCTTGAAGCTCTGACCCGAGGGTGGAGGCTTGGAGAGGGCGACGTACCCGACCTTAACATTGGTGCCCCCACGATACGCTGGGACAACATGAGAGGTATCTGAATAAGAACACAGGGGGGAGGGGGGCACGGGCAACACATGTCACCTGAATACTTGTACTCCCATCATCTGCTTGAAAAGAGAGAGAAAAGAAAATGCAATAATAGAGGTAAGAGACACTTTTTAAAAATGATGAATCCGAAGAGAAAAGTAAAAGGAGGCCTGTGGAGCAGGTCTGGGTGTGACTCCGGATCCCCCAACATCAGGTGCCACCACCAAAGATTCCTACGTGTAGCCCATAGAACCCCAAAAGCAACGGGACGAGTTCTGGTCACATACTCCCTCAAAATGACATCCTGGCCTTCTTCTGGAACTCCCTCCCCTCTCAGACTCTCAAGGTTTCCTCCAGCGTGTCGGTTCCCACAGAGCAGACCTTGGGTCTGAGACCTGACAGTCCAGATGCCACGCGTGCTGCCGCGTGGCGGCGGTGTCGCGGCTTGGGACAAGAGGAGGCCCCACGGTGCGGGCTGGGGCGCCAGGCACCGCGGCGGGCGCTGAGGGTGGGGGTCACCCCCACCCCGGGCCGCCGCCGCGCTCCCAGAAAGGGAACAGAAGAGGAGGCAAAAAAAAAAAAAAAAACCAGAAGAAGCCTAAGGCACCCGGTATTCCCAGGCGGTCTCCCATCCAAGTACTAAGGAGGCCCGACCCTGCTTAGCTTCCCAGACCAGACGAGCTCGGGGGCGTTCGGGGTGGTGTGGCCCTAGACGGTGGAGGGCGCCCCTGCCCCGCTCAAGAAGCCGAGCCTCTCTGCGCTTTCCCCCCGCCGCCGCCGCCGCCGCCGCCGCCGCCGCCGCCTCCTCCCGCCCCAGGCCCCGCGCCGGGCCGGGTCCGGTGTGCTCCGAGGGTCGGGGGTGACGGGCGGGGCGGGGCGGGGCGGGGCGGGGCGGGGGGGCTGTCTCTCTATACACACACACACACTCACACTCACGCACACTCACACAAGATGCGCCTCCACGGCTGGAATCGCCAAGGTGGAGCCCTCCCAGCCCCCCTCGTCTCCTCGCCTGGCCTCCTTCACGTACCCGCTGCCCACCCCCGGCGCCTCGCCGCCGCTGACTGCGCACGCGCACGCCCTTTGACCCCAGCCAGGGGCCGCCCTCCCCCACAACCCCTTTCAGCTGCGGCCCCCCTCGCCCTGTGGGTGGGCTGCCGCCTATTCCCCCGGGCCAGGGCTGGGGCACAGCCAGTGTATGGGGCGTCTCTCTCTGGGGATGTGTCCCATGGGTGGGGTGGGGTGGCGTGGTTTGGGGGGCGCTGAAGAAATCAGTCCCCTCCATCTCCTACCTCTGGAAAACTCCTAAGCCCGTGGAGAACTGCCGGCACCGCTTCGTGGGGGACGGGACCCTCCTCCGTGTCCTCCTGTGGCCCAGTCCAAGGGGCCTGGGCCTGGCCGGGGCTGCATTGGACCCCGACCCCGTGTGGACTCGCTAAAAATCGGCCATTAGATATTGGATTCCAGCTTCCTTGAGGTCATTTCACTAATGAGTGCACCGGAAAGAGTTTCCTAATCCATCTGTGAGGGTGGCAACTGAAAGAGAATTTGAAAGCTGACAGAATAGGCGAGGGAAGGCATAGGAGATTTCCACACCCAGCAAGGAAGACTTTCCCGAAATGGAAGAAAGAAACGAGCAAACAGAGACACCGGTAGCCCGCCCGGAAAAGAGTCTGCCCCTGAGAGAAAGCACCCTGACCAGGTTCACCCGTGGGTGGGTGGCGAGCTAGCGGCATTCAGAAGAGCGAGGCCCGCAGTCTGTGCGGAAGACACCTGCGCTCGGGTGTGTGTGGCGGCACGATTCCCGAGCAGCTCTAGACGTTAAACCCAGGAGAAGCCAGGGAGTTCCCAACGCCCCAGGTGTCCTCAGCCCACGACTGGCTGCTGTGGGAATGCGAAGCCCGGCTCCTTGTCTCAGAGCGGGGTTCCCAGGAGGATCAGGCTGAAGCTGGGACTTGGCCTCAAAGTGTCCCCTCGCATGGCCACCCCCTTCCCCTTCCTGCTCCTCTACTCCTGGTGCCCCTCCATCCAGGGGCCAGACCTTAAAGAGTCACCGCAAGAGAATCCTGGTCCCAAAGGAGCCTTCTGGGGGACCGGTGCTGAGAGAGGTTGTGGGCATGGCCCACTGGGGCTCTGCCCGACCCAGGGCTGAGAGATGCCACCTCCCAGCTCTGGGTCCCTGCAGGAAGTGTTGGCAAGCACAGGGCCGGTCCTCCAAAGGCCCAGGTGCAGGGAGCCCAGGCCAAGCAGCCTGTGGAAGAAGCCACTTGCCGTGCCACCCCGGGAACAGGACTGCAGGCCCCGGCCCTTCCCACCTCCTCCTCCTCCTCCTCCTCCTCCCCCCCGCCCCGCCCCCACAGGGCACAGGGCTCAGAGACACCTCAGACTCTTGCTACCCAAAGTGCAAAGGGCATCAGTTGCTCCTCCAACCCCCCCCCACCGCCCAGCAGACCACGTTGTCCAGCCAGCCCCCGGGCCTCCCTGGGGTGCCCAGCACAAAAGTGCAGACACCCACCGGACCCTCAGTCTCAGTTTTCAGAGGTTTTTGCCACTCTAAGGACCCGCAGGCCAGCTGGGCCTTCGGGCAGGACAGAGAGCCCCGGAATCCGACGTGGAGAGCTGCGTGTACGTCCCCATCAGGAGGCGGTGCCCACCTCCGCGGCTCTCCCCTTGCGGGTAGCGGCAGCCCAGCCGGCAGCCGCAGGGCGGGCGCTGAGGGTGGGGGTCACCCCCACCCCGGGCCGCCGCCGCGCTCCCAGAAAGGGAACAGAACAAGAGGCAAAAAAAAAAAAAAAAAAAAAAAACCAGAAGAAGCCTAAGGCACCCGGTATTCCCAGGCGGTCTCCCATCCAAGTACTAAGGAGGCCCGACCCTGCTTAGCTTCCCAGACCAGACGAGCTCTGGGGCGTTCGGGGTGGTGTGGCCCTAGACGGCGGAGGGCGCCCCTGCCCCGCTCAAGAAGCCGAGCCTCTCTGCGCTTTCCCGCCGCCGCCGCCGCCGCCGCCGCCGCCGCCGCCGCCGCCTCCTCCCGCCCCAGGCCCCGCGCCGGGCCGGGTCCGGTGTGCTCCGAGGGTCGGGGGTGACGGGCGGGGCGGGGCGGGGTGGGGCGGGGCGGGGGGGTGTCTCTCTATACACACACACACACTCACACTCACGCACACTCACACAAGATGCGCCTCCACGGCTGGACTCGCCAAGGTGGAGCCCTCCCAGGCCCCCTCGTCTCCTCGCCTGGCCTCCTTCACGTACCCGCTGCCCACCCCCGGCGCGTCGCCGCCGCTGACTGCGCACGCGCACGCGCGGGGCGCTCGCCCTTTGACCCCAGCCAGGGGCCGCCCTCCCCCACAACCCCTTTCAGCTGCGCCCACCCTCGCCCTGTGGGTGGGCTGCCGCCTATTCCCCCGGGCCAGGGCTGGGGCACAGCGCAACGGGGAGGGGAGCCAGTGTATGATGCGTCTCTCTCTGGGGATGTGTCCCATGGGTGGGGTGGGGTGGCGTGGTCTGTGGGGCGCTGAAGAAATCAGTCCCCTCCATCTCCTACCTCTGGAAAACGCCCAAGCCCGTGGAGAACTGCCGGCACCGCTTCGTGGGGGCCGGGACCCTCCTCTGTGTCCTCCTGTGGCCCAGTCCAAGGGGCCCGGGCCTGGCCGGGGCTGCATTGGACCCCGACCACCCTGGCGTGTGGACTCGCTAAAAATCGGCCATTAGATATTGGATTCCAGCTTCACTGAGGTCATTTCACTAATGAGTGCACCGGAAAGAGTTTCCTAATCCATCTGTGAGGGTGGCAACTGAAAGAGAATTTTAAAGCTGACAGAATAGGCGAGGGAAGGCACAGGAGATTTCCACACCCAGCAAGGAAGACTTTCCCGGAATGGAAGAACGAAACGAGCAAACAGAGACACCGGTAGCCCGCCCGGAAAAGAGTCTGCCCCTGAGAGAAAGCACCCTGACCAGGTGGTTCACCCGTGGGTGGGTGGCGAGCCAGCGGCATTCAGAAGAGCGAGGCCCGCAGTCTCTGCGGAAGACACCTGCGCTCGGGTGTGTGTGGCGGCACGATTCCCGAGCAGCTCTAGACGTTAAACCCAGGAGAAGCCAGGGAGTTCCCAACGCCCCAGGTGTCCTCAGCCCACGACTGGCTGCTGTGGGAATGCGAAGCCCGGCTCCTTGTCTCAGAGCGGGGTTCCCAGGAGGATCAGGCTGAAGCTGGGACTTGGCCTCAAAGTGTCCCCTCGCATGGCCACCCCCTTCCCCTTCCTGCTCCTCTACTCCTGGTGCCCCTCCATCCAGGGGCCAGACCTTAAAGAGTCACCGCAAGAGAATCCTGGTCCCAAAGGAGCCTTCTGGGGGACCGGTGCTGAGAGAGGTTGTGGGCATGGCCCGCTGGGGCTCTGCCCGACCCAGGGCTGAGAGATGCCACCTCCCAGCTCTGGGTCCCTGCAGGAAGTGTTGGCAAGCACAGGGCCGGTCCTCCAAAGGCCCAGGTGCAGGGAGCCCAGGCCAAGCAGCCTGTGGAAGAAGCCACTTGCCGTGCCACCCCGGGAACAGGACTGCAGGCCCCGGCCCTTCCCACCTCCTCCTCCTCCTCCTCCTCCGCCCCGCACCCCCCCCCGACATGGCACAGGGCTCAGAGACACCTCAGACTCTTGCTACCCAAAGTGCAAAGGGCATCAGTTGCTCCTCCAAACCCCCCGCCCAGCAGACCGCGTCGTCCAGCCAGCCCCCGGGCCTCCCTGGGGTGCCCAGCACAAAAGTGCAGACACCCACCGGACCCTCAATCTCAGCTTTCGGATGCTTTTGCCACTCTAAGGACCCGCAGGCCCGCTGGGCCTTCGGGCAGGACAGAGAGCCCCGGAATCCGACGTGGAGAGCTGCGTGTACGTCCCCATCAGGAGGCGGTCCCCACCTCCGCGGCTCTCCCCTTGCGGGGAGCGGCAGCCGGCAGCCGCAGGGCCTCAGGGAAGACACCAGGCTGGGCCCCCGCACGCGACTTAGGGACGGCTGCTGGAGACTGTTGCGGCCACCCTGCTGCCGGGTTTCTGGAGGGCTTCCTGGAAGCAGCGTCCACACCAAGCCCTTGGAAGGCCCAGGCGACGGAGGAGCCGGTCAGGCAGGGGCCGAGGACGGTGAGAGGCCGGGCGGGAAGGAGCATGTCAGGCCGGGGCAGAGGACGGTGACAGGCCGGGCGGGGAGGAGCCGGTCAGGCGGGGGCCCAGGACAGTGACGGGCCTGGCCGGGGAGGAGTGCGTCAGGCAGGGGCAGAGGAGACGGGCTGGGTAAGGGGTAGGGTGACACTTAGGGCACAATTCACAATCGCAAAGATGTGGAAGCGACCCGAGTGCCCATCCATCCAGGAGTGCATTAATAAAATGTGGCGCGTGGACACCACGGAGTGCCATTCGGCTGTGAGGAGCAGCGGTGAGAGGGCACCTCTCGTGTTCTCCTGGCCAGAGCTGGAACCCGTTCCAGTAAGCCGAGTATCCCAAGAATGGACACACGAGCACCACGTGCTCGCGCTCACCAGCAAACTGGTACGAACGGATGGACACCTAAGTGGACAGAGAGGAATCACCTTCGTCGGGTGGGTGTCGGGCGGGTGGGGGGAGGGATGGGCATACACATCCGTTAGGGATGGGGTGGGTGCGCACCGACTGGGGGATGGGCGCGCTTGAAGCTCTGACCCGAGGGTGGAGGCTTGGAGAGGGCGACGTACCCGACCTTAACATTGGTGCCCCCACGATACGCTGGGACAACATGAGAGGTATCTGAATAAGAACACAGGGGGGAGGGGGGCACGGGCAACACATGTCACCTGAATACTTGTACTCCCATCATCTGCTTGAAAAGAGAGAGAAAAGAAAATGCAATAATAGAGGTAAGAGACACTTTTTAAAAATGATGAATCCGAAGAGAAAAGTAAAAGGAGGCCTGTGGAGCAGGTCTGGGTGTGACTCCGGATCCCCCAACATCAGGTGCCACCACCAAAGATTCCTACGTGTAGCCCATAGAACCCCAAAAGCAACGGGACGAGTTCTGGTCACATACTCCCTCAAAATGACATCCTGGCCTTCTTCTGGAACACCCTCCCCTCTCAGATTCTCAAGGTTTCCTCCAACGTGTCGGTTCCCACAGAGCAGACCTTGGGTCTGAGACCTGACAGTCCAGATGCCACGCGTGCTGCCGCGTGGCGGCGGTGTCGCGGCTTGGGACAAGAGGAGGCCCCACGGTGCGGGCTGGGGCGCCAGGCACCGCGGCGGGCGCTGAGGGTGGGGGTCACCCCCACCCCGGGCCGCCGCCGCGCTCCCAGAAAGGGAACAGAACAGGAGGCAAAAAAAAAAAAAAAAAAAAAAAAACCAGAAGAAGCCTAAGGCACCCGGTATTCCCAGGCGGTCTCCCATCCAAGTACTAAGGAGGCCCGACCCTGCTTAGCTTCCCAGACCAGACGAGCTCGGGGGCGTTCGGGGTGGTGTGGCCCTAGACGGCGGAGGGCGCCCCTGCCCCGCTCAAGAAGCCGAGCCTCTCTGCGCTTTCCCGCCGCCGCCGCCGCCGCCGCCGCCGCCGCCGCCGCCTCCTCCCGCCCCAGGCCCCGCGCCGGGCCGGGTCCGGTGTGCTCCGAGGGTCGGGGGTGACGGGCGGGGCGGGGCGGGGCGGGGCGGGGGGGCTGTCTCTCTATACACACACACACACTCACACTCACGCACACTCACACAAGATGCGCCTCCACGGCTGGACTCGCCAAGGTGGAGCCCTCCCAGCCCCCCTCGTCTCCTCGCCTGGCCTCATTCACGTACCCGTTGCCCACCCCCGGCGCCTCGCCGCCGCTGACTGCGCACGCGCACGCCCTTTGACCCCAGCCAGGGGCCGCCCTCCGCCACAACCACTTTCAGCTGCGGCCCCCCTCGCCCTGTGGGTGGGCTGCCGCCTATTCCCCCGGGCCAGGGCTGGGGCACAGCCAGTGTATGGGGCGTCTCTCTCTGGGGATGTGTCCCATGGGTGGGGTGGGGTGGCGTGGTTTGGGGGGCGCTGAAGAAATCAGTCCCCTCCATCTCCTACCTCTGGAAAACTCCCAAGCCCGTGGAGAACTGCCGGCACCGCTTCGTGGGGGCCGGGACCCTCCTCCGTGTCCTCCTGTGGCCCAGTCCAAGGGGCCTGGGCCTGGCCGGGGCTGCATTGGACCCCGACCCCGTGTGGACTCGCTAAAAATCGGCCATTAGATATTGGATTCCAGCTTCCTTGAGGTCATTTCACTAATGAGTGCACCGGAAAGAGTTTCCTAATCCATCTGTGAGGGTGGCAACTGAAAGAGAATTTTGAAGCTGACAGAATAGGCGAGGGAAGGCATAGGAGATTTCCACACCCAGCAAGGAAGACTTTCCCGAAATGGAAGAAAGAAACGAGCAAACAGAGACACCGGTAGCCCGCCCGGAAAAGAGTCTGCCCCTGAGAGAAAGCACCCTGACCAGGTTCACCCGTGGGTGGGTGGCGAGCTAGCGGCATTCAGAAGAGCGAGGCCCGCAGTCTGTGCGGAAGACACCTGCGCTCGGGTGTGTGTGGCGGCGCGATTCCCAAGCAGCTCTAGATGTTAAACCAAGGAGAAGCCAGGGAGTTCCCAACGCCCCAGGTGTCCTCAGCCCACGACTGGCTGCTGTGGGAATGCGAAGCCCGGCTCCTTGTCTCAGAGCGGGGTTCCCAGGAGGATCAGGCTGAAGCTGGGACTTGGCCTCAAAGTGTCCCCTCGCATGGCCACCCCCTTCCCCTTCCGGCTCCTCTACTCCTGGTGCCCCTCCATCCAGGGGCCAGACCTTAAAGAGTCACCGCAAGAGAATCCTGGTCCCAAAGGAGCCTTCTGGGGGACCGGTGCTGAGAGAGGTTGTGGGCATGGCCCGCTGGGGCTCTGCCCGACCCAGGGCTGAGAGATGCCACCTCCCAGCTCTGGGTCCCTGCAGGAAGTGTTGGCAAGCACAGGGCCGGTCCTCCAAAGGCCCAGGTGCAGGGAGCCCAGGCCAAGCAGCCTGTGGAAGAAGCCACTTGCCGTGCCACCCGGGAACAGGACTGCAGGCCCCGGCCCTTCCCACCTCCTCCTCCTCCTCCTCCTCCTCCCCCCCGCCCCGCCCCCACAGGGCACAGGGCTCAGAGACACCTCAGACTCTTGCTACCCAAAGTGCAAAGGGCATCAGTTGCTCCTCCAACCCCCCCCCACCGCCCAGCAGACCACGTTGTCCAGCCAGCCCCCGGGCCTCCCTGGGGTGCCCAGCACAAAAGTGCAGACACCCACCGGACCCTCAGTCTCAGTTTTCGGAGGTTTTTGCCACTCTAAGGACCCGCAGGCCAGCTGGGCCTTCGGGCAGGACAGAGAGCCCCGGAATCCGACGTGGAGAGCTGCGTGTACGTCCCCATCAGGAGGCGGTCCCCACCTCCGCGGCTCTCCCCTTGCGGGTAGCGGCAGCCCAGCCGGCAGCCGCAGGGCGGGCGCTGAGGGTGGGGGTCACCCCCACCCCGGGCCGCCGCCGCGCTCCCAGAAAGGGAACAGAACAAGAGGCAAAAAAAAAAAAAAAAAAAAAAAAAAACCAGAAGAAGCCTAAGGCACCCGGTATTCCCAGGCGGTCTCCCATCCAAGTACTAAGGAGGCCCGACCCTGCTTAGCTTCCCAGACCAGACGAGCTCTGGGGCGTTCGGGGTGGTGTGGCCCTAGACGGCGGAGGGCGCCCCTGCCCTGCTCAAGAAGCCGAGCCTCTCTGCGCTTTCCCGCCGCCGCCGCCGCCGCCGCCGCCGCCGCCGCCGCCGCCTCCTCCCGCCCCAGGCCCCGCGCCGGGCCGGGTCCGGTGTGCTCCGAGGGTCGGGGGTGACGGGCGGGGCGGGGCGGGGTGGGGCGGGGCGGGGGGGTGTCTCTCTATACACACACACACACTCACACTCACGCACACTCACACAAGATGCGCCTCCACGGCTGGACTCGCCAAGGTGGAGCCCTCCCAGGCCCCCTCGTCTCCTCGCCTGGCCTCCTTCACGTACCCGCTGCCCACCCCCGGCGCGTCGCCGCCGCCGCTGACTGCGCACGCGCACGCGCGGGGCGCTCGCCCTTTGACCCCAGCCAGGGGCCGCCCTCCCCCACAACCCCTTTCAGCTGCGCCCCCCCCCTCGCCCTGTGGGTGGGCTGCCGCCTATTCCCCCGGGCCAGGGCTGGGGCACAGCCAGTGTATGGGGCGTCTCTCTCTGGGGATGTGTCCCATGGGTGGGGTGGGGTGGCGTGGTTTGGGGGGCGCTGAAGAAATCAGTCCCCTCCATCTCCTACCTCTGGAAAACTCCTAAGCCCGTGGAGAACTGCCGGCACCGCTTCGTGGGGGCCGGGACCCTCCTCCGTGTCCTCCTGTGGCCCAGTCCAAGGGGCCTGGGCCTGGCCGGGGCTGCATTGGACCCCGACCACCCTGGCGTGTGGACTCGCTAAAAATCGGCCATTAGATATTGGATTCCAGCTTCCTTGAGGTCATTTCACTAATGAGTGCACCGGAAAGAGTTTCCTAATCCATCTGTGAGGGTGGCAACTGAAAGAGAATTTGAAAGCTGACAGAATAGGCGAGGGAAGGCATAGGAGATTTCCACACCCAGCAAGGAAGACTTTCCCGAAATGGAAGAAAGAAACGAGCAAACAGAGACACCGGTAGCCCGCCCGGAAAAGAGTCTGCCCCTGAGAGAAAGCACCCTGACCAGGTTCACCCGTGGGTGGGTGGCGAGCTAGCGGCATTCAGAAGAGCGAGGCCCGCAGTCTGTGCGGAAGACACCTGCGCTCGGGTGTGTGTGGCGGCGCGATTCCCAAGCAGCTCTAGATGTTAAACCAAGGAGAAGCCAGGGAGTTCCCAACGCCCCAGGTGTCCTCAGCCCACGACTGGCTGCTGTGGGAATGCGAAGCCCGGCTCCTTGTCTCAGAGCGGGGTTCCCAGGAGGATCAGGCTGAAGCTGGGACTTGGCCTCAAAGTGTCCCCTCGCATGGCCACCCCCTTCCCCTTCCGGCTCCTCTACTCCTGGTGCCCCTCCATCCAGGGGCCAGACCTTAAAGAGTCACCGCAAGAGAATCCTGGTCCCAAAGGAGCCTTCTGGGGGACCGGTGCTGAGAGAGGTTGTGGGCATGGCCCGCTGGGGCTCTGCCCGACCCAGGGCTGAGAGATGCCACCTCCCAGCTCTGGGTCCCTGCAGGAAGTGTTGGCAAGCACAGGGCCGGTCCTCCAAAGGCCCAGGTGCAGGGAGCCCAGGCCAAGCAGCCTGTGGAAGAAGCCACTTGCCGTGCCACCCCGGGAACAGGACTGCAGGCCCCGGCCCTTCCCACCTCCTCCTCCTCCTCCTCCTCCTCCCCCCCGCCCCGCCCCCACAGGGCACAGGGCTCAGAGACACCTCAGACTCTTGCTACCCAAAGTGCAAAGGGCATCAGTTGCTCCTCCAACCCCCCCCCACCGCCCAGCAGACCACGTTGTCCAGCCAGCCCCCGGGCCTCCCTGGGGTGCCCAGCACAAAAGTGCAGACACCCACCGGACCCTCAGTCTCAGTTTTCGGAGGTTTTTGCCACTCTAAGGACCCGCAGGCCAGCTGGGCCTTCGGGCAGGACAGAGAGCCCCGGAATCCGACGTGGAGAGCTGCGTGTACGTCCCCATCAGGAGGCGGTCCCCACCTCCGCGGCTCTCCCCTTGCGGGTAGCGGCAGCCCAGCCGGCAGCCGCAGGGCGGGCGCTGAGGGTGGGGGTCACCCCCACCCCGGGCCGCCGCCGCGCTCCCAGAAAGGGAACAGAACAAGAGGCAAAAAAAAAAAAAAAAAAAAAAAAAACCAGAAGAAGCCTAAGGCACCCGGTATTCCCAGGCGGTCTCCCATCCAAGTACTAAGGAGGCCCGACCCTGCTTAGCTTCCCAGACCAGACGAGCTCTGGGGAGTTCGGGGTGGTGTGGCCCTAGACGGCGGAGGGCGCCCCTGCCCCGCTCAAGAAGCCGAGCCTCTCTGCGCTTTCCCGCCGCCGCCGCCGCCGCCGCCGCCGCCGCCGCCGCCGCCTCCTCCCGCCCCAGGCCCCGCGCCGGGCCGGGTCCGGTGTGCTCCGAGGGTCGGGGGTGACGCTCGGGGCGGGGCGGGGTGGGGCGGGGCGGGGGGGTGTCTCTCTATACACACACACACACTCACACTCACGCACACTCACACAAGATGCGCCTCCACGGCTGGACTCGCCAAGGTGGAGCCCTCCCAGGCCCCCTCGTCTCCTCGCCTGGCCTCCTTCACGTACCCGCTGCCCACCCCCGGCGCGTCGCCGCCGCTGACTGCGCACGCGCACGCGCGGGGCGCTCGCCCTTTGACCCCAGCCAGGGGCCGCCCTCCCCCACAACCCCTTTCAGCTGCGCCCCCCCCCTCGCCCTGTGGGTGGGCTGCCGCCTATTCCCCCGGGCCAGGGCTGGGGCACAGCCAGTGTATGGGGCGTCTCTCTCTGGGGATGTGTCCCATGGGTGGGGTGGGGTGGCGTGGTTTGGGGGGCGCTGAAGAAATCAGTCCCCTCCATCTCCTACCTCTGGAAAACGCCCAAGCCCGTGGAGAACTGCCGGCACCGCTTCGTGGGGGCCGGGACCCTCCTCCGTGTCCTCCTGTGGCCCAGTCCAAGGGGCCTGGGCCTGGCCGGGGCTGCATTGGACCCCGACCACCCTGGCGTGTGGACTCGCTAAAAATCGGCCATTAGATATTGGATTCCAGCTTCCTTGAGGTCATTTCACTAATGAGTGCACCGGAAAGAGTTTCCTAATCCATCTGTGAGGGTGGCAACTGAAAGAGAATTTGAAAGCTGACAGAATAGGCGAGGGAAGGCATAGGAGATTTCCACACCCAGCAAGGAAGACTTTCCCGAAATGGAAGAAAGAAACGAGCAAACAGAGACACCGGTAGCCCGCCCGGAAAAGAGTCTGCCCCTGAGAGAAAGCACCCTGACCAGGTTCACCCGTGGGTGGGTGGCGAGCTAGCGGCATTCAGAAGAGCGAGGCCCGCAGTCTGTGCGGAAGACACCTGCGCTCGGGTGTGTGTGGCGGCGCGATTCCCAAGCAGCTCTAGATGTTAAACCAAGGAGAAGCCAGGGAGTTCCCAACGCCCCAGGTGTCCTCAGCCCACGACTGGCTGCTGTGGGAATGCGAAGCCCGGCTCCTTGTCTCAGAGCGGGGTTCCCAGGAGGATCAGGCTGAAGCTGGGACTTGGCCTCAAAGTGTCCCCTCGCATGGCCACCCCCTTCCCCTTCCTGCTCCTCTACTCCTGGTGCCCCTCCATCCAGGGGCCAGACCTTAAAGAGTCACCGCAAGAGAATCCTGGTCCCAAAGGAGCCTTCTGGGGGACCGGTGCTGAGAGAGGTTGTGGGCATGGCCCGCTGGGGCTCTGCCCGACCCAGGGCTGAGAGATGCCACCTCCCAGCTCTGGGTCCCTGCAGGAAGTGTTGGCAAGCACAGGGCCGGTCCTCCAAAGGCCCAGGTGCAGGGAGCCCAGGCCAAGCAGCCTGTGGAAGAAGCCACTTGCCGTGCCACCCCGGGAACAGGACTGCAGGCCCCGGCCCTTCCCACCTCCTCCTCCTCCTCCTCCTCCTCCCCCCCGCCCCGCCCCCACAGGGCACAGGGCTCAGAGACACCTCAGACTCTTGCTACCCAAAGTGCAAAGGGCATCAGTTGCTCCTCCAACCCCCCCCCCACCGCCCAGCAGACCACGTTGTCCAGCCAGCCCCCGGGCCTCCCTGGGGTGCCCAGCACAAAAGTGCAGACACCCACCGGACCCTCAGTCTCAGTTTTCGGAGGTTTTTGCCACTCTAAGGACCCGCAGGCCAGCTGGGCCTTCGGGCAGGACAGAGAGCCCCGGAATCCGACGTGGAGAGCTGCGTGTACGTCCCCATCAGGAGGCGGTCCCCACCTCCGCGGCTCTCCCCTTGCGGGTAGCGGCAGCCCAGCCGGCAGCCGCAGGGCGGGCGCTGAGGGTGGGGGTCACCCCCACCCCGGGCCGCCGCCGCGCTCCCAGAAAGGGAACAGAACAAGAGGCAAAAAAAAAAACAAAAAAAACAAAAACCAGAAGAAGCCTAAGGCACCCGGTATTCCCAGGCGGTCTCCCATCCAAGTACTAAGGAGGCGCGACCCTGCTTAGCTTCCCAGACCAGACGAGCTCTGGGGCGTTCGGGGTGGTGTGGCCCTAGACGGCGGAGGGCGCCCCTGCCCCGCTCAAGAAGCCGAGCCTCTCTGCGCTTTCCCGCCGCCGCCGCCGCCGCCGCCGCCGCCGCCGCCGCCGCCTCCTCCCGCCCCAGGCCCCGCGCCGGGCCGGGTCCGGTGTGCTCCGAGGGTCGGGGGTGACGGGCGGGGCGGGGCGGGGTGGGGCGGGGCGGGGGGGTGTCTCTCTATACACACACACACACTCAAACTCACGCACACTCACACAAGATGCGCCTCCACGGCTGGACTCGCCAAGGTGGAGCCCTCCCAGGCCCCCTCGTCTCCTCGCCTGGCCTCCTTCACGTACCCGCTGCCCACCCCCGGCGCGTCGCCGCCGCCGCTGACTGCGCACGCGCACGCGCGGGGCGCTCGCCCTTTGACCCCAGCCAGGGGCCGCCCTCCCCCACAACCCCTTTCAGCTGCGCCCCCCCCCTCGCCCTGTGGGTGGGCTGCCGCCTATTCCCCCGGGCCAGGGCTGGGGCACAGCCAGTGTATGGGGCGTCTCTCTCTGGGGATGTGTCCCATGGGTGGGGTGGGGTGGCGTGGTTTGGGGGGCGCTGAAGAAATCAGTCCCCTCCATCTCCTACCTCTGGAAAACGCCCAAGCCCGTGGAGAACTGCCGGCACCGCTTCGTGGGGGCCGGGACCCTCCTCCGTGTCCTCCTGTGGCCCAGTCCAAGGGGCCTGGGCCTGCCCGGGGCTGCATTGGACCCCGACCACCCTGGCGTGTGGACTCGCTAAAAATCGGCCATTAGATATTGGATTCCAGCTTCCTTGAGGTCATTTCACTAATGAGTGCACCGGAAAGAGTTTCCTAATCCATCTGTGAGGGTGGCAACTGAAAGAGAATTTGAAAGCTGACAGAATAGGCGAGGGAAGGCATAGGAGATTTCCACACCCAGCAAGGAAGACTTTCCCGAAATGGAAGAAAGAAACGAGCAAACAGAGACACCGGTAGCCCGCCCGGAAAAGAGTCTGCCCCTGAGAGAAAGCACCCTGACCAGGTTCACCCGTGGGTGGGTGGCGAGCTAGCGGCATTCAGAAGAGCGAGGCCCGCAGTCTGTGCGGAAGACACCTGCGCTCGGGTGTGTGTGGCGGCGTGATTCACAAGCAGTTCTAGATGTTAAACCCAGGAGAAGCCAGGGAGTTCCCAACGCCCCAGGTGTCCTCAGCCCACGACTGGCTGCTGTGGGAATGCGAAGCCCGGCTCCTTGTCTCAGAGCGGGGTTCCCAGGAGGATCAGGCTGAAGCTGGGACTTGGCCTCAAAGTGTCCCCTCGCATGGCCACCCCCTTCCCCTTCCTGCTCCTCTACTCCTGGTGCCCCTCCATCCAGGGGCCAGACCTTAAAGAGTCACCGCAAGAGAATCCTGGTCCCAAAGGAGCCTTCTGGGGGACCGGTGCTGAGAGAGGTTGTGGGCATGGCCCGCTGGGGCTCTGCCCGACCCAGGGCTGAGAGATGCAACCTCCCAGCTCTGGGTCCCTGCAGGAAGTGTTGGCAAGCACAGGGCCGGTCCTCCAAAGGCCCAGGTGCAGGGAGCCCAGGCCAAGCAGCCTGTGGAAGAAGCCACTTGCCCTGCCACCCCGGGAACAGGACTGCGGGCCCCGGCCCTTCCCACCTCCTCCTCCTCCTCCTCCTCCGCCCTGCACCCCCCCCCCGACATGGCACAGGGCTCAGAGACACCTCAGACTCTTGCTACCCAAAGTGCAAAGGGCATCAGTTGCTCCTCCAAACCCCCCGCCCAGCAGACCGCGTCGTCCAGCCAGCCCCCGGGCCTCCCTGGGGTGCCCAGCACAAAAGTGCAGACACCCACCGGACCCTCAATCTCAGCTTTCGGATGCTTTTGCCACTCTAAGGACCCGCAGGCCCGCTGGGCCTTCGGGCAGGACAGAGAGCCCCGGAATCCGACGTGGAGAGCTGCGTGTACGTCCCCATCAGGAGGCGGTCCCCACCTCCGCGGCTCTCCCCTTGCGGGGAGCGGCAGCCGGCAGCCGCAGGGCCTCAGGGAAGACACCAGGCTGGGCCCCCGCGGCACAGCGGGGGCACGTCCCCCCGCACGCGACTTAGGGACGGCTGCTGGAGACTGCTGCGGCCACCCTGCTGCCGGGTTTCTGGAGGGCTTCCTGGAAGCAGCGTCCACACCAAGCCCTTGGAAGGCCCAGGCGACGGAGGAGCCGGTCAGGCAGGGGCCGAGGACGGTGAGAGGCCGGGTGGGAAGGAGCATGTCAGGCCGGGGCAGAGGACGGTGACACGCCGGGCGGGGAGGAGCCGGTCAGGCGGGGGCCCAGGACAGTGACGGGCCTGGCCGGGGAGGAGTGCGTCAGGCAGGGGCAGAGGTGACGGGCTGGGTAAGGGGTAGGGTGACAGTTAGGGCACAATTCACAATCGCAAAGATGTGGAAGCGACCCGAGTGCCCATCCATCCAGGAGTGCATTAATAAAATGTGGCGCGTGGACACCACGGAGTGCCATTCGGCTGTGAGGAGCAGCGGTGAGAGGGCACCTCTCGTGTTCTCCTGGCCAGAGCTGGAACCCGTTCCAGTAAGCCGAGTATCCCAAGAATGGACACACGAGCACCACGTGCTCGCGCTCACCAGCAAACTGGTACGAACGGATGGACACCTAAGTGGACAGAGAGGAATCACCTTCGTCGGGTGGGTGTCGGGCGGGTGGGGGGAGGGATGGGCATACACATCCGTTAGGGATGGGGTGGGTGCGCACCGACTGGGGGATGGGCGCGCTTGAAGCTCTGACCCGAGGGTGGAGGCTTGGAGAGGGCGACGTACCCGACCTTAACATTGGTGCCCCCACGATACGCTGGGACAACATGAGAGGTATCTGAATAAGAACACAGGGGGGAGGGGGGCACGGGCAACACATGTCACCTGAATACTTGTACTCCCATCATCTGCTTGAAAAGAGAGAGAAAAGAAAATGCAATAATAGAGGTAAGAGACACTTTTTAAAAATAATGAATCCGAAGAGAAAAGTAAAAGGAGGCCTGTGGAGCAGGTCTGGGTGTGACTCCGGATCCCCCAACATCAGGTGCCACCACCAAAGATTCCTACGTGTAGCCCATAGAACCCCAAAAGCAACGGGACGAGTTCTGGTCACATACTCCCTCAAAATGACATCCTGGCCTTCTTCTGGAACTCCCTCCCCTCTCAGATTCTCAAGGTTTCCTCCAACGTGTCGGTTCCCACAGAGCAGACCTTGGGTCTGAGACCTGACAGTCCAGATGCCACGCGTGCTGCCGCGTGGCGGCG
Source organism: Microcebus murinus (assembly GCF_040939455.1). Lineage (NCBI taxonomy): Eukaryota > Metazoa > Chordata > Mammalia > Primates > Cheirogaleidae > Microcebus > Microcebus murinus. Next base: position 631,323 of record NW_027438953.1, read on the forward strand.
GTGTCGCGGCTTGGGACAAGAGGAGGCCCCACGGTGCGGGCTGGGGCGCCAGGCACCGCGGCGGGCGCTGAGGGTGGGGGTCACCCCCACCCCGGGCCGCCGCCGCGCTCCCAGAAAGGGAACAGAACAGGAGGCAAAAAAAAAAAAAAAAAAAAAAACCAGAAGAAGCCTAAGGCACCCGGTATTCCCAGGCGGTCTCCCATCCAAGTACTAAGGAGGCCCGACCCTGCTTAGCTTCCCAGACCAGACGAGCTCGGGGGCGTTCGGGGTGGTGTGGCCCTAGACGGTGGAGGGCGCCCCTGCCCCGCTCAAGAAGCCGAGCCTCTCTGCGCTTTCCCCCCGCCGCCGCCGCCGCCGCCGCCGCCGCCGCCGCCGCCGCCGCCGCCGCCGCCGCCGCCGCCTCCTCCCGCCCCAGGCCCCGCGCCGGGCCGGGTCCGGTGTGCTCCGAGGGTCGGGGGTGACGGGCGGGGCGGGGCGGGGCGGGGCGGGGCGGGGGGGCTGTCTCTCTATACACACACACACACTCACACTCACGCACACTCACACAAGATGCGCCTCCACGGCTGGACTCGCCAAGGTGGAGCCCTCCCAGCCCCCCTCGTCTCCTCGCCTGGCCTCCTTCACGTACCCGCTGCCCACCCCCGGCGCCTCGCCGCCGCTGACTGCGCACGCGCACGCCCTTTGACCCCAGCCAGGGGCCGCCCTCCGCCACAACCCCTTTCAGCTGCGGCCCCCCTCGCCCTGTGGGTGGGCTGCCGCCTATTCCCCCGGGCCAGGGCTGGGGCACAGCCAGTGTATGGGGCGTCTCTCTCTGGGGATGTGTCCCATGGGTGGGGTGGGGTGGCGTGGTTTGGGGGGCGCTGAAGAAATCAGTCCCCTCCATCTCCTACCTCTGGAAAACTCCTAAGCCCGTGGAGAACTGCCGGCACCGCTTCGTGGGGGCCGGGACCCTCCTCCGTGTCCTCCTGTGGCCCAGTCCAAGGGGCCTGGGCCTGGCCGGGGCTGCATTGGACCCCGACCCCGTGTGGACTCGCTAAAAATCGGCCATTAGATATTGGATTCCAGCTTCCTTGAGGTCATTTCACTAATGAGTGCACCGGAAAGAGTTTCCTAATCCATCTGTGAGGGTGGCAACTGAAAGAGAATTTTAAAGCTGACAGAATAGGCGAGGGAAGGCATAGGAGATTTCCACACCCAGCAAGGAAGACTTTCCCGAAATGGAAGAAAGAAACGAGCAAACAGAGACACCGGTAGCCCGCCCGGAAAAGAGTCTGCCCCTGAGAGAAAGCACCCTGACCAGGTTCACCCGTGGGTGGGTGGCGAGCTAGCGGCATTCAGAAGAGCGAGGCCCGCAGTCTGTGCGGAAGACACCTGCGCTCGGGTGTGTGTGGCGGCGCGATTCCCAAGCAGCTCTAGATGTTAAACCAAGGAGAAGCCAGGGAGTTCCCAACGCCCCAGGTGTCCTCAGCCCACGACTGGCTGCTGTGGGAATGCGAAGCCCGGCTCCTTGTCTCAGAGCGGGGTTCCCAGGAGGATCAGGCTGAAGCTGGGACTTGGCCTCAAAGTGTCCCCTCGCATGGCCACCCCCTTCCCCTTCCTGCTCCTCCACTCCTGGTGCCCCTCCATCCAGGGGCCAGACCTTAAAGAGTCACCGCAAGAGAATCCTGGTCCCAAAGGAGCCTTCTGGGGGACCGGTGCTGAGAGAGGTTGTGGGCATGGCCCGCTGGGGCTCTGCCCGACCCAGGGCTGAGAGATGCCACCTCCCAGCTCTGGGTCCCTGCAGGAAGTGTTGGCAAGCACAGGGCCGGTCCTCCAAAGGCCCAGGTGCAGGGAGCCCAGGCCAAGCAGCCTGTGGAAGAAGCCACTTGCCGTGCCACCCCGGGAACAGGACTGCAGGCCCCGGCCCTTCCCACCTCCTCCTCCTCCTCCTCCTCCTCCTCCCCCCCGCCCCGCCCCCACAGGGCACAGGGCTCAGAGACACCTCAGACTCTTGCTACCCAAAGTGCAAAGGGCATCAGTTGCTCCTCCAAACCCCCCGCCCAGCAGACCGCGTCGTCCAGCCAGCCCCCGGGCCTCCCTGGGGTGCCCAGCACAAAAGTGCAGACACCCACCGGACCCTCAATCTCAGCTTTCGGATGCTTTTGCCACTCTAAGGACCCGCAGGCCCGCTGGGCCTTCGGGCAGGACAGAGAGCCCCGGAATCCGACGTGGAGAGCTGCGTGTACGTCCCCATCAGGAGGCGGTCCCCACCTCCGCGGCTCTCCCCTTGCGGGGAGCGGCAGCCGGCAGCCGCAGGGCCTCAGGGAAGACACCAGGCTGGGCCCCCGCGGCACAGCGGGGGCACGTCCCCCCGCACGCGACTTAGGGACGGCTGCTGGAGACTGCTGCGGCCACCCTGCTGCCGGGTTTCTGGAGGGCTTCCTGGAAGCAGCGTCCACACCAAGCCCTTGGAAGGCCCAGGCGACGGAGGAGCCGGTCAGGCAGGGGCCGAGGACGGTGAGAGGCCGGGCGGGAAGGAGCATGTCAGGCCGGGGCAGAGGACGGTGACACGCCGGGCGGGGAGGAGCCGGTCAGGCGGGGGCCCAGGACAGTGACGGGCCTGGCCGGGGAGGAGTGCGTCAGGCAGGGGCAGAGGTGACGGGCTGGGTAAGGGGTAGGGTGACAGTTAGGGCACAATTCACAATCGCAAAGATGTGGAAGCGACCCGAGTGCCCCTCCATCCAGGAGTGCATTAATAAAATGTGGCGCGTGGACACCACGGAGTGCCATTCGGCTGTGAGGAGCAGCGGTGAGAGGGCACCTCTCGTGTTCTCCTGGCCAGAGCTGGAACCCGTTCCAGTAAGCCGAGTATCCCAAGAATGGACACACGAGCACCACGTGCTCGCGCTCACCAGCAAACTGGTACGAACGGATGGACACCTAAGTGGACAGAGAGGAATCACCTTCGTCGGGTTGGTGTCGGGCGGGTGGGGGGAGGGATGGGCATACACATCCGTTAGGGATGGGGTGGGTGCGCACCGACTGGGGGATGGGCGCGCTTGAAGCTCTGACCCGAGGGTGGAGGCTTGGAGAGGGCGACGTACCCGACCTTAACATTGGTGCCCCCACGATACGCTGGGACAACATGAGAGGTATCTGAATAAGAACACAGGGGGGAGGGGGGCACGGGCAACACATGTCACCTGAATACTTGTACTCCCATCATCTGCTTGAAAAGAGAGAGAAAAGAAAATGCAATAATAGAGGTAAGAGACACTTTTTAAAAATGATGAATCCGAAGAGAAAAGTAAAAGGAGGCCTGTGGAGCAGGTCTGGGTGTGACTCCGGATCCCCCAACATCAGGTGCCACCACCAAAGATTCCTACGTGTAGCCCATAGAACCCCAAAAGCAACGGGACGAGTTCTGGTCACATACTCCCTCAAAATGACATCCTGGCCTTCTTCTGGAACTCCCTCCCCTCTCAGACTCTCAAGGTTTCCTCCAGCGTGTCGGTTCCCACAGAGCAGACCTTGGGTCTGAGACCTGACAGTCCAGATGCCACGCGTGCTGCCGCGTGGCGGCGGTGTCGCGGCTTGGGACAAGAGGAGGCCCCACGGTGCGGGCTGGGGCGCCAGGCACCGCGGCGGGCGCTGAGGGTGGGGGTCACCCCCACCCCGGGCCGCCGCCGCGCTCCCAGAAAGGGAACAGGAGGCAAAAAAAAAAAAAAAAAAACCAGAAGAAGCCTAAGGCACCCGGTATTCCCAAGCGGTCTCCCATCCAAGTACTAAGGAGGCCCGACCCTGCTTAGCTTCCCAGACCAGACGAGCTCGGGGGCGTTCGGGGTGGTGTGGCCCTAGACGGCGGAGGGCGCCCCTGCCCCGCTCAAGAAGCCGAGCCTCTCTGCGCTTTCCCGCCGCCGCCGCCGCCTCCTCCCGCCCCAGGCCCCGCGCCGGGCCGGGTCCGGTGTGCTCCGAGGGTCGGGGGTGACGGGCGGGGCGGGGCGGGGTGGGGCGGGGCGCGGGGCTGTCTCTCTATACACACACACACTCACACTCACGCACACTCACACAATATGCGCCTCCACGGCTGGACTCGCCAAGGTGGAGCCCTCCCAGCCCCCCTCGTCTCCTTGCCTGGCCTCCTTCACATACCCGCTGCCCACCCCCGCGCCTCGCCGCCGCTGACTGCGCACGCGCTGGACGCTCGCCCTTTGACCCCAGCCAGGGGCCGCCCTCCCCCACAACCCCTTTCATCTGCGGCCCCCCTCGCCCTTTGGGTGGGCTGCCGCCTATTCCCCCGGGCCAGGGCTGGGGCACAGCCAGTGTATGGGGCGTCTCTCTCTGGGGATGTGTCCCATGGGTGGGGTGGGGTGGCGTGGTTTGGGGGGCGCTGAAGAAATCAGTCCCCTCCATCTCCTACCTCTGGAAAACGCCCAAGCCCGTGGAGAACTGCCGGCACCGCTTCGTGGGGGCCGGGACCCTCCTCCGTGTCCTCCTGTGGCCCAGTCCAAGGGGCCTGGGCCTGCCCGGGGCTGCATTGGACCCCGACCACCCTGGCGTGTGGACTCGCTAAAAATCGGCCATTAGATATTGGATTCCAGCTTCCTTGAGGTCATTTCACTAATGAGTGCACCGGAAAGAGTTTCCTAATCCATCTGTGAGGGTGGCAACTGAAAGAGAATTTGAAAGCTGACAGAATAGGCGAGGGAAGGCATAGGAGATTTCCACACCCAGCAAGGAAGACTTTCCCGAAATGGAAGAAAGAAACGAGCAAACAGAGACACCGGTAGCCCGCCCGGAAAAGAGTCTGCCCCTGAGAGAAAGCACCCTGACCAGGTTCACCCGTGGGTGTGTGGCGAGCTAGCGGCATTCAGAAGAGCGAGGCCCGCAGTCTGTGCGGAAGACACCTGCGCTCGGGTGTGTGTGGCGGCGCGATTCCCAAGCAGCTCTAGATGTTAAACCAAGGAGAAGCCAGGGAGTTCCCAACGCCCCAGGTGTCCTCAGCACACGACTGGCTGCTGTGGGAATGCGAAGCCCGGCTCCTTGTCTCAGAGCGGGGTTCCCAGGAGGATCAGGCTGAAGCTGGGACTTGGCCTCAAAGTGTCCCTTCGCATGGCCACCCCCTTCCCCTTCCTGCTCCTCCACTCCTGGTGCCCCTCCATCCAGGGGCCAGACCTTAAAGAGTCACCGCAAGAGAATCCTGGTCCCAAAGGAGCCTTCTGGGGGACCGGTGCTGAGAGAGGTTGTGGGCATGGCCCGCTGGGGCTCTGCCCGACCCAGGGCTGAGAGATGCCACCTCCCAGCTCTGGGTCCCTGCAGGAAGTGTTGGCAAGCACAGGGCCGGTCCTCCAAAGGCCCAGGTGCAGGGAGCCCAGGCCAAGCAGCCTGTGGAAGAAGCCACTTGCCGTGCCACCCCGGGAACAGGACTGCAGGCCCCGGCCCTTCCCACCTCCTCCTCCTCCTCCTCCTCCTCCCCCCCGCCCCGCCCCCACAGGGCACAGGGCTCAGAGACACCTCAGACTCTTGCTACCCAAAGTGCAAAGGGCATCAGTTGCTCCTCCAAACCCCCGCCCAGCAGACCGCGTCGTCCAGCCAGCCCCCGGGCCTCCCTGGGGTGCCCAGCACAAAAGTGCAGACACCCACCGGACCCTCAATCTCAGCTTTCGGATGCTTTTGCCACTCTAAGGACCCGCAGGCCCGCTGGGCCTTCGGGCAGGACAGAGAGCCCCGGAATCCGACGTGGAGAGCTGCGTGTACGTCCCCATCAGGAGGCGGTCCCCACCTCCGCGGCTCTCCCCTTGCGGGGAGCGGCAGCCGGCAGCCGCAGGGCCTCAGGGAAGACACCAGGCTGGGCCCCCGCGGCACAGCGGGGGCACGTCCCCCCGCACGCGACTTAGGGACGGCTGCTGGAGACTGCTGCGGCCACCCTGCTGCCGGGTTTCTGGAGGGCTTCCTGGAAGCAGCGTCCACACCAAGCCCTTGGAAGGCCCAGGCGACGGAGGAGCCGGTCAGGCAGGGGCCGAGGACGGTGAGAGGCCGGGCGGGAAGGAGCATGTCAGGCCGGGGCAGAGGACGGTGACACGCCGGGCGGGGAGGAGCCGGTCAGGCGGGGGCCCAGGACAGTGACGGGCCTGGCCGGGGAGGAGTGCGTCAGGCAGGGGCAGAGGTGACGGGCTGGGTAAGGGGTAGGGTGACAGTTAGGGCACAATTCACAATCCCAAAGATGTGGAAGCGACCCGAGTGCCCATCCATCCAGGAGTGCATTAATAAAATGTGGCGCGTGGACACCACGGAGTGCCATTCGGCTGTGAGGAGCAGCGGTGAGAGGGCACCTCTCGTGTTCTCCTGGCCAGAGCTGGAACCCGTTCCAGTAAGCCGAGTATCCCAAGAATGGACACACGAGCACCACGTGCTCGCGCTCACCAGCAAACTGGTACGAACGGATGGACACCTAAGTGGACACAGAGGAATCACCTTCGTCGGGTGGGTGTCGGGCGGGTGGGGGGAGGGATGGGCATACACATCCGTTAGGGATGGGGTGGGTGCGCACCGACTGGGGGATGGGCGCGCTTGAAGCTCTGACCCGAGGGTGGAGGCTTGGAGAGGGCGACGTACCCGACCTTAACATTGGTGCCCCCACGATACGCTGGGACAACATGAGAGGTATCTGAATAAGAACACAGGGGGGAGGGGGGCACGGGCAACACATGTCACCTGAATACTTGTACTCCCATCATCTGCTTGAAAAGAGAGAGAAAAGAAAATGCAATAATAGAGGTAAGAGACACTTTTTAAAAATAATGAATCCGAAGAGAAAAGTAAAAGGAGGCCTGTGGAGCAGGTCTGGGTGTGACTCCGGATCCCCCAACATCAGGTGCCACCACCAAAGATTCCTACGTGTAGCCCATAGAACCCCAAAAGCAACGGGACGAGTTCTGGTCACATACTCCCTCAAAATGACATCCTGGCCTTCTTCTGGAACTCCCTCCCCTCTCAGATTCTCAAGGTTTCCTCCAACGTGTCGGTTCCCACAGAGCAGACCTTGGGTCTGAGACCTGACAGTCCAGATGCCACGCGTGCTGCCGCGTGGCGGCGGTGTCGCGGCTTGGGACAAGAGGAGGCCCCACGGTGCGGGCTGGGGCGCCAGGCACCGCGGCGGGCGCTGAGGGTGGGGGTCACCCCCACCCCGGGCCGCCGCCGCGCTCCCAGAAAGGGAACAGAACAGGAGGCAAAAAAAAAAAAAAAAAAAAAACCAGAAGAAGCCTAAGGCACCCGGTATTCCCAGGCGGTCTCCCATCCAAGTACTAAGGAGGCCCGACCCTGCTTAGCTTCCCAGACCAGACGAGCTCGGGGGCGTTCGGGGTGGTGTGGCCCTAGACGGTGGAGGGCGCCCCTGCCCCGCTCAAGAAGCCGAGCCTCTCTGCGCTTTCCCCCCGCCGCCGCCGCCGCCGCCGCCGCCGCCGCCGCCGCCGCCGCCGCCGCCTCCTCCCGCCCCAGGCCCCGCGCCGGGCCGGGTCCGGTGTGCTCCGAGGGTCGGGGGTGACGGGCGGGGCGGGGCGGGGCGGGGCGGGGGGGCTGTCTCTCTATACACACACACACACTCACACTCACGCACACTCACACAAGATGCGCCTCCACGGCTGGACTCGCCAAGGTGGAGCCCTCCCAGCCCCCCTCGTCTCCTCGCCTGGCCTCCTTCACGTACCCGCTGCCCACCCCCGGCGCCTCGCCGCCGCTGACTGCGCACGCGCACGCCCTTTGACCCCAGCCAGGGGCCGCCCTCCGCCACAACCCCTTTCAGCTGCGGCCCCCCTCGCCCTGTGGGTGGGCTGCCGCCTATTCCCCCGGGCCAGGGCTGGGGCACAGCCAGTGTATGGGGCGTCTCTCTCTGGGGATGTGTCCCATGGGTGGGGTGGGGTGGCGTGGTTTGGGGGGCGCTGAAGAAATCAGTCCCCTCCATCTCCTACCTCTGGAAAACTCCTAAGCCCGTGGAGAACTGCCGGCACCGCTTCGTGGGGGCCGGGACCCTCCTCCGTGTCCTCCTGTGGCCCAGTCCAAGGGGCCTGGGCCTGGCCGGGGCTGCATTGGACCCCGACCCCGTGTGGACTCGCTAAAAATCGGCCATTAGATATTGGATTCCAGCTTCCTTGAGGTCATTTCACTAATGAGTGCACCGGAAAGAGTTTCCTAATCCATCTGTGAGGGTGGCAACTGAAAGAGAATTTGAAAGCTGACAGAATAGGCGAGGGAAGGCATAGGAGATTTCCACACCCAGCAAGGAAGACTTTCCCGAAATGGAAGAAAGAAACGAGCAAACAGAGACACCGGTAGCCCGCCCGGAAAAGAGTCTGCCCCTGAGAGAAAGCACCCTGACCAGGTTCACCCGTGGGTGGGTGGCGAGCTAGCGGCATTCAGAAGAGCGAGGCCCGCAGTCTGTGCGGAAGACACCTGCGCTCGGGTGTGTGTGGCGGCGCGATTCCCAAGCAGCTCTAGATGTTAAACCAAGGAGAAGCCAGGGAGTTCCCAACGCCCCAGGTGTCCTCAGCCCACGACTGGCTGCTGTGGGAATGCGAAGCCCGGCTCCTTGTCTCAGAGCGGGGTTCCCAGGAGGATCAGGCTGAAGCTGGGACTTGGCCTCAAAGTGTCCCCTCGCATGGCCACCCCCTTCCCCTTCCTGCTCCTCCACTCCTGGTGCCCCTCCATCCAGGGGCCAGACCTTAAAGAGTCACCGCAAGAGAATCCTGGTCCCAAAGGAGCCTTCTGGGGGACCGGTGCTGAGAGAGGTTGTGGGCATGGCCCGCTGGGGCTCTGCCCGACCCAGGGCTGAGAGATGCCACCTCCCAGCTCTGGGTCCCTGCAGGAAGTGTTGGCAAGCACAGGGCCGGTCCTCCAAAGGCCCAGGTGCAGGGAGCCCAGGCCAAGCAGCCTGTGGAAGAAGCCACTTGCCGTGCCACCCCGGGAACAGGACTGCAGGCCCCGGCCCTTCCCACCTCCTCCTCCTCCTCCTCCTCCTCCTCCCCCCCGCCCCGCCCCCACAGGGCACAGGGCTCAGAGACACCTCAGACTCTTGCTACCCAAAGTGCAAAGGGCATCAGTTGCTCCTCCAAACCCCCCGCCCAGCAGACCGCGTCGTCCAGCCAGCCCCCGGGCCTCCCTGGGGTGCCCAGCACAAAAGTGCAGACACCCACCGGACCCTCAATCTCAGCTTTCGGATGCTTTTGCCACTCTAAGGACCCGCAGGCCCGCTGGGCCTTCGGGCAGGACAGAGAGCCCCGGAATCCGACGTGGAGAGCTGCGTGTACGTCCCCATCAGGAGGCGGTCCCCACCTCCGCGGCTCTCCCCTTGCGGGGAGCGGCAGCCGGCAGCCGCAGGGCCTCAGGGAAGACACCAGGCTGGGCCCCCGCGGCACAGCGGGGGCACGTCCCCCCGCACGCGACTTAGGGACGGCTGCTGGATACTGCTGCGGCCACCCTGCTGCCGGGTTTCTGGAGGGCTTCCTGGAAGCAGCGTCCACACCAAGCCCTTGGAAGGCCCAGGCGACGGAGGAGCCGGTCAGGCAGGGGCCGAGGACGGTGAGAGGCCGGGCGGGAAGGAGCATGTCAGGCCGGGGCAGAGGACGGTGACACGCCGGGCGGGGAGGAGCCGGTCAGGCGGGGGCCCAGGACAGTGACGGGCCTGGCCGGGGAGGAGTGCGTCAGGCAGGGGCAGAGGTGACGGGCTGGGTAAGGGGTAGGGTGACAGTTAGGGCACAATTCACAATCGCAAAGATGTGGAAGCGACCCGAGTGCCCCTCCATCCAGGAGTGCATTAATAAAATGTGGCGCGTGGACACCACGGAGTGCCATTCGGCTGTGAGGAGCAGCGGTGAGAGGGCACCTCTCGTGTTCTCCTGGCCAGAGCTGGAACCCGTTCCAGTAAGCCGAGTATCCCAAGAATGGACACACGAGCACCACGTGCTCGCGCTCACCAGCAAACTGGTACGAACGGATGGACACCTAAGTGGACAGAGAGGAATCACCTTCGTCGGGTTGGTGTCGGGCGGGTGGGGGGAGGGATGGGCATACACATCCGTTAGGGATGGGGTGGGTGCGCACTGACTGGGGGATGGGCGCGCTTGAAGCTCTGACCCGAGGGTGGAGGCTTGGAGAGGGCGACGTACCCGACCTTAACATTGGTGCCCCCACGATACGCTGGGACAACATGAGAGGTATCTGAATAAGAACACAGGGGGGAGGGGGGCACGGGCAACACATGTCACCTGAATACTTGTACTCCCATCATCTGCTTGAAAAGAGAGAGAAAAGAAAATGCAATAATAGAGGTAAGAGACACTTTTTAAAAATGATGAATCCGAAGAGAAAAGTAAAAGGAGGCCTGTGGAGCAGGTCTGGGTGTGACTCCGGATCCCCCAACATCAGGTGCCACCACCAAAGATTCCTACATGTAGCCCATAGAACCCCAAAAGCAACGGGACGAGTTCTGGTCACATACTCCCTCAAAATGACATCCTGGCCTTCTTCTGGAACTCCCTCCCCTCTCAGACTCTCAAGGTTTCCTCCAGCGTGTCGGTTCCCACAGAGCAGACCTTGGGTCTGAGACCTGACAGTCCAGATGCCACGCGTGCTGCCGCGTGGCGGCGGTGTCGCGGCTTGGGACAAGAGGAGGCCCCACGGTGCGGGCTGGGGCGCCAGGCACCGCGGCGGGCGCTGAGGGTGGGGGTCACCCCCACCCCGGGCCGCCGCCGCGCTCCCAGAAAGGGAACAGGAGGCAAAAAAAAAAAAAAAAAAACCAGAAGAAGCCTAAGGCACCCGGTATTCCCAAGCGGTCTCCCATCCAAGTACTAAGGAGGCCCGACCCTGCTTAGCTTCCCAGACCAGACGAGCTCGGGGGCGTTCGGGGTGGTGTGGCCCTAGACGGCGGAGGGCGCCCCTGCCCCGCTCAAGAAGCCGAGCCTCTCTGCGCTTTCCCGCCGCCGCCGCCGCCTCCTCCCGCCCCAGGCCCCGCGCCGGGCCGGGTCCGGTGTGCTCCGAGGGTCGGGGGTGACGGGCGGGGCGGGGCGGGGTGGGGCGGGGCGCGGGGCTGTCTCTCTATACACACACACACTCACACTCACGCACACTCACACAATATGCGCCTCCACGGCTGGACTCGCCAAGGTGGAGCCCTCCCAGCCCCCCTCGTCTCCTTGCCTGGCCTCCTTCACATACCCGCTGCCCACCCCCGCGCCTCGCCGCCGCTGACTGCGCACGCGCTGGACGCTCGCCCTTTGACCCCAGCCAGGGGCCGCCCTCCCCCACAACCCCTTTCATCTGCGGCCCCCCTCGCCCTTTGGGTGGGCTGCCGCCTATTCCCCCGGGCCAGGGCTGGGGCACAGCCAGTGTATGGGGCGTCTCTCTCTGGGGATGTGTCCCATGGGTGGGGTGGGGTGGCGTGGTTTGGGGGGCGCTGAAGAAATCAGTCCCCTCCATCTCCTACCTCTGGAAAACGCCCAAGCCCGTGGAGAACTGCCGGCACCGCTTCGTGGGGGCCGGGACCCTCCTCCGTGTCCTCCTGTGGCCCAGTCCAAGGGGCCTGGGCCTGCCCGGGGCTGCATTGGACCCCGACCACCCTGGCGTGTGGACTCGCTAAAAATCGGCCATTAGATATTGGATTCCAGCTTCCTTGAGGTCATTTCACTAATGAGTGCACCGGAAAGAGTTTCCTAATCCATCTGTGAGGGTGGCAACTGAAAGAGAATTTGAAAGCTGACAGAATAGGCGAGGGAAGGCATAGGAGATTTCCACACCCAGCAAGGAAGACTTTCCCGAAATGGAAGAAAGAAACGAGCAAACAGAGACACCGGTAGCCCGCCCGGAAAAGAGTCTGCCCCTGAGAGAAAGCACCCTGACCAGGTTCACCCGTGGGTGTGTGGCGAGCTAGCGGCATTCAGAAGAGCGAGGCCCGCAGTCTGTGCGGAAGACACCTGCGCTCGGGTGTGTGTGGCGGCGCGATTCCCAAGCAGCTCTAGATGTTAAACCAAGGAGAAGCCAGGGAGTTCCCAACGCCCCAGGTGTCCTCAGCACACGACTGGCTGCTGTGGGAATGCGAAGCCCGGCTCCTTGTCTCAGAGCGGGGTTCCCAGGAGGATCAGGCTGAAGCTGGGACTTGGCCTCAAAGTGTCCCTTCGCATGGCCACCCCCTTCCCCTTCCTGCTCCTCCACTCCTGGTGCCCCTCCATCCAGGGGCCAGACCTTAAAGAGTCACCGCAAGAGAATCCTGGTCCCAAAGGAGCCTTCTGGGGGACCGGTGCTGAGAGAGGTTGTGGGCATGGCCCGCTGGGGCTCTGCCCGACCCAGGGCTGAGAGATGCCACCTCCCAGCTCTGGGTCCCTGCAGGAAGTGTTGGCAAGCACAGGGCCGGTCCTCCAAAGGCCCAGGTGCAGGGAGCCCAGGCCAAGCAGCCTGTGGAAGAAGCCACTTGCCGTGCCACCCCGGGAACAGGACTGCAGGCCCCGGCCCTTCCCACCTCCTCCTCCTCCTCCTCCTCCTCCCCCCCGCCCCGCCCCCACAGGGCACAGGGCTCAGAGACACCTCAGACTCTTGCTACCCAAAGTGCAAAGGGCATCAGTTGCTCCTCCAAACCCCCGCCCAGCAGACCGCGTCGTCCAGCCAGCCCCCGGGCCTCCCTGGGGTGCCCAGCACAAAAGTGCAGACACCCACCGGACCCTCAATCTCAGCTTTCGGATGCTTTTGCCACTCTAAGGACCCGCAGGCCCGCTGGGCCTTCGGGCAGGACAGAGAGCCCCGGAATCCGACGTGGAGAGCTGCGTGTACGTCCCCATCAGGAGGCGGTCCCCACCTCCGCGGCTCTCCCCTTGCGGGGAGCGGCAGCCGGCAGCCGCAGGGCCTCAGGGAAGACACCAGGCTGGGCCCCCGCGGCACAGCGGGGGCACGTCCCCCCGCACGCGACTTAGGGACGGCTGCTGGAGACTGCTGCGGCCACCCTGCTGCCGGGTTTCTGGAGGGCTTCCTGGAAGCAGCGTCCACACCAAGCCCTTGGAAGGCCCAGGCGACGGAGGAGCCGGTCAGGCAGGGGCCGAGGACGGTGAGAGGCCGGGCGGGAAGGAGCATGTCAGGCCGGGGCAGAGGACGGTGACACGCCGGGCGGGGAGGAGCCGGTCAGGCGGGGGCCCAGGACAGTGACGGGCCTGGCCGGGGAGGAGTGCGTCAGGCAGGGGCAGAGGTGACGGGCTGGGTAAGGGGTAGGGTGACAGTTAGGGCACAATTCACAATCCCAAAGATGTGGAAGCGACCCGAGTGCCCATCCATCCAGGAGTGCATTAATAAAATGTGGCGCGTGGACACCACGGAGTGCCATTCGGCTGTGAGGAGCAGCGGTGAGAGGGCACCTCTCGTGTTCTCCTGGCCAGAGCTGGAACCCGTTCCAGTAAGCCGAGTATCCCAAGAATGGACACACGAGCACCACGTGCTCGCGCTCACCAGCAAACTGGTACGAACGGATGGACACCTAAGTGGACAGAGAGGAATCACCTTCGTCGGGTGGGTGTCGGGCGGGTGGGGGGAGGGATGGGCATACACATCCGTTAGGGATGGGGTGGGTGCGCACCGACTGGGGGATGGGCGCGCTTGAAGCTCTGACCCGAGGGTGGAGGCTTGGAGAGGGCGACGTACCCGACCTTAACATTGGTGCCCCCACGATACGCTGGGACAACATGAGAGGTATCTGAATAAGAACACAGGGGGGAGGGGGGCACGGGCAACACATGTCACCTGAATACTTGTACTCCCATCATCTGCTTGAAAAGAGAGAGAAAAGAAAATGCAATAATAGAGGTAAGAGACACTTTTTAAAAATGATGAATCCGAAGAGAAAAGTAAAAGGAGGCCTGTGGAGCAGGTCTGGGTGTGACTCCGGATCCCCCAACATCAGGTGCCACCACCAAAGATTCCTACGTGTAGCCCATAGAACCCCAAAAGCAACGGGACGAGTTCTGGTCACATACTCCCTCAAAATGACATCCTGGCCTTCTTCTGGAACTCCCTCCCCTCTCAGACTCTCAAGGTTTCCTCCAGCGTGTCGGTTCCCACAGAGCAGACCTTGGGTCTGAGACCTGACAGTCCAGATGCCACGCGTGCTGCCGCGTGGCGGCGGTGTCGCGGCTTGGGACAAGAGGAGGCCCCACGGTGCGGGCTGGGGCGCCAGGCACCGCGGCGGGCGCTGAGGGTGGGGGTCACCGCCACCCCGGGCCGCCGCCGCGGTCCCAGAAAGGGAACAGAACAAGAGGCAAAAAAAAAAAAAAAAAAAAAAAAAAAAAAACCAGAAGAAGCCTAAGGCACCCGGTATTCCCAGGCGGTCTCCCATCCAAGTACTAAGGAGGCCCGACCCTGCTTAGCTTCCCAGACCAGACGAGCTCGGGGGCGTTCGGGGTGGTGTGGCCCTAGACGGCGGAGGGCGCCCCTGCCCCGCTCAAGAAGCCGAGCCTCTCTGCGCTTTCCCGCCGCCGCCCCCGCCGCAGCCTCCGCCGCCGCCGCCGCCTCCTCCCGCCCCAGGCCCCGCGCCGGGCCGGGTCCGGTGTGCTCCGAGGGTCGGGGGTGACGGGCGGGGCGGGGCGGGGTGGGGCGGGGCGCGGGGCTGTCTCTCTATACACACACACACTCACACTCACGCACACTCACACAATATGCGCCTCCACGGCTGGACTCGCCAAGGTGGAGCCCTCCCAGCCCCCCTCGTCTCCTTGCCTGGCCTCCTTCACGTACCCGCTGCCCACCCCAGGCGCCTGGCCGCAGCTGACTGCGCACGAGCGGGACGCTCGCCCTTTGACCCCAGCCAGGGGCCGCCCTCCCCCACAACCCCTTTCAGCTGCGGCCCCCCTCGCCCTGTGGGTGGGCTGCCGCCTATTCCCCCGGGCCAGGGCTGGGGCACAGCCAGTGTATGGGGCGTCTCTCTCTGGGGATGTGTCCCATGGGTGGGGTGGGGTGGCGTGGTTTGGGGGGCGCTGAAGAAATCAGTCCCCTCCATCTCCTACCTCTGGAAAACGCCCAAGCCCGTGGAGAACTGCCGGCACCGCTTCGTGGGGGCCGGGACCCTCCTCCGTGTCCTCCTGTGGCCCAGTCCAAGGGGCCTGGGCCTGGCCGGGGCTGCATTGGACCCCGACCACCCTGGCGTGTGGACTCGCTAAAAATCGGCCATTAGATATTGGATTCCAGCTTCCTTGAGGTCATTTCACTAATGAGTGCACCGGAAAGAGTTTCCTAATCCATCTGTGAGGGTGGCAACTGAAAGAGAATTTGAAAGCTGACAGAATAGGCGAGGGAAGGCATAGGAGATTTCCACACCCAGCAAGGAAGACTTTCCCGAAATGGAAGAAAGAAACGAGCAAACAGAGACACCGGTAGCCCGCCCGGAAAAGAGTCTGCCCCTGAGAGAAAGCACCCTGACCAGGTTCACCCGTGGGTGGGTGGCGAGCTAGCGGCATTCAGAAGAGCGAGGCCCGCAGTCTGTGCGGAAGACACCTGCGCTCGGGTGTGTGTGGCGGCGTGATTCACAAGCAGTTCTAGATGTTAAACCCAGGAGAAGCCAGGGAGTTCCCAACGCCCCAGGTGTCCTCAGCACACGACTGGCTGCTGTGGGAATGCGAAGCCCGGCTCCTTGTCTCAGAGCGGGGTTCCCAGGAGGATCAGGCTGAAGCTGGGACTTGGCCTCAAAGTGTCCCCTCGCATGGCCACCCCCTTCCCCTTCCTGCTCCTCTACTCCTGGTGCCCCTCCATCCAGGGGCCAGACCTTAAAGAGTCACCGCAAGAGAATCCTGGTCCCAAAGGAGCCTTCTGGGGGACCGGTGCTGAGAGAGGTTGTGGGCATGGCCCGCTGGGGCTCTGCCCGACCCAGGGCTGAGAGATGCAACCTCCCAGCTCTGGGTCCCTGCAGGAAGTGTTGGCAAGCACAGGGCCGGTCCTCCAAAGGCCCAGGTGCAGGGAGCCCAGGCCAAGCAGCCTGTGGAAGAAGCCACTTGCCCTGCCACCCCGGGAACAGGACTGCGGGCCCCGGCCCTTCCCACCTCCTCCTCCTCCTCCTCCTCCGCCCTGCACCCCCCCCCCCGACATGGCACAGGGCTCAGAGACACCTCAGACTCTTGCTACCCAAAGTGCAAAGGGCATCAGTTGCTCCTCCAAACCCCCCGCCCAGCAGACCGCGTCGTCCAGCCAGCCCCCGGGCCTCCCTGGGGTGCCCAGCACAAAAGTGCAGACACCCACCGGACCCTCAATCTCAGCTTTCGGATGCTTTTGCCACTCTAAGGACCCGCAGGCCCGCTGGGCCTTCGGGCAGGACAGAGAGCCCCGGAATCCGACGTGGAGAGCTGCGTGTACGTCCCCATCAGGAGGCGGTCCCCACCTCCGCGGCTCTCCCCTTGCGGGGAGCGGCAGCCGGCAGCCGCAGGGCCTCAGGGAAGACACCAGGCTGGGCCCCCGCGGCACAGCGGGGGCACGTCCCCCCGCACGCGACTTAGGGACGGCTGCTGGAGACTGCTGCGGCCACCCTGCTGCCGGGTTTCTGGAGGGCTTCCTGGAAGCAGCGTCCACACCAAGCCCTTGGAAGGCCCAGGCGACGGAGGAGCCGGTCAGGCAGGGGCCGAGGACGGTGAGAGGCCGGGCGGGAAGGAGCATGTCAGGCCGGGGCAGAGGACGGTGACACGCCGGGCGGGGAGGAGCCGGTCAGGCGGGGGCCCAGGACAGTGACGGGCCTGGCCGGGGAGGAGTGCGTCAGGCAGGGGCAGAGGTGACGGGCTGGGTAAGGGGTAGGGTGACAGTTAGGGCACAATTCACAATCCCAAAGATGTGGAAGCGACCCGAGTGCCCATCCATCCAGGAGTGCATTAATAAAATGTGGCGCGTGGACACCACGGAGTGCCATTCGGCTGTGAGGAGCAGCGGTGAGAGGGCGCCTCTCGTGTTCTCCTGGCCAGAGCTGGAACCCGTTCCAGTAAGCCGAGTATCCCAAGAATGGACACACGAGCACCACGTGCTCGCGCTCACCAGCAAACTGGTACGAACGGATGGACACCTAAGTGGACAGAGAGGAATCACCTTCGTCGGGTGGGTGTCGGGCGGGTGGGGGGAGGGATGGGCATACACATCCGTTAGGGATGGGGTGGGTGCGCACCGACTGGGGGATGGGCGCGCTTGAAGCTCTGACCCGAGGGTGGAGGCTTGGAGAGGGCGACGTACCCGACCTTAACATTGGTGCCCCCACGATACGCTGGGACAACATGAGAGGTATCTGAATAAGAACACAGGGGGGAGGGGGGCACGGGCAACACATGTCACCTGAATACTTGTACTCCCATCATCTGCTTGAAAAGAGAGAGAAAAGAAAATGCAATAATAGAGGTAAGAGACACTTTTTAAAAATGATGAATCCGAAGAGAAAAGTAAAAGGAGGCCTGTGGAGCAGGTCTGGGTGTGACTCCGGATCCCCCAACATCAGGTGCCACCACCAAAGATTCCTACGTGTAGCCCATAGAACCCCAAAAGCAACGGGACGAGTTCTGGTCACATACTCCCTCAAAATGACATCCTGGCCTTCTTCTGGAACTCCCTCCCCTCTCAGATTCTCAAGGTTTCCTCCAACGTGTCGGTTCCCACAGAGCAGACCTTGGGTCTGAGACCTGACAGTCCAGATGCCACGCGTGCTGCCGCGTGGCGGCGGTGTCGCGGCTTGGGACAAGAGGAGGCCCCACGGTGCGGGCTGGGGCGCCAGGCACCGCGGCGGGCGCTGAGGGTGGGGGTCACCCCCACCCCGGGCCGCCGCCGCGCTCCCAGAAAGGGAACAGAACAGGAGGCAAAAAAAAAAAAAAAAAAAAAAACCAGAAGAAGCCTAAGGCACCCGGTATTCCCAGGCGGTCTCCCATCCAAGTACTAAGGAGGCCCGACCCTGCTTAGCTTCCCAGACCAGACGAGCTCTGGGGCGTTCGGGGTGGTGTGGCCCTAGACGGCGGAGGGCGCCCCTGCCCCGCTCAAGAAGCCGAGCCTCTCTGCGCTTTCCCGCCGCCGCCGCCGCCGCCGCCGCCGCCGCCGCCGCCGCCGCCGCCGCCTCCTCCCGCCCCAGGCCCCGCGCCGGGCCGGGTCCGGTGTGCTCCGAGGGTCGGGGGTGACGGGCGGGGCGGGGCGGGGTGGGGCGGGGCGGGGGGGTGTCTCTCTATACACACACACACACTCACACTCACGCACACTCACACAAGATGCGCCTCCACGGCTAGACTCGCCAAGGTGGAGCCCTCCCAGGCCCCCTCGTCTCCTCGCCTGGCCTCCTTCACGTACCCGCTGCCCACCCCCGGCGCGTCGCCGCCGCCGCTGACTGCGCACGCGCACGCGCGGGGCGCTCGCCCTTTGACCCCAGCCAGGGGCCGCCCTCCCCCACAACCCCTTTCAGCTGCGCCCCCCCCCTCGCCCTGTGGGTGGGCTGCCGCCTATTCCCCCGGGCCAGGGCTGGGGCACAGCCAGTGTATGGGGCGTCTCTCTCTGGGGATGTGTCCCATGGGTGGGGTGGGGTGGCGTGGTTTGGGGGGCGCTGAAGAAATCAGTCCCCTCCATCTCCTACCTCTGGAAAACGCCCAAGCCCGTGGAGAACTGCCGGCACCGCTTCGTGGGGGCCGGGACCCTCCTCCGTGTCCTCCTGTGGCCCAGTCCAAGGGGCCTGGGCCTGGCCGGGGCTGCATTGGACCCCGACCACCCTGGCGTGTGGACTCGCTAAAAATCGGCCATTAGATATTGGATTCCAGCTTCCTTGAGGTCATTTCACTAATGAGTGCACCGGAAAGAGTTTCCTAATCCATCTGTGAGGGTGGCAACTGAAAGAGAATTTGAAAGCTGACAGAATAGGCGAGGGAAGGCATAGGAGATTTCCACACCCAGCAAGGAAGACTTTCCCGAAATGGAAGAAAGAAACGAGCAAACAGAGACACCGGTAGCCCGCCCGGAAAAGAGTCTGCCCCTGAGAGAAAGCACCCTGACCAGGTTCACCCGTGGGTGGGTGGCGAGCTAGCGGCATTCAGAAGAGCGAGGCCCGCAGTCTGTGCGGAAGACACCTGCGCTCGGGTGTGTGTGGCGGCGTGATTCACAAGCAGTTCTAGATGTTAAACCCAGGAGAAGCCAGGGAGTTCCCAACGCCCCAGGTGTCCTCAGCACACGACTGGCTGCTGTGGGAATGCGAAGCCCGGCTCCTTGTCTCAGAGCGGGGTTCCCAGGAGGATCAGGCTGAAGCTGGGACTTGGCCTCAAAGTGTCCCCTCGCATGGCCACCCCCTTCCCCTTCCTGCTCCTCTACTCCTGGTGCCCCTCCATCCAGGGGCCAGACCTTAAAGAGTCACCGCAAGAGAATCCTGGTCCCAAAGGAGCCTTCTGGGGGACCGGTGCTGAGAGAGGTTGTGGGCATGGCCCGCTGGGGCTCTGCCCGACCCAGGGCTGAGAGATGCAACCTCCCAGCTCTGGGTCCCTGCAGGAAGTGTTGGCAAGCACAGGGCCGGTCCTCCAAAGGCCCAGGTGCAGGGAGCCCAGGCCAAGCAGCCTGTGGAAGAAGCCACTTGCCCTGCCACCCCGGGAACAGGACTGCGGGCCCCGGCCCTTCCCACCTCCTCCTCCTCCTCCTCCTCCGCCCTGCACCCCCCCCCCCGACATGGCACAGGGCTCAGAGACACCTCAGACTCTTGCTACCCAAAGTGCAAAGGGCATCAGTTGCTCCTCCAAACCCCCCGCCCAGCAGACCGCGTCGTCCAGCCAGCC
The DNA here is from genome assembly GCF_040939455.1 of Microcebus murinus. Taxonomy (NCBI): domain Eukaryota; kingdom Metazoa; phylum Chordata; class Mammalia; order Primates; family Cheirogaleidae; genus Microcebus; species Microcebus murinus. The sequence continues at coordinate 651,080 of NW_027438953.1, forward strand.
CCCGGGCCTCCCTGGGGTGCCCAGCACAAAAGTGCAGACACCCACCGGACCCTCAATCTCAGCTTTCGGATGCTTTTGCCACTCTAAGGACCCGCAGGCCCGCTGGGCCTTCGGGCAGGACAGAGAGCCCCGGAATCCGACGTGGAGAGCTGCGTGTACGTCCCCATCAGGAGGCGGTCCCCACCTCCGCGGCTCTCCCCTTGCGGGGAGCGGCAGCCGGCAGCCGCAGGGCCTCAGGGAAGACACCAGGCTGGGCCCCCGCGGCACAGCGGGGGCACGTCCCCCCGCACGCGACTTAGGGACGGCTGCTGGAGACTGCTGCGGCCACCCTGCTGCCGGGTTTCTGGAGGGCTTCCTGGAAGCAGCGTCCACACCAAGCCCTTGGAAGGCCCAGGCGACGGAGGAGCCGGTCAGGCAGGGGCCGAGGACGGTGAGAGGCCGGGCGGGAAGGAGCATGTCAGGCCGGGGCAGAGGACGGTGACACGCCGGGCGGGGAGGAGCCGGTCAGGCGGGGGCCCAGGACAGTGACGGGCCTGGCCGGGGAGGAGTGCGTCAGGCAGGGGCAGAGGTGACGGGCTGGGTAAGGGGTAGGGTGACAGTTAGGGCACAATTCACAATCCCAAAGATGTGGAAGCGACCCGAGTGCCCATCCATCCAGGAGTGCATTAATAAAATGTGGCGCGTGGACACCACGGAGTGCCATTCGGCTGTGAGGAGCAGCGGTGAGAGGGCGCCTCTCGTGTTCTCCTGGCCAGAGCTGGAACCCGTTCCAGTAAGCCGAGTATCCCAAGAATGGACACACGAGCACCACGTGCTCGCGCTCACCAGCAAACTGGTACGAACGGATGGACACCTAAGTGGACAGAGAGGAATCACCTTCGTCGGGTGGGTGTCGGGCGGGTGGGGGGAGGGATGGGCATACACATCCGTTAGGGATGGGGTGGGTGCGCACCGACTGGGGGATGGGCGCGCTTGAAGCTCTGACCCGAGGGTGGAGGCTTGGAGAGGGCGACGTACCCGACCTTAACATTGGTGCCCCCACGATACGCTGGGACAACATGAGAGGTATCTGAATAAGAACACAGGGGGGAGGGGGGCACGGGCAACACATGTCACCTGAATACTTGTACTCCCATCATCTGCTTGAAAAGAGAGAGAAAAGAAAATGCAATAATAGAGGTAAGAGACACTTTTTAAAAATGATGAATCCGAAGAGAAAAGTAAAAGGAGGCCTGTGGAGCAGGTCTGGGTGTGACTCCGGATCCCCCAACATCAGGTGCCACCACCAAAGATTCCTACGTGTAGCCCATAGAACCCCAAAAGCAACGGGACGAGTTCTGGTCACATACTCCCTCAAAATGACATCCTGGCCTTCTTCTGGAACTCCCTCCCCTCTCAGATTCTCAAGGTTTCCTCCAACGTGTCGGTTCCCACAGAGCAGACCTTGGGTCTGAGACCTGACAGTCCAGATGCCACGCGTGCTGCCGCGTGGCGGCGGTGTCGCGGCTTGGGACAAGAGGAGGCCCCACGGTGCGGGCTGGGGCGCCAGGCACCGCGGCGGGCGCTGAGGGTGGGGGTCACCCCCACCCCGGGCCGCCGCCGCGCTCCCAGAAAGGGAACAGAACAGGAGGCAAAAAAAAAAAAAAAAAAAAAAAAAAACCAGAAGAAGCCTAAGGCACCCGGTATTCCCAGGCGGTCTCCCATCCAAGTACTAAGGAGGCCCGACCCTGCTTAGCTTCCCAGACCAGACGAGCTCGGGGGCGTTCGGGGTGGTGTGGCCCTAGACGGTGGAGGGCGCCCCTGCCCCGCTCAAGAAGCCGAGCCTCTCTGCGCTTTCCCGCCGCCGCCGCCGCCGCCGCCGCCGCCGCCGCCGCCGCCGCCGCCGCCGCCGCCGCCGCCGCCGCCGCCGCCGCCGCCGCCGCCGCCTCCTCCCGCCCCAGGCCCCGCGCCGGGCCGGGTCCGGTGTGCTCCGAGGGTCGGGGGTGACGGGCGGGGCGGGGCGGGGCGGGGCGGGGCGGGGGGGCTGTCTCTCTATACACACACACACACTCACACTCACGCACACTCACACAAGATGCGCCTCCACGGCTGGACTCGCCAAGGTGGAGCCCTCCCAGCCCCCCTCGTCTCCTCGCCTGGCCTCCTTCACGTACCCGCTGCCCACCCCCGGCGCCTCGCCGCCGCTGACTGCGCACGCGCACGCCCTTTGACCCCAGCCAGGGGCCGCCCTCCGCCACAACCCCTTTCAGCTGCGGCCCCCCTCGCCCTGTGGGTGGGCTGCCGCCTATTCCCCCGGGCCAGGGCTGGGGCACAGCCAGTGTATGGGGCGTCTCTCTCTGGGGATGTGTCCCATGGGTGGGGTGGGGTGGCGTGGTTTGGGGGGCGCTGAAGAAATCAGTCCCCTCCATCTCCTACCTCTGGAAAACGCCCAAGCCCGTGGAGAACTGCCGGCACCGCTTCGTGGGGGCCGGGACCCTCCTCCGTGTCCTCCTGTGGCCCAGTCCAAGGGGCCTGGGCCTGGCCGGGGCTGCATTGGACCCCGACCACCCTGGCGTGTGGACTCGCTAAAAATCGGCCATTAGATATTGGATTCCAGCTTCCTTGAGGTCATTTCACTAATGAGTGCACCGGAAAGAGTTTCCTAATCCATCTGTGAGGGTGGCAACTGAAAGAGAATTTGAAAGCTGACAGAATAGGCGAGGGAAGGCATAGGAGATTTCCACACCCAGCAAGGAAGACTTTCCCGAAATGGAAGAAAGAAACGAGCAAACAGAGACACCGGTAGCCCGCCCGGAAAAGAGTCTGCCCCTGAGAGAAAGCACCCTGACCAGGTTCACCCGTGGGTGGGTGGCGAGCTAGCGGCATTCAGAAGAGCGAGGCCCGCAGTCTGTGCGGAAGACACCTGCGCTCGGGTGTGTGTGGTGGCACGATTCCCAAGCAGCTCTAGATGTTAAACCAAGGAGAAGCCAGGGAGTTCCCAACGCCCCAGGTGTCCTCAGCCCACGACTGGCTGCTGTGGGAATGCGAAGCCCGGCTCCTTGTCTCAGAGCGGGGTTCCCAGGAGGATCAGGCTGAAGCTGGGACTTGGCCTCAAAGTGTCCCCTCGCATGGCCACCCCCTTCCCCTTCCTGCTCCTCTACTCCTGGTGCCCCTCCATCCAGGGGCCAGACCTTAAAGAGTCACCGCAAGAGAATCCTGGTCCCAAAGGAGCCTTCTGGGGGACCGGTGCTGAGAGAGGTTGTGGGCATGGCCCGCTGGGGCTCTGCCCGACCCAGGGCTGAGAGATGCCACCTCCCAGCTCTGGGTCCCTGCAGGAAGTGTTGGCAAGCACAGGGCCGGTCCTCCAAAGGCCCAGGTGCAGGGAGCCCAGGCCAAGCAGCCTGTGGAAGAAGCCACTTGCCGTGCCACCCCGGGAACAGGACTGCAGGCCCCGGCCCTTCCCACCTCCTCCTCCTCCTCCTCCTCCTCCCCCCCGCCCCGCCCCCACAGGGCACAGGGCTCAGAGACACCTCAGACTCTTGCTACCCAAAGTGCAAAGGGCATCAGTTGCTCCTCCAACCCCCCCCCCACCGCCCAGCAGACCACGTTGTCCAGCCAGCCCCCGGGCCTCCCTGGGGTGCCCAGCACAAAAGTGCAGACACCCACCGGACCCTGAGTCTCAGTTTTCGGAGGTTTTTGCCACTCTAAGGACCCGCAGGCCAGCTGGGCCTTCGGGCAGGACAGAGAGCCCCGGAATCCGACGTGGAGAGCTGCGTGTACGTCCCCATCAGGAGGCGGTCCCCACCTCCGCGGCTCTCCCCTTGCGGGTAGCGGCAGCCCAGCCGGCAGCCGCAGGGCGGGCGCTGAGGGTGGGGGTCACCCCCACCCCGGGCCGCCGCCGCGCTCCCAGAAAGGGAACAGAACAAGAGGCAAAAAAAAAAAAAAAAAAAAAAAAAAACCAGAAGAAGCCTAAGGCACCCGGTATTCCCAGGCGGTCTCCCATCCAAGTACTAAGGAGGCGCGACCCTGCTTAGCTTCCCAGACCAGACGAGCTCTGGGGCGTTCGGGGTGGTGTGGCCCTAGACGGCGGAGGGCGCCCCTGCCCCGCTCAAGAAGCCGAGCCTCTCTGCGCTTTCCCGCCGCCGCCGCCGCCGCCGCCGCCGCCGCCGCCGTCGCCGCCGCCGCCGCCGCCGCTGCCGCCTCCTCCCGCCCCAGGCCCCGCGCCGGGCCGGGTCCGGTGTGCTCCGAGGGTCGGGGGTGACGGGCGGGGCGGGTCGGGTGGGGCGGGGCGGGGGGGTGTCTCTCTATACACACACACACACTCACACTCACGCACACTCACACAAGATGCGCCTCCACGGCTGGACTCGCCAAGGTGGAGCCCTCCCAGGCCCCCTCGTCTCCTCGCCTGGCCTCCTTCACGTACCCGCTGCCCACCCCCGGCGCGTCGCCGCCGCCGCTGACTGCGCACGCGCACGCGCGGGGCGCTCGCCCTTTGACCCCAGCCAGGGGCCGCCCTCCCCCACAACCCCTTTCAGCTGCGCCCCCCCCCTCGCCCTGTGGGTGGGCTGCCGCCTATTCCCCCGGGCCAGGGCTGGGGCACAGCCAGTGTATGGGGCGTCTCTCTCTGGGGATGTGTCCCATGGGTGGTGTGGGGTGGCGTGGTTTGGGGGGCGCTGAAGAAATCAGTCCCCTCCATCTCCTACCTCTGGAAAACGCCCAAGCCCGTGGAGAACTGCCGGCACCGCTTCGTGGGGGCCGGGACCCTCCTCCGTGTCCTCCTGTGGCCCAGTCCAAGGGGCCTGGGCCTGGCCGGGGCTGCATTGGACCCCGACCACCCTGGCGTGTGGACTCGCTAAAAATCGGCCATTAGATATTGGATTCCAGCTTCCTTGAGGTCATTTCACTAATGAGTGCACCGGAAAGAGTTTCCTAATCCATCTGTGAGGGTGGCAACTGAAAGAGAATTTGAAAGCTGACAGAATAGGCGAGGGAAGGCATAGGAGATTTCCACACCCAGCAAGGAAGACTTTCCCGAAATGGAAGAAAGAAACGAGCAAACAGAGACACCGGTAGCCCGCCCGGAAAAGAGTCTGCCCCTGAGAGAAAGCACCCTGACCAGGTTCACCCGTGGGTGGGTGGCGAGCTAGCGGCATTCAGAAGAGCGAGGCCCGCAGTCTGTGCGGAAGACACCTGCGCTCGGGTGTGTGTGGCGGCGTGATTCACAAGCAGTTCTAGATGTTAAACCCAGGAGAAGCCAGGGAGTTCCCAACGCCCCAGGTGTCCTCAGCCCACGACTGGCTGCTGTGGGAATGCGAAGCCCGGCTCCTTGTCTCAGAGCGGGGTTCCCAGGAGGATCAGGCTGAAGCTGGGACTTGGCCTCAAAGTGTCCCCTCGCATGGCCACCCCCTTCCCCTTCCTGCTCCTCTACTCCTGGTGCCCCTCCATCCAGGGGCCAGACCTTAAAGAGTCACCGCAAGAGAATCCTGGTCCCAAAGGAGCCTTCTGGGGGACCGGTGCTGAGAGAGGTTGTGGGCATGGCCCGCTGGGGCTCTGCCCGACCCAGGGCTGAGAGATGCAACCTCCCAGCTCTGGGTCCCTGCAGGAAGTGTTGGCAAGCACAGGGCCGGTCCTCCAAAGGCCCAGGTGCAGGGAGCCCAGGCCAAGCAGCCTGTGGAAGAAGCCACTTGCCCTGCCACCCCGGGAACAGGACTGCGGGCCCCGGCCCTTCCCACCTCCTCCTCCTCCTCCTCCTCCGCCCTGCACCCCCCCCCGACATGGCACAGGGCTCAGAGACACCTCAGACTCTTGCTACCCAAAGTGCAAAGGGCATCAGTTGCTCCTCCAAACCCCCCGCCCAGCAGACCGCGTCGTCCAGCCAGCCCCCGGGCCTCCCTGGGGTGCCCAGCACAAAAGTGCAGACACCCACCGGACCCTCAATCTCAGCTTTCGGATGCTTTTGCCACTCTAAGGACCCGCAGGCCCGCTGGGCCTTCGGGCAGGACAGAGAGCCCCGGAATCCGACGTGGAGAGCTGCGTGTACGTCCCCATCAGGAGGCGGTCCCCACCTCCGCGGCTCTCCCCTTGCGGGGAGCGGCAGCCGGCAGCCGCAGGGCCTCAGGGAAGACACCAGGCTGGGCCCCCGCGGCACAGCGGGGGCACGTCCCCCCGCACGCGACTTAGGGACGGCTGCTGGAGACTGCTGCGGCCACCCTGCTGCCGGGTTTCTGGAGGGCTTCCTGGAAGCAGCGTCCACACCAAGCCCTTGGAAGGCCCAGGCGACGGAGGAGCCGGTCAGGCAGGGGCCGAGGACGGTGAGAGGCCGGGCGGGAAGGAGCATGTCAGGCCGGGGCAGAGGACGGTGACACGCCGGGCGGGGAGGAGCCGGTCAGGCGGGGGCCCAGGACAGTGACGGGCCTGGCCGGGGAGGAGTGCGTCAGGCAGGGGCAGAGGTGACGGGCTGGGTAAGGGGTAGGGTGACAGTTAGGGCACAATTCACAATCCCAAAGATGTGGAAGCGACCCGAGTGCCCATCCATCCAGGAGTGCATTAATAAAATGTGGCGCGTGGACACCACGGAGTGCCATTCGGCTGTGAGGAGCAGCGGTGAGAGGGCACCTCTCGTGTTCTCCTGGCCAGAGCTGGAACCCGTTCCAGTAAGCCGAGTATCCCAAGAATGGACACACGAGCACCACGTGCTCGCGCTCACCAGCAAACTGGTACGAACGGATGGACACCTAAGTGGACAGAGAGGAATCACCTTCGTCGGGTGGGTGTCGGGCGGGTGGGGGGAGGGATGGGCATACACATCCGTTAGGGATGGGGTGGGTGCGCACCGACTGGGGGATGGGCGCGCTTGAAGCTCTGACCCGAGGGTGGAGGCTTGGAGAGGGCGACGTACCCGACCTTAACATTGGTGCCCCCACGATACGCTGGGACAACATGAGAGGTATCTGAATAAGAACACAGGGGGGAGGGGGGCACGGGCAACACATGTCACCTGAATACTTGTACTCCCATCATCTGCTTGAAAAGAGAGAGAAAAGAAAATGCAATAATAGAGGTAAGAGACACTTTTTAAAAATGATGAATCCGAAGAGAAAAGTAAAAGGAGGCCTGTGGAGCAGGTCTGGGTGTGACTCCGGATCCCCCAACATCAGGTGCCACCACCAAAGATTCCTACGTGTAGCCCATAGAACCCCAAAAGCAACGGGACGAGTTCTGGTCACATACTCCCTCAAAATGACATCCTGGCCTTCTTCTGGAACTCCCTCCCCTCTCAGATTCTCAAGGTTTCCTCCAACGTGTCGGTTCCCACAGAGCAGACCTTGGGTCTGAGACCTGACAGTCCAGATGCCACGCGTGCTGCCGCGTGGCGGCGGTGTCGCGGCTTGGGACAAGAGGAGGCCCCACGGTGCGGGCTGGGGCGCCAGGCACCGCGGCGGGCGCTGAGGGTGGGGGTCACCCCCACCCCGGGCCGCCGCCGCGCTCCCAGAAAGGGAACAGAACAGGAGGCAAAAAAAAAAAAAAAAAAAAAAACCAGAAGAAGCCTAAGGCACCCGGTATTCCCAGGCGGTCTCCCATCCAAGTACTAAGGAGGCCCGACCCTGCTTAGCTTCCCAGACCAGACGAGCTCGGGGGCGTTCGGGGTGGTGTGGCCCTAGACGGCGGAGGGCGCCCCTGCCCCGCTCAAGAAGCCGAGCCTCTCTGCGCTTTCCCGCCGCCGCCGCCGCCGCCGCCGCCGCCGCCGCCGCCGCCTCCTCCCGCCCCAGGCCCCGCGCCGGGCCGGGTCCGGTGTGCTCCGAGGGTCGGGGGTGACGGGCGGGGCGGGGCGGGGTGGGGCGGGGCGGGGGGGTGTCTCTCTATACACACACACACACTCACACTCACGCACACTCACACAAGATGCGCCTCCACGGCTAGACTCGCCAAGGTGGAGCCCTCCCAGGCCCCCTCGTCTCCTCGCCTGGCCTCCTTCACGTACCCGCTGCCCACCCCCGGCGCGTCGCCGCCGCCGCTGACTGCGCACGCGCACGCGCGGGGCGCTCGCCCTTTGACCCCAGCCAGGGGCCGCCCTCCCCCACAACCCCTTTCAGCTGCGCCCCCCCCCTGGCCCTGTGGGTGGGCTGCCGCCTATTCCCCCGGGCCAGGGCTGGGGCACAGCCAGTGTATGGGGCGTCTCTCTCTGGGGATGTGTCCCATGGGTGGGGTGGGGTGGCGTGGTTTGGGGGGCGCTGAAGAAATCAGTCCCCTCCATCTCCTACCTCTGGAAAACGCCCAAGCCCGTGGAGAACTGCCGGCACCGCTTCGTGGGGGCCGGGACCCTCCTCCGTGTCCTCCTGTGGCCCAGTCCAAGGGGCCTGGGCCTGGCCGGGGCTGCATTGGACCCCGACCACCCTGGCGTGTGGACTCGCTAAAAATCGGCCATTAGATATTGGATTCCAGCTTCCTTGAGGTCATTTCACTAATGAGTGCACCGGAAAGAGTTTCCTAATCCATCTGTGAGGGTGGCAACTGAAAGAGAATTTGAAAGCTGACAGAATAGGCGAGGGAAGGCATAGGAGATTTCCACACCCAGCAAGGAAGACTTTCCCGAAATGGAAGAAAGAAACGAGCAAACAGAGACACCGGTAGCCCGCCCGGAAAAGAGTCTGCCCCTGAGAGAAAGCACCCTGACCAGGTTCACCCGTGGGTGGGTGGCGAGCTAGCGGCATTCAGAAGAGCGAGGCCCGCAGTCTGTGCGGAAGACACCTGCGCTCGGGTGTGTGTGGCGGCGTGATTCACAAGCAGTTCTAGATGTTAAACCCAGGAGAAGCCAGGGAGTTCCCAACGCCCCAGGTGTCCTCAGCACACGACTGGCTGCTGTGGGAATGCGAAGCCCGGCTCCTTGTCTCAGAGCGGGGTTCCCAGGAGGATCAGGCTGAAGCTGGGACTTGGCCTCAAAGTGTCCCCTCGCATGGCCACCCCCTTCCCCTTCCTGCTCCTCTACTCCTGGTGCCCCTCCATCCAGGGGCCAGACCTTAAAGAGTCACCGCAAGAGAATCCTGGTCCCAAAGGAGCCTTCTGGGGGACCGGTGCTGAGAGAGGTTGTGGGCATGGCCCGCTGGGGCTCTGCCCGACCCAGGGCTGAGAGATGCAACCTCCCAGCTCTGGGTCCCTGCAGGAAGTGTTGGCAAGCACAGGGCCGGTCCTCCAAAGGCCCAGGTGCAGGGAGCCCAGGCCAAGCAGCCTGTGGAAGAAGCCACTTGCCCTGCCACCCCGGGAACAGGACTGCGGGCCCCGGCCCTTCCCACCTCCTCCTCCTCCTCCTCCTCCGCCCTGCACCCCCCCCCCGACATGGCACAGGGCTCAGAGACACCTCAGACTCTTGCTACCCAAAGTGCAAAGGGCATCAGTTGCTCCTCCAAACCCCCCGCCCAGCAGACCGCGTCGTCCAGCCAGCCCCCGGGCCTCCCTGGGGTGCCCAGCACAAAAGTGCAGACACCCACCGGACCCTCAATCTCAGCTTTCGGATGCTTTTGCCACTCTAAGGACCCGCAGGCCCGCTGGGCCTTCGGGCAGGACAGAGAGCCCCGGAATCCGACGTGGAGAGCTGCGTGTACGTCCCCATCAGGAGGCGGTCCCCACCTCCGCGGCTCTCCCCTTGCGGGGAGCGGCAGCCGGCAGCCGCAGGGCCTCAGGGAAGACACCAGGCTGGGCCCCCGCGGCACAGCGGGGGCACGTCCCCCCGCACGCGACTTAGGGACGGCTGCTGGAGACTGCTGCGGCCACCCTGCTGCCGGGTTTCTGGAGGGCTTCCTGGAAGCAGCGTCCACACCAAGCCCTTGGAAGGCCCAGGCGACGGAGGAGCCGGTCAGGCAGGGGCCGAGGACGGTGAGAGGCCGGGCGGGAAGGAGCATGTCAGGCCGGGGCAGAGGACGGTGACACGCCGGGCGGGGAGGAGCCGGTCAGGCGGGGGCCCAGGACAGTGACGGGCCTGGCCGGGGAGGAGTGCGTCAGGCAGGGGCAGAGGTGACGGGCTGGGTAAGGGGTAGGGTGACAGTTAGGGCACAATTCACAATCCCAAAGATGTGGAAGCGACCCGAGTGCCCATCCATCCAGGAGTGCATTAATAAAATGTGGCGCGTGGACACCACGGAGTGCCATTCGGCTGTGAGGAGCAGCGGTGAGAGGGCGCCTCTCGTGTTCTCCTGGCCAGAGCTGGAACCCGTTCCAGTAAGCCGAGTATCCCAAGAATGGACACACGAGCACCACGTGCTCGCGCTCACCAGCAAACTGGTACGAACGGATGGACACCTAAGTGGACAGAGAGGAATCACCTTCGTCGGGTGGGTGTCGGGCGGGTGGGGGGAGGGATGGGCATACACATCCGTTAGGGATGGGGTGGGTGCGCACCGACTGGGGGATGGGCGCGCTTGAAGCTCTGACCCGAGGGTGGAGGCTTGGAGAGGGCGACGTACCCGACCTTAACATTGGTGCCCCCACGATACGCTGGGACAACATGAGAGGTATCTGAATAAGAACACAGGGGGGAGGGGGGCACGGGCAACACATGTCACCTGAATACTTGTACTCCCATCATCTGCTTGAAAAGAGAGAGAAAAGAAAATGCAATAATAGAGGTAAGAGACACTTTTTAAAAATGATGAATCCGAAGAGAAAAGTAAAAGGAGGCCTGTGGAGCAGGTCTGGGTGTGACTCCGGATCCCCCAACATCAGGTGCCACCACCAAAGATTCCTACGTGTAGCCCATAGAACCCCAAAAGCAACGGGACGAGTTCTGGTCACATACTCCCTCAAAATGACATCCTGGCCTTCTTCTGGAACTCCCTCCCCTCTCAGATTCTCAAGGTTTCCTCCAACGTGTCGGTTCCCACAGAGCAGACCTTGGGTCTGAGACCTGACAGTCCAGATGCCACGCGTGCTGCCGCGTGGCGGCGGTGTCGCGGCTTGGGACAAGAGGAGGCCCCACGGTGCGGGCTGGGGCGCCAGGCACCGCGGCGGGCGCTGAGGGTGGGGGTCACCCCCACCCCGGGCCGCCGCCGCGCTCCCAGAAAGGGAACAGAACAGGAGGCAAAAAAAAAAAAAAAAAAAAAAAAACCAGAAGAAGCCTAAGGCACCCGGTATTCCCAGGCGGTCTCCCATCCAAGTACTAAGGAGGCCCGACCCTGCTTAGCTTCCCAGACCAGACGAGCTCGGGGGCGTTCGGGGTGGTGTGGCCCTAGACGGTGGAGGGCGCCCCTGCCCCGCTCAAGAAGCCGAGCCTCTCTGCGCTTTCCCGCCGCCGCCGCCGCCGCCGCCGCCGCCGCCGCCGCCGCCGCCGCGGCCGCCGCCGCCGCCGCCGCCGCCGCCGCCGCCTCCTCCCGCCCCAGGCCCCGCGCCGGGCCGGGTCCGGTGTGCTCCGAGGGTCGGGGGTGACGGGCGGGGCGGGGCGGGGCGGGGCGGGGCGGGGGGGCTGTCTCTCTATACACACACACACACTCACACTCACGCACACTCACACAAGATGCGCCTCCACGGCTGGACTCGCCAAGGTGGAGCCCTCCCAGCCCCCCTCGTCTCCTCGCCTGGCCTCCTTCACGTACCCGCTGCCCACCCCCGGCGCCTCGCCGCCGCTGACTGCGCACGCGCACGCCCTTTGACCCCAGCCAGGGGCCGCCCTCCGCCACAACCCCTTTCAGCTGCGGCCCCCCTCGCCCTGTGGGTGGGCTGCCGCCTATTCCCCCGGGCCAGGGCTGGGGCACAGCCAGTGTATGGGGCGTCTCTCTCTGGGGATGTGTCCCATGGGTGGGGTGGGGTGGCGTGGTTTGGGGGGCGCTGAAGAAATCAGTCCCCTCCATCTCCTACCTCTGGAAAACTCCTAAGCCCGTGGAGAACTGCCGGCACCGCTTCGTGGGGGCCGGGACCCTCCTCCGTGTCCTCCTGTGGCCCAGTCCAAGGGGCCTGGGCCTGGCCGGGGCTGCATTGGACCCCGACCCCGTGTGGACTCGCTAAAAATCGGCCATTAGATATTGGATTCCAGCTTCCTTGAGGTCATTTCACTAATGAGTGCACCGGAAAGAGTTTCCTAATCCATCTGTGAGGGTGGCAACTGAAAGAGAATTTGAAAGCTGACAGAATAGGCGAGGGAAGGCATAGGAGATTTCCACACCCAGCAAGGAAGACTTTCCCGAAATGGAAGAAAGAAACGAGCAAACAGAGACACCGGTAGCCCGCCCGGAAAAGAGTCTGCCCCTGAGAGAAAGCACCCTGACCAGGTTCACCCGTGGGTGGGTGGCGAGCTAGCGGCATTCAGAAGAGCGAGGCCCGCAGTCTGTGCGGAAGACACCTGCGCTCGGGTGTGTGTGGCGGCGCGATTCCCAAGCAGCTCTAGATGTTAAACCAAGGAGAAGCCAGGGAGTTCCCAACGCCCCAGGTGTCCTCAGCCCACGACTGGCTGCTGTGGGAATGCGAAGCCCGGCTCCTTGTCTCAGAGCGGGGTTCCCAGGAGGATCAGGCTGAAGCTGGGACTTGGCCTCAAAGTGTCCCCTCGCATGGCCACCCCCTTCCCCTTCCTGCTCCTCCACTCCTGGTGCCCCTCCATCCAGGGGCCAGACCTTAAAGAGTCACCGCAAGAGAATCCTGGTCCCAAAGGAGCCTTCTGGGGGACCGGTGCTGAGAGAGGTTGTGGGCATGGCCCGCTGGGGCTCTGCCCGACCCAGGGCTGAGAGATGCCACCTCCCAGCTCTGGGTCCCTGCAGGAAGTGTTGGCAAGCACAGGGCCGGTCCTCCAAAGGCCCAGGTGCAGGGAGCCCAGGCCAAGCAGCCTGTGGAAGAAGCCACTTGCCGTGCCACCCCGGGAACAGGACTGCAGGCCCCGGCCCTTCCCACCTCCTCCTCCTCCTCCTCCTCCCCCCCGCCCCGCCCCCACAGGGCACAGGGCTCAGAGACACCTCAGACTCTTGCTACCCAAAGTGCAAAGGGCATCAGTTGCTCCTCCAAACCCCCCGCCCAGCAGACCGCGTCGTCCAGCCAGCCCCCGGGCCTCCCTGGGGTGCCCAGCACAAAAGTGCAGACACCCACCGGACCCTCAATCTCAGCTTTCGGATGCTTTTGCCACTCTAAGGACCCGCAGGCCCTCTGGGCCTTCGGGCAGGACAGAGAGCCCCGGAATCCGACGTGGAGAGCTGCGTGTACGTCCCCATCAGGAGGCGGTCCCCACCTCCGCGGCTCTCCCCTTGCGGGGAGCGGCAGCCGGCAGCCGCAGGGCCTCAGGGAAGACACCAGGCTGGGCCCCCGCGGCACAGCGGGGGCACGTCCCCCCGCACGCGACTTAGGGACGGCTGCTGGAGACTGCTGCGGCCACCCTGCTGCCGGGATTCTGGAGGGCTTCCTGGAAGCAGCGTCCACACCAAGCCCTTGGAAGGCCCAGGCGACGGAGGAGCCGGTCAGGCAGGGGCCGAGGACGGTGAGAGGCCGGGCGGGAAGGAGCATGTCAGGCCGGGGCAGAGGACGGTGACACGCCGGGCGGGGAGGAGCCGGTCAGGCGGGGGCCCAGGACAGTGACGGGCCTGGCCGGGGAGGAGTGCGTCAGGCAGGGGCAGAGGTGACGGGCTGGGTAAGGGGTAGGGTGACAGTTAGGGCACAATTCACAATCCCAAAGATGTGGAAGCGACCCGAGTGCCCCTCCATCCAGGAGTGCATTAATAAAATGTGGCGCGTGGACACCACGGAGTGCCATTCGGCTGTGAGGAGCAGCGGTGAGAGGGCACCTCTCGTGTTCTCCTGGCCAGAGCTGGAACCCGTTCCAGTAAGCCGAGTATCCCAAGAATGGACACACGAGCACCACGTGCTCGCGCTCACCAGCAAACTGGTACGAACGGATGGACACCTAAGTGGACAGAGAGGAATCACCTTCGTCGGGTGGGTGTCGGGCGGGTGGGGGGAGGGATGGGCATACACATCCGTTAGGGATGGGGTGGGTGCGCACCGACTGGGGGATGGGCGCGCTTGAAGCTCTGACCCGAGGGTGGAGGCTTGGAGAGGGCGACGTACCCGACCTTAACATTGGTGCCCCCACGATACGCTGGGACAACATGAGAGGTATCTGAATAAGAACACAGGGGGGAGGGGGGCACGGGCAACACATGTCACCTGAATACTTGTACTCCCATCATCTGCTTGAAAAGAGAGAGAAAAGAAAATGCAATAATAGAGGTAAGAGACACTTTTTAAAAATGATGAATCCGAAGAGAAAAGTAAAAGGAGGCCTGTGGAGCAGGTCTGGGTGTGACTCCGGATCCCCCAACATCAGGTGCCACCACCAAAGATTCCTACGTGTAGCCCATAGAACCCCAAAAGCAACGGGACGAGTTCTGGTCACATACTCCCTCAAAATGACATCCTGGCCTTCTTCTGGAACTCCCTCCCCTCTCAGACTCTCAAGGTTTCCTCCAGCGTGTCGGTTCCCACAGAGCAGACCTTGGGTCTGAGACCTGACAGTCCAGATGCCACGCGTGCTGCCGCGTGGCGGCGGTGTCGCGGCTTGGGACAAGAGGAGGCCCCACGGTGCGGGCTGGGGCGCCAGGCACCGCGGCGGGCGCTGAGGGTGGGGGTCACCCCCACCCCGGGCCGCCGCCGCGCTCCCAGAAAGGGAACAGAAGAGGAGGCAAAAAAAAAAAAAAAAAAAAAAAACCAGAAGAAGCCTAAGGCACCCGGTATTCCCAGGCGGTCTCCCATCCAAGTACTAAGGAGGCCCGACCCTGCTTAGCTTCCCAGACCAGACGAGCTCGGGGGCGTTCGGGGTGGTGTGGCCCTAGACGGTGGAGGGCGCCCCTGCCCCGCTCAAGAAGCCGAGCCTCTCTGCGCTTTCCCCCCGCCGCCGCCGCCGCCGCCGCCGCCGCCGCCGCCGCCGCCGCCGCCGCCGCCGCCGCCGCCGCCGCCGCCGCCTCCTCCCGCCCCAGGCCCCGCGCCGGGCCGGGTCCGGTGTGCTCCGAGGGTCGGGGGTGACGGGCGGGGCGGGGCGGGGCGGGGCGGGGCGGGGGGGCTGTCTCTCTATACACACACACACACTCACACTCACGCACACTCACACAAGATGCGCCTCCACGGCTGGAATCGCCAAGGTGGAGCCCTCCCAGCCCCCCTCGTCTCCTCGCCTGGCCTCCTTCACGTACCCGCTGCCCACCCCCGGCGCCTCGCCGCCGCAGACTGCGCACGCGCACGCCCTTTGACCCCAGCCAGGGGCCGCCCTCCCCCACAACCCCTTTCAGCTGCGGCCCCCCTCGCCCTGTGGGTGGGCTGCCGCCTATTCCCCCGGGCCAGGGCTGGGGCACAGCCAGTGTATGGGGCGTCTCTCTCTGGGGATGTGTCCCATGGGTGGGGTGGGGTGGCGTGGTTTGGGGGGCGCTGAAGAAATCAGTCCCCTCCATCTCCTACCTCTGGAAAACTCCTAAGCCCGTGGAGAACTGCCGGCACCGCTTCGTGGGGGCCGGGACCCTCCTCCGTGTCCTCCTGTGGCCCAGTCCAAGGGGCCTGGGCCTGGCCGGGGCTGCATTGGACCCCGACCCCGTGTGGACTCGCTAAAAATCGGCCATTAGATATTGGATTCCAGCTTCCTTGAGGTCATTTCACTAATGAGTGCACCGGAAAGAGTTTCCTAATCCATCTGTGAGGGTGGCAACTGAAAGAGAATTTTAAAGCTGACAGAATAGGCGAGGGAAGGCATAGGAGATTTCCACACCCAGCAAGGAAGACTTTCCCGAAATGGAAGAAAGAAACGAGCAAACAGAGACACCGGTAGCCCGCCCGGAAAAGAGTCTGCCCCTGAGAGAAAGCACCCTGACCAGGTTCACCCGTGGGTGGGTGGCGAGCTAGCGGCATTCAGAAGAGCGAGGCCCGCAGTCTGTGCGGAAGACACCTGCGCTCGGGTGTGTGTGGCGGCGCGATTCCCAAGCAGCTCTAGATGTTAAACCAAGGAGAAGCCAGGGAGTTCCCAACGCCCCAGGTGTCCTCAGCCCACGACTGGCTGCTGTGGGAATGCGAAGCCCGGCTCCTTGTCTCAGAGCGGGGTTCCCAGGAGGATCAGGCTGAAGCTGGGACTTGGCCTCAAAGTGTCCCCTCGCATGGCCACCCCCTTCCCCTTCCTGCTCCTCTACTCCTGGTGCCCCTCCATCCAGGGGCCAGACCTTAAAGAGTCACCGCAAGAGAATCCTGGTCCCAAAGGAGCCTTCTGGGGGACCGGTGCTGAGAGAGGTTGTGGGCATGGCCCGCTGGGGCTCTGCCCGACCCAGGGCTGAGAGATGCCACCTCCCAGCTCTGGGTCCCTGCAGGAAGTGTTGGCAAGCACAGGGCCGGTCCTCCAAAGGCCCAGGTGCAGGGAGCCCAGGCCAAGCAGCCTGTGGAAGAAGCCACTTGCCGTGCCACCCCGGGAACAGGACTGCAGGCCCCGGCCCTTCCCACCTCCTCCTCCTCCTCCTCCTCCTCCCCCCCGCCCCGCCCCCACAGGGCACAGGGCTCAGAGACACCTCAGACTCTTGCTACCCAAAGTGCAAAGGGCATCAGTTGCTCCTCCAACCCCCCCCCACCGCCCAGCAGACCACGTTGTCCAGCCAGCCCCCGGGCCTCCCTGGGGTGCCCAGCACAAAAGTGCAGACACCCACCGGACCCTCAGTCTCAGTTTTCAGAGGTTTTTGCCACTCTAAGGACCCGCAGGCCAGCTGGGCCTTCGGGCAGGACAGAGAGCCCCGGAATCCGACGTGGAGAGCTGCGTGTACGTCCCCATCAGGAGGCGGTGCCCACCTCCGCGGCTCTCCCCTTGCGGGTAGCGGCAGCCCAGCCGGCAGCCGCAGGGCGGGCGCTGAGGGTGGGGGTCACCCCCACCCCGGGCCGCCGCCGCGCTCCCAGAAAGGGAACAGAACAAGAGGCAAAAAAAAAAAAAAAAAAAAAAAACCAGAAGAAGCCTAAGGCACCCGGTATTCCCAGGCGGTCTCCCATCCAAGTACTAAGGAGGCCCGACGCTGCTTAGCTTCCCAGACCAGACGAGCTCTGGGGCGTTCGGGGTGGTGTGGCCCTAGACGGCGGAGGGCGCCCCTGCCCCGCTCAAGAAGCCGAGCCTCTCTGCGCTTTCCCGCCGCCGCCGCCGCCGCCGCCGCCGCCGCCGCCGCCGCCGCCGCCGCCGCCGCCTCCTCCCGCCCCAGGCCCCGCGCCGGGCCGGGTCCGGTGTGCTCCGAGGGTCGGGGGTGACGGGCGGGGCGGGGCGGGGTGGGGCGGGGCGGGGGGGTGTCTCTCTATACACACACACACACTCACACTCACGCACACTCACACAAGATGCGCCTCCACGGCTGGACTCGCCAAGGTGGAGCCCTCCCAGGCCCCCTCGTCTCCTCGCCTGGCCTCCTTCACGTACCCGCTGCCCACCCCCGGCGCGTCGCCGCCGCCGCTGACTGCGCACGCGCACGCGCGGGGCGCTCGCCCTTTGACCCCAGCCAGGGGCCGCCCTCCCCCACAACCCCTTTCAGCTGCGCCCCCCCCCTCGCCCTGTGGGTGGGCTGCCGCCTATTCCCCCGGGCCAGGGCTGGGGCACAGCCAGTGTATGGGGCGTCTCTCTCTGGGGATGTGTCCCATGGGTGGGGTGGGGTGGCGTGGTTTGGGGGGCGCTGAAGAAATCAGTCCCCTCCATCTCCTACCTCTGGAAAACGCCCAAGCCCGTGGAGAACTGCCGGCACCGCTTCGTGGGGGCCGGGACCCTCCTCCGTGTCCTCCTGTGGCCCAGTCCAAGGGGCCTGGGCCTGGCCGGGGCTGCATTGGACCCCGACCACCCTGGCGTGTGGACTCGCTAAAAATCGGCCATTAGATATTGGATTCCAGCTTCCTTGAGGTCATTTCACTAATGAGTGCACCGGAAAGAGTTTCCTAATCCATCTGTGAGGGTGGCAACTGAAAGAGAATTTGAAAGCTGACAGAATAGGCGAGGGAAGGCATAGGAGATTTCCACACCCAGCAAGGAAGACTTTCCCGAAATGGAAGAAAGAAACGAGCAAACAGAGACACCGGTAGCCCGCCCGGAAAAGAGTCTGCCCCTGAGAGAAAGCACCCTGACCAGGTTCACCCGTGGGTGGGTGGCGAGCTAGCGGCATTCAGAAGAGCGAGGCCCGCAGTCTGTGCGGAAGACACCTGCGCTCGGGTGTGTGTGGCGGCGTGATTCACAAGCAGTTCTAGATGTTAAACGCAGGAGAAGCCAGGGAGTTCCCAACGCCCCAGGTGTCCTCAGCACACGACTGGCTGCTGTGGGAATGCGAAGCCCGGCTCCTTGTCTCAGAGCGGGGTTCCCAGGAGGATCAGGCTGAAGCTGGGACTTGGCCTCAAAGTGTCCCCTCGCATGGCCACCCCCTTCCCCTTCCTGCTCCTCTACTCCTGGTGCCCCTCCATCCAGGGGCCAGACCTTAAAGAGTCACCGCAAGAGAATCCTGGTCCCAAAGGAGCCTTCTGGGGGACCGGTGCTGAGAGAGGTTGTGGGCATGGCCCGCTGGGGCTCTGCCCGACCCAGGGCTGAGAGATGCAACCTCCCAGCTCTGGGTCCCTGCAGGAAGTGTTGGCAAGCACAGGGCCGGTCCTCCAAAGGCCCAGGTGCAGGGAGCCCAGGCCAAGCAGCCTGTGGAAGAAGCCACTTGCCCTGCCACCCCGGGAACAGGACTGCGGGCCCCGGCCCTTCCCACCTCCTCCTCCTCCTCCTCCTCCGCCCTGCACCCCCCCCCGACATGGCACAGGGCTCAGAGACACCTCAGACTCTTGCTACCCAAAGTGCAAAGGGCATCAGTTGCTCCTCCAAACCCCCCGCCCAGCAGACCGCGTCGTCCAGCCAGCCCCCGGGCCTCCCTGGGGTGCCCAGCACAAAAGTGCAGACACCCACCGGACCCTCAATCTCAGCTTTCGGATGCTTTTGCCACTCTAAGGACCCGCAGGCCCGCTGGGCCTTCGGGCAGGACAGAGAGCCCCGGAATCCGACGTGGAGAGCTGCGTGTACGTCCCCATCAGGAGGCGGTCCCCACCTCCGCGGCTCTCCCCTTGCGGGGAGCGGCAGCCGGCAGCCGCAGGGCCTCAGGGAAGACACCAGGCTGGGCCCCCGCGGCACAGCGGGGGCACGTCCCCCCGCACGCGACTTAGGGACGGCTGCTGGAGACTGCTGCGGCCACCCTGCTGCCGGGTTTCTGGAGGGCTTCCTGGAAGCAGCGTCCACACCAAGCCCTTGGAAGGCCCAGGCGACGGAGGAGCCGGTCAGGCAGGGGCCGAGGACGGTGAGAGGCCGGGCGGGAAGGAGCATGTCAGGCCGGGGCAGAGGACGGTGACACGCCGGGCGGGGAGGAGCCGGTCAGGCGGGGGCCCAGGACAGTGACGGGCCTGGCCGGGGAGGAGTGCGTCAGGCAGGGGCAGAGGTGACGGGCTGGGTAAGGGGTAGGGTGACAGTTAGGGCACAATTCACAATCCCAAAGATGTGGAAGCGACCCGAGTGCCCATCCATCCAGGAGTGCATTAATAAAATGTGGCGCGTGGACACCACGGAGTGCCATTCGGCTGTGAGGAGCAGCGGTGAGAGGGCACCTCTCGTGTTCTCCTGGCCAGAGCTGGAACCCGTTCCAGTAAGCCGAGTATCCCAAGAATGGACACACGAGCACCACGTGCTCGCGCTCACCAGCAAACTGGTACGAACGGATGGACACCTAAGTGGACAGAGAGGAATCACCTTCGTCGGGTGGGTGTCGGGCGGGTGGGGGGAGGGATGGGCATACACATCCGTTAGGGATGGGGTGGGTGCGCACCGACTGGGGGATGGGCGCGCTTGAAGCTCTGACCCGAGGGTGGAGGCTTGGAGAGGGCGACGTACCCGACCTTAACATTGGTGCCCCCACGATACGCTGGGACAACATGAGAGGTATCTGAATAAGAACACAGGGGGGAGGGGGGCACGGGCAACACATGTCACCTGAATACTTGTACTCCCATCATCTGCTTGAAAAGAGAGAGAAAAGAAAATGCAATAATAGAGGTAAGAGACACTTTTTAAAAATGATGAATCCGAAGAGAAAAGTAAAAGGAGGCCTGTGGAGCAGGTCTGGGTGTGACTCCGGATCCCCCAACATCAGGTGCCACCACCAAAGATTCCTACGTGTAGCCCATAGAACCCCAAAAGCAACGGGACGAGTTCTGGTCACATACTCCCTCAAAATGACATCCTGGCCTTCTTCTGGAACTCCCTCCCCTCTCAGACTCTCAAGGTTTCCTCCAACGTGTCGGTTCCCACAGAGCAGACCTTGGGTCTGAGACCTGACAGTCCAGATGCCACGCGTGCTGCCGCGTGGCGGCGGTGTCGCGGCTTGGGACAAGAGGAGGTCCCACGGTGCGGGCTGGGGCGCCAGGCAACGCGGCGGGCGCTGAGGGTGGGGGTCACCCCCACCCCGGGCCGCCGCCGCGCTCCCAGAAAGGGAACAGAACAGGAGGCAAAAAAAAAAAAAAAAAAAAAAAAAACCAGAAGAAGCCTAAGGCACCCGGTATTCCCAGGCGGTCTCCCATCCAAGTACTAAGGAGGCCCGACCCTGCTTAGCTTCCCAGACCAGACGAGCTCGGGGGCGTTCGGGGTGGTGTGGCCCTAGACGGCGGAGGGCGCCCCTGCCCCGCTCAAGAAGCCGAGCCTCTCTGCGCTTTCCCCCCGCCGCCGCCGCCGCCGCCGCCGCCGCCGCCGCCTCCTCCCGCCCCAGGCCCCGCGCCGGGCCGGGTCCGGTGTGCTCCGAGGGTCGGGGGTGACGGGCGGGGCGGGGCGGGGCGGGGCGGGGCGGGGGGGTGTCTCTCTATACACACACACACACTCACACTCACGCACACTCACACAAGATGCGCCTCCACGGCTGGACTCGCCAAGGTGGAGCCCTCCCAGCCCCCCTCGTCTCCTCGCCTGGCCTCCTTCACGTACCCGCTGCCCACCCCCGGCGCCTCGCTGCCGCTGACTGTGCACGCGCACGCCCTTTGACCCCAGCCAGGGGCCGCCCTCCGCCACAACCCCTTTCAGCTGCGGCCCCCCTCGCCCTGTGGGTGGGCTGCCGCCTATTCCCCCGGGCCAGGGCTGGGGCACAGCCAGTGTATGGGGCGTCTCTCTCTGGGGATGTGTCCCATGGGTGGGGTGGGGTGGCGTGGTTTGGGGGGCGCTGAAGAAATCAGTCCCCTCCATCTCCTACCTCTGGAAAACTCCTAAGCCCGTGGAGAACTGCCAGCACCGCTTCGTGGGGGCCGGGACCCTCCTCCGTGTCCTCCTGTGGCCCAGTCCAAGGGGCCTGGGCCTGGCCGGGGCTGCATTGGACCCCGACCACCCTGGCGTGTGGACTCGCTAAAAATCGGCCATTAGATATTGGATTCCAGCTTCCTTGAGGTCATTTCACTAATGAGTGCACCGGAAAGAGTTTCCTAATCCATCTGTGAGGGTGGCAACTGAAAGAGAATTTGAAAGCTGACAGAATAGGCGAGGGAAGGCATAGGAGATTTCCACACCCAGCAAGGAAGACTTTCCCGAAATGGAAGAAAGAAACGAGCAAACAGAGACACCGGTAGCCCGCCCGGAAAAGAGTCTGCCCCTGAGAGAAAGCACCCTGACCAGGTTCACCCGTGGGTGGGTGGCGAGCTAGCGGCATTCAGAAGAGCGAGGCCCGCAGTCTGTGCGGAAGACACCTGCGCTCGGGTGTGTGTGGCGGCGCGATTCCCAAGCAGCTCTAGATGTTAAACCAAGGAGAAGCCAGGGAGTTCCCAACGCCCCAGGTGTCCTCAGCCCACGACTGGCTGCTGTGGGAATGCGAAGCCCGGCTCCTTGTCTCAGAGCGGGGTTCCCAGGAGGATCAGGCTGAAGCTGGGACTTGGCCTCAAAGTGTCCCCTCGCATGGCCACCCCCTTCCCCTTCCTGCTCCTCTACTCCTGGTGCCCCTCCATCCAGGGGCCAGACCTTAAAGAGTCACCGCAAGAGAATCCTGGTCCCAAAGGAGCCTTCTGGGGGACCGGTGCTGAGAGAGGTTGTGGGCATGGCCCGCTGGGGCTCTGCCCGACCCAGGGCTGAGAGATGCCACCTCCCAGCTCTGGGTCCCTGCAGGAAGTGTTGGCAAGCACAGGGCCGGTCCTCCAAAGGCCCAGGTGCAGGGAGCCCAGGCCAAGCAGCCTGTGGAAGAAGCCACTTGCCGTGCCACCCCGGGAACAGGACTGCAGGCCCCGGCCCTTCCCACCTCCTCCTCCTCCTCCTCCTCCTCCCCCCCGCCCCGCCCCCACAGGGCACAGGGCTCAGAGACACCTCAGACTCTTGCTACCCAAAGTGCAAAGGGCATCAGTTGCTCCTCCAACCCCCCCCCCCACCGCCCAGCAGACCACGTTGTCCAGCCAGCCCCCGGGCCTCCCTGGGGTGCCCAGCACAAAAGTGCAGACACCCACCGGACCCTGAGTCTCAGTTTTCGGAGGTTTTTGCCACTCTAAGGACCCGCAGGCCAGCTGGGCCTTCGGGCAGGACAGAGAGCCCCGGAATCCGACGTGGAGAGCTGCGTGTACGTCCCCATCAGGAGGCGGTCCCCACATCCGCGGCTCTCCCCTTGCGGGTAGCGGCAGCCCAGCCGGCAGCCGCAGGGCGGGCGCTGAGGGTGGGGGTCACCCCCACCCCGGGCCGCCGCCGTGCTCCCAGAAAGGGAACAGAACAAGAGGCAAAAAAAAAAACAAAAAAAACAAAAACCAGAAGAAGCCTAAGGCACCCGGTATTCCCAGGCGGTCTCCCATCCAAGTACTAAGGAGGCGCGACCCTGCTTAGCTTCCCAGACCAGACGAGCTCTGGGGCGTTCGGGGTGGTGTGGCCCTAGACGGCGGAGGGCGCCCCTGCCCCGCTCAAGAAGCCGAGCCTCTCTGCGCTTTCCCGCTGCCGCCGCCGCCGCCGCCGCCGCCGCCGCCGCCGCCGTCGCCGCCGCCGCCGCCGCCGCTGCCGCCTCCTCCCGCCCCAGGCCCCGCGCCGGGCCGGGTCCGGTGTGCTCCGAGGGTCGGGGGTGACGGGCGGGGCGGGTCGGGTGGGGCGGGGCGGGGGGGTGTCTCTCTATACACACACACACACTCACACTCACGCACACTCACACAAGATGCGCCTCCACGGCTGGACTCGCCAAGGTGGAGCCCTCCCAGGCCCCCTCGTCTCCTCGCCTGGCCTCCTTCACGTACCCGCTGCCCACCCCCGGCGCGTCGCCGCCGCTGACTGCGCACGCGCACGCGCGGGGCGCTCGCCCTTTGACCCCAGCCAGGGGCCGCCCTCCCCCACAACCCCTTTCAGCTGCGCCCCCCCCCTCGCCCTGTGGGTGGGCTGCCGCCTATTTCCCCGGGCCAGGGCTGGGGCACAGCCAGTGTATGGGGCGTCTCTCTCTGGGGATGTGTCCCATGGGTGGGGTGGGGTGGCGTGGTTTGGGGGGCGCTGAAGAAATCAGTCCCCTCCATCTCCTACCTCTGGAAAACGCCCAAGCCCGTGGAGAACTGCCGGCACCGCTTCGTGGGGGCCGGGACCCTCCTCCGTGTCCTCCTGTGGCCCAGTCCAAGGGGCCTGGGCCTGGCCGGGGCTGCATTGGACCCCGACCACCCTGGCGTGTGGACTCGCTAAAAATCGGCCATTAGATATTGGATTCCAGCTTCCTTGAGGTCATTTCACTAATGAGTGCACCGGAAAGAGTTTCCTAATCCATCTGTGAGGGTGGCAACTGAAAGAGAATTTGAAAGCTGACAGAATAGGCGAGGGAAGGCATAGGAGATTTCCACACCCAGCAAGGAAGACTTTCCCGAAATGGAAGAAAGAAACGAGCAAACAGAGACACCGGTAGCCCGCCCGGAAAAGAGTCTGCCCCTGAGAGAAAGCACCCTGACCAGGTTCACCCGTGGGTGGGTGGCGAGCTAGCGGCATTCAGAAGAGCGAGGCCCGCAGTCTGTGCGGAAGACACCTGCGCTCGGGTGTGTGTGGCGGCGTGATTCACAAGCAGTTCTAGATGTTAAACGCAGGAGAAGCCAGGGAGTTCCCAACGCCCCAGGTGTCCTCAGCACACGACTGGCTGCTGTGGGAATGCGAAGCCCGGCTCCTTGTCTCAGAGCGGGGTTCCCAGGAGGATCAGGCTGAAGCTGGGACTTGGCCTCAAAGTGTCCCCTCGCATGGCCACCCCCTTCCCCTTCCTGCTCCTCTACTCCTGGTGCCCCTCCATCCAGGGGCCAGACCTTAAAGAGTCACCGCAAGAGAATCCTGGTCCCAAAGGAGCCTTCTGGGGGACCGGTGCTGAGAGAGGTTGTGGGCATGGCCCGCTGGGGCTCTGCCCGACCCAGGGCTGAGAGATGCAACCTCCCAGCTCTGGGTCCCTGCAGGAAGTGTTGGCAAGCACAGGGCCGGTCCTCCAAAGGCCCAGGTGCAGGGAGCCCAGGCCAAGCAGCCTGTGGAAGAAGCCACTTGCCCTGCCACCCCGGGAACAGGACTGCGGGCCCCGGCCCTTCCCACCTCCTCCTCCTCCTCCTCCTCCGCCCTGCACCCCCCCCCGACATGGCACAGGGCTCAGAGACACCTCAGACTCTTGCTACCCAAAGTGCAAAGGGCATCAGTTGCTCCTCCAAACCCCCCGCCCAGCAGACCGCGTCGTCCAGCCAGCCCCCGGGCCTCCCTGGGGTGCCCAGCACAAAAGTGCAGACACCCACCGGACCCTCAATCTCAGCTTTCGGATGCTTTTGCCACTCTAAGGACCCGCAGGCCCGCTGGGCCTTCGGGCAGGACAGAGAGCCCCGGAATCCGACGTGGAGAGCTGCGTGTACGTCCCCATCAGGAGGCGGTCCCCACCTCCGCGGCTCTCCCCTTGCGGGGAGCGGCAGCCGGCAGCCGCAGGGCCTCAGGGAAGACACCAGGCTGGGCCCCCGCGGCACAGCGGGGGCACGTCCCCCCGCACGCGACTTAGGGACGGCTGCTGGAGACTGCTGCGGCCACCCTGCTGCCGGGTTTCTGGAGGGCTTCCTGGAAGCAGCGTCCACACCAAGCCCTTGGAAGGCCCAGGCGACGGAGGAGCCGGTCAGGCAGGGGCCGAGGACGGTGAGAGGCCGGGCGGGAAGGAGCATGTCAGGCCGGGGCAGAGGACGGTGACACGCCGGGCGGGGAGGAGCCGGTCAGGCGGGGGCCCAGGACAGTGACGGGCCTGGCCGGGGAGGAGTGCGTCAGGCAGGGGCAGAGGTGACGGGCTGGGTAAGGGGTAGGGTGACAGTTAGGGCACAATTCACAATCCCAAAGATGTGGAAGCGACCCGAGTGCCCATCCATCCAGGAGTGCATTAATAAAATGTGGCGCGTGGACACCACGGAGTGCCATTCGGCTGTGAGGAGCAGCGGTGAGAGGGCACCTCTCGTGTTCTCCTGGCCAGAGCTGGAACCCGTTCCAGTAAGCCGAGTATCCCAAGAATGGACACACGAGCACCACGTGCTCGCGCTCACCAGCAAACTGGTACGAACGGATGGACACCTAAGTGGACAGAGAGGAATCACCTTCGTCGGGTGGGTGTCGGGCGGGTGGGGGGAGGGATGGGCATACACATCCGTTAGGGATGGGGTGGGTGCGCACCGACTGGGGGATGGGCGCGCTTGAAGCTCTGACCCGAGGGTGGAGGCTTGGAGAGGGCGACGTACCCGACCTTAACATTGGTGCCCCCACGATACGCTGGGACAACATGAGAGGTATCTGAATAAGAACACAGGGGGGAGGGGGGCACGGGCAACACATGTCACCTGAATACTTGTACTCCCATCATCTGCTTGAAAAGAGAGAGAAAAGAAAATGCAATAATAGAGGTAAGAGACACTTTTTAAAAATGATGAATCCGAAGAGAAAAGTAAAAGGAGGCCTGTGGAGCAGGTCTGGGTGTGACTCCGGATCCCCCAACATCAGGTGCCACCACCAAAGATTCCTACGTGTAGCCCATAGAACCCCAAAAGCAACGGGACGAGTTCTGGTCACATACTCCCTCAAAATGACATCCTGGCCTTCTTCTGGAACTCCCTCCCCTCTCAGACTCTCAAGGTTTCCTCCAACGTGTCGGTTCCCACAGAGCAGACCTTGGGTCTGAGACCTGACAGTCCAGATGCCACGCGTGCTGCCGCGTGGCGGCGGTGTCGCGGCTTGGGACAAGAGGAGGTCCCACGGTGCGGGCTGGGGCGCCAGGCAACGCGGCGGGCGCTGAGGGTGGGGGTCACCCCCACCCCGGGCCGCCGCCGCGCTCCCAGAAAGGGAACAGAACAGGAGGCAAAAAAAAAAAAAAAAAAAAAAAAAACCAGAAGAAGCCTAAGGCACCCGGTATTCCCAGGCGGTCTCCCATCCAAGTACTAAGGAGGCCCGACCCTGCTTAGCTTCCCAGACCAGACGAGCTCGGGGGCGTTCGGGGTGGTGTGGCCCTAGACGGCGGAGGGCGCCCCTGCCCCGCTCAAGAAGCCGAGCCTCTCTGCGCTTTCCCCCCGCCGCCGCCGCCGCCGCCGCCGCCGCCGCCGCCTCCTCCCGCCCCAGGCCCCGCGCCGGGCCGGGTCCGGTGTGCTCCGAGGGTCGGGGGTGACGGGCGGGGCGGGGCGGGGCGGGGCGGGGCGGGGGGGTGTCTCTCTATACACACACACACACTCACACTCACGCACACTCACACAAGATGCGCCTCCACGGCTGGACTCGCCAAGGTGGAGCCCTCCCAGCCCCCCTCGTCTCCTCGCCTGGCCTCCTTCACGTACCCGCTGCCCACCCCCGGCGCCTCGCTGCCGCTGACTGTGCACGCGCACGCCCTTTGACCCCAGCCAGGGGCCGCCCTCCGCCACAACCCCTTTCAGCTGCGGCCCCCCTCGCCCTGTGGGTGGGCTGCCGCCTATTCCCCCGGGCCAGGGCTGGGGCACAGCCAGTGTATGGGGCGTCTCTCTCTGGGGATGTGTCCCATGGGTGGGGTGGGGTGGCGTGGTTTGGGGGGCGCTGAAGAAATCAGTCCCCTCCATCTCCTACCTCTGGAAAACTCCTAAGCCCGTGGAGAACTGCCAGCACCGCTTCGTGGGGGCCGGGACCCTCCTCCGTGTCCTCCTGTGGCCCAGTCCAAGGGGCCTGGGCCTGGCCGGGGCTGCATTGGACCCCGACCACCCTGGCGTGTGGACTCGCTAAAAATCGGCCATTAGATATTGGATTCCAGCTTCCTTGAGGTCATTTCACTAATGAGTGCACCGGAAAGAGTTTCCTAATCCATCTGTGAGGGTGGCAACTGAAAGAGAATTTGAAAGCTGACAGAATAGGCGAGGGAAGGCATAGGAGATTTCCACACCCAGCAAGGAAGACTTTCCCGAAATGGAAGAAAGAAACGAGCAAACAGAGACACCGGTAGCCCGCCCGGAAAAGAGTCTGCCCCTGAGAGAAAGCACCCTGACCAGGTTCACCC
Source organism: Microcebus murinus (assembly GCF_040939455.1). Classification (NCBI taxonomy): domain Eukaryota; kingdom Metazoa; phylum Chordata; class Mammalia; order Primates; family Cheirogaleidae; genus Microcebus; species Microcebus murinus. The sequence goes on from NW_027438953.1 coordinate 678,505, forward strand.
GTGGGTGGGTGGCGAGCTAGCGGCATTCAGAAGAGCGAGGCCCGCAGTCTGTGCGGAAGACACCTGCGCTCGGGTGTGTGTGGCGGCGCGATTCCCAAGCAGCTCTAGATGTTAAACCAAGGAGAAGCCAGGGAGTTCCCAACGCCCCAGGTGTCCTCAGCCCACGACTGGCTGCTGTGGGAATGCGAAGCCCGGCTCCTTGTCTCAGAGCGGGGTTCCCAGGAGGATCAGGCTGAAGCTGGGACTTGGCCTCAAAGTGTCCCCTCGCATGGCCACCCCCTTCCCCTTCCTGCTCCTCTACTCCTGGTGCCCCTCCATCCAGGGGCCAGACCTTAAAGAGTCACCGCAAGAGAATCCTGGTCCCAAAGGAGCCTTCTGGGGGACCGGTGCTGAGAGAGGTTGTGGGCATGGCCCGCTGGGGCTCTGCCCGACCCAGGGCTGAGAGATGCCACCTCCCAGCTCTGGGTCCCTGCAGGAAGTGTTGGCAAGCACAGGGCCGGTCCTCCAAAGGCCCAGGTGCAGGGAGCCCAGGCCAAGCAGCCTGTGGAAGAAGCCACTTGCCGTGCCACCCCGGGAACAGGACTGCAGGCCCCGGCCCTTCCCACCTCCTCCTCCTCCTCCTCCTCCTCCCCCCCGCCCCGCCCCCACAGGGCACAGGGCTCAGAGACACCTCAGACTCTTGCTACCCAAAGTGCAAAGGGCATCAGTTGCTCCTCCAACCCCCCCCCCCACCGCCCAGCAGACCACGTTGTCCAGCCAGCCCCCGGGCCTCCCTGGGGTGCCCAGCACAAAAGTGCAGACACCCACCGGACCCTGAGTCTCAGTTTTCGGAGGTTTTTGCCACTCTAAGGACCCGCAGGCCAGCTGGGCCTTCGGGCAGGACAGAGAGCCCCGGAATCCGACGTGGAGAGCTGCGTGTACGTCCCCATCAGGAGGCGGTCCCCACATCCGCGGCTCTCCCCTTGCGGGTAGCGGCAGCCCAGCCGGCAGCCGCAGGGCGGGCGCTGAGGGTGGGGGTCACCCCCACCCCGGGCCGCCGCCGTGCTCCCAGAAAGGGAACAGAACAAGAGGCAAAAAAAAAAACAAAAAAAACAAAAACCAGAAGAAGCCTAAGGCACCCGGTATTCCCAGGCGGTCTCCCATCCAAGTACTAAGGAGGCGCGACCCTGCTTAGCTTCCCAGACCAGACGAGCTCTGGGGCGTTCGGGGTGGTGTGGCCCTAGACGGCGGAGGGCGCCCCTGCCCCGCTCAAGAAGCCGAGCCTCTCTGCGCTTTCCCGCTGCCGCCGCCGCCGCCGCCGCCGCCGCCGCCGCCGCCGTCGCCGCCGCCGCCGCCGCCGCTGCCGCCTCCTCCCGCCCCAGGCCCCGCGCCGGGCCGGGTCCGGTGTGCTCCGAGGGTCGGGGGTGACGGGCGGGGCGGGTCGGGTGGGGCGGGGCGGGGGGGTGTCTCTCTATACACACACACACACTCACACTCACGCACACTCACACAAGATGCGCCTCCACGGCTGGACTCGCCAAGGTGGAGCCCTCCCAGGCCCCCTCGTCTCCTCGCCTGGCCTCCTTCACGTACCCGCTGCCCACCCCCGGCGCGTCGCCGCCGCTGACTGCGCACGCGCACGCGCGGGGCGCTCGCCCTTTGACCCCAGCCAGGGGCCGCCCTCCCCCACAACCCCTTTCAGCTGCGCCCCCCCCCTCGCCCTGTGGGTGGGCTGCCGCCTATTTCCCCGGGCCAGGGCTGGGGCACAGCCAGTGTATGGGGCGTCTCTCTCTGGGGATGTGTCCCATGGGTGGGGTGGGGTGGCGTGGTTTGGGGGGCGCTGAAGAAATCAGTCCCCTCCATCTCCTACCTCTGGAAAACGCCCAAGCCCGTGGAGAACTGCCGGCACCGCTTCGTGGGGGCCGGGACCCTCCTCCGTGTCCTCCTGTGGCCCAGTCCAAGGGGCCTGGGCCTGCCCGGGGCTGCATTGGACCCCGACCACCCTGGCGTGTGGACTCGCTAAAAATCGGCCATTAGATATTGGATTCCAGCTTCCTTGAGGTCATTTCACTAATGAGTGCACCGGAAAGAGTTTCCTAATCCATCTGTGAGGGTGGCAACTGAAAGAGAATTTGAAAGCTGACAGAATAGGCGAGGGAAGGCATAGGAGATTTCCACACCCAGCAAGGAAGACTTTCCCGAAATGGAAGAAAGAAACGAGCAAACAGAGACACCGGTAGCCCGCCCGGAAAAGAGTCTGCCCCTGAGAGAAAGCACCCTGACCAGGTTCACCCGTGGGTGGGTGGCGAGCTAGCGGCATTCAGAAGAGCGAGGCCCGCAGTCTGTGCGGAAGACACCTGCGCTCGGGTGTGTGTGGCGGCGTGATTCACAAGCAGTTCTAGATGTTAAACCCAGGAGAAGCCAGGGAGTTCCCAACGCCCCAGGTGTCCTCAGCCCACGACTGGCTGCTGTGGGAATGCGAAGCCCGGCTCCTTGTCTCAGAGCGGGGTTCCCAGGAGGATCAGGCTGAAGCTGGGACTTGGCCTCAAAGTGTCCCCTCGCATGGCCACCCCCTTCCCCTTCCTGCTCCTCTACTCCTGGTGCCCCTCCATCCAGGGGCCAGACCTTAAAGAGTCACCGCAAGAGAATCCTGGTCCCAAAGGAGCCTTCTGGGGGACCGGTGCTGAGAGAGGTTGTGGGCATGGCCCGCTGGGGCTCTGCCCGACCCAGGGCTGAGAGATGCAACCTCCCAGCTCTGGGTCCCTGCAGGAAGTGTTGGCAAGCACAGGGCCGGTCCTCCAAAGGCCCAGGTGCAGGGAGCCCAGGCCAAGCAGCCTGTGGAAGAAGCCACTTGCCCTGCCACCCCGGGAACAGGACTGCGGGCCCCGGCCCTTCCCACCTCCTCCTCCTCCTCCTCCTCCGCCCTGCACCCCCCCCCGACATGGCACAGGGCTCAGAGACACCTCAGACTCTTGCTACCCAAAGTGCAAAGGGCATCAGTTGCTCCTCCAAACCCCCCGCCCAGCAGACCGTGTCGTCCAGCCAGCCCCCGGGCCTCCCTGGGGTGCCCAGCACAAAAGTGCAGACACCCACCGGACCCTCAATCTCAGCTTTCGGATGCTTTTGCCACTCTAAGGACCCGCAGGCCCGCTGGGCCTTCGGGCAGGACAGAGAGCCCCGGAATCCGACGTGGAGAGCTGCGTGTACGTCCCCATCAGGAGGCGGTCCCCACCTCCGCGGCTCTCCCCTTGCGGGGAGCGGCAGCCGGCAGCCGCAGGGCCTCAGGGAAGACACCAGGCTGGGCCCCCGCGGCACAGCGGGGGCACGTCCCCCCGCACGCGACTTAGGGACGGCTGCTGGAGACTGCTGCGGCCACCCTGCTGCCGGGTTTCTGGAGGGCTTCCTGGAAGCAGCGTCCACACCAAGCCCTTGGAAGGCCCAGGCGACGGAGGAGCCGGTCAGGCAGGGGCCGAGGACGGTGAGAGGCCGGGCGGGAAGGAGCATGTCAGGCCGGGGCAGAGGACGGTGACACGCCGGGCGGGGAGGAGCCGGTCAGGCGGGGGCCCAGGACAGTGACGGGCCTGGCCGGGGAGGAGTGCGTCAGGCAGGGGCAGAGGTGACGGGCTGGGTAAGGGGTAGGGTGACAGTTAGGGCACAATTCACAATCCCAAAGATGTGGAAGCGACCCGAGTGCCCATCCATCCAGGAGTGCATTAATAAAATGTGGCGCGTGGACACCACGGAGTGCCATTCGGCTGTGAGGAGCAGCGGTGAGAGGGCACCTCTCGTGTTCTCCTGGCCAGAGCTGGAACCCGTTCCAGTAAGCCGAGTATCCCAAGAATGGACACACGAGCACCACGTGCTCGCGCTCACCAGCAAACTGGTACGAACGGATGGACACCTAAGTGGACAGAGAGGAATCACCTTCGTCGGGTGGGTGTCGGGCGGGTGGGGGGAGGGATGGGCATACACATCCGTTAGGGATGGGGTGGGTGCGCACCGACTGGGGGATGGGCGCGCTTGAAGCTCTGACCCGAGGGTGGAGGCTTGGAGAGGGCGACGTACCCGACCTTAACATTGGTGCCCCCACGATACGCTGGGACAACATGAGAGGTATCTGAATAAGAACACAGGGGGGAGGGGGGCACGGGCAACACATGTCACCTGAATACTTGTACTCCCATCATCTGCTTGAAAAGAGAGAGAAAAGAAAATGCAATAATAGAGGTAAGAGACACTTTTTAAAAATGATGAATCCGAAGAGAAAAGTAAAAGGAGGCCTGTGGAGCAGGTCTGGGTGTGACTCCGGATCCCCCAACATCAGGTGCCACCACCAAAGATTCCTACGTGTAGCCCATAGAACCCCAAAAGCAACGGGACGAGTTCTGGTCACATACTCCCTCAAAATGACATCCTGGCCTTCTTCTGGAACTCCCTCCCCTCTCAGATTCTCAAGGTTTCCTCCAACGTGTCGGTTCCCACAGAGCAGACCTTGGGTCTGAGACCTGACAGTCCAGATGCCACGCGTGCTGCCGCGTGGCGGCGGTGTCGCGGCTTGGGACAAGAGGAGGCCCCACGGTGCGGGCTGGGGCGCCAGGCACCGCGGCGGGCGCTGAGGGTGGGGGTCACCCCCACCCCGGGCCGCCGCCGCGCTCCCAGAAAGGGAACAGAACAGGAGGCAAAAAAAAAAAAAAAAAAAAAAAACCAGAAGAAGCCTAAGGCACCCGGTATTCCCAGGCGGTCTCCCATCCAAGTACTAAGGAGGCCCGACCCTGCTTAGCTTCCCAGACCAGACGAGCTCTGGGGCGTTCGGGGTGGTGTGGCCCTAGACGGCGGAGGGCGCCCCTGCCCCGCTCAAGAAGCCGAGCCTCTCTGCGCTTTCCCGCCGCCGCCGCCGCCGCCGCCGCCGCCGCCGCCGCCTCCTCCCGCCCCAGGCCCCGCGCCGGGCCGGGTCCGGTGTGCTCCGAGGGTCGGGGGTGACGGGCGGGGCGGGGCGGGGTGGGGCGGGGCGGGGGGGTGTCTCTCTATACACACACACACACTCACACTCACGCACACTCACACAAGATGCGCCTCCACGGCTAGACTCGCCAAGGTGGAGCCCTCCCAGGCCCCCTCGTCTCCTCGCCTGGCCTCCTTCACGTACCCGCTGCCCACCCCCGGCGCGTCGCCGCCGCCGCTGACTGCGCACGCGCACGCGCGGGGCGCTCGCCCTTTGACCCCAGTCAGGGGCCGCCCTCCCCCACAACCCCTTTCAGCTGCGCCCCCCCCCTCGCCCTGTGGGTGGGCTGCCGCCTATTCCCCCGGGCCAGGGCTGGGGCACAGCCAGTGTATGGGGCGTCTCTCTCTGGGGATGTGTCCCATGGGTGGGGTGGGGTGGCGTGGTTTGGGGGGCGCTGAAGAAATCAGTCCCCTCCATCTCCTACCTCTGGAAAACGCCCAAGCCCGTGGAGAACTGCCGGCACCGCTTCGTGGGGGCCGGGACCCTCCTCCGTGTCCTCCTGTGGCCCAGTCCAAGGGGCCTGGGCCTGGCCGGGGCTGCATTGGACCCCGACCACCCTGGCGTGTGGACTCGCTAAAAATCGGCCATTAGATATTGGATTCCAGCTTCCTTGAGGTCATTTCACTAATGAGTGCACCGGAAAGAGTTTCCTAATCCATCTGTGAGGGTGGCAACTGAAAGAGAATTTGAAAGCTGACAGAATAGGCGAGGGAAGGCATAGGAGATTTCCACACCCAGCAAGGAAGACTTTCCCGAAATGGAAGAAAGAAATGAGCAAACAGAGACACCGGTAGCCCGCCCGGAAAAGAGTCTGCCCCTGAGAGAAAGCACCCTGACCAGGTTCACCCGTGGGTGGGTGGCGAGCTAGCGGCATTCAGAAGAGCGAGGCCCGCAGTCTGTGCGGAAGACACCTGCGCTCGGGTGTGTGTGGCGGCGTGATTCACAAGCAGTTCTAGATGTTAAACCCAGGAGAAGCCAGGGAGTTCCCAACGCCCCAGGTGTCCTCAGCACACGACTGGCTGCTGTGGGAATGCGAAGCCCGGCTCCTTGTCTCAGAGCGGGGTTCCCAGGAGGATCAGGCTGAAGCTGGGACTTGGCCTCAAAGTGTCCCCTCGCATGGCCACCCCCTTCCCCTTCCTGCTCCTCTACTCCTGGTGCCCCTCCATCCAGGGGCCAGACCTTAAAGAGTCACCGCAAGAGAATCCTGGTCCCAAAGGAGCCTTCTGGGGGACCGGTGCTGAGAGAGGTTGTGGGCATGGCCCGCTGGGGCTCTGCCCGACCCAGGGCTGAGAGATGCAACCTCCCAGCTCTGGGTCCCTGCAGGAAGTGTTGGCAAGCACAGGGCCGGTCCTCCAAAGGCCCAGGTGCAGGGAGCCCAGGCCAAGCAGCCTGTGGAAGAAGCCACTTGCCCTGCCACCCCGGGAACAGGACTGCGGGCCCCGGCCCTTCCCACCTCCTCCTCCTCCTCCTCCTCCGCCCTGCACCCCCCCCCCCGACATGGCACAGGGCTCAGAGACACCTCAGACTCTTGCTACCCAAAGTGCAAAGGGCATCAGTTGCTCCTCCAAACCCCCCGCCCAGCAGACCGCGTCGTCCAGCCAGCCCCCGGGCCTCCCTGGGGTGCCCAGCACAAAAGTGCAGACACCCACCGGACCCTCAATCTCAGCTTTCGGATGCTTTTGCCACTCTAAGGACCCGCAGGCCCGCTGGGCCTTCGGGCAGGACAGAGAGCCCCGGAATCCGACGTGGAGAGCTGCGTGTACGTCCCCATCAGGAGGCGGTCCCCACCTCCGCGGCTCTCCCCTTGCGGGGAGCGGCAGCCGGCAGCCGCAGGGCCTCAGGGAAGACACCAGGCTGGGCCCCCGCGGCACAGCGGGGGCACGTCCCCCCGCACGCGACTTAGGGACGGCTGCTGGAGACTGCTGCGGCCACCCTGCTGCCGGGTTTCTGGAGGGCTTCCTGGAAGCAGCGTCCACACCAAGCCCTTGGAAGGCCCAGGCGACGGAGGAGCCGGTCAGGCAGGGGCCGAGGACGGTGAGAGGCCGGGCGGGAAGGAGCATGTCAGGCCGGGGCAGAGGACGGTGACACGCCGGGCGGGGAGGAGCCGGTCAGGCGGGGGCCCAGGACAGTGACGGGCCTGGCCGGGGAGGAGTGCGTCAGGCAGGGGCAGAGGTGACGGGCTGGGTAAGGGGTAGGGTGACAGTTAGGGCACAATTCACAATCCCAAAGATGTGGAAGCGACCCGAGTGCCCATCCATCCAGGAGTGCATTAATAAAATGTGGCGCGTGGACACCACGGAGTGCCATTCGGCTGTGAGGAGCAGCGGTGAGAGGGCGCCTCTCGTGTTCTCCTGGCCAGAGCTGGAACCCGTTCCAGTAAGCCGAGTATCCCAAGAATGGACACACGAGCACCACGTGCTCGCGCTCACCAGCAAACTGGTACGAACGGATGGACACCTAAGTGGACAGAGAGGAATCACCTTCGTCGGGTGGGTGTCGGGCGGGTGGGGGGAGGGATGGGCATACACATCCGTTAGGGATGGGGTGGGTGCGCACCGACTGGGGGATGGGCGCGCTTGAAGCTCTGACCCGAGGGTGGAGGCTTGGAGAGGGCGACGTACCCGACCTTAACATTGGTGCCCCCACGATACGCTGGGACAACATGAGAGGTATCTGAATAAGAACACAGGGGGGAGGGGGGCACGGGCAACACATGTCACCTGAATACTTGTACTCCCATCATCTGCTTGAAAAGAGAGAGAAAAGAAAATGCAATAATAGAGGTAAGAGACACTTTTTAAAAATGATGAATCCGAAGAGAAAAGTAAAAGGAGGCCTGTGGAGCAGGTCTGGGTGTGACTCCGGATCCCCCAACATCAGGTGCCACCACCAAAGATTCCTACGTGTAGCCCATAGAACCCCAAAAGCAACGGGACGAGTTCTGGTCACATACTCCCTCAAAATGACATCCTGACCTTCTTCTGGAACTCCCTCCCCTCTCAGATTCTCAAGGTTTCCTCCAACGTGTCGGTTCCCACAGAGCAGACCTTGGGTCTGAGACCTGACAGTCCAGATGCCACGCGTGCTGCCGCGTGGCGGCGGTGTCGCGGCTTGGGACAAGAGGAGGCCCCACGGTGCGGGCTGGGGCGCCAGGCACCGCGGCGGGCGCTGAGGGTGGGGGTCACCCCCACCCCGGGCCGCCGCCGCGCTCCCAGAAAGGGAACAGAACAGGAGGCAAAAAAAAAAAAAAAAAAAAAAAAAACCAGAAGAAGCCTAAGGCACCCGGTATTCCCAGGCGGTCTCCCATCCAAGTACTAAGGAGGCCCGACCCTGCTTAGCTTCCCAGACCAGACGAGCTCGGGGGCGTTCGGGGTGGTGTGGCCCTAGACGGTGGAGGGCGCCCCTGCCCCGCTCAAGAAGCCGAGCCTCTCTGCGCTTTCCCCCCGCCGCCGCCGCCGCCGCCGCCGCCGCCGCCGCCGCCGCCGCCGCCGCCGCCGCCGCCGCCGCCGCCGCCGCCGCCGCCGCCGCCTCCTCCCGCCCCAGGCCCCGCGCCGGGCCGGGTCCGGTGTGCTCCGAGGGTCGGGGGTGACGGGCGGGGCGGGGCGGGGCGGGGCGGGGGGGCTGTCTCTCTATACACACACACACACTCACACTCACGCACACTCACACAAGATGCGCCTCCACGGCTGGACTCGCCAAGGTGGAGCCCTCCCAGCCCCCCTCGTCTCCTCGCCTGGCCTCCTTCACGTACCCGCTGCCCACCCCCGGCGCCTCGCCGCCGCTGACTGCGCACGCGCACGCCCTTTGACCCCAGCCAGGGGCCGCCCTCCGCCACAACCCCTTTCAGCTGCGGCCCCCCTCGCCCTGTGGGTGGGCTGCCGCCTATTCCCCCGGGCCAGGGCTGGGGCACAGCCAGTGTATGGGGCGTCTCTCTCTGGGGATGTGTCCCATGGGTGGGGTGGGGTGGCGTGGTTTGGGGGGCGCTGAAGAAATCAGTCCCCTCCATCTCCTACCTCTGGAAAACTCCTAAGCCCGTGGAGAACTGCCGGCACCGCTTCGTGGGGGCCGGGACCCTCCTCCGTGTCCTCCTGTGGCCCAGTCCAAGGGGCCTGGGCCTGGCCGGGGCTGCATTGGACCCCGACCCCGTGTGGACTCGCTAAAAATCGGCCATTAGATATTGGATTCCAGCTTCCTTGAGGTCATTTCACTAATGAGTGCACCGGAAAGAGTTTCCTAATCCATCTGTGAGGGTGGCAACTGAAAGAGAATTTTAAAGCTGACAGAATAGGCGAGGGAAGGCATAGGAGATTTCCACACCCAGCAAGGAAGACTTTCCCGAAATGGAAGAAAGAAACGAGCAAACAGAGACACCGGTAGCCCGCCCGGAAAAGAGTCTGCCCCTGAGAGAAAGCACCCTGACCAGGTTCACCCGTGGGTGGGTGGCGAGCTAGCGGCATTCAGAAGAGCGAGGCCCGCAGTCTGTGCGGAAGACACCTGCGCTCGGGTGTGTGTGGCGGCGCGATTCCCAAGCAGCTCTAGATGTTAAACCAAGGAGAAGCCAGGGAGTTCCCAACGCCCCAGGTGTCCTCAGCCCACGACTGGCTGCTGTGGGAATGCGAAGCCCGGCTCCTTGTCTCAGAGCGGGGTTCCCAGGAGGATCAGGCTGAAGCTGGGACTTGGCCTCAAAGTGTCCCCTCGCATGGCCACCCCCTTCCCCTTCCTGCTCCTCCACTCCTGGTGCCCCTCCATCCAGGGGCCAGACCTTAAAGAGTCACCGCAAGAGAATCCTGGTCCCAAAGGAGCCTTCTGGGGGACCGGTGCTGAGAGAGGTTGTGGGCATGGCCCGCTGGGGCTCTGCCCGACCCAGGGCTGAGAGATGCCACCTCCCAGCTCTGGGTCCCTGCAGGAAGTGTTGGCAAGCACAGGGCCGGTCCTCCAAAGGCCCAGGTGCAGGGAGCCCAGGCCAAGCAGCCTGTGGAAGAAGCCACTTGCCGTGCCACCCCGGGAACAGGACTGCAGGCCCCGGCCCTTCCCACCTCCTCCTCCTCCTCCTCCTCCCCCCCGCCCCGCCCCCACAGGGCACAGGGCTCAGAGACACCTCAGACTCTTGCTACCCAAAGTGCAAAGGGCATCAGTTGCTCCTCCAAACCCCCCGCCCAGCAGACCGCGTCGTCCAGCCAGCCCCCGGGCCTCCCTGGGGTGCCCAGCACAAAAGTGCAGACACCCACCGGACCCTCAATCTCAGCTTTCGGATGCTTTTGCCACTCTAAGGACCCGCAGGCCCTCTGGGCCTTCGGGCAGGACAGAGAGCCCCGGAATCCGACGTGGAGAGCTGCGTGTACGTCCCCATCAGGAGGCGGTCCCCACCTCCGCGGCTCTCCCCTTGCGGGGAGCGGCAGCCGGCAGCCGCAGGGCCTCAGGGAAGACACCAGGCTGGGCCCCCGCGGCACAGCGGGGGCACGTCCCCCCGCACGCGACTTAGGGACGGCTGCTGGAGACTGCTGCGGCCACCCTGCTGCCGGGATTCTGGAGGGCTTCCTGGAAGCAGCGTCCACACCAAGCCCTTGGAAGGCCCAGGCGACGGAGGAGCCGGTCAGGCAGGGGCCGAGGACGGTGAGAGGCCGGGCGGGAAGGAGCATGTCAGGCCGGGGCAGAGGACGGTGACACGCCGGGCGGGGAGGAGCCGGTCAGGCGGGGGCCCAGGACAGTGACGGGCCTGGCCGGGGAGGAGTGCGTCAGGCAGGGGCAGAGGTGACGGGCTGGGTAAGGGGTAGGGTGACAGTTAGGGCACAATTCACAATCCCAAAGATGTGGAAGCGACCCGAGTGCCCCTCCATCCAGGAGTGCATTAATAAAATGTGGCGCGTGGACACCACGGAGTGCCATTCGGCTGTGAGGAGCAGCGGTGAGAGGGCACCTCTCGTGTTCTCCTGGCCAGAGCTGGAACCCGTTCCAGTAAGCCGAGTATCCCAAGAATGGACACACGAGCACCACGTGCTCGCGCTCACCAGCAAACTGGTACGAACGGATGGACACCTAAGTGGACAGAGAGGAATCACCTTCGTCGGGTGGGTGTCGGGCGGGTGGGGGGAGGGATGGGCATACACATCCGTTAGGGATGGGGTGGGTGCGCACCGACTGGGGGATGGGCGCGCTTGAAGCTCTGACCCGAGGGTGGAGGCTTGGAGAGGGCGACGTACCCGACCTTAACATTGGTGCCCCCACGATACGCTGGGACAACATGAGAGGTATCTGAATAAGAACACAGGGGGGAGGGGGGCACGGGCAACACATGTCACCTGAATACTTGTACTCCCATCATCTGCTTGAAAAGAGAGAGAAAAGAAAATGCAATAATAGAGGTAAGAGACACTTTTTAAAAATGATGAATCCGAAGAGAAAAGTAAAAGGAGGCCTGTGGAGCAGGTCTGGGTGTGACTCCGGATCCCCCAACATCAGGTGCCACCACCAAAGATTCCTACGTGTAGCCCATAGAACCCCAAAAGCAACGGGACGAGTTCTGGTCACATACTCCCTCAAAATGACATCCTGGCCTTCTTCTGGAACTCCCTCCCCTCTCAGACTCTCAAGGTTTCCTCCAGCGTGTCGGTTCCCACAGAGCAGACCTTGGGTCTGAGACCTGACAGTCCAGATGCCACGCGTGCTGCCGCGTGGCGGCGGTGTCGCGGCTTGGGACAAGAGGAGGCCCCACGGTGCGGGCTGGGGCGCCAGGCACCGCGGCGGGCGCTGAGGGTGGGGGTCACCCCCACCCCGGGCCGCCGCCGCGCTCCCAGAAAGGGAACAGAAGAGGAGGCAAAAAAAAAAAAAAAAAAAAAAAAACCAGAAGAAGCCTAAGGCACCCGGTATTCCCAGGCGGTCTCCCATCCAAGTACTAAGGAGGCCCGACCCTGCTTAGCTTCCCAGACCAGACGAGCTCGGGGGCGTTCGGGGTGGTGTGGCCCTAGACGGTGGAGGGCGCCCCTGCCCCGCTCAAGAAGCCGAGCCTCTCTGCGCTTTCCCCCCGCCGCCGCCGCCGCCGCCGCCGCCGCCGCCGCCGCCGCCGCCTCCTCCCGCCCCAGGCCCCGCGCCGGGCCGGGTCCGGTGTGCTCCGAGGGTCGGGGGTGACGGGCGGGGCGGGGCGGGGCGGGGCGGGGCGGGGGGGCTGTCTCTCTATACACACACACACACTCACACTCACGCACACTCACACAAGATGCGCCTCCACGGCTGGAATCGCCAAGGTGGAGCCCTCCCAGCCCCCCTCGTCTCCTCGCCTGGCCTCCTTCACGTACCCGCTGCCCACCCCCGGCGCCTCGCCGCCGCTGACTGCGCACGCGCACGCCCTTTGACCCCAGCCAGGGGCCGCCCTCCCCCACAACCCCTTTCAGCTGCGGCCCCCCTCGCCCTGTGGGTGGGCTGCCGCCTATTCCCCCGGGCCAGGGCTGGGGCACAGCCAGTGTATGGGGCGTCTCTCTCTGGGGATGTGTCCCATGGGTGGGGTGGGGTGGCGTGGTTTGGGGGGCGCTGAAGAAATCAGTCCCCTCCATCTCCTACCTCTGGAAAACTCCTAAGCCCGTGGAGAACTGCCGGCACCGCTTCGTGGGGGACGGGACCCTCCTCCGTGTCCTCCTGTGGCCCAGTCCAAGGGGCCTGGGCCTGGCCGGGGCTGCATTGGACCCCGACCCCGTGTGGACTCGCTAAAAATCGGCCATTAGATATTGGATTCCAGCTTCCTTGAGGTCATTTCACTAATGAGTGCACCGGAAAGAGTTTCCTAATCCATCTGTGAGGGTGGCAACTGAAAGAGAATTTTAAAGCTGACAGAATAGGCGAGGGAAGGCATAGGAGATTTCCACACCCAGCAAGGAAGACTTTCCCGAAATGGAAGAAAGAAACGAGCAAACAGAGACACCGGTAGCCCGCCCGGAAAAGAGTCTGCCCCTGAGAGAAAGCACCCTGACCAGGTTCACCCGTGGGTGGGTGGCGAGCTAGCGGCATTCAGAAGAGCGAGGCCCGCAGTCTGTGCGGAAGACACCTGCGCTCGGGTGTGTGTGGCGGCGAGATTCCCAAGCAGCTCTAGATGTTAAACCAAGGAGAAGCCAGGGAGTTCCCAACGCCCCAGGTGTCCTCAGCCCACGACTGGCTGCTGTGGGAATGCGAAGCCCGGCTCCTTGTCTCAGAGCGGGGTTCCCAGGAGGATCAGGCTGAAGCTGGGACTTGGCCTCAAAGTGTCCCCTCGCATGGCCACCCCCTTCCCCTTCCTGCTCCTCTACTCCTGGTGCCCCTCCATCCAGGGGCCAGACCTTAAAGAGTCACCGCAAGAGAATCCTGGTCCCAAAGGAGCCTTCTGGGGGACCGGTGCTGAGAGAGGTTGTGGGCATGGCCCGCTGGGGCTCTGCCCGACCCAGGGCTGAGAGATGCCACCTCCCAGCTCTGGGTCCCTGCAGGAAGTGTTGGCAAGCACAGGGCCGGTCCTCCAAAGGCCCAGGTGCAGGGAGCCCAGGCCAAGCAGCCTGTGGAAGAAGCCACTTGCCGTGCCACCCCGGGAACAGGACTGCAGGCCCCGGCCCTTCCCACCTCCTCCTCCTCCTCCTCCTCCTCCCCCCCGCCCCGCCCCCACAGGGCACAGGGCTCAGAGACACCTCAGACTCTTGCTACCCAAAGTGCAAAGGGCATCAGTTGCTCCTCCAACCCCCCCCCACCGCCCAGCAGACCACGTTGTCCAGCCAGCCCCCGGGCCTCCCTGGGGTGCCCAGCACAAAAGTGCAGACACCCACCGGACCCTCAGTCTCAGTTTTCAGAGGTTTTTGCCACTCTAAGGACCCGCAGGCCAGCTGGGCCTTCGGGCAGGACAGAGAGCCCCGGAATCCGACGTGGAGAGCTGCGTGTACGTCCCCATCAGGAGGCGGTGCCCACCTCCGCGGCTCTCCCCTTGCGGGTAGCGGCAGCCCAGCCGGCAGCCGCAGGGCGGGCGCTGAGGGTGGGGGTCACCCCCACCCCGGGCCGCCGCCGCGCTCCCAGAAAGGGAACAGAACAAGAGGCAAAAAAAAAAAAAAAAAAAAAAAACCAGAAGAAGCCTAAGGCACCCGGTATTCCCAGGCGGTCTCCCATCCAAGTACTAAGGAGGCCCGACCCTGCTTAGCTTCCCAGACCAGACGAGCTCTGGGGCGTTCGGGGTGGTGTGGCCCTAGACGGCGGAGGGCGCCCCTGCCCCGCTCAAGAAGCCGAGCCTCTCTGCGCTTTCCCGCCGCCGCCGCCGCCGCCGCCGCCGCCGCCGCCGCCGCCGCCGCCGCCGCCGCCTCCTCCCGCCCCAGGCCCCGCGCCGGGCCGGGTCCGGTGTGCTCCGAGGGTCGGGGGTGACGGGCGGGGCGGGGCGGGGTGGGGCGGGGCGGGGGGGTGTCTCTCTATACACACACACACACTCACACTCACGCACACTCACACAAGATGCGCCTCCACGGCTGGACTCGCCAAGGTGGAGCCCTCCCAGGCCCCCTCGTCTCCTCGCCTGGCCTCCTTCACGTACCCGCTGCCCACCCCCGGCGCGTCGCCGCCGCTGACTGCGCACGCGCACGCGCGGGGCGCTCGCCCTTTGACCCCAGCCAGGGGCCGCCCTCCCCCACAACCCCTTTCAGCTGCGCCCCCCCTCGCCCTGTGGGTGGGCTGCCGCCTATTCCCCCGGGCCAGGGCTGGGGCACAGCGCAACGGGGAGGGGAGCCAGTGTATGATGCGTCTCTCTCTGGGGATGTGTCCCATGGGTGGGGTGGGGTGGCGTGGTCTGTGGGGCGCTGAAGAAATCAGTCCCCTCCATCTCCTACCTCTGGAAAACGCCCAAGCCCGTGGAGAACTGCCGGCACCGCTTCGTGGGGGCCGGGACCCTCCTCTGTGTCCTCCTGTGGCCCAGTCCAAGGGGCCCGGGCCTGGCCGGGGCTGCATTGGACCCCGACCACCCTGGCGTGTGGACTCGCTAAAAATCGGCCATTAGATATTGGATTCCAGCTTCACTGAGGTCATTTCACTAATGAGTGCACCGGAAAGAGTTTCCTAATCCATCTGTGAGGGTGGCAACTGAAAGAGAATTTTAAAGCTGACAGAATAGGCGAGGGAAGGCACAGGAGATTTCCACACCCAGCAAGGAAGACTTTCCCGGAATGGAAGAACGAAACGAGCAAACAGAGACACCGGTAGCCCGCCCGGAAAAGAGTCTGCCCCTGAGAGAAAGCACCCTGACCAGGTGGTTCACCCGTGGGTGGGTGGCGAGCCAGCGGCATTCAGAAGAGCGAGGCCCGCAGTCTCTGCGGAAGACACCTGCGCTCGGGTGTGTGTGGCGGCACGATTCCCGAGCAGCTCTAGACGTTAAACCCAGGAGAAGCCAGGGAGTTCCCAACGCCCCAGGTGTCCTCAGCCCACGACTGGCTGCTGTGGGAATGCGAAGCCCGGCTCCTTGTCTCAGAGCGGGGTTCCCAGGAGGATCAGGCTGAAGCTGGGACTTGGCCTCAAAGTGTCCCCTCGCATGGCCACCCCCTTCCCCTTCCTGCTCCTCTACTCCTGGTGCCCCTCCATCCAGGGGCCAGACCTTAAAGAGTCACCGCAAGAGAATCCTGGTCCCAAAGGAGCCTTCTGGGGGACCGGTGCTGAGAGAGGTTGTGGGCATGGCCCGCTGGGGCTCTGCCCGACCCAGGGCTGAGAGATGCCACCTCCCAGCTCTGGGTCCCTGCAGGAAGTGTTGGCAAGCACAGGGCCGGTCCTCCAAAGGCCCAGGTGCAGGGAGCCCAGGCCAAGCAGCCTGTGGAAGAAGCCACTTGCCGTGCCACCCCGGGAACAGGACTGCAGGCCCCGGCCCTTCCCACCTCCTCCTCCTCCTCCTCCTCCGCCCCGCACCCCCCCCCCGACATGGCACAGGGCTCAGAGACACCTCAGACTCTTGCTACCCAAAGTGCAAAGGGCATCAGTTGCTCCTCCAAACCCCCCGCCCAGCAGACCGCGTCGTCCAGCCAGCCCCCGGGCCTCCCTGGGGTGCCCAGCACAAAAGTGCAGACACCCACCGGACCCTCAATCTCAGCTTTCGGATGCTTTTGCCACTCTAAGGACCCGCAGGCCCGCTGGGCCTTCGGGCAGGACAGAGAGCCCCGGAATCCGACGTGGAGAGCTGCGTGTACGTCCCCATCAGGAGGCGGTCCCCACCTCCGCGGCTCTCCCCTTGCGGGGAGCGGCAGCCGGCAGCCGCAGGGCCTCAGGGAAGACACCAGGCTGGGCCCCCGCACGCGACTTAGGGACGGCTGCTGGAGACTGTTGCGGCCACCCTGCTGCCGGGTTTCTGGAGGGCTTCCTGGAAGCAGCGTCCACACCAAGCCCTTGGAAGGCCCAGGCGACGGAGGAGCCGGTCAGGCAGGGGCCGAGGACGGTGAGAGGCCGGGCGGGAAGGAGCATGTCAGGCCGGGGCAGAGGACGGTGACAGGCCGGGCGGGGAGGAGCCGGTCAGGCGGGGGCCCAGGACAGTGACGGGCCTGGCCGGGGAGGAGTGCGTCAGGCAGGGGCAGAGGAGACGGGCTGGGTAAGGGGTAGGGTGACACTTAGGGCACAATTCACAATCGCAAAGATGTGGAAGCGACCCGAGTGCCCATCCATCCAGGAGTGCATTAATAAAATGTGGCGCGTGGACACCACGGAGTGCCATTCGGCTGTGAGGAGCAGCGGTGAGAGGGCACCTCTCGTGTTCTCCTGGCCAGAGCTGGAACCCGTTCCAGTAAGCCGAGTATCCCAAGAATGGACAGACGAGCACCACGTGCTCGCGCTCACCAGCAAACTGGTACGAACGGATGGACACCTAAGTGGACAGAGAGGAATCACCTTCGTCGGGTGGGTGTCGGGCGGGTGGGGGGAGGGATGGGCATACACATCCGTTAGGGATGGGGTGGGTGCGCACCGACTGGGGGATGGGCGCGCTTGAAGCTCTGACCCGAGGGTGGAGGCTTGGAGAGGGCGACGTACCCGACCTTAACATTGGTGCCCCCACGATACGCTGGGACAACATGAGAGGTATCTGAATAAGAACACAGGGGGGAGGGGGGCACGGGCAACACATGTCACCTGAATACTTGTACTCCCATCATCTGCTTGAAAAGAGAGAGAAAAGAAAATGCAATAATAGAGGTAAGAGACACTTTTTAAAAATGATGAATCCGAAGAGAAAAGTAAAAGGAGGCCTGTGGAGCAGGTCTGGGTGTGACTCCGGATCCCCCAACATCAGGTGCCACCACCAAAGATTCCTACGTGTAGCCCATAGAACCCCAAAAGCAACGGGACGAGTTCTGGTCACATACTCCCTCAAAATGACATCCTGGCCTTCTTCTGGAACACCCTCCCCTCTCAGATTCTCAAGGTTTCCTCCAACGTGTCGGTTCCCACAGAGCAGACCTTGGGTCTGAGACCTGACAGTCCAGATGCCACGCGTGCTGCCGCGTGGCGGCGGTGTCGCGGCTTGGGACAAGAGGAGGCCCCACGGTGCGGGCTGGGGCGCCAGGCACCGCGGCGGGCGCTGAGGGTGGGGGTCACCCCCACCCCGGGCCGCCGCCGCGCTCCCAGAAAGGGAACAGAACAGGAGGCAAAAAAAAAAAAAAAAAAAAAAAAAAACCAGAAGAAGCCTAAGGCACCCGGTATTCCCAGGCGGTCTCCCATCCAAGTACTAAGGAGGCCCGACCCTGCTTAGCTTCCCAGACCAGACGAGCTCGGGGGCGTTCGGGGTGGTGTGGCCCTAGACGGCGGAGGGCGCCCCTGCCCCGCTCAAGAAGCCGAGCCTCTCTGCGCTTTCCCGCCGCCGCCGCCGCCGCCGCCGCCGCCGCCGCCGCCTCCTCCCGCCCCAGGCCCCGCGCCGGGCCGGGTCCGGTGTGCTCCGAGGGTCGGGGGTGACGGGCGGGGCGGGGCGGGGCGGGGCGGGGGGGCTGTCTCTCTATACACACACACACACTCACACTCACGCACACTCACACAAGATGCGCCTCCACGGCTGGACTCGCCAAGGTGGAGCCCTCCCAGCCCCCCTCGTCTCCTCGCCTGGCCTCATTCACGTACCCGTTGCCCACCCCCGGCGCCTCGCCGCCGCTGACTGCGCACGCGCACGCCCTTTGACCCCAGCCAGGGGCCGCCCTCCGCCACAACCACTTTCAGCTGCGGCCCCCCTCGCCCTGTGGGTGGGCTGCCGCCTATTCCCCCGGGCCAGGGCTGGGGCACAGCCAGTGTATGGGGCGTCTCTCTCTGGGGATGTGTCCCATGGGTGGGGTGGGGTGGCGTGGTTTGGGGGGCGCTGAAGAAATCAGTCCCCTCCATCTCCTACCTCTGGAAAACTCCCAAGCCCGTGGAGAACTGCCGGCACCGCTTCGTGGGGGCCGGGACCCTCCTCCGTGTCCTCCTGTGGCCCAGTCCAAGGGGCCTGGGCCTGGCCGGGGCTGCATTGGACCCCGACCCCGTGTGGACTCGCTAAAAATCGGCCATTAGATATTGGATTCCAGCTTCCTTGAGGTCATTTCACTAATGAGTGCACCGGAAAGAGTTTCCTAATCCATCTGTGAGGGTGGCAACTGAAAGAGAATTTTGAAGCTGACAGAATAGGCGAGGGAAGGCATAGGAGATTTCCACACCCAGCAAGGAAGACTTTCCCGAAATGGAAGAAAGAAACGAGCAAACAGAGACACCGGTAGCCCGCCCGGAAAAGAGTCTGCCCCTGAGAGAAAGCACCCTGACCAGGTTCACCCGTGGGTGGGTGGCGAGCTAGCGGCATTCAGAAGAGCGAGGCCCGCAGTCTGTGCGGAAGACACCTGCGCTCGGGTGTGTGTGGCGGCGCGATTCCCAAGCAGCTCTAGATGTTAAACCAAGGAGAAGCCAGGGAGTTCCCAACGCCCCAGGTGTCCTCAGCCCACGACTGGCTGCTGTGGGAATGCGAAGCCCGGCTCCTTGTCTCAGAGCGGGGTTCCCAGGAGGATCAGGCTGAAGCTGGGACTTGGCCTCAAAGTGTCCCCTCGCATGGCCACCCCCTTCCCCTTCCGGCTCCTCTACTCCTGGTGCCCCTCCATCCAGGGGCCAGACCTTAAAGAGTCACCGCAAGAGAATCCTGGTCCCAAAGGAGCCTTCTGGGGGACCGGTGCTGAGAGAGGTTGTGGGCATGGCCCGCTGGGGCTCTGCCCGACCCAGGGCTGAGAGATGCCACCTCCCAGCTCTGGGTCCCTGCAGGAAGTGTTGGCAAGCACAGGGCCGGTCCTCCAAAGGCCCAGGTGCAGGGAGCCCAGGCCAAGCAGCCTGTGGAAGAAGCCACTTGCCGTGCCACCCGGGAACAGGACTGCAGGCCCCGGCCCTTCCCACCTCCTCCTCCTCCTCCTCCTCCTCCCCCCCGCCCCGCCCCCACAGGGCACAGGGCTCAGAGACACCTCAGACTCTTGCTACCCAAAGTGCAAAGGGCATCAGTTGCTCCTCCAACCCCCCCCCACCGCCCAGCAGACCACGTTGTCCAGCCAGCCCCCGGGCCTCCCTGGGGTGCCCAGCACAAAAGTGCAGACACCCACCGGACCCTCAGTCTCAGTTTTCGGAGGTTTTTGCCACTCTAAGGACCCGCAGGCCAGCTGGGCCTTCGGGCAGGACAGAGAGCCCCGGAATCCGACGTGGAGAGCTGCGTGTACGTCCCCATCAGGAGGCGGTCCCCACCTCCGCGGCTCTCCCCTTGCGGGTAGCGGCAGCCCAGCCGGCAGCCGCAGGGCGGGCGCTGAGGGTGGGGGTCACCCCCACCCCGGGCCGCCGCCGCGCTCCCAGAAAGGGAACAGAACAAGAGGCAAAAAAAAAAAAAAAAAAAAAAAAAACCAGAAGAAGCCTAAGGCACCCGGTATTCCCAGGCGGTCTCCCATCCAAGTACTAAGGAGGCCCGACCCTGCTTAGCTTCCCAGACCAGACGAGCTCTGGGGCGTTCGGGGTGGTGTGGCCCTAGACGGCGGAGGGCGCCCCTGCCCTGCTCAAGAAGCCGAGCCTCTCTGTGCTTTCCCGCCGCCGCCGCCGCCGCCGCCGCCTCCTCCCGCCCCAGGCCCCGCGCCGGGCCGGGTCCGGTGTGCTCCGAGGGTCGGGGGTGACGGGCAGGGCGGGGCGGGGTGGGGCGGGGCGGGGGGGTGTCTCTCTATACACACACACACACTCACACTCACGCACACTCACACAAGATGCGCCTCCACGGCTGGACTCGCCAAGGTGGAGCCCTCCCAGGCCCCCTCGTCTCCTCGCCTGGCCTCCTTCACGTACCCGCTGCCCACCCCCGGCGCGTCGCCGCCGCCGCTGACTGCGCACGCGCACGCGCGGGGCGCTCGCCCTTTGACCCCAGCCAGGGGCCGCCCTCCCCCACAACCCCTTTCAGCTGCGCCCCCCCCCTCGCCCTGTGGGTGGGCTGCCGCCTATTCCCCCGGGCCAGGGCTGGGGCACAGCCAGTGTATGGGGCGTCTCTCTCTGGGGATGTGTCCCATGGGTGGGGTGGGGTGGCGTGGTTTGGGGGGCGCTGAAGAAATCAGTCCCCTCCATCTCCTACCTCTGGAAAACTCCTAAGCCCGTGGAGAACTGCCGGCACCGCTTCGTGGGGGCCGGGACCCTCCTCCGTGTCCTCCTGTGGCCCAGTCCAAGGGGCCTGGGCCTGGCCGGGGCTGCATTGGACCCCGACCACCCTGGCGTGTGGACTCGCTAAAAATCGGCCATTAGATATTGGATTCCAGCTTCCTTGAGGTCATTTCACTAATGAGTGCACCGGAAAGAGTTTCCTAATCCATCTGTGAGGGTGGCAACTGAAAGAGAATTTGAAAGCTGACAGAATAGGCGAGGGAAGGCATAGGAGATTTCCACACCCAGCAAGGAAGACTTTCCCGAAATGGAAGAAAGAAACGAGCAAACAGAGACACCGGTAGCCCGCCCGGAAAAGAGTCTGCCCCTGAGAGAAAGCACCCTGACCAGGTTCACCCGTGGGTGGGTGGCGAGCTAGCGGCATTCAGAAGAGCGAGGCCCGCAGTCTGTGCGGAAGACACCTGCGCTCGGGTGTGTGTGGCGGCGCGATTCCCAAGCAGCTCTAGATGTTAAACCAAGGAGAAGCCAGGGAGTTCCCAACGCCCCAGGTGTCCTCAGCCCACGACTGGCTGCTGTGGGAATGCGAAGCCCGGCTCCTTGTCTCAGAGCGGGGTTCCCAGGAGGATCAGGCTGAAGCTGGGACTTGGCCTCAAAGTGTCCCCTCGCATGGCCACCCCCTTCCCCTTCCGGCTCCTCTACTCCTGGTGCCCCTCCATCCAGGGGCCAGACCTTAAAGAGTCACCGCAAGAGAATCCTGGTCCCAAAGGAGCCTTCTGGGGGACCGGTGCTGAGAGAGGTTGTGGGCATGGCCCGCTGGGGCTCTGCCCGACCCAGGGCTGAGAGATGCCACCTCCCAGCTCTGGGTCCCTGCAGGAAGTGTTGGCAAGCACAGGGCCGGTCCTCCAAAGGCCCAGGTGCAGGGAGCCCAGGCCAAGCAGCCTGTGGAAGAAGCCACTTGCCGTGCCACCCCGGGAACAGGACTGCAGGCCCCGGCCCTTCCCACCTCCTCCTCCTCCTCCTCCTCCTCCCCCCCGCCCCGCCCCCACAGGGCACAGGGCTCAGAGACACCTCAGACTCTTGCTACCCAAAGTGCAAAGGGCATCAGTTGCTCCTCCAACCCCCCCCCACCGCCCAGCAGACCACGTTGTCCAGCCAGCCCCCGGGCCTCCCTGGGGTGCCCAGCACAAAAGTGCAGACACCCACCGGACCCTCAGTCTCAGTTTTCGGAGGTTTTTGCCACTCTAAGGACCCGCAGGCCAGCTGGGCCTTCGGGCAGGACAGAGAGCCCCGGAATCCGACGTGGAGAGCTGCGTGTACGTCCCCATCAGGAGGCGGTCCCCACCTCCGCGGCTCTCCCCTTGCGGGTAGCGGCAGCCCAGCCGGCAGCCGCAGGGCGGGCGCTGAGGGTGGGGGTCACCCCCACCCCGGGCCGCCGCCGCGCTCCCAGAAAGGGAACAGAACAAGAGGCAAAAAAAAAAAAAAAAAAAAAAAAAACCAGAAGAAGCCTAAGGCACCCGGTATTCCCAGGCGGTCTCCCATCCAAGTACTAAGGAGGCCCGACCCTGCTTAGCTTCCCAGACCAGACGAGCTCTGGGGAGTTCGGGGTGGTGTGGCCCTAGACGGCGGAGGGCGCCCCTGCCCCGCTCAAGAAGCCGAGCCTCTCTGCGCTTTTCCGCCGCCGCCGCCGCCGCCGCCGCCGCCGCCGCCGCCTCCTCCCGCCCCAGGCCCCGCGCCGGGCCGGGTCCGGTGTGCTCCGAGGGTCGGGGGTGACGCTCGGGGCGGGGCGGGGTGGGGCGGGGCGGGGGGTGTCTCTCTATACACACACACACACTCACACTCACGCACACTCACACAAGATGCGCCTCCACGGCTGGACTCGCCAAGGTGGAGCCCTCCCAGGCCCCCTCGTCTCCTCGCCTGGCCTCCTTCACGTACCCGCTGCCCACCCCCGGCGCGTCGCCGCCGCTGACTGCGCACGCGCACGCGCGGGGCGCTCGCCCTTTGACCCCAGCCAGGGGCCGCCCTCCCCCACAACCCCTTTCAGCTGCGCCCCCCCCCTCGCCCTGTGGGTGGGCTGCCGCCTATTTCCCCGGGCCAGGGCTGGGGCACAGCCAGTGTATGGGGCGTCTCTCTCTGGGGATGTGTCCCATGGGTGGGGTGGGGTGGCGTGGTTTGGGGGGCGCTGAAGAAATCAGTCCCCTCCATCTCCTACCTCTGGAAAACGCCCAAGCCCGTGGAGAACTGCCGGCACCGCTTCGTGGGGGCCGGGACCCTCCTCCGTGTCCTCCTGTGGCCCAGTCCAAGGGGCCTGGGCCTGGCCGGGGCTGCATTGGACCCCGACCACCCTGGCGTGTGGACTCGCTAAAAATCGGCCATTAGATATTGGATTCCAGCTTCCTTGAGGTCATTTCACTAATGAGTGCACCGGAAAGAGTTTCCTAATCCATCTGTGAGGGTGGCAACTGAAAGAGAATTTGAAAGCTGACAGAATAGGCGAGGGAAGGCATAGGAGATTTCCACACCCAGCAAGGAAGACTTTCCCGAAATGGAAGAAAGAAACGAGCAAACAGAGACACCGGTAGCCCGCCCGGAAAAGAGTCTGCCCCTGAGAGAAAGCACCCTGACCAGGTTCACCCGTGGGTGGGTGGCGAGCTAGCGGCATTCAGAAGAGCGAGGCCCGCAGTCTGTGCGGAAGACACCTGCGCTCGGGTGTGTGTGGCGGCGCGATTCCCAAGCAGCTCTAGATGTTAAACCAAGGAGAAGCCAGGGAGTTCCCAACGCCCCAGGTGTCCTCAGCCCACGACTGGCTGCTGTGGGAATGCGAAGCCCGGCTCCTTGTCTCAGAGCGGGGTTCCCAGGAGGATCAGGCTGAAGCTGGGACTTGGCCTCAAAGTGTCCCCTCGCATGGCCACCCCCTTCCCCTTCCTGCTCCTCTACTCCTGGTGCCCCTCCATCCAGGGGCCAGACCTTAAAGAGTCACCGCAAGAGAATCCTGGTCCCAAAGGAGCCTTCTGGGGGACCGGTGCTGAGAGAGGTTGTGGGCATGGCCCGCTGGGGCTCTGCCCGACCCAGGGCTGAGAGATGCCACCTCCCAGCTCTGGGTCCCTGCAGGAAGTGTTGGCAAGCACAGGGCCGGTCCTCCAAAGGCCCAGGTGCAGGGAGCCCAGGCCAAGCAGCCTGTGGAAGAAGCCACTTGCCGTGCCACCCCGGGAACAGGACTGCAGGCCCCGGCCCTTCCCACCTCCTCCTCCTCCTCCTCCTCCTCCCCCCCGCCCCGCCCCCACAGGGCACAGGGCTCAGAGACACCTCAGACTCTTGCTACCCAAAGTGCAAAGGGCATCAGTTGCTCCTCCAACCCCCCCCCCACCGCCCAGCAGACCACGTTGTCCAGCCAGCCCCCGGGCCTCCCTGGGGTGCCCAGCACAAAAGTGCAGACACCCACCGGACCCTCAGTCTCAGTTTTCGGAGGTTTTTGCCACTCTAAGGACCCGCAGGCCAGCTGGGCCTTCGGGCAGGACAGAGAGCCCCGGAATCCGACGTGGAGAGCTGCGTGTACGTCCCCATCAGGAGGCGGTCCCCACCTCCGCGGCTCTCCCCTTGCGGGTAGCGGCAGCCCAGCCGGCAGCCGCAGGGCGGGCGCTGAGGGTGGGGGTCACCCCCACCCCGGGCCGCCGCCGCGCTCCCAGAAAGGGAACAGAACAAGAGGCAAAAAAAAAAACAAAAAAAACAAAAACCAGAAGAAGCCTAAGGCACCCGGTATTCCCAGGCGGTCTCCCATCCAAGTACTAAGGAGGCGCGACCCTGCTTAGCTTCCCAGACCAGACGAGCTCTGGGGCGTTCGGGGTGGTGTGGCCCTAGACGGCGGAGGGCGCCCCTGCCCCGCTCAAGAAGCCGAGCCTCTCTGCGCTTTCCCGCCGCCGCCGCCGCCGCCGCCGCCGCCGCCGCCGCCGCCTCCTCCCGCCCCAGGCCCCGCGCCGGGCCGGGTCCGGTGTGCTCCGAGGGTCGGGGGTGACGGGCGGGGCGGGGCGGGGTGGGGCGGGGCGGGGGGGTGTCTCTCTATACACACACACACTCACACTCACACTCACGCACACTCACACAAGATGCGCCTCCACGGCTGGACTCGCCAAGGTGGAGCCCTCCCAGGCCCCCTCGTCTCCTCGCCTGGCCTCCTTCACGTACCCGCTGCCCACCCCCGGCGCGTCGCCGCCGCCGCTGACTGCGCACGCGCACGCGCGGGGCGCTCGCCCTTTGACCCCAGCCAGGGGCCGCCCTCCCCCACAACCCCTTTCAGCTGCGCCCCCCCCCTCGCCCTGTGGGTGGGCTGCCGCCTATTCCCCCGGGCCAGGGCTGGGGCACAGCCAGTGTATGGGGCGTCTCTCTCTGGGGATGTGTCCCATGGGTGGGGTGGGGTGGCGTGGTTTGGGGGGCGCTGAAGAAATCAGTCCCCTCCATCTCCTACCTCTGGAAAACGCCCAAGCCCGTGGAGAACTGCCGGCACCGCTTCGTGGGGGCCGGGACCCTCCTCCGTGTCCTCCTGTGGCCCAGTCCAAGGGGCCTGGGCCTGCCCGGGGCTGCATTGGACCCCGACCACCCTGGCGTGTGGACTCGCTAAAAATCGGCCATTAGATATTGGATTCCAGCTTCCTTGAGGTCATTTCACTAATGAGTGCACCGGAAAGAGTTTCCTAATCCATCTGTGAGGGTGGCAACTGAAAGAGAATTTGAAAGCTGACAGAATAGGCGAGGGAAGGCATAGGAGATTTCCACACCCAGCAAGGAAGACTTTCCCGAAATGGAAGAAAGAAACGAGCAAACAGAGACACCGGTAGCCCGCCCGGAAAAGAGTCTGCCCCTGAGAGAAAGCACCCTGACCAGGTTCACCCGTGGGTGGGTGGCGAGCTAGCGGCATTCAGAAGAGCGAGGCCCGCAGTCTGTGCGGAAGACACCTGCGCTCGGGTGTGTGTGGCGGCGTGATTCACAAGCAGTTCTAGATGTTAAACCCAGGAGAAGCCAGGGAGTTCCCAACGCCCCAGGTGTCCTCAGCCCACGACTGGCTGCTGTGGGAATGCGAAGCCCGGCTCCTTGTCTCAGAGCGGGGTTCCCAGGAGGATCAGGCTGAAGCTGGGACTTGGCCTCAAAGTGTCCCCTCGCATGGCCACCCCCTTCCCCTTCCTGCTCCTCTACTCCTGGTGCCCCTCCATCCAGGGGCCAGACCTTAAAGAGTCACCGCAAGAGAATCCTGGTCCCAAAGGAGCCTTCTGGGGGACCGGTGCTGAGAGAGGTTGTGGGCATGGCCCGCTGGGGCTCTGCCCGACCCAGGGCTGAGAGATGCAACCTCCCAGCTCTGGGTCCCTGCAGGAAGTGTTGGCAAGCACAGGGCCGGTCCTCCAAAGGCCCAGGTGCAGGGAGCCCAGGCCAAGCAGCCTGTGGAAGAAGCCACTTGCCCTGCCACCCCGGGAACAGGACTGCGGGCCCCGGCCCTTCCCACCTCCTCCTCCTCCTCCTCCTCCGCCCTGCACCCCCCCCCCGACATGGCACAGGGCTCAGAGACACCTCAGACTCTTGCTACCCAAAGTGCAAAGGGCATCAGTTGCTCCTCCAAACCCCCCGCCCAGCAGACCGCGTCGTCCAGCCAGCCCCCGGGCCTCCCTGGGGTGCCCAGCACAAAAGTGCAGACACCCACCGGACCCTCAATCTCAGCTTTCGGATGCTTTTGCCACTCTAAGGACCCGCAGGCCCGCTGGGCCTTCGGGCAGGACAGAGAGCCCCGGAATCCGACGTGGAGAGCTGCGTGTACGTCCCCATCAGGAGGCGGTCCCCACCTCCGCGGCTCTCCCCTTGCGGGGAGCGGCAGCCGGCAGCCGCAGGGCCTCAGGGAAGACACCAGGCTGGGCCCCCGCGGCACAGCGGGGGCACGTCCCCCCGCACGCGACTTAGGGACGGCTGCTGGAGACTGCTGCGGCCACCCTGCTGCCGGGTTTCTGGAGGGCTTCCTGGAAGCAGCGTCCACACCAAGCCCTTGGAAGGCCCAGGCGACGGAGGAGCCGGTCAGGCAGGGGCCGAGGACGGTGAGAGGCCGGGTGGGAAGGAGCATGTCAGGCCGGGGCAGAGGACGGTGACACGCCGGGCGGGGAGGAGCCGGTCAGGCGGGGGCCCAGGACAGTGACGGGCCTGGCCGGGGAGGAGTGCGTCAGGCAGGGGCAGAGGTGACGGGCTGGGTAAGGGGTAGGGTGACAGTTAGGGCACAATTCACAATCGCAAAGATGTGGAAGCGACCCGAGTGCCCATCCATCCAGGAGTGCATTAATAAAATGTGGCGCGTGGACACCACGGAGTGCCATTCGGCTGTGAGGAGCAGCGGTGAGAGGGCACCTCTCGTGTTCTCCTGGCCAGAGCTGGAACCCGTTCCAGTAAGCCGAGTATCCCAAGAATGGACACACGAGCACCACGTGCTCGCGCTCACCAGCAAACTGGTACGAACGGATGGACACCTAAGTGGACAGAGAGGAATCACCTTCGTCGGGTGGGTGTCGGGCGGGTGGGGGGAGGGATGGGCATACACATCCGTTAGGGATGGGGTGGGTGCGCACCGACTGGGGGATGGGCGCGCTTGAAGCTCTGACCCGAGGGTGGAGGCTTGGAGAGGGCGACGTACCCGACCTTAACATTGGTGCCCCCACGATACGCTGGGACAACATGAGAGGTATCTGAATAAGAACACAGGGGGGAGGGGGGCACGGGCAACACATGTCACCTGAATACTTGTACTCCCATCATCTGCTTGAAAAGAGAGAGAAAAGAAAATGCAATAATAGAGGTAAGAGACACTTTTTAAAAATAATGAATCCGAAGAGAAAAGTAAAAGGAGGCCTGTGGAGCAGGTCTGGGTGTGACTCCGGATCCCCCAACATCAGGTGCCACCACCAAAGATTCCTACGTGTAGCCCATAGAACCCCAAAAGCAACGGGACGAGTTCTGGTCACATACTCCCTCAAAATGACATCCTGGCCTTCTTCTGGAACTCCCTCCCCTCTCAGATTCTCAAGGTTTCCTCCAACGTGTCGGTTCCCACAGAG
This sequence comes from Microcebus murinus, assembly GCF_040939455.1. NCBI lineage: Eukaryota > Metazoa > Chordata > Mammalia > Primates > Cheirogaleidae > Microcebus > Microcebus murinus. The sequence continues at coordinate 706,147 of NW_027438953.1, forward strand.
CAGACCTTGGGTCTGAGACCTGACAGTCCAGATGCCACGCGTGCTGCCGCGTGGCGGCGGTGTCGCGGCTTGGGACAAGAGGAGGCCCCACGGTGCGGGCTGGGGCGCCAGGCACCGCGGCGGGCGCTGAGGGTGGGGGTCACCCCCACCCCGGGCCGCCGCCGCGCTCCCAGAAAGGGAACAGAACAGGAGGCAAAAAAAAAAAAAAAAAAAAAAACCAGAAGAAGCCTAAGGCACCCGGTATTCCCAGGCGGTCTCCCATCCAAGTACTAAGGAGGCCCGACCCTGCTTAGCTTCCCAGACCAGACGAGCTCGGGGGCGTTCGGGGTGGTGTGGCCCTAGACGGTGGAGGGCGCCCCTGCCCCGCTCAAGAAGCCGAGCCTCTCTGCGCTTTCCCCCCGCCGCCGCCGCCGCCGCCGCCGCCGCCGCCGCCGCCGCCGCCGCCGCCGCCGCCTCCTCCCGCCCCAGGCCCCGCGCCGGGCCGGGTCCGGTGTGCTCCGAGGGTCGGGGGTGACGGGCGGGGCGGGGCGGGGCGGGGCGGGGCGGGGGGGCTGTCTCTCTATACACACACACACACTCACACTCACGCACACTCACACAAGATGCGCCTCCACGGCTGGACTCGCCAAGGTGGAGCCCTCCCAGCCCCCCTCGTCTCCTCGCCTGGCCTCCTTCACGTACCCGCTGCCCACCCCCGGCGCCTCGCCGCCGCTGACTGCGCACGCGCACGCCCTTTGACCCCAGCCAGGGGCCGCCCTCCGCCACAACCCCTTTCAGCTGCGGCCCCCCTCGCCCTGTGGGTGGGCTGCCGCCTATTCCCCCGGGCCAGGGCTGGGGCACAGCCAGTGTATGGGGCGTCTCTCTCTGGGGATGTGTCCCATGGGTGGGGTGGGGTGGCGTGGTTTGGGGGGCGCTGAAGAAATCAGTCCCCTCCATCTCCTACCTCTGGAAAACTCCTAAGCCCGTGGAGAACTGCCGGCACCGCTTCGTGGGGGCCGGGACCCTCCTCCGTGTCCTCCTGTGGCCCAGTCCAAGGGGCCTGGGCCTGGCCGGGGCTGCATTGGACCCCGACCCCGTGTGGACTCGCTAAAAATCGGCCATTAGATATTGGATTCCAGCTTCCTTGAGGTCATTTCACTAATGAGTGCACCGGAAAGAGTTTCCTAATCCATCTGTGAGGGTGGCAACTGAAAGAGAATTTTAAAGCTGACAGAATAGGCGAGGGAAGGCATAGGAGATTTCCACACCCAGCAAGGAAGACTTTCCCGAAATGGAAGAAAGAAACGAGCAAACAGAGACACCGGTAGCCCGCCCGGAAAAGAGTCTGCCCCTGAGAGAAAGCACCCTGACCAGGTTCACCCGTGGGTGGGTGGCGAGCTAGCGGCATTCAGAAGAGCGAGGCCCGCAGTCTGTGCGGAAGACACCTGCGCTCGGGTGTGTGTGGCGGCGCGATTCCCAAGCAGCTCTAGATGTTAAACCAAGGAGAAGCCAGGGAGTTCCCAACGCCCCAGGTGTCCTCAGCCCACGACTGGCTGCTGTGGGAATGCGAAGCCCGGCTCCTTGTCTCAGAGCGGGGTTCCCAGGAGGATCAGGCTGAAGCTGGGACTTGGCCTCAAAGTGTCCCCTCGCATGGCCACCCCCTTCCCCTTCCTGCTCCTCCACTCCTGGTGCCCCTCCATCCAGGGGCCAGACCTTAAAGAGTCACCGCAAGAGAATCCTGGTCCCAAAGGAGCCTTCTGGGGGACCGGTGCTGAGAGAGGTTGTGGGCATGGCCCGCTGGGGCTCTGCCCGACCCAGGGCTGAGAGATGCCACCTCCCAGCTCTGGGTCCCTGCAGGAAGTGTTGGCAAGCACAGGGCCGGTCCTCCAAAGGCCCAGGTGCAGGGAGCCCAGGCCAAGCAGCCTGTGGAAGAAGCCACTTGCCGTGCCACCCCGGGAACAGGACTGCAGGCCCCGGCCCTTCCCACCTCCTCCTCCTCCTCCTCCTCCTCCTCCCCCCCGCCCCGCCCCCACAGGGCACAGGGCTCAGAGACACCTCAGACTCTTGCTACCCAAAGTGCAAAGGGCATCAGTTGCTCCTCCAAACCCCCCGCCCAGCAGACCGCGTCGTCCAGCCAGCCCCCGGGCCTCCCTGGGGTGCCCAGCACAAAAGTGCAGACACCCACCGGACCCTCAATCTCAGCTTTCGGATGCTTTTGCCACTCTAAGGACCCGCAGGCCCGCTGGGCCTTCGGGCAGGACAGAGAGCCCCGGAATCCGACGTGGAGAGCTGCGTGTACGTCCCCATCAGGAGGCGGTCCCCACCTCCGCGGCTCTCCCCTTGCGGGGAGCGGCAGCCGGCAGCCGCAGGGCCTCAGGGAAGACACCAGGCTGGGCCCCCGCGGCACAGCGGGGGCACGTCCCCCCGCACGCGACTTAGGGACGGCTGCTGGAGACTGCTGCGGCCACCCTGCTGCCGGGTTTCTGGAGGGCTTCCTGGAAGCAGCGTCCACACCAAGCCCTTGGAAGGCCCAGGCGACGGAGGAGCCGGTCAGGCAGGGGCCGAGGACGGTGAGAGGCCGGGCGGGAAGGAGCATGTCAGGCCGGGGCAGAGGACGGTGACACGCCGGGCGGGGAGGAGCCGGTCAGGCGGGGGCCCAGGACAGTGACGGGCCTGGCCGGGGAGGAGTGCGTCAGGCAGGGGCAGAGGTGACGGGCTGGGTAAGGGGTAGGGTGACAGTTAGGGCACAATTCACAATCGCAAAGATGTGGAAGCGACCCGAGTGCCCCTCCATCCAGGAGTGCATTAATAAAATGTGGCGCGTGGACACCACGGAGTGCCATTCGGCTGTGAGGAGCAGCGGTGAGAGGGCACCTCTCGTGTTCTCCTGGCCAGAGCTGGAACCCGTTCCAGTAAGCCGAGTATCCCAAGAATGGACACACGAGCACCACGTGCTCGCGCTCACCAGCAAACTGGTACGAACGGATGGACACCTAAGTGGACAGAGAGGAATCACCTTCGTCGGGTTGGTGTCGGGCGGGTGGGGGGAGGGATGGGCATACACATCCGTTAGGGATGGGGTGGGTGCGCACCGACTGGGGGATGGGCGCGCTTGAAGCTCTGACCCGAGGGTGGAGGCTTGGAGAGGGCGACGTACCCGACCTTAACATTGGTGCCCCCACGATACGCTGGGACAACATGAGAGGTATCTGAATAAGAACACAGGGGGGAGGGGGGCACGGGCAACACATGTCACCTGAATACTTGTACTCCCATCATCTGCTTGAAAAGAGAGAGAAAAGAAAATGCAATAATAGAGGTAAGAGACACTTTTTAAAAATGATGAATCCGAAGAGAAAAGTAAAAGGAGGCCTGTGGAGCAGGTCTGGGTGTGACTCCGGATCCCCCAACATCAGGTGCCACCACCAAAGATTCCTACGTGTAGCCCATAGAACCCCAAAAGCAACGGGACGAGTTCTGGTCACATACTCCCTCAAAATGACATCCTGGCCTTCTTCTGGAACTCCCTCCCCTCTCAGACTCTCAAGGTTTCCTCCAGCGTGTCGGTTCCCACAGAGCAGACCTTGGGTCTGAGACCTGACAGTCCAGATGCCACGCGTGCTGCCGCGTGGCGGCGGTGTCGCGGCTTGGGACAAGAGGAGGCCCCACGGTGCGGGCTGGGGCGCCAGGCACCGCGGCGGGCGCTGAGGGTGGGGGTCACCCCCACCCCGGGCCGCCGCCGCGCTCCCAGAAAGGGAACAGGAGGCAAAAAAAAAAAAAAAAAAAACCAGAAGAAGCCTAAGGCACCCGGTATTCCCAAGCGGTCTCCCATCCAAGTACTAAGGAGGCCCGACCCTGCTTAGCTTCCCAGACCAGACGAGCTCGGGGGCGTTCGGGGTGGTGTGGCCCTAGACGGCGGAGGGCGCCCCTGCCCCGCTCAAGAAGCCGAGCCTCTCTGCGCTTTCCCGCCGCCGCCGCCGCCTCCTCCCGCCCCAGGCCCCGCGCCGGGCCGGGTCCGGTGTGCTCCGAGGGTCGGGGGTGACGGGCGGGGCGGGGCGGGGTGGGGCGGGGCGCGGGGCTGTCTCTCTATACACACACACACTCACACTCACGCACACTCACACAATATGCGCCTCCACGGCTGGACTCGCCAAGGTGGAGCCCTCCCAGCCCCCCTCGTCTCCTTGCCTGGCCTCCTTCACATACCCGCTGCCCACCCCCGCGCCTCGCCGCCGCTGACTGCGCACGCGCTGGACGCTCGCCCTTTGACCCCAGCCAGGGGCCGCCCTCCCCCACAACCCCTTTCATCTGCGGCCCCCCTCGCCCTTTGGGTGGGCTGCCGCCTATTCCCCCGGGCCAGGGCTGGGGCACAGCCAGTGTATGGGGCGTCTCTCTCTGGGGATGTGTCCCATGGGTGGGGTGGGGTGGCGTGGTTTGGGGGGCGCTGAAGAAATCAGTCCCCTCCATCTCCTACCTCTGGAAAACGCCCAAGCCCGTGGAGAACTGCCGGCACCGCTTCGTGGGGGCCGGGACCCTCCTCCGTGTCCTCCTGTGGCCCAGTCCAAGGGGCCTGGGCCTGCCCGGGGCTGCATTGGACCCCGACCACCCTGGCGTGTGGACTCGCTAAAAATCGGCCATTAGATATTGGATTCCAGCTTCCTTGAGGTCATTTCACTAATGAGTGCACCGGAAAGAGTTTCCTAATCCATCTGTGAGGGTGGCAACTGAAAGAGAATTTGAAAGCTGACAGAATAGGCGAGGGAAGGCATAGGAGATTTCCACACCCAGCAAGGAAGACTTTCCCGAAATGGAAGAAAGAAACGAGCAAACAGAGACACCGGTAGCCCGCCCGGAAAAGAGTCTGCCCCTGAGAGAAAGCACCCTGACCAGGTTCACCCGTGGGTGGGTGGCGAGCTAGCGGCATTCAGAAGAGCGAGGCCCGCAGTCTGTGCGGAAGACACCTGCGCTCGGGTGTGTGTGGCGGCGCGATTCCCAAGCAGCTCTAGATGTTAAACCAAGGAGAAGCCAGGGAGTTCCCAACGCCCCAGGTGTCCTCAGCCCACGACTGGCTGCTGTGGGAATGCGAAGCCCGGCTCCTTGTCTCAGAGCGGGGTTCCCAGGAGGATCAGGCTGAAGCTGGGACTTGGCCTCAAAGTGTCCCCTCGCATGGCCACCCCCTTCCCCTTCCTGCTCCTCTACTCCTGGTGCCCCTCCATCCAGGGGCCAGACCTTAAAGAGTCACCGCAAGAGAATCCTGGTCCCAAAGGAGCCTTCTGGGGGACCGGTGCTGAGAGAGGTTGTGGGCATGGCCCGCTGGGGCTCTGCCCGACCCAGGGCTGAGAGATGCCACCTCCCAGCTCTGGGTCCCTGCAGGAAGTGTTGGCAAGCACAGGGCCGGTCCTCCAAAGGCCCAGGTGCAGGGAGCCCAGGCCAAGCAGCCTGTGGAAGAAGCCACTTGCCGTGCCACCCCGGGAACAGGACTGCAGGCCCCGGCCCTTCCCACCTCCTCCTCCTCCTCCTCCTCCTCCCCCCCGCCCCGCCCCCACAGGGCACAGGGCTCAGAGACACCTCAGACTCTTGCTACCCAAAGTGCAAAGGGCATCAGTTGCTCCTCCAACCCCCCCCCCACCGCCCAGCAGACCACGTTGTCCAGCCAGCCCCCGGGCCTCCCTGGGGTGCCCAGCACAAAAGTGCAGACACCCACCGGACCCTCAGTCTCAGTTTTCGGAGGTTTTTGCCACTCTAAGGACCCGCAGGCCAGCTGGGCCTTCGGGCAGGACAGAGAGCCCCGGAATCCGACGTGGAGAGCTGCGTGTACGTCCCCATCAGGAGGCGGTCCCCACCTCCGCGGCTCTCCCCTTGCGGGTAGCGGCAGCCCAGCCGGCAGCCGCAGGGCGGGCGCTGAGGGTGGGGGTCACCCCTACCCCGGGCCGCCGCCGCGCTCCCAGAAAGGGAACAGAACAAGAGGCAAAAAAAAAAACAAAAAAAACAAAAACCAGAAGAAGCCTAAGGCACCCGGTATTCCCAGGCGGTCTCCCATCCAAGTACTAAGGAGGCGCGACCCTGCTTAGCTTCCCAGACCAGACGAGCTCTGGGGCGTTCGGGGTGGTGTGGCCCTAGACGGCGGAGGGCGCCCCTGCCCCGCTCAAGAAGCCGAGCCTCTCTGCGCTTTCCCGCCGCCGCCGCCGCCGCCGCCGCCGCCGCCGCCGCCGCCTCCTCCCGCCCCAGGCCCCGCGCCGGGCCGGGTCCGGTGTGCTCCGAGGGTCGGGGGTGACGGGCGGGGCGGGGCGGGGTGGGGCGGGGCGGGGGGGTGTCTCTCTATACACACACACACTCACACTCACACTCACGCACACTCACACAAGATGCGCCTCCACGGCTGGACTCGCCAAGGTGGAGCCCTCCCAGGCCCCCTCGTCTCCTCGCCTGGCCTCCTTCACGTACCCGCTGCCCACCCCCGGCGCGTCGCCGCCGCCGCTGACTGCGCACGCGCACGCGCGGGGCGCTCGCCCTTTGACCCCAGCCAGGGGCCGCCCTCCCCCACAACCCCTTTCAGCTGCGCCCCCCCCCTCGCCCTGTGGGTGGGCTGCCGCCTATTCCCCCGGGCCAGGGCTGGGGCACAGCCAGTGTATGGGGCGTCTCTCTCTGGGGATGTGTCCCATGGGTGGGGTGGGGTGGCGTGGTTTGGGGGGCGCTGAAGAAATCAGTCCCCTCCATCTCCTACCTCTGGAAAACGCCCAAGCCCGTGGAGAACTGCCGGCACCGCTTCGTGGGGGCCGGGACCCTCCTCCGTGTCCTCCTGTGGCCCAGTCCAAGGGGCCTGGGCCTGGCCGGGGCTGCATTGGACCCCGACCACCCTGGCGTGTGGACTCGCTAAAAATCGGCCATTAGATATTGGATTCCAGCTTCCTTGAGGTCATTTCACTAATGAGTGCACCGGAAAGAGTTTCCTAATCCATCTGTGAGGGTGGCAACTGAAAGAGAATTTGAAAGCTGACAGAATAGGCGAGGGAAGGCATAGGAGATTTCCACACCCAGCAAGGAAGACTTTCCCGAAATGGAAGAAAGAAACGAGCAAACAGAGACACCGGTAGCCCGCCCGGAAAAGAGTCTGCCCCTGAGAGAAAGCACCCTGACCAGGTTCACCCGTGGGTGGGTGGCGAGCTAGCGGCATTCAGAAGAGCGAGGCCCGCAGTCTGTGCGGAAGACACCTGCGCTCGGGTGTGTGTGGCGGCGCGATTCCCAAGCAGCTCTAGATGTTAAACCAAGGAGAAGCCAGGGAGTTCCCAACGCCCCAGGTGTCCTCAGCCCACGACTGGCTGCTGTGGGAATGCGAAGCCCGGCTCCTTGTCTCAGAGCGGGGTTCCCAGGAGGATCAGGCTGAAGCTGGGACTTGGCCTCAAAGTGTCCCCTCGCATGGCCACCCCCTTCCCCTTCCTGCTCCTCTACTCCTGGTGCCCCTCCATCCAGGGGCCAGACCTTAAAGAGTCACCGCAAGAGAATCCTGGTCCCAAAGGAGCCTTCTGGGGGACCGGTGCTGAGAGAGGTTGTGGGCATGGCCCGCTGGGGCTCTGCCCGACCCAGGGCTGAGAGATGCCACCTCCCAGCTCTGGGTCCCTGCAGGAAGTGTTGGCAAGCACAGGGCCGGTCCTCCAAAGGCCCAGGTGCAGGGAGCCCAGGCCAAGCAGCCTGTGGAAGAAGCCACTTGCCGTGCCACCCCGGGAACAGGACTGCAGGCCCCGGCCCTTCCCACCTCCTCCTCCTCCTCCTCCTCCTCCCCCCCGCCCCGCCCCCACAGGGCACAGGGCTCAGAGACACCTCAGACTCTTGCTACCCAAAGTGCAAAGGGCATCAGTTGCTCCTCCAACCCCCCCCCCACCGCCCAGCAGACCACGTTGTCCAGCCAGCCCCCGGGCCTCCCTGGGGTGCCCAGCACAAAAGTGCAGACACCCACCGGACCCTCAGTCTCAGTTTTCGGAGGTTTTTGCCACTCTAAGGACCCGCAGGCCAGCTGGGCCTTCGGGCAGGACAGAGAGCCCCGGAATCCGACGTGGAGAGCTGCGTGTACGTCCCCATCAGGAGGCGGTCCCCACCTCCGCGGCTCTCCCCTTGCGGGTAGCGGCAGCCCAGCCGGCAGCCGCAGGGCGGGCGCTGAGGGTGGGGGTCACCCCTACCCCGGGCCGCCGCCGCGCTCCCAGAAAGGGAACAGAACAAGAGGCAAAAAAAAAAACAAAAAAAACAAAAACCAGAAGAAGCCTAAGGCACCCGGTATTCCCAGGCGGTCTCCCATCCAAGTACTAAGGAGGCGCGACCCTGCTTAGCTTCCCAGACCAGACGAGCTCTGGGGCGTTCGGGGTGGTGTGGCCCTAGACGGCGGAGGGCGCCCCTGCCCCGCTCAAGAAGCCGAGCCTCTCTGCGCTTTCCCGCCGCCGCCGCCGCCGCCGCCGCCGCCGCCGCCGCCGCCTCCTCCCGCCCCAGGCCCCGCGCCGGGCCGGGTCCGGTGTGCTCCGAGGGTCGGGGGTGACGGGCGGGGCGGGGCGGGGTGGGGCGGGGCGGGGGGGTGTCTCTCTATACACACACACACTCACACTCACACTCACGCACACTCACACAAGATGCGCCTCCACGGCTGGACTCGCCAAGGTGGAGCCCTCCCAGGCCCCCTCGTCTCCTCGCCTGGCCTCCTTCACGTACCCGCTGCCCACCCCCGGCGCGTCGCCGCCGCCGCTGACTGCGCACGCGCACGCGCGGGGCGCTCGCCCTTTGACCCCAGCCAGGGGCCGCCCTCCCCCACAACCCCTTTCAGCTGCGCCCCCCCCCTCGCCCTGTGGGTGGGCTGCCGCCTATTCCCCCGGGCCAGGGCTGGGGCACAGCCAGTGTATGGGGCGTCTCTCTCTGGGGATGTGTCCCATGGGTGGGGTGGGGTGGCGTGGTTTGGGGGGCGCTGAAGAAATCAGTCCCCTCCATCTCCTACCTCTGGAAAACGCCCAAGCCCGTGGAGAACTGCCGGCACCGCTTCGTGGGGGCCGGGACCCTCCTCCGTGTCCTCCTGTGGCCCAGTCCAAGGGGCCTGGGCCTGCCCGGGGCTGCATTGGACCCCGACCACCCTGGCGTGTGGACTCGCTAAAAATCGGCCATTAGATATTGGATTCCAGCTTCCTTGAGGTCATTTCACTAATGAGTGCACCGGAAAGAGTTTCCTAATCCATCTGTGAGGGTGGCAACTGAAAGAGAATTTGAAAGCTGACAGAATAGGCGAGGGAAGGCATAGGAGATTTCCACACCCAGCAAGGAAGACTTTCCCGAAATGGAAGAAAGAAACGAGCAAACAGAGACACCGGTAGCCCGCCCGGAAAAGAGTCTGCCCCTGAGAGAAAGCACCCTGACCAGGTTCACCCGTGGGTGGGTGGCGAGCTAGCGGCATTCAGAAGAGCGAGGCCCGCAGTCTGTGCGGAAGACACCTGCGCTCGGGTGTGTGTGGCGGCGTGATTCACAAGCAGTTCTAGATGTTAAACCCAGGAGAAGCCAGGGAGTTCCCAACGCCCCAGGTGTCCTCAGCCCACGACTGGCTGCTGTGGGAATGCGAAGCCCGGCTCCTTGTCTCAGAGCGGGGTTCCCAGGAGGATCAGGCTGAAGCTGGGACTTGGCCTCAAAGTGTCCCCTCGCATGGCCACCCCCTTCCCCTTCCTGCTCCTCTACTCCTGGTGCCCCTCCATCCAGGGGCCAGACCTTAAAGAGTCACCGCAAGAGAATCCTGGTCCCAAAGGAGCCTTCTGGGGGACCGGTGCTGAGAGAGGTTGTGGGCATGGCCCGCTGGGGCTCTGCCCGACCCAGGGCTGAGAGATGCAACCTCCCAGCTCTGGGTCCCTGCAGGAAGTGTTGGCAAGCACAGGGCCGGTCCTCCAAAGGCCCAGGTGCAGGGAGCCCAGGCCAAGCAGCCTGTGGAAGAAGCCACTTGCCCTGCCACCCCGGGAACAGGACTGCGGGCCCCGGCCCTTCCCACCTCCTCCTCCTCCTCCTCCTCCGCCCTGCACCCCCCCCCCGACATGGCACAGGGCTCAGAGACACCTCAGACTCTTGCTACCCAAAGTGCAAAGGGCATCAGTTGCTCCTCCAAACCCCCCGCCCAGCAGACCGCGTCGTCCAGCCAGCCCCCGGGCCTCCCTGGGGTGCCCAGCACAAAAGTGCAGACACCCACCGGACCCTCAATCTCAGCTTTCGGATGCTTTTGCCACTCTAAGGACCCGCAGGCCCGCTGGGCCTTCGGGCAGGACAGAGAGCCCCGGAATCCGACGTGGAGAGCTGCGTGTACGTCCCCATCAGGAGGCGGTCCCCACCTCCGCGGCTCTCCCCTTGCGGGGAGCGGCAGCCGGCAGCCGCAGGGCCTCAGGGAAGACACCAGGCTGGGCCCCCGCGGCACAGCGGGGGCACGTCCCCCCGCACGCGACTTAGGGACGGCTGCTGGAGACTGCTGCGGCCACCCTGCTGCCGGGTTTCTGGAGGGCTTCCTGGAAGCAGCGTCCACACCAAGCCCTTGGAAGGCCCAGGCGACGGAGGAGCCGGTCAGGCAGGGGCCGAGGACGGTGAGAGGCCGGGTGGGAAGGAGCATGTCAGGCCGGGGCAGAGGACGGTGACACGCCGGGCGGGGAGGAGCCGGTCAGGCGGGGGCCCAGGACAGTGACGGGCCTGGCCGGGGAGGAGTGCGTCAGGCAGGGGCAGAGGTGACGGGCTGGGTAAGGGGTAGGGTGACAGTTAGGGCACAATTCACAATCGCAAAGATGTGGAAGCGACCCGAGTGCCCATCCATCCAGGAGTGCATTAATAAAATGTGGCGCGTGGACACCACGGAGTGCCATTCGGCTGTGAGGAGCAGCGGTGAGAGGGCACCTCTCGTGTTCTCCTGGCCAGAGCTGGAACCCGTTCCAGTAAGCCGAGTATCCCAAGAATGGACACACGAGCACCACGTGCTCGCGCTCACCAGCAAACTGGTACGAACGGATGGACACCTAAGTGGACAGAGAGGAATCACCTTCGTCGGGTGGGTGTCGGGCGGGTGGGGGGAGGGATGGGCATACACATCCGTTAGGGATGGGGTGGGTGCGCACCGACTGGGGGATGGGCGCGCTTGAAGCTCTGACCCGAGGGTGGAGGCTTGGAGAGGGCGACGTACCCGACCTTAACATTGGTGCCCCCACGATACGCTGGGACAACATGAGAGGTATCTGAATAAGAACACAGGGGGGAGGGGGGCACGGGCAACACATGTCACCTGAATACTTGTACTCCCATCATCTGCTTGAAAAGAGAGAGAAAAGAAAATGCAATAATAGAGGTAAGAGACACTTTTTAAAAATAATGAATCCGAAGAGAAAAGTAAAAGGAGGCCTGTGGAGCAGGTCTGGGTGTGACTCCGGATCCCCCAACATCAGGTGCCACCACCAAAGATTCCTACGTGTAGCCCATAGAACCCCAAAAGCAACGGGACGAGTTCTGGTCACATACTCCCTCAAAATGACATCCTGGCCTTCTTCTGGAACTCCCTCCCCTCTCAGATTCTCAAGGTTTCCTCCAACGTGTCGGTTCCCACAGAGCAGACCTTGGGTCTGAGACCTGACAGTCCAGATGCCACGCGTGCTGCCGCGTGGCGGCGGTGTCGCGGCTTGGGACAAGAGGAGGCCCCACGGTGCGGGCTGGGGCGCCAGGCACCGCGGCGGGCGCTGAGGGTGGGGGTCACCCCCACCCCGGGCCGCCGCCGCGCTCCCAGAAAGGGAACAGAACAGGAGGCAAAAAAAAAAAAAAAAAAAAAAACCAGAAGAAGCCTAAGGCACCCGGTATTCCCAGGCGGTCTCCCATCCAAGTACTAAGGAGGCCCGACCCTGCTTAGCTTCCCAGACCAGACGAGCTCGGGGGCGTTCGGGGTGGTGTGGCCCTAGACGGTGGAGGGCGCCCCTGCCCCGCTCAAGAAGCCGAGCCTCTCTGCGCTTTCCCCCCGCCGCCGCCGCCGCCGCCGCCGCCGCCGCCGCCGCCGCCGCCGCCGCCGCCGCCGCCGCCGCCGCCGCCGCCGCCGCCTCCTCCCGCCCCAGGCCCCGCGCCGGGCCGGGTCCGGTGTGCTCCGAGGGTCGGGGGTGACGGGCGGGGCGGGGCGGGGCGGGGCGGGGCGGGGGGGCTGTCTCTCTATACACACACACACACTCACACTCACGCACACTCACACAAGATGCGCCTCCACGGCTGGACTCGCCAAGGTGGAGCCCTCCCAGCCCCCCTCGTCTCCTCGCCTGGCCTCCTTCACGTACCCGCTGCCCACCCCCGGCGCCTCGCCGCCGCTGACTGCGCACGCGCACGCCCTTTGACCCCAGCCAGGGGCCGCCCTCCGCCACAACCCCTTTCAGCTGCGGCCCCCCTCGCCCTGTGGGTGGGCTGCCGCCTATTCCCCCGGGCCAGGGCTGGGGCACAGCCAGTGTATGGGGCGTCTCTCTCTGGGGATGTGTCCCATGGGTGGGGTGGGGTGGCGTGGTTTGGGGGGCGCTGAAGAAATCAGTCCCCTCCATCTCCTACCTCTGGAAAACTCCTAAGCCCGTGGAGAACTGCCGGCACCGCTTCGTGGGGGCCGGGACCCTCCTCCGTGTCCTCCTGTGGCCCAGTCCAAGGGGCCTGGGCCTGGCCGGGGCTGCATTGGACCCCGACCCCGTGTGGACTCGCTAAAAATCGGCCATTAGATATTGGATTCCAGCTTCCTTGAGGTCATTTCACTAATGAGTGCACCGGAAAGAGTTTCCTAATCCATCTGTGAGGGTGGCAACTGAAAGAGAATTTGAAAGCTGACAGAATAGGCGAGGGAAGGCATAGGAGATTTCCACACCCAGCAAGGAAGACTTTCCCGAAATGGAAGAAAGAAACGAGCAAACAGAGACACCGGTAGCCCGCCCGGAAAAGAGTCTGCCCCTGAGAGAAAGCACCCTGACCAGGTTCACCCGTGGGTGGGTGGCGAGCTAGCGGCATTCAGAAGAGCGAGGCCCGCAGTCTGTGCGGAAGACACCTGCGCTCGGGTGTGTGTGGCGGCGCGATTCCCAAGCAGCTCTAGATGTTAAACCAAGGAGAAGCCAGGGAGTTCCCAACGCCCCAGGTGTCCTCAGCCCACGACTGGCTGCTGTGGGAATGCGAAGCCCGGCTCCTTGTCTCAGAGCGGGGTTCCCAGGAGGATCAGGCTGAAGCTGGGACTTGGCCTCAAAGTGTCCCCTCGCATGGCCACCCCCTTCCCCTTCCTGCTCCTCCACTCCTGGTGCCCCTCCATCCAGGGGCCAGACCTTAAAGAGTCACCGCAAGAGAATCCTGGTCCCAAAGGAGCCTTCTGGGGGACCGGTGCTGAGAGAGGTTGTGGGCATGGCCCGCTGGGGCTCTGCCCGACCCAGGGCTGAGAGATGCCACCTCCCAGCTCTGGGTCCCTGCAGGAAGTGTTGGCAAGCACAGGGCCGGTCCTCCAAAGGCCCAGGTGCAGGGAGCCCAGGCCAAGCAGCCTGTGGAAGAAGCCACTTGCCGTGCCACCCCGGGAACAGGACTGCAGGCCCCGGCCCTTCCCACCTCCTCCTCCTCCTCCTCCTCCTCCTCCCCCCCGCCCCGCCCCCACAGGGCACAGGGCTCAGAGACACCTCAGACTCTTGCTACCCAAAGTGCAAAGGGCATCAGTTGCTCCTCCAAACCCCCCGCCCAGCAGACCGCGTCGTCCAGCCAGCCCCCGGGCCTCCCTGGGGTGCCCAGCACAAAAGTGCAGACACCCACCGGACCCTCAATCTCAGCTTTCGGATGCTTTTGCCACTCTAAGGACCCGCAGGCCCGCTGGGCCTTCGGGCAGGACAGAGAGCCCCGGAATCCGACGTGGAGAGCTGCGTGTACGTCCCCATCAGGAGGCGGTCCCCACCTCCGCGGCTCTCCCCTTGCGGGGAGCGGCAGCCGGCAGCCGCAGGGCCTCAGGGAAGACACCAGGCTGGGCCCCCGCGGCACAGCGGGGGCACGTCCCCCCGCACGCGACTTAGGGACGGCTGCTGGAGACTGCTGCGGCCACCCTGCTGCCGGGTTTCTGGAGGGCTTCCTGGAAGCAGCGTCCACACCAAGCCCTTGGAAGGCCCAGGCGACGGAGGAGCCGGTCAGGCAGGGGCCGAGGACGGTGAGAGGCCGGGCGGGAAGGAGCATGTCAGGCCGGGGCAGAGGACGGTGACACGCCGGGCGGGGAGGAGCCGGTCAGGCGGGGGCCCAGGACAGTGACGGGCCTGGCCGGGGAGGAGTGCGTCAGGCAGGGGCAGAGGTGACGGGCTGGGTAAGGGGTAGGGTGACAGTTAGGGCACAATTCACAATCGCAAAGATGTGGAAGCGACCCGAGTGCCCCTCCATCCAGGAGTGCATTAATAAAATGTGGCGCGTGGACACCACGGAGTGCCATTCGGCTGTGAGGAGCAGCGGTGAGAGGGCACCTCTCGTGTTCTCCTGGCCAGAGCTGGAACCCGTTCCAGTAAGCCGAGTATCCCAAGAATGGACACACGAGCACCACGTGCTCGCGCTCACCAGCAAACTGGTACGAACGGATGGACACCTAAGTGGACAGAGAGGAATCACCTTCGTCGGGTTGGTGTCGGGCGGGTGGGGGGAGGGATGGGCATACACATCCGTTAGGGATGGGGTGGGTGCGCACCGACTGGGGGATGGGCGCGCTTGAAGCTCTGACCCGAGGGTGGAGGCTTGGAGAGGGCGACGTACCCGACCTTAACATTGGTGCCCCCACGATACGCTGGGACAACATGAGAGGTATCTGAATAAGAACACAGGGGGGAGGGGGGCACGGGCAACACATGTCACCTGAATACTTGTACTCCCATCATCTGCTTGAAAAGAGAGAGAAAAGAAAATGCAATAATAGAGGTAAGAGACACTTTTTAAAAATGATGAATCCGAAGAGAAAAGTAAAAGGAGGCCTGTGGAGCAGGTCTGGGTGTGACTCCGGATCCCCCAACATCAGGTGCCACCACCAAAGATTCCTACGTGTAGCCCATAGAACCCCAAAAGCAACGGGACGAGTTCTGGTCACATACTCCCTCAAAATGACATCCTGGCCTTCTTCTGGAACTCCCTCCCCTCTCAGACTCTCAAGGTTTCCTCCAGCGTGTCGGTTCCCACAGAGCAGACCTTGGGTCTGAGACCTGACAGTCCAGATGCCACGCGTGCTGCCGCGTGGCGGCGGTGTCGCGGCTTGGGACAAGAGGAGGCCCCACGGTGCGGGCTGGGGCGCCAGGCACCGCGGCGGGCGCTGAGGGTGGGGGTCACCCCCACCCCGGGCCGCCGCCGCGCTCCCAGAAAGGGAACAGGAGGCAAAAAAAAAAAAAAAAAAAACCAGAAGAAGCCTAAGGCACCCGGTATTCCCAAGCGGTCTCCCATCCAAGTACTAAGGAGGCCCGACCCTGCTTAGCTTCCCAGACCAGACGAGCTCGGGGGCGTTCGGGGTGGTGTGGCCCTAGACGGCGGAGGGCGCCCCTGCCCCGCTCAAGAAGCCGAGCCTCTCTGCGCTTTCCCGCCGCCGCCGCCGCCTCCTCCCGCCCCAGGCCCCGCGCCGGGCCGGGTCCGGTGTGCTCCGAGGGTCGGGGGTGACGGGCGGGGCGGGGCGGGGTGGGGCGGGGCGCGGGGCTGTCTCTCTATACACACACACACTCACACTCACGCACACTCACACAATATGCGCCTCCACGGCTGGACTCGCCAAGGTGGAGCCCTCCCAGCCCCCCTCGTCTCCTTGCCTGGCCTCCTTCACATACCCGCTGCCCACCCCCGCGCCTCGCCGCCGCTGACTGCGCACGCGCTGGACGCTCGCCCTTTGACCCCAGCCAGGGGCCGCCCTCCCCCACAACCCCTTTCATCTGCGGCCCCCCTCGCCCTTTGGGTGGGCTGCCGCCTATTCCCCCGGGCCAGGGCTGGGGCACAGCCAGTGTATGGGGCGTCTCTCTCTGGGGATGTGTCCCATGGGTGGGGTGGGGTGGCGTGGTTTGGGGGGCGCTGAAGAAATCAGTCCCCTCCATCTCCTACCTCTGGAAAACGCCCAAGCCCGTGGAGAACTGCCGGCACCGCTTCGTGGGGGCCGGGACCCTCCTCCGTGTCCTCCTGTGGCCCAGTCCAAGGGGCCTGGGCCTGCCCGGGGCTGCATTGGACCCCGACCACCCTGGCGTGTGGACTCGCTAAAAATCGGCCATTAGATATTGGATTCCAGCTTCCTTGAGGTCATTTCACTAATGAGTGCACCGGAAAGAGTTTCCTAATCCATCTGTGAGGGTGGCAACTGAAAGAGAATTTGAAAGCTGACAGAATAGGCGAGGGAAGGCATAGGAGATTTCCACACCCAGCAAGGAAGACTTTCCCGAAATGGAAGAAAGAAACGAGCAAACAGAGACACCGGTAGCCCGCCCGGAAAAGAGTCTGCCCCTGAGAGAAAGCACCCTGACCAGGTTCACCCGTGGGTGTGTGGCGAGCTAGCGGCATTCAGAAGAGCGAGGCCCGCAGTCTGTGCGGAAGACACCTGCGCTCGGGTGTGTGTGGCGGCGCGATTCCCAAGCAGCTCTAGATGTTAAACCAAGGAGAAGCCAGGGAGTTCCCAACGCCCCAGGTGTCCTCAGCACACGACTGGCTGCTGTGGGAATGCGAAGCCCGGCTCCTTGTCTCAGAGCGGGGTTCCCAGGAGGATCAGGCTGAAGCTGGGACTTGGCCTCAAAGTGTCCCTTCGCATGGCCACCCCCTTCCCCTTCCTGCTCCTCCACTCCTGGTGCCCCTCCATCCAGGGGCCAGACCTTAAAGAGTCACCGCAAGAGAATCCTGGTCCCAAAGGAGCCTTCTGGGGGACCGGTGCTGAGAGAGGTTGTGGGCATGGCCCGCTGGGGCTCTGCCCGACCCAGGGCTGAGAGATGCCACCTCCCAGCTCTGGGTCCCTGCAGGAAGTGTTGGCAAGCACAGGGCCGGTCCTCCAAAGGCCCAGGTGCAGGGAGCCCAGGCCAAGCAGCCTGTGGAAGAAGCCACTTGCCGTGCCACCCCGGGAACAGGACTGCAGGCCCCGGCCCTTCCCACCTCCTCCTCCTCCTCCTCCTCCTCCCCCCCGCCCCGCCCCCACAGGGCACAGGGCTCAGAGACACCTCAGACTCTTGCTACCCAAAGTGCAAAGGGCATCAGTTGCTCCTCCAAACCCCCGCCCAGCAGACCGCGTCGTCCAGCCAGCCCCCGGGCCTCCCTGGGGTGCCCAGCACAAAAGTGCAGACACCCACCGGACCCTCAATCTCAGCTTTCGGATGCTTTTGCCACTCTAAGGACCCGCAGGCCCGCTGGGCCTTCGGGCAGGACAGAGAGCCCCGGAATCCGACGTGGAGAGCTGCGTGTACGTCCCCATCAGGAGGCGGTCCCCACCTCCGCGGCTCTCCCCTTGCGGGGAGCGGCAGCCGGCAGCCGCAGGGCCTCAGGGAAGACACCAGGCTGGGCCCCCGCGGCACAGCGGGGGCACGTCCCCCCGCACGCGACTTAGGGACGGCTGCTGGAGACTGCTGCGGCCACCCTGCTGCCGGGTTTCTGGAGGGCTTCCTGGAAGCAGCGTCCACACCAAGCCCTTGGAAGGCCCAGGCGACGGAGGAGCCGGTCAGGCAGGGGCCGAGGACGGTGAGAGGCCGGGCGGGAAGGAGCATGTCAGGCCGGGGCAGAGGACGGTGACACGCCGGGCGGGGAGGAGCCGGTCAGGCGGGGGCCCAGGACAGTGACGGGCCTGGCCGGGGAGGAGTGCGTCAGGCAGGGGCAGAGGTGACGGGCTGGGTAAGGGGTAGGGTGACAGTTAGGGCACAATTCACAATCCCAAAGATGTGGAAGCGACCCGAGTGCCCATCCATCCAGGAGTGCATTAATAAAATGTGGCGCGTGGACACCACGGAGTGCCATTCGGCTGTGAGGAGCAGCGGTGAGAGGGCACCTCTCGTGTTCTCCTGGCCAGAGCTGGAACCCGTTCCAGTAAGCCGAGTATCCCAAGAATGGACACACGAGCACCACGTGCTCGCGCTCACCAGCAAACTGGTACGAACGGATGGACACCTAAGTGGACAGAGAGGAATCACCTTCGTCGGGTGGGTGTCGGGCGGGTGGGGGGAGGGATGGGCATACACATCCGTTAGGGATGGGGTGGGTGCGCACCGACTGGGGGATGGGCGCGCTTGAAGCTCTGACCCGAGGGTGGAGGCTTGGAGAGGGCGACGTACCCGACCTTAACATTGGTGCCCCCACGATACGCTGGGACAACATGAGAGGTATCTGAATAAGAACACAGGGGGGAGGGGGGCACGGGCAACACATGTCACCTGAATACTTGTACTCCCATCATCTGCTTGAAAAGAGAGAGAAAAGAAAATGCA
Organism: Microcebus murinus; assembly: GCF_040939455.1. Lineage (NCBI taxonomy): Eukaryota > Metazoa > Chordata > Mammalia > Primates > Cheirogaleidae > Microcebus > Microcebus murinus. The sequence goes on from NW_027438953.1 coordinate 724,542, forward strand.
ATAATAGAGGTAAGAGACACTTTTTAAAAATGATGAATCCGAAGAGAAAAGTAAAAGGAGGCCTGTGGAGCAGGTCTGGGTGTGACTCCGGATCCCCCAACATCAGGTGCCACCACCAAAGATTCCTACGTGTAGCCCATAGAACCCCAAAAGCAACGGGACGAGTTCTGGTCACATACTCCCTCAAAATGACATCCTGGCCTTCTTCTGGAACTCCCTCCCCTCTCAGACTCTCAAGGTTTCCTCCAGCGTGTCGGTTCCCACAGAGCAGACCTTGGGTCTGAGACCTGACAGTCCAGATGCCACGCGTGCTGCCGCGTGGCGGCGGTGTCGCGGCTTGGGACAAGAGGAGGCCCCACGGTGCGGGCTGGGGCGCCAGGCACCGCGGCGGGCGCTGAGGGTGGGGGTCACCGCCACCCCGGGCCGCCGCCGCGCTCCCAGAAAGGGAACAGAACAAGAGGCAAAAAAAAAAAAAAAAAAAAAAAAAAACCAGAAGAAGCCTAAGGCACCCGGTATTCCCAGGCGGTCTCCCATCCAAGTACTAAGGAGGCCCGACCCTGCTTAGCTTCCCAGACCAGACGAGCTCGGGGGCGTTCGGGGTGGTGTGGCCCTAGACGGCGGAGGGCGCCCCTGCCCCGCTCAAGAAGCCGAGCCTCTCTGCGCTTTCCCGCCGCCGCCCCCGCCGCAGCCTCCGCCGCCGCCGCCGCCGCCGCCGCCGCCTCCTCCCGCCCCAGGCCCCGCGCCGGGCCGGGTCCGGTGTGCTCCGAGGGTCGGGGGTGACGGGCGGGGCGGGGCGGGGTGGGGCGGGGCGCGGGGCTGTCTCTCTATACACACACACACTCACACTCACGCACACTCACACAATATGCGCCTCCACGGCTGGACTCGCCAAGGTGGAGCCCTCCCAGCCCCCCTCGTCTCCTTGCCTGGCCTCCTTCACGTACCCGCTGCCCACCCCAGGCGCCTGGCCGCAGCTGACTGCGCACGAGCGGGACGCTCGCCCTTTGACCCCAGCCAGGGGCCGCCCTCCCCCACAACCCCTTTCAGCTGCGGCCCCCCTCGCCCTGTGGGTGGGCTGCCGCCTATTCCCCCGGGCCAGGGCTGGGGCACAGCCAGTGTATGGGGCGTCTCTCTCTGGGGATGTGTCCCATGGGTGGGGTGGGGTGGCGTGGTTTGGGGGGCGCTGAAGAAATCAGTCCCCTCCATCTCCTACCTCTGGAAAACGCCCAAGCCCGTGGAGAACTGCCGGCACCGCTTCGTGGGGGCCGGGACCCTCCTCCGTGTCCTCCTGTGGCCCAGTCCAAGGGGCCTGGGCCTGGCCGGGGCTGCATTGGACCCCGACCACCCTGGCGTGTGGACTCGCTAAAAATCGGCCATTAGATATTGGATTCCAGCTTCCTTGAGGTCATTTCACTAATGAGTGCACCGGAAAGAGTTTCCTAATCCATCTGTGAGGGTGGCAACTGAAAGAGAATTTGAAAGCTGACAGAATAGGCGAGGGAAGGCATAGGAGATTTCCACACCCAGCAAGGAAGACTTTCCCGAAATGGAAGAAAGAAACGAGCAAACAGAGACACCGGTAGCCCGCCCGGAAAAGAGTCTGCCCCTGAGAGAAAGCACCCTGACCAGGTTCACCCGTGGGTGGGTGGCGAGCTAGCGGCATTCAGAAGAGCGAGGCCCGCAGTCTGTGCGGAAGACACCTGCGCTCGGGTGTGTGTGGCGGCGTGATTCACAAGCAGCTCTAGATGTTAAACCCAGGAGAAGCCAGGGAGTTCCCAACGCCCCAGGTGTCCTCAGCCCATGACTGGCTGCTGTGGGAATGCGAAGCCCGGCTCCTTGTCTCAGAGCGGGGTTCCCAGGAGGATCAGGCTGAAGCTGGGACTTGGCCTCAAAGTGTCCCCTCGCATGGCCACCCCCTTCCCCTTCCTGCTCCTCCACTCCTGGTGCCCCTCCATCCAGGGGCCAGACCTTAAAGAGTCACCGCAAGAGAATCCTGGTCCCAAAGGAGCCTTCTGGGGGACCGGTGCTGAGAGAGGTTGTGGGCATGGCCCGCTGGGGCTCTGCCCGACCCAGGGCTGAGAGATGCCACCTCCCAGCTCTGGGTCCCTGCAGGAAGTGTTGGCAAGCACAGGGCCGGTCCTCCAAAGGCCCAGGTGCAGGGAGCCCAGGCCAAGCAGCCTGTGGAAGAAGCCACTTGCCGTGCCACCCCGGGAACAGGACTGCAGGCCCCGGCCCTTCCCACCTCCTCCTCCTCCTCCTCCTCCTCCCCCCCGCCCCGCCCCCACAGGGCACAGGGCTCAGAGACACCTCAGACTCTTGCTACCCAAAGTGCAAAGGGCATCAGTTGCTCCTCCAAACCCCCGCCCAGCAGACCGCGTCGTCCAGCCAGCCCCCGGGCCTCCCTGGGGTGCCCAGCACAAAAGTGCAGACACCCACCGGACCCTCAATCTCAGCTTTCGGATGCTTTTGCCACTCTAAGGACCCGCAGGCCCGCTGGGCCTTCGGGCAGGACAGAGAGCCCCGGAATCCGACGTGGAGAGCTGCGTGTACGTCCCCATCAGGAGGCGGTCCCCACCTCCGCGGCTCTCCCCTTGCGGGGAGCGGCAGCCGGCAGCCGCAGGGCCTCAGGGAAGACACCAGGCTGGGCCCCCGCGGCACAGCGGGGGCACGTCCCCCCGCACGCGACTTAGGGACGGCTGCTGGAGACTGCTGCGGCCACCCTGCTGCCGGGTTTCTGGAGGGCTTCCTGGAAGCAGCGTCCACACCAAGCCCTTGGAAGGCCCAGGCGACGGAGGAGCCGGTCAGGCAGGGGCCGAGGACGGTGAGAGGCCGGGCGGGAAGGAGCATGTCAGGCCGGGGCAGAGGACGGTGACACGCCGGGCGGGGAGGAGCCGGTCAGGCGGGGGCCCAGGACAGTGACGGGCCTGGCCGGGGAGGAGTGCGTCAGGCAGGGGCAGAGGTGACGGGCTGGGTAAGGGGTAGGGTGACAGTTAGGGCACAATTCACAATCCCAAAGATGTGGAAGCGACCCGAGTGCCCATCCATCCAGGAGTGCATTAATAAAATGTGGCGCGTGGACACCACGGAGTGCCATTCGGCTGTGAGGAGCAGCGGTGAGAGGGCACCTCTCGTGTTCTCCTGGCCAGAGCTGGAACCCGTTCCAGTAAGCCGAGTATCCCAAGAATGGACACACGAGCACCACGTGCTCGCGCTCACCAGCAAACTGGTACGAACGGATGGACACCTAAGTGGACAGAGAGGAATCACCTTCGTCGGGTGGGTGTCGGGCGGGTGGGGGGAGGGATGGGCATACACATCCGTTAGGGATGGGGTGGGTGCGCACCGACTGGGGGATGGGCGCGCTTGAAGCTCTGACCCGAGGGTGGAGGCTTGGAGAGGGCGACGTACCCGACCTTAACATTGGTGCCCCCACGATACGCTGGGACAACATGAGAGGTATCTGAATAAGAACACAGGGGGGAGGGGGGCACGGGCAACACATGTCACCTGAATACTTGTACTCCCATCATCTGCTTGAAAAGAGAGAGAAAAGAAAATGCAATAATAGAGGTAAGAGACACTTTTTAAAAATGATGAATCCGAAGAGAAAAGTAAAAGGAGGCCTGTGGAGCAGGTCTGGGTGTGACTCCGGATCCCCCAACATCAGGTGCCACCACCAAAGATTCCTACGTGTAGCCCATAGAACCCCAAAAGCAACGGGACGAGTTCTGGTCACATACTCCCTCAAAATGACATCCTGGCCTTCTTCTGGAACTCCCTCCCCTCTCAGACTCTCAAGGTTTCCTCCAGCGTGTCGGTTCCCACAGAGCAGACCTTGGGTCTGAGACCTGACAGTCCAGATGCCACGCGTGCTGCCGCGTGGCGGCGGTGTCGCGGCTTGGGACAAGAGGAGGCCCCACGGTGCGGGCTGGGGCGCCAGGCACCGCGGCGGGCGCTGAGGGTGGGGGTCACCGCCACCCCGGGCCGCCGCCGCGCTCCAAGAAAGGGAACAGAACAAGAGGCAAAAAAAAAAAAAAAAAAAAAAAAAAACCAGAAGAAGCCTAAGGCACCCGGTATTCCCAGGCGGTCTCCCATCCAAGTACTAAGGAGGCCCGACCCTGCTTAGCTTCCCAGACCAGACGAGCTCGGGGGCGTTCGGGGTGGTGTGGCCCTAGACGGCGGAGGGCGCCCCTGCCCCGCTCAAGAAGCCGAGCCTCTCTGCGCTTTCCCGCCGCCGCCCCCGCCGCAGCCTCCGCCGCCGCCGCCGCCGCCGCCGCCGCCGCCTCCTCCCGCCCCAGGCCCCGCGCCGGGCCGGGTCCGGTGTGCTCCGAGGGTCGGGGGTGACGGGCGGGGCGGGGCGGGGTGGGGCGGGGCGCGGGGCTGTCTCTCTATACACACACACACTCACACTCACGCACACTCACACAATATGCGCCTCCACGGCTGGACTCGCCAAGGTGGAGCCCTCCCAGCCCCCCTCGTCTCCTTGCCTGGCCTCCTTCACGTACCCGCTGCCCACCCCAGGCGCCTGGCCGCAGCTGACTGCGCACGAGCGGGACGCTCGCCCTTTGACCCCAGCCAGGGGCCGCCCTCCCCCACAACCCCTTTCAGCTGCGGCCCCCCTCGCCCTGTGGGTGGGCTGCCGCCTATTCCCCCGGGCCAGGGCTGGGGCACAGCCAGTGTATGGGGCGTCTCTCTCTGGGGATGTGTCCCATGGGTGGGGTGGGGTGGCGTGGTTTGGGGGGCGCTGAAGAAATCAGTCCCCTCCATCTCCTACCTCTGGAAAACGCCCAAGCCCGTGGAGAACTGCCGGCACCGCTTCGTGGGGGCCGGGACCCTCCTCCGTGTCCTCCTGTGGCCCAGTCCAAGGGGCCTGGGCCTGGCCGGGGCTGCATTGGACCCCGACCACCCTGGCGTGTGGACTCGCTAAAAATCGGCCATTAGATATTGGATTCCAGCTTCCTTGAGGTCATTTCACTAATGAGTGCACCGGAAAGAGTTTCCTAATCCATCTGTGAGGGTGGCAACTGAAAGAGAATTTGAAAGCTGACAGAATAGGCGAGGGAAGGCATAGGAGATTTCCACACCCAGCAAGGAAGACTTTCCCGAAATGGAAGAAAGAAACGAGCAAACAGAGACACCGGTAGCCCGCCCGGAAAAGAGTCTGCCCCTGAGAGAAAGCACCCTGACCAGGTTCACCCGTGGGTGTGTGGCGAGCTAGCGGCATTCAGAAGAGCGAGGCCCGCAGTCTGTGCGGAAGACACCTGCGCTCGGGTGTGTGTGGCGGCGCGATTCCCAAGCAGCTCTAGATGTTAAACCAAGGAGAAGCCAGGGAGTTCCCAACGCCCCAGGTGTCCTCAGCACACGACTGGCTGCTGTGGGAATGCGAAGCCCGGCTCCTTGTCTCAGAGCGGGGTTCCCAGGAGGATCAGGCTGAAGCTGGGACTTGGCCTCAAAGTGTCCCTTCGCATGGCCACCCCCTTCCCCTTCCTGCTCCTCCACTCCTGGTGCCCCTCCATCCAGGGGCCAGACCTTAAAGAGTCACCGCAAGAGAATCCTGGTCCCAAAGGAGCCTTCTGGGGGACCGGTGCTGAGAGAGGTTGTGGGCATGGCCCGCTGGGGCTCTGCCCGACCCAGGGCTGAGAGATGCCACCTCCCAGCTCTGGGTCCCTGCAGGAAGTGTTGGCAAGCACAGGGCCGGTCCTCCAAAGGCCCAGGTGCAGGGAGCCCAGGCCAAGCAGCCTGTGGAAGAAGCCACTTGCCCTGCCACCCCGGGAACAGGACTGCAGGCCCCGGCCCTTCCCACCTCCTCCTCCTCCTCCTCCTCCTCCCCCCCGCCCCGCCCCCACAGGGCACAGGGCTCAGAGACACCTCAGACTCTTGCTACCCAAAGTGCAAAGGGCATCAGTTGCTCCTCCAACCCCCCCCCGCCCAGCAGACCGCGTCGTCCAGCCAGCCCCCGGGCCTCCCTGCGGTGCCCAGCACAAAAGTGCAGACACCCACCGGACCCTCAATCTCAGCTTTCGGATGCTTTTGCCACTCTAAGGACCCGCAGGCCCGCTGGGCCTTCGGGCAGGACAGAGAGCCCCGGAATCCGACGTGGAGAGCTGCGTGTACGTCCCCATCAGGAGGCGGTCCCCACCTCCGCGGCTCTCCCCTTGCGGGGAGCGGCAGCCGGCAGCCGCAGGGCCTCAGGGAAGACACCAGGCTGGGCCCCCGCGGCACAGCGGGGGCACGTCCCCCCGCACGCGACTTAGGGACGGCTGCTGGAGACTGCTGCGGCCACCCTGCTGCCGGGTTTCTGGAGGGCTTCCTGGAAGCAGCGTCCACACCAAGCCCTTGGAAGGCCCAGGCGACGGAGGAGCCGGTCAGGCAGGGGCCGAGGACGGTGAGAGGCCGGGCGGGAAGGAGCATGTCAGGCCGGGGCAGAGGACGGTGACACGCCGGGCGGGGAGGAGCCGGTCAGGCGGGGGCCCAGGACAGTGACGGGCCTGGCCGGGGAGGAGTGCGTCAGGCAGGGGCAGAGGTGACGGGCTGGGTAAGGGGTAGGGTGACAGTTAGGGCACAATTCACAATCCCAAAGATGTGGAAGCGACCCGAGTGCCCATCCATCCAGGAGTGCATTAATAAAATGTGGCGCGTGGACACCACGGAGTGCCATTCGGCTGTGAGGAGCAGCGGTGAGAGGGCACCTCTCGTGTTCTCCTGGCCAGAGCTGGAACCCGTTCCAGTAAGCCGAGTATCCCAAGAATGGACACACGAGCACCACGTGCTCGCGCTCACCAGCAAACTGGTACGAACGGATGGACACCTAAGTGGACAGAGAGGAATCACCTTCGTCGGGTGGGTGTCGGGCGGGTGGGGGGAGGGATGGGCATACACATCCGTTAGGGATGGGGTGGGTGCGCACCGACTGGGGGATGGGCGCGCTTGAAGCTCTGACCCGAGGGTGGAGGCTTGGAGAGGGCGACGTACCCGACCTTAACATTGGTGCACCCACGATACGCTGGGACAACATGAGAGGTATCTGAATAAGAACACAGGGGGGAGGGGGGCACGGGCAACACATGTCACCTGAATACTTGTACTCCCATCATCTGCTTGAAAAGAGAGAGAAAAGAAAATGCAATAATAGAGGTAAGAGACACTTTTTAAAAATGATGAATCCGAAGAGAAAAGTAAAAGGAGGCCTGTGGAGCAGGTCTGGGTGTGACTCCGGATCCCCCAACATCAGGTGCCACCACCAAAGATTCCTACGTGTAGCCCATAGAACCCCAAAAGCAACGGGACGAGTTCTGGTCACATACTCCCTCAAAATGACATCCTGGCCTTCTTCTGGAACTCCCTCCCCTCTCAGACTCTCAAGGTTTCCTCCAGCGTGTCGGTTCCCACAGAGCAGACCTTGGGTCTGAGACCTGACAGTCCAGATGCCACGCGTGCTGCCGCGTGGCGGCGGTGTCGCGGCTTGGGACAAGAGGAGGCCCCACGGTGCGGGCTGGGGCGCCAGGCACCGCGGCGGGCGCTGAGGGTGGGGGTCACCGCCACCCCGGGCCGCCGCCGCGCTCCAAGAAAGGGAACAGAACAAGAGGCAAAAAAAAAAAAAAAAAAAAAAAAAAACCAGAAGAAGCCTAAGGCACCCGGTATTCCCAGGCGGTCTCCCATCCAAGTACTAAGGAGGCCCGACCCTGCTTAGCTTCCCAGACCAGACGAGCTCGGGGGCGTTCGGGGTGGTGTGGCCCTAGACGGCGGAGGGCGCCCCTGCCCCGCTCAAGAAGCCGAGCCTCTCTGCGCTTTCCCGCCGCCGCCCCCGCCGCAGCCTCCGCCGCCGCCGCCGCCTCCTCCCGCCCCAGGCCCCGCGCCGGGCCGGGTCCGGTGTGCTCCGAGGGTCGGGGGTGACGGGCGGGGCGGGGCGGGGTGGGGCGGGGCGCGGGGCTGTCTCTCTATACACACACACACTCACACTCACGCACACTCACACAATATGCGCCTCCACGGCTGGACTCGCCAAGGTGGAGCCCTCCCAGCCCCCCTCGTCTCCTTGCCTGGCCTCCTTCACGTACCCGCTGCCCACCCCAGGCGCCTGGCCGCAGCTGACTGCGCACGAGCGGGACGCTCGCCCTTTGACCCCAGCCAGGGGCCGCCCTCCCCCACAACCCCTTTCAGCTGCGGCCCCCCTCGCCCTGTGGGTGGGCTGCCGCCTATTCCCCCGGGCCAGGGCTGGGGCACAGCCAGTGTATGGGGCGTCTCTCTCTGGGGATGTGTCCCATGGGTGGGGTGGGGTGGCGTGGTTTGGGGGGCGCTGAAGAAATCAGTCCCCTCCATCTCCTACCTCTGGAAAACGCCCAAGCCCGTGGAGAACTGCCGGCACCGCTTCGTGGGGGCCGGGACCCTCCTCCGTGTCCTCCTGTGGCCCAGTCCAAGGGGCCTGGGCCTGGCCGGGGCTGCATTGGACCCCGACCACCCTGGCGTGTGGACTCGCTAAAAATCGGCCATTAGATATTGGATTCCAGCTTCCTTGAGGTCATTTCACTAATGAGTGCACCGGAAAGAGTTTCCTAATCCATCTGTGAGGGTGGCAACTGAAAGAGAATTTGAAAGCTGACAGAATAGGCGAGGGAAGGCATAGGAGATTTCCACACCCAGCAAGGAAGACTTTCCCGAAATGGAAGAAAGAAACGAGCAAACAGAGACACCGGTAGCCCGCCCGGAAAAGAGTCTGCCCCTGAGAGAAAGCACCCTGACCAGGTTCACCCGTGGGTGGGTGGCGAGCTAGCGGCATTCAGAAGAGCGAGGCCCGCAGTCTGTGCGGAAGACACCTGCGCTCGGGTGTGTGTGGCGGCGTGATTCACAAGCAGCTCTAGATGTTAAACCCAGGAGAAGCCAGGGAGTTCCCAACGCCCCAGGTGTCCTCAGCCCACGACTGGCTGCTGTGGGAATGCGAAGCCCGGCTCCTTGTCTCAGAGCGGGGTTCCCAGGAGGATCAGGCTGAAGCTGGGACTTGGCCTCAAAGTGTCCCCTCGCATGGCCACCCCCTTCCCCTTCCTGCTCCTCTACTCCTGGTGCCCCTCCATCCAGGGGCCAGACCTTAAAGAGTCACCGCAAGAGAATCCTGGTCCCAAAGGAGCCTTCTGGGGGACCGGTGCTGAGAGAGGTTGTGGGCATGGCCCGCTGGGGCTCTGCCCGACCCAGGGCTGAGAGATGCCACCTCCCAGCTCTGGGTCCCTGCAGGAAGTGTTGGCAAGCACAGGGCCGGTCCTCCAAAGGCCCAGGTGCAGGGAGCCCAGGCCAAGCAGCCTGTGGAAGAAGCCACTTGCCGTGCCACCCCGGGAACAGGACTGCAGGCCCCGGCCCTTCCCACCTCCTCCTCCTCCTCCTCCTCCTCCCCCCCGCCCCGCCCCCACAGGGCACAGGGCTCAGAGACACCTCAGACTCTTGCTACCCAAAGTGCAAAGGGCATCAGTTGCTCCTCCAAACCCCCGCCCAGCAGACCGCGTCGTCCAGCCAGCCCCCGGGCCTCCCTGGGGTGCCCAGCACAAAAGTGCAGACACCCACCGGACCCTCAGTCTCAGCTTTCGGATGTTTTTGCCACTCTAAGGACCCGCAGGCCCGCTGGGCCTTCGGGCAGGACAGAGAGCCCCGGGATCCGACGTGGAGAGCTGCGTGTACGTACGTCCCCATCAGGAGGCGGTCCCCACCTCCGCGGCTCTCCCCTTGCGGGGAGGGGCAGCCCAGCCGGCAGCCAGCCGCAGGGCCTCAGGGAAGACACCAGGCTGGGCCCCCTCGGCGCAGCGGGGGCACGTCCCCCCGCACTCGACTTAGGGACGGCTGCTGGAGACTGCTGCGGCCACCCTGCTGCCGGGTTTCTGGAGGGCTTCCTGGAAGCAGCGTCCACACCAAGCCCTTGGAAGGCCCAGGCGACGGAGGAGCCGGTCAGGCAGGGGCCGAGGACGGTGAGAGGCCGGGCGGGAAGGAGCATGTCAGGCAGGGGCAGAGGACGGTGACAGGCCGGGCGGGGAGGAGCCGGTCAGGCGGGGGCCCAGGACAGTGACGGGCCTGGCCGGGGAGGAGTGCGTCAGGCAGGGGCAGAGGAGACGGGCTGGGTAAGGGGTAGGGTGACAGTTAGGGCACAATTCACAATCGCAAAGACGTGGAAGCGACCCGAGTGCCCATCCATCCAGGAGTGCATTAATAAAATGTGGCGCGTGGACACCACGGAGTGCCATTCGGCTGTGAGGAGCAGCGGTGAGAGGGCACCTCTCGTGTTCTCCTGGCCAGAGCTGGAACCCGTTCCAGTAAGCCAGGTATCCCAAGAATGGACACACGAGCACCACGTGAGCGCGCTCACCAGCAAATTGGTACGAACGGATGGACACCTAAGTGGACGGAGAGGAATCACCTTCATCGGGTGGGTGTCGGGCGGGTGGGGGGAGGGGATGGGCATCCACATCCATTAGGAATGGGGTGGGTGCGCAGCGACTGGGGGATGGGCGCACTTGAAGCTCTGACCCCAGGGGGGAGGCTTGGAGAGGGCAACTGTACCCGACCTTAACACTGGTACCCCCACAATACGCTGGAACAACATGAGAGGTATATGAATGAGAACACAGGGGGGAGGGGGGCACGGGCAACACATGTCACCTGAATACTTGTACTCCCATCATCTGCTTGAAAAGAGAGAGAAAAGAAAATGCAATAACAGAGGTAAGAGACACTTTTTAAAAATAATGAATCCGAAGAGAAAAGTAAAAGGAGGCCTGTGGAGCAGGTCTGGGTGTGACTCCGGATCCCCCAACATCAGGTGCCACCACCAAAGATTCCTGCGTGGAGCCCATAGAACCCCCAAAAGCAACGGGACGAGTTCTGGTCACATACTCCCTCAAAATGACATCCTGGCCTTCTTCTGGAACTCCCTCCCCTCTCAGACTCTCAAGGTTTCCTCCAGCGTGTCGGTTCCCACAGAGCAGACCTTTGGTCTGAGACCTGACAGTCCAGATGCCACGCATGCTGCCGCGTGGCGGCGGTGTCGCGGCTTGGGACAAGAGGAGGACCCACGGTGCGGGCTGGGGCGCCAGGCACCGCGGCGGGCACTGAGGGTTGGGGTCACCCCCACCCCGGGCCGCCGCCGCGCTCCCAGAAAGGGGACAGAACAAGAGGCAAAAAAAAAAAAAAAAAAAAAAAAAAAAAAAAAAAAAGAAGCAGCCTGTGGCACCCGGTATTCCCAGGCGGTCTCCCATCCAAGTACTAACCGGGCCCCACCCTGCTTAGCTTCCGAGACCAGACGAGATCCGGGGCGTTCAGGGTGGTGTGGCCCTAGACGGCGGCGGAGGGCGCCCCTGCCCCGCTCAAGAAGCCGAGCCTCTCTGCGCTTTCCCCCCGCCGCCGCCTCCCGCCCCAGGCCCCGCGCCGGGCCGGGCCGGGCCTGTTGAGTTCGCCGGCCGGGTCCCGCGGGCTCCCAGGGACGGGGGGTGATGGGCGGGGCGGGGCGGGGGGCTGTCTCTCTATACACACACACACACACTCACACTCACTCACACTCACACAAGATGCGCCTCCACGGCTGGACTCGCCAAGGTGGAGCCCTCCCAGCCCCCCTCGTCTCCTCGCCCGGCCTCCTTCACCTACCCGCTGCCCACCCCCGGCGCGTCGCCGCCGCTGACGCTGACTGCGCACGCGCGAGCGCGCGGGGCGCTCGCCCTTTGACCCCAGCCAGGGGCCGCCCTCCCCCACAACCCCTTTCAGCTGCGCCCGGCCTCGCCCTGTGGGTGGGCTGCCGCCTATTCCCCCGGGCCAGGGCTGGGGCACAGCGCAAGGGGGAGGGGAGCCAGTGTATGGGGCGTCTCTCTCTGGGGATGTGTCCCATGGGTGGGGTGGGGTGGCGTGGTTTGTGGGGCGCTGAAGAAATCAGTCCCCTCCATCTCCTACCTCTGGAAAACGCCCAAGCCCGTGGAGAACCGCCGGCACCGCTTCGTGGGGGCCGGGACCCTCCTCTGTGTCCTCCTGTGGCCCAGTCCAAGGGGCCTGGGCCTGGCCGGGGCTGCATTGGACCCCAACCACCCTGGCGTGTGGACTCGCTAAAAATCGGCCATTAGATATTGGATTCCAGCTTCATTGAGGTCATTTCACTAATGAGTGCACCGGAAAGAGTTTCCTAATCCATGTGTGAGGGTGGCAACTGAAAGAGAATTTGAAAGCTGACAGAATAGGCGAGGGAAGGCATAGGAGATTTCCACACCCAGCAAGGAAGCCTTTCCCGAAATGGAAGAAAGAAACGAGCAAACAGAGACACCGGTAGCCCCCCCGGAAAAGAGTCTGCCCCCGAGAGAAAGCACCCTGACCAGGTTCACCCGTGGGTGGGTGGCGAGCTAGCGGCGTTCAGAAGAGCGAGGCCCGCAGTCTGTGCGGAAGACACCTGCACTCGGGTGTGTGTGGCGGCCCGATTCACAAGCAGCTCTAGATGTTAAACCAAGGAGAAGCCAGGGAGTTCCCAAGGCCCCAGGTGTCCTCAGCCCACGACTGGCTGCTGTGGGAATGCGAAGCCCGGCTCCTTGTCTCAGAGCGGGGTTCCCAGGAGGATCAGGCTGAAGCTGGGACTTGGCCTCAAAGTGTCCCCTCGCATGGCCACCCCCTTCCCCTTCCTGCTCCTCTACTCCTGGTGCCCCTCCATCCAGGGGCCAGACCTTAAAGAGTCACCGCAAGAGAATCCTGGTCCCAAAGGAGCCTTCTGGGGGACCCGTGCTGAGAGAGGTTGTGGGCATGGCCCGCTGGGGCTCTGCCCGACCCAGGGCTGAGAGATGCCACCTCCCAGCTCTGGGTCCCTGCAGGAAGTGTTGGCAAGCACAGGGCCAGTCCCCCAAAGGCCCAGGTGCAGGGAGCCCAGGCCAAGCAGCCTGTGGAAGAAGCCACTTGCCGTGCCACCCCGGGAACAGGACTGCAGGCCCCGGCCCTTCCCACCTCCTCCTCCTCCTCCTCCCCCCCCCCCCGCACCACCACCCCCCCGGACATGGCACAGGGCTCAGAGACACCTCAGACTCTTGCTACCCAAGGTGCAAAGGGCATCAGTTGCTCCTCCAAGCCCCCCGCCCAGCAGACCACGTTGTCCAGCCAGCCCCCGGGCCTCCCTGGGGTGCCCAGCACAAAAGTGCAGACACCCACCGGACCCTCAGTCTCAGCTTTCGGATGTTTTTGCCACTCTAAGGACCCGCAGGCCCGCTGGGCCTTCGGGCAGGACAGAGAGCCCCGGGATCCGACGTGGAGAGCTGCGTGTACGTACGTCCCCATCAGGAGGCGGTCCCCACCTCCGCGGCTCTCCCCTTGCGGGGAGCGGCAGCCCAGCCGGCAGCCGCAGGGCCTCAGGGAAGACACCAGGCTGGGCCCCCTCGGCACAGCGGGGGCACGTCCCCCCGCACTCGACTTAGGGACGGCTGCTGGAGACTGCTGCGGCCACCCTGCTGCCGGGTTTCTGGAGGGCTTCCTGGAAGCAGCGTCCACACCAAGCCCTTGGAAGGCCCAGGCGACGGAGGAGCCGGTCAGGCAGGGGCCGAGGACGGTGAGAGGCCGGGCGGGAAGGAGCATGTCAGGCAGGGGCAGAGGACGGTGACAGGCCGGGCGGGGAGGAGCCGGTCAGGCGGGGGCCCAGGACAGTGACGGGCCTGGCCGGGGAGGAGTGCGTCAGGCAGGGGCAGAGGAGACGGGCTGGGTAAGGGGTAGGGTGACAGTTAGGGCACAATTCACAATCGCAAAGACGTGGAAGCGACCCGAGTGCCCATCCATCCAGGAGTGCATTAATAAAATGTGGCGCGTGGACACCACGGAGTGCCATTCGGCTGTGAGGAGCAGCGGTGAGAGGGCACCTCTCGTGTTCTCCTGGCCAGAGCTGGAACCCGTTCCAGTAAGCCAGGTATCCCAAGAATGGACACACGAGCACCACGTGAGCGCGCTCACCAGCAAATTGGTACGAACGGATGGACACCTAAGTGGACGGAGAGGAATCACCTTCATCGGGTGGGTGTCGGGCGGGTGGGGGGAGGGGATGGGCATCCACATCCATTAGGAATGGGGTGGGTGCGCAGCGACTGGGGGATGGGCGCACTTGAAGCTCTGACCCCAGGGGGGAGGCTTGGAGAGGGCAACTGTACCCGACCTTAACACTGGTACCCCCACAATACGCTGGAACAACATGAGAGGTATATGAATGAGAACACAGGGGGGAGGGGGGCACGGGCAACACATGTCACCTGAATACTTGTACTCCCATCATCTGCTTGAAAAGAGAGAGAAAAGAAAATGCAATAACAGAGGTAAGAGACACTTTTTAAAAATAATGAATCCGAAGAGAAAAGTAAAAGGAGGCCTGTGGAGCAGGTCTGGGTGTGACTCCGGATCCCCCAACATCAGGTGCCACCACCAAAGATTCCTGCGTGGAGCCCATAGAACCCCCAAAAGCAACGGGACGAGTTCTGGTCACATACTCCCTCAAAATGACATCCTGGCCTTCTTCTGGAACTCCCTCCCCTCTCAGACTCTCAAGGTTTCCTCCAGCGTGTCGGTTCCCACAGAGCAGACCTTTGGTCTGAGACCTGACAGTCCAGATGCCACGCATGCTGCCGCGTGGCGGCGGTGTCGCGGCTTGGGACAAGAGGAGGACCCACGGTGCGGGCTGGGGCGCCAGGCACCGCGGCGGGCACTGAGGGTTGGGGTCACCCCCACCCCGGGCCGCCGCCGCGCTCCCAGAAAGGGGACAGAACAAGAGGCAAAAAAAAAAAAAAAAAAAAAAAAAAAAAAAAAAAAGAAGCAGCCTGTGGCACCCGGTATTCCCAGGCGGTCTCCCATCCAAGTACTAACCGGGCCCCACCCTGCTTAGCTTCCGAGACCAGACGAGATCCGGGGCGTTCAGGGTGGTGTGGCCCTAGACGGCGGCGGAGGGCGCCCCTGCCCCGCTCAAGAAGCCGAGCCTCTCTGCGCTTTCCCCCCGCCGCCGCCTCCCGCCCCAGGCCCCGCGCCGGGCCGGGCCGGGCCTGTTGAGTTCGCCGGCCGGGTCCCGCGGGCTCCCAGGGACGGGGGGTGATGGGCGGGGCGGGGCGGGGGGCTGTCTCTCTATACACACACACACACACTCACACTCACTCACACTCACACAAGATGCGCCTCCACGGCTGGACTCGCCAAGGTGGAGCCCTCCCAGCCCCCCTCGTCTCCTCGCCCCGCCTCCTTCACCTACCCGCTGCCCACCCCCAGCGCGTCGCCGCCGCTGACGCTGACTGCGCACGCGCGAGCGCGCGGGGCGCTCGCCCTTTGACCCCAGCCAGGGGCCGCCCTCCCCCACAACCCCTTTCAGCTGCGCCCGGCCTCGCCCTGTGGGTGGGCTGCCGCCTATTCCCCCGGGCCAGGGCTGGGGCACAGCACAAGGGGGAGGGGAGCCAGTGTATGGGGCGTCTCTCTCTGGGGATGTGTCCCATGGGTGGGGTGGGGTGGCGTGGTTTGTGGGGCGCTGAAGAAATCAGTCCCCTCCATCTCCTACCTCTGGAAAACGCCCAAGCCCGTGGAGAACCGCCGGCACCGCTTCGTGGGGGCCGGGACCCTCCTCTGTGTCCTCCTGTGGCCCAGTCCAAGGGGCCTGGGCCTGGCCGGGGCTGCATTGGACCCCAACCACCCTGGCGTGTGGACTCGCTAAAAATCGGCCATTAGATATTGGATTCCAGCTTCATTGAGGTCATTTCACTAATGAGTGCACCGGAAAGAGTTTCCTAATCCATGTGTGAGGGTGGCAACTGAAAGAGAATTTGAAAGCTGACAGAATAGGCGAGGGAAGGCATAGGAGATTTCCACACCCAGCAAGGAAGCCTTTCCCGAAATGGAAGAAAGAAACGAGCAAACAGAGACACCGGTAGCCCGCCCGGAAAAGAGTCTGCCCCCGAGAGAAAGCACCCTGACCAGGTTCACCCGTGGGTGGGTGGCGAGCTAGCGGCGTTCAGAAGAGCGAGGCCCGCAGTCTGTGCGGAAGACACCTGCACTCGGGTGTGTGTGGCGGCCCGATTCACAAGCAGCTCTAGATGTTAAACCAAGGAGAAGCCAGGGAGTTCCCAAGGCCCCAGGTGTCCTCAGCCCACGACTGGCTGCTGTGGGAATGCGAAGCCCGGCTCCTTGTCTCAGAGCGGGGTTCCCAGGAGGATCAGGCTGAAGCTGGGACTTGGCCTCAAAGTGTCCCCTCGCATGGCCACCCCCTTCCCCTTCCTGCTCCTCTACTCCTGGTGCCCCTCCATCCAGGGGCCAGACCTTAAAGAGTCACCGCAAGAGAATCCTGGTCCCAAAGGAGCCTTCTGGGGGACCCGTGCTGAGAGAGGTTGTGGGCATGGCCCGCTGGGGCTCTGCCCGACCCAGGGCTGAGAGATGCCACCTCCCAGCTCTGGGTCCCTGCAGGAAGTGTTGGCAAGCACAGGGCCAGTCCCCCAAAGGCCCAGGTGCAGGGAGCCCAGGCCAAGCAGCCTGTGGAAGAAGCCACTTGCCGTGCCACCCCGGGAACAGGACTGCAGGCCCCGGCCCTTCCCACCTCCTCCTCCTCCTCCTCCCCCCCCCCGCACCTCCCCCCCCCCGGACATGGCACAGGGCTCAGAGACACCTCAGACTCTTGCTACCCAAGGTGCAAAGGGCATCAGTTGCTCCTCCAAGCCCCCCGCCCAGCAGACCACGTTGTCCAGCCAGCCCCCGGGCCTCCCTGGGGTGCCCAGCACAAAAGTGCAGACACCCACCGGACCCTCAGTCTCAGCTTTCGGATGTTTTTGCCACTCTAAGGACCCGCAGGCCCGCTGGGCCTTCGGGCAGGACAGAGAGCCCCGGGATCCGACGTGGAGAGCTGCGTGTACGTACGTCCCCATCAGGAGGCGGTCCCCACCTCCGCGGCTCTCCCCTTGCGGGGAGCGGCAGCCCAGCCGGCAGCCGCAGGGCCTCAGGGAAGACACCAGGCTGGGCCCCCTCGGCACAGCGGGGGCACGTCCCCCCCGCACTCGACTTAGGGACGGCTGCTGGAGACTGCTGCGGCCACCCTGCTGCCGGGTTTCTGGAGGGCTTCCTGGAAGCAGCGTCCACACCAAGCCCTTGGAAGGCCCAGGCGACGGAGGAGCCGGTCAGGCAGGGGCCGAGGACGGTGAGAGGCCGGGCGGGAAGGAGCATGTCAGGCAGGGGCAGAGGACGGTGACAGGCCGGGCGGGGAGGAGCCGGTCAGGCGGGGGCCCAGGACAGTGACGGGCCTGGCCGGGGAGGAGTGCGTCAGGCAGGGGCAGAGGAGACGGGCTGGGTAAGGTGTAGGGTGACAGTTAGGGCACAATTCACAATCGCAAAGACGTGGAAGCGACCCGAGTGCCCATCCATCCAGGAGTGCATTAATAAAATGTGGCGTGTGGACACCACGGAGTGCCATTCGGCTGTGAGGAGCAGCGGTGAGAGGGCACCTCTCGTGTTCTCCTGGCCAGAGCTGGAACCCGTTCCAGTAAGCCAGGTATCCCAAGAATGGACACACGAGCACCACGTGAGCGCGCTCACCAGCAAATTGGTACGAACGGATGGACACCTAAGTGGACGGAGAGGAATCACCTTCATCGGGTGGGTGTCGGGCGGGTGGGGGGAGGGGATGGGCATCCACATCCATTAGGAATGGGGTGGGTGCGCAGCGACTGGGGGATGGGCGCACTTGAAGCTCTGACCCCAGGGGGGAGGCTTGGAGAGGGCAACTGTACCCGACCTTAACACTGGTACCCCCACAATACGCTGGAACAACATGAGAGGTATATGAATGAGAACACAGGGGGGAGGGGGGCACGGGCAACACATGTCACCTGAATACTTGTACTCCCATCATCTGCTTGAAAAGAGAGAGAAAAGAAAATGCAATAACAGAGGTAAGAGACACTTTTTAAAAATAATGAATCCGAAGAGAAAAGTAAAAGGAGGCCTGTGGAGCAGGTCTGGGTGTGACTCCGGATCCCCCAACATCAGGTGCCACCACCAAAGATTCCTGCGTGGAGCCCATAGAACCCCCAAAAGCAACGGGACGAGTTCTGGTCACATACTCCCTCAAAATGACATCCTGGCCTTCTTCTGGAACTCCCTCCCCTCTCAGACTCTCAAGGTTTCCTCCAGCGTGTCGGTTCCCACAGAGCAGACCTTTGGTCTGAGACCTGACAGTCCAGATGCCACGCATGCTGCCGCGTGGCGGCGGTGTCGCGGCTTGGGACAAGAGGAGGACCCACGGTGCGGGCTGGGGCGCCAGGCACCGCGGCGGGCGCTGAGGGTTGGGGTCACCCCCACCCCGGGCCGCCGCCGCGCTCCCAGAAAGGGGACAGAACAAGAGGCAAAAAAAAAAAAAAAAAAAAGAAGCAGCCTGTGGCACCCGGTATTCCCAGGCGGTCTCCCATCCAAGTACTAACCGGGCCCCACCCTGCTTAGCTTCCGAGACCAGACGAGATCCGGGGCGTTCAGGGTGGTGTGGCCCTAGACGGCGGCGGAGGGCGCCCCTGCCCCGCTCAAGAAGCCGAGCCTCTCTGCGCTTTCCCCCCGCCGCCGCCTCCCGCCCCAGGCCCCGCGCCGGGCCGGGCCGGGCCTGTTGAGTTCGCCGGCCGGGTCCCGCGGGCTCCCAGGGACGGGGGGTGATGGGCGGGGCGGGGCGGGGGGCTGTCTCTCTATACACACACACACACACTCACACTCACTCACACTCACACAAGATGCGCCTCCACGGCTGGACTCGCCAAGGTGGAGCCCTCCCAGCCCCCCTCGTCTCCTCGCCCGGCCTCCTTCACCTACCCGCTGCCCACCCCCGGCGCGTCGCCGCCGCTGACGCTGACTGCGCACGCGCGAGCGCGCGGGGCGCTCGCCCTTTGACCCCAGCCAGGGGCCGCCCTCCCCCACAACCCCTTTCAGCTGCGCCCGGCCTCGCCCTGTGGGTGGGCTGCCGCCTATTCCCCCGGGCCAGGGCTGGGGCACAGCGCAAGGGGGAGGGGAGCCAGTGTATGGGGCGTCTCTCTCTGGGGATGTGTCCCATGGGTGGGGTGGGGTGGCGTGGTTTGTGGGGCGCTGAAGAAATCAGTCCCCTCCATCTCCTACCTCTGGAAAACGCCCAAGCCCGTGGAGAACCGCCGGCACCGCTTCGTGGGGGCCGGGACCCTCCTCTGTGTCCTCCTGTGGCCCAGTCCAAGGGGCCTGGGCCTGGCCGGGGCTGCATTGGACCCCAACCACCCTGGCGTGTGGACTCGCTAAAAATCGGCCATTAGATATTGGATTCCAGCTTCATTGAGGTCATTTCACTAATGAGTGCACCGGAAAGAGTTTCCTAATCCATGTGTGAGGGTGGCAACTGAAAGAGAATTTGAAAGCTGACAGAATAGGCGAGGGAAGGCATAGGAGATTTCCACACCCAGCAAGGAAGCCTTTCCCGAAATGGAAGAAAGAAACGAGCAAACAGAGACACCGGTAGCCCGCCCGGAAAAGAGTCTGCCCCCGAGAGAAAGCACCCTGACCAGGTTCACCCGTGGGTGGGTGGCGAGCTAGCGGCGTTCAGAAGAGCGAGGCCCGCAGTCTGTGCGGAAGACACCTGCACTCGGGTGTGTGTGGCGGCCCGATTCACAAGCAGCTCTAGATGTTAAACCAAGGAGAAGCCAGGGAGTTCCCAAGGCCCCAGGTGTCCTCAGCCCACGACTGGCTGCTGTGGGAATGCGAAGCCCGGCTCCTTGTCTCAGAGCGGGGTTCCCAGGAGGATCAGGCTGAAGCTGGGACTTGGCCTCAAAGTGTCCCCTCGCATGGCCACCCCCTTCCCCTTCCTGCTCCTCTACTCCTGGTGCCCCTCCATCCAGGGGCCAGACCTTAAAGAGTCACCGCAAGAGAATCCTGGTCCCAAAGGAGCCTTCTGGGGGACCCGTGCTGAGAGAGGTTGTGGGCATGGCCCGCTGGGGCTCTGCCCGACCCAGGGCTGAGAGATGCCACCTCCCAGCTCTGGGTCCCTGCAGGAAGTGTTGGCAAGCACAGGGCCAGTCCCCCAAAGGCCCAGGTGCAGGGAGCCCAGGCCAAGCAGCCTGTGGAAGAAGCCACTTGCCGTGCCACCCCGGGAACAGGACTGCAGGCCCCGGCCCTTCCCACCTCCTCCTCCTCCTCCTCCCCCCCCCCGCACCTCCCCCCCCCGGACATGGCACAGGGCTCAGAGACACCTCAGACTCTTGCTACCCAAGGTGCAAAGGGCATCAGTTGCTCCTCCAAGCCCCCCGCCCAGCAGACCACGTTGTCCAGCCAGCCCCCGGGCCTCCCTGGGGTGCCCAGCACAAAAGTGCAGACACCCACCGGACCCTCAGTCTCAGCTTTCGGATGTTTTTGCCACTCTAAGGACCCGCAGGCCCGCTGGGCCTTCGGGCAGGACAGAGAGCCCCGGGATCCGACGTGGAGAGCTGCGTGTACGTACGTCCCCATCAGGAGGCGGTCCCCACCTCCGCGGCTCTCCCCTTGCGGGGAGCGGCAGCCCAGCCGGCAGCCGCAGGGCCTCAGGGAAGACACCAGGCTGGGCCCCCTCGGCACAGCGGGGGCACGTCCCCCCCGCACTCGACTTAGGGACGGCTGCTGGAGACTGCTGCGGCCACCCTGCTGCCGGGTTTCTGGAGGGCTTCCTGGAAGCAGCGTCCACACCAAGCCCTTGGAAGGCCCAGGCGACGGAGGAGCCGGTCAGGCAGGGGCCGAGGACGGTGAGAGGCCGGGCGGGAAGGAGCATGTCAGGCAGGGGCAGAGGACGGTGACAGGCCGGGCGGGGAGGAGCCGGTCAGGCGGGGGCCCAGGACAGTGACGGGCCTGGCCGGGGAGGAGTGCGTCAGGCAGGGGCAGAGGAGACGGGCTGGGTAAGGGGTAGGGTGACAGTTAGGGCACAATTCACAATCGCAAAGACGTGGAAGCGACCCGAGTGCCCATCCATCCAGGAGTGCATTAATAAAATGTGGCGCGTGGACACCACGGAGTGCCATTCGGCTGTGAGGAGCAGCGGTGAGAGGGCACCTCTCGTGTTCTCCTGGCCAGAGCTGGAACCCGTTCCAGTAAGCCAGGTATCCCAAGAATGGACACACGAGCACCACGTGAGCGCGCTCACCAGCAAATTGGTACGAACGGATGGACACCTAAGTGGACGGAGAGGAATCACCTTCATCGGGTGGGTGTCGGGCGGGTGGGGGGAGGGGATGGGCATCCACATCCATTAGGAATGGGGTGGGTGCGCAGCGACTGGGGGATGGGCGCACTTGAAGCTCTGACCCCAGGGGGGAGGCTTGGAGAGGGCAACTGTACCCGACCTTAACACTGGTACCCCCACAATACGCTGGAACAACATGAGAGGTATATGAATGAGAACACAGGGGGGAGGGGGGCACGGGCAACACATGTCACCTGAATACTTGTACTCCCATCATCTGCTTGAAAAGAGAGAGAAAAGAAAATGCAATAACAGAGGTAAGAGACACTTTTTAAAAATAATGAATCCGAAGAGAAAAGTAAAAGGAGGCCTGTGGAGCAGGTCTGGGTGTGACTCCGGATCCCCCAACATCAGGTGCCACCACCAAAGATTCCTGCGTGGAGCCCATAGAACCCCCAAAAGCAACGGGACGAGTTCTGGTCACATACTCCCTCAAAATGACATCCTGGCCTTCTTCTGGAACTCCCTCCCCTCTCAGACTCTCAAGGTTTCCTCCAGCGTGTCGGTTCCCACAGAGCAGACCTTTGGTCTGAGACCTGACAGTCCAGATGCCACGCATGCTGCCGCGTGGCGGCGGTGTCGCGGCTTGGGACAAGAGGAGGACCCACGGTGCGGGCTGGGGCGCCAGGCACCGCGGCGGGCGCTGAGGGTTGGGGTCACCCCCACCCCGGGCCGCCGCCGCGCTCCCAGAAAGGGGACAGAACAAGAGGCAAAAAAAAAAAAAAAAAAAAGAAGCAGCCTGTGGCACCCGGTATTCCCAGGCGGTCTCCCATCCAAGTACTAACCGGGCCCCACCCTGCTTAGCTTCCGAGACCAGACGAGATCCGGGGCGTTCAGGGTGGTGTGGCCCTAGACGGCGGCGGAGGGCGCCCCTGCCCCGCTCAAGAAGCCGAGCCTCTCTGCGCTTTCCCCCCGCCGCCGCCTCCCGCCCCAGGCCCCGCGCCGGGCCGGGCCGGGCCTGTTGAGTTCGCCGGCCGGGTCCCGCGGGCTCCCAGGGACGGGGGGTGATGGGCGGGGCGGGGCGGGGGGCTGTCTCTCTATACACACACACACACACTCACACTCACTCACACTCACACAAGATGCGCCTCCACGGCTGGACTCGCCAAGGTGGAGCCCTCCCAGCCCCCCTCGTCTCCTCGCCCGGCCTCCTTCACCTACCCGCTGCCCACCCCCGGCGCGTCGCCGCCGCTGACGCTGACTGCGCACGCGCGAGCGCGCGGGGCGCTCGCCCTTTGACCCCAGCCAGGGGCCGCCCTCCCCCACAACCCCTTTCAGCTGCGCCCGGCCTCGCCCTGTGGGTGGGCTGCCGCCTATTCCCCCGGGCCAGGGCTGGGGCACAGCGCAAGGGGGAGGGGAGCCAGTGTATGGGGCGTCTCTCTCTGGGGATGTGTCCCATGGGTGGGGTGGGGTGGCGTGGTTTGTGGGGCGCTGAAGAAATCAGTCCCCTCCATCTCCTACCTCTGGAAAACGCCCAAGCCCGTGGAGAACCGCCGGCACCGCTTCGTGGGGGCCGGGACCCTCCTCTGTGTCCTCCTGTGGCCCAGTCCAAGGGGCCTGGGCCTGGCCGGGGCTGCATTGGACCCCAACCACCCTGGCGTGTGGACTCGCTAAAAATCGGCCATTAGATATTGGATTCCAGCTTCATTGAGGTCATTTCACTAATGAGTGCACCGGAAAGAGTTTCCTAATCCATGTGTGAGGGTGGCAACTGAAAGAGAATTTGAAAGCTGACAGAATAGGCGAGGGAAGGCATAGGAGATTTCCACACCCAGCAAGGAAGCCTTTCCCGAAATGGAAGAAAGAAACGAGCAAACAGAGACACCGGTAGCCCGCCCGGAAAAGAGTCTGCCCCCGAGAGAAAGCACCCTGACCAGGTTCACCCGTGGGTGGGTGGCGAGCTAGCGGCGTTCAGAAGAGCGAGGCCCGCAGTCTGTGCGGAAGACACCTGCACTCGGGTGTGTGTGGCGGCCCGATTCACAAGCAGCTCTAGATGTTAAACCAAGGAGAAGCCAGGGAGTTCCCAAGGCCCCAGGTGTCCTCAGCCCACGACTGGCTGCTGTGGGAATGCGAAGCCCGGCTCCTTGTCTCAGAGCGGGGTTCCCAGGAGGATCAGGCTGAAGCTGGGACTTGGCCTCAAAGTGTCCCCTCGCATGGCCACCCCCTTCCCCTTCCTGCTCCTCTACTCCTGGTGCCCCTCCATCCAGGGGCCAGACCTTAAAGAGTCACCGCAAGAGAATCCTGGTCCCAAAGGAGCCTTCTGGGGGACCCGTGCTGAGAGAGGTTGTGGGCATGGCCCGCTGGGGCTCTGCCCGACCCAGGGCTGAGAGATGCCACCTCCCAGCTCTGGGTCCCTGCAGGAAGTGTTGGCAAGCACAGGGCCAGTCCCCCAAAGGCCCAGGTGCAGGGAGCCCAGGCCAAGCAGCCTGTGGAAGAAGCCACTTGCCGTGCCACCCCGGGAACAGGACTGCAGGCCCCGGCCCTTCCCACCTCCTCCTCCTCCTCCTCCCCCCCCCCCGCACCACCCCCCCCCGGACATGGCACAGGGCTCAGAGACACCTCAGACTCTTGCTACCCAAGGTGCAAAGGGCATCAGTTGCTCCTCCAAGCCCCCCGCCCAGCAGACCACGTTGTCCAGCCAGCCCCCGGGCCTCCCTGGGGTGCCCAGCACAAAAGTGCAGACACCCACCGGACCCTCAGTCTCAGCTTTCGGATGTTTTTGCCACTCTAAGGACCCGCAGGCCCGCTGGGCCTTCGGGCAGGACAGAGAGCCCCGGGATCCGACGTGGAGAGCTGCGTGTACGTACGTCCCCATCAGGAGGCGGTCCCCACCTCCGCGGCTCTCCCCTTGCGGGGAGCGGCAGCCCAGCCGGCAGCCGCAGGGCCTCAGGGAAGACACCAGGCTGGGCCCCCTCGGCACAGCGGGGGCACGTCCCCCCGCACTCGACTTAGGGACGGCTGCTGGAGACTGCTGCGGCCACCCTGCTGCCGGGTTTCTGGAGGGCTTCCTGGAAGCAGCGTCCACACCAAGCCCTTGGAAGGCCCAGGCGACGGAGGAGCCGGTCAGGCAGGGGCCGAGGACGGTGAGAGGCCGGGCGGGAAGGAGCATGTCAGGCAGGGGCAGAGGACGGTGACAGGCCGGGCGGGGAGGAGCCGGTCAGGCGGGGGCCCAGGACAGTGACGGGCCTGGCCGGGGAGGAGTGCGTCAGGCAGGGGCAGAGGAGACGGGCTGGGTAAGGGGTAGGGTGACAGTTAGGGCACAATTCACAATCGCAAAGACGTGGAAGCGACCCGAGTGCCCATCCATCCAGGAGTGCATTAATAAAATGTGGCGCGTGGACACCACGGAGTGCCATTCGGCTGTGAGGAGCAGCGGTGAGAGGGCACCTCTCGTGTTCTCCTGGCCAGAGCTGGAACCCGTTCCAGTAAGCCAGGTATCCCAAGAATGGACACACGAGCACCACGTGAGCGCGCTCACCAGCAAATTGGTACAAACGGATGGACACCTAAGTGGACGGAGAGGAATCACCTTCATCGGGTGGGTGTCGGGCGGGTGGGGGGAGGGGATGGGCATCCACATCCATTAGGAATGGGGTGGGTGCGCAGCGACTGGGGGATGGGCGCACTTGAAGCTCTGACCCCAGGGGGGAGGCTTGGAGAGGGCAACTGTACCCGACCTTAACACTGGTACCCCCACAATACGCTGGAACAACATGAGAGGTATATGAATGAGAACACAGGGGGGAGGGGGGCACGGGCAACACATGTCACCTGAATACTTGTACTCCCATCATCTGCTTGAAAAGAGAGAGAAAAGAAAATGCAATAACAGAGGTAAGAGACACTTTTTAAAAATAATGAATCCGAAGAGAAAAGTAAAAGGAGGCCTGTGGAGCAGGTCTGGGTGTGACTCCGGATCCCCCAACATCAGGTGCCACCACCAAAGATTCCTGCGTGTAGCCCATAGAACCCCAAAAGCAACGGGACGAGTTCTGGTCACATACTCCTTCAAAATGACATCCTGGCCTTCTTCTGGAACTCCCTCCCCTCTCAGACTCTCAAGGTTTCCTCCAGCGTGTCGGTTCCCACAGAGCAGACCTTTGGTCTGAGACCTGACAGTCCAGATGCCACGCATGCTGCCGCGTGGCGGCGGTGTCGCGGCTTGGGACAAGAGGAGGCCCCACGGTGCGGGCTGGGGCGCCAGGCACCGCGGGCGGGCGCTGAGGGTGGGGGTGACCCCCACCCCGGGCCGCCGCCGCGCTCCCAGAAAGGGGACAGAACAAGAGGCAAAAAAAAAAAAAAAAAAAAGCAGCAGCCTGTGGCACCCGGTATTCCCAGGCGGTCTCCCATCCAAGTACTAACCGGGCCCGACCCTGCTTAGCTTCCGAGACCAGACGAGATCGGGGGCGTTCAGGGTGGTGTGGCCCTAGACGGCGGCGGAGGGCGCCCCTGCCCCGCTCAAGAAGCCGAGCCTCTCTGGGCTTCCCCGCCGCCGCCTCCCGCCCCAGGCCCCGCGCCGGGCCGGGCCGGTTGAGTTCGCCGGCCGGGTCCCGCGGGCTCCCAGGGACGGGGGTGATGGGCGGGGCGGGGCGGGGCGGGGGGCTGTCTCTGTATACACACACACACACACTCACACTCACTCACACTCACACAAGATGCGCCTCCACGGCTGGACTCGCCAAGGTGGAGCCCTCCCAGCCTCCCTCGTCTCCTCGCCCGGCCTCCTTCACCTACCCGCTGCCCACCCCCAGCGCGTCGCTGCCTGCCGCTGACTGCGCACGCGCGGGACGCTCGCCCTTTGACCCCAGCCAGGGGCCGCCCTCCCCCACAACCCCTTTCAGCTGCGCCCCCCCCCTCGCCCTGTGGGTGGGCTGCCGCCTATTCCCCCGGGCCAGGGCTGGGGCACAGCCAGTGTATGGGGCGTCTCTCTCTGGGGATGTGTCCCATGGGTGGGGTGGGGTGGCGTGGTTTGGGGGGCGCTGAAGAAATCAGTCCCCTCCATCTCCTACCTCTGGAAAACGCCCAAGCCCGTGGAGAACTGCCGGCACCGCTTCGTGGGGGCCGGGACCCTCCTCCGTGTCCTCCTGTGGCCCAGTCCAAGGGGCCTGGGCCTGGCCGGGGCTGCATTGGACCCCGACCACCCTGGCGTGTGGACTCGCTAAAAATCGGCCATTAGATATTGGATTCCAGCTTCCTTGAGGTCATTTCACTAATGAGTGCACCGGAAAGAGTTTCCTAATCCATCTGTGAGGGTGGCAACTGAAAGAGAATTTGAAAGCTGACAGAATAGGCGAGGGAAGGCATAGGAGATTTCCACACCCAGCAAGGAAGACTTTCCCGAAATGGAAGAAAGAAACGAGCAAACAGAGACACCGGTAGCCCGCCCGGAAAAGAGTCTGCCCCTTAGAGAAAGCACCCTGACCAGGTTCACCCGTGGGTGGGTGGCGAGCTAGCGGCATTCAGAAGAGCGAGGCCCGCAGTCTGTGCGGAAGACACCTGCGCTCGGGTGTGTGTGGCGGCGCGATTCACAAGCAGCTCCAGATGTTAAACCAAGGAGAAGCCAGGGAGTTCCCAACGCCCCAGGTGTCCTCAGCCCACGACTGGCTGCTGTGGGAATGCGAAGCCCGGCTCCTTGTCTCAGAGCGGGGTTCCCAGGAGGATCAGGCTGAAGCTGGGACTCGGCCTCAAAGTGTCCCCTCGCATGGCCACCCCCTTCCCCTTCCTGCTCCTCTACTCCTGGTGCCCCTCCATCCAGGGGCCAGACCTTAAAGAGTCACCGCAAGAGAATCCTGGTCCCAAAGGAGCCTTCTGGGGGACCGGTGCTGAGAGAGGTTGTGGGCATGGCCTGCTGGGGCTCTGCCCGACCCAGGGCTGAGAGATGCCACCTCCCAGCTCTGGGTCCCTGCAGGAAGTGTTGGCAAGCACAGGGCCGGTCCTCCAAAGGCCCAGGTGCAGGGAGCCCAGGCCAAGCAGCCTGTGGAAGAGGCCACTTGCCGTGCCACCCCGGGAACAGGACTGCAGGCCCCGGCCCTTCCCACCTCCTCCTCCTCCTCCTCCTCCTCCTCCTCCTCCCCCCCGCCCCCCCCCACAGGGCACAGGGCTCAGAGACACCTCAGACTCTTGCTACCCGAAGTGCAAAGGGCATCAGTTGCTCCTCCAACCCCCCCGCCCAGCAGACCACGTTGTCCAGCCAGCCCCCGGGCCTCCCTGGGGTGCCCAGCACAAAAGTGCAGACACCCACCGGACCCTCAATCTCAGTTTTCGGATGTTTTTGCCACTCTAAGGACCCGCAGGCCAGCTGGGCCTTCGGGCAGGACAGAGAGCCCCGGAATCCGACGTGGAGAGCTGCGTGTACGTCCCCATCAGGAGGCGGTCCCCACCTCCGCGGCTCTCCCCTTGCGGGGAGGGGCAGCCCAGCCGGCAGCCAGCCGCAGGGCCTCAGGGAAGACACCAGGCTGGGCCCCCGCGGCACAGCGGGGGCACGTCCCCCGCACTCACGCGACTTAGGGACGGCTGCTGGAGACTGCTGCGGCCACCCTGCTGCCGGGTTTCTGGAGGGCTTCCTGGAAGCAGCGTCCACACCAAGCCCTTGGAAGGCCCAGGCGACGGAGGAGCCGGTCAGGCAGGGGCCGAGGACGGTGAGAGGCCGGGCGGGCGGGAAGGAGCATGTCAGGCAGGGGCAGAGGACGGTGACAGGCCGGGCGGGGAGGAGCCGGTCAGGCGGGGGCCCAGGACAGTGACGGGCCTGGCCGGGGAGGAGTGCGTCAGGCAGGGGCAGTGGAGACGGGCTGGGTAAGGGTTAGGGTGACAGTTAGGGCACAATTCACAATCGCAAAGACGTGGAAGCGACCCGAGTGCCCATCCATCCAGGAGTGCATGAATAAAATGTGGCGCGTGGACACCACGGAGTGCCATTCGGCTGTGAGGAGCAGCGGTGAGAGGGCGCCTCTCGTGTTCTCCTGGCCAGAGCTGGAACCCGTTCCAGTAGGCCAGGTATCCCAAGAATGGACACACGAGCACCACGTGAGCGCGCTCACCAGCAAATTGGTACGAACGGATGGACGCCTAAGTGGACAGAGAGGAATCACCTTCATCGGGTGGGTGTCGGGCGTGTGGGGGGAGGGGAGGGGCATACACATCCATTAGGCATGGGGTGGGTGCGCACCGACTGGGGGATGGGCGCACTTGAAGCTCTGACCCGAGGGGGGAGGCTTGGAGAGGGCAAGGCACCCGACCTTAACATTGGTACCCCCACAATACGCTGGAACAACATGAGAGGTATATGAATAAGAACACAGGGGGGGCCGGGCGCGGTGGCTCACGCCTGTAATCCTAGCTCTCTGGGAGGCCGAGGCGGGCGGATTGCTCCAGGTCAGGAGTTCGAAACCAGCCTGAGCAAGAGCGAGACCCCGTCTCTACTAAAAATAGAAAGAAATTAATTGGCCAACTAATATATATAGAAAAACACAGCCGGGCGTGGTGGTGCATGCCTGTAGTCCCAACTACTCGGGAGGCTGAGGCAGCAGGATTGCTTGAGCCCGGAGATTGAGGTTGCTGTGAGCTAGGCTGACGCCATGGCACTCACTCTAGCCTGGGCAGCAAAACGAGACTCTGTCTCAAAAAAAAAAAAAAAAAAGACCACAGGGGGGAGGGGGGCACGGGCAACACATGTCACCTGAATACTTGTACTCCCATCATCTGCTTGAAGAGAGAGAGAAAAGAAAATGCAATCCTAGAGGTAAGAGACACTTTTTAAAAATAATGAATCCGAAGAGAAAAGTAAAAGGAGGCCTGTGGAGCAGGTCTGGGTGTGACTCCGGATCCCCCAACATCAGGTGCCACCACCAAAGATTCCTGCGTGTAGCCCATAGAACCCCAAAAGCAACGGGACGAGTTCTGGTCACATACTCCCTCAAAATGACATCCTGGCCTTCTTCTGGAACTCCCTCCCCTCTCAGACTCTCAAGGTTTCCTCCAGCGTGTCGGTTCCCACAGAGCAGACCTTTGGTCTGAGACCTGACAGTCCAGATGCCACGCATGCTGCCGCGTGGCGGTGGTGTCGCGGCTTGGGACAAGAGGAGGCCCCACGGTGCGGGCTGGGGCGCCAGGCACCGCGGGCGGGCGCTGAGGGTGGGGGTGACCCCCACCCCGGGCCGCCGCCGCGCTCCCAGAAAGGGGACAGAACAAGAGGCAAAAAAAAAAAAAAAAAAAAAGCAGCAGCCTGTGGCACCCGGTATTCCCAGGCGGTCTCCCATCCAAGTACTAACCGGGCCCGACCCTGCTTAGCTTCCGAGACCAGACGAGATCGGGGGCGTTCAGGGTGGTGTGGCCCTAGACGGCGGCGGAGGGCGCCCCTGCCCCGCTCAAGAAGCCGAGCCTCTCTGGGCTTCCCCGCCGCCGCCTCCCGCCCCAGGCCCCGCGCCGGGCCGGGCCGGTTGAGTTCGCCGGCCGGGTCCCGCGGGCTCCCAGGGACGGGGGTGATGGGCGGGGCGGGGCGGGGCGGGGGGCTGTCTCTGTATACACACACACACACACTCACACTCACTCACACTCACACAAGATGCACCTCCACGGCTGGACTCGCCAAGGTGGAGCCCTCCCAGCCTCCCTCGTCTCCTCGCCCGGCCTCCTTCACCTACCCGCTGCCCACCCCCAGCGCGTCGCTGCCTGCCGCTGACTGCGCACGCGCGGGACGCTCGCCCTTTGACCCCAGCCAGGGGCCGCCCTCCCCCACAACCCCTTTCAGCTGCGCCCCCCCCTCGCCCTGTGGGTGGGCTGCCGCCTATTCCCCCGGGCCAGGGCTGGGGCACAGCCAGTGTATGGGGCGTCTCTCTCTGGGGATGTGTCCCATGGGTGGGGTGGGGTGGCGTGGTTTGGGGGGCGCTGAAGAAATCAGTCCCCTCCATCTCCTACCTCTGGAAAACGCCCAAGCCCGTGGAGAACTGCCGGCACCGCTTCGTGGGGGCCGGGACCCTCCTCCGTGTCCTCCTGTGGCCCAGTCCAAGGGGCCTGGGCCTGGCCGGGGCTGCATTGGACCCCGACCACCCTGGCGTGTGGACTCGCTAAAAATCGGCCATTAGATATTGGATTCCAGCTTCCTGGAGGTCATTTCACTAATGAGTGCACCGGAAAGAGTTTCCTAATCCATCTGTGAGGGTGGCAACTGAAAGAGAATTTGAAAGCTGACAGAATAGGCGAGGGAAGGCATAGGAGATTTCCACACCCAGCAAGGAAGACTTTCCCGAAATGGAAGAAAGAAACGAGCAAACAGAGACACCGGTAGCCCGCCCGGAAAAGAGTCTGCCCCTTAGAGAAAGCACCCTGACCAGGTTCACCCGTGGGTGGGTGGCGAGCTAGCGGCATTCAGAAGAGCGAGGCCCGCAGTCTGTGCGGAAGACACCTGCGCTCGGGTGTGTGTGGCGGCGCGATTCACAAGCAGCTCCAGATGTTAAACCAAGGAGAAGCCAGGGAGTTCCCAACGCCCCAGGTGTCCTCAGCCCACGACTGGCTGCTGTGGGAATGCGAAGCCCGGCTCCTTGTCTCAGAGCGGGGTTCCCAGGAGGATCAGGCTGAAGCTGGGACTCGGCCTCAAAGTGTCCCCTCGCATGGCCACCCCCTTCCCCTTCCTGCTCCTCTACTCCTGGTGCCCCTCCATCCAGGGGCCAGACCTTAAAGAGTCACCGCAAGAGAATCCTGGTCCCAAAGGAGCCTTCTGGGGGACCGGTGCTGAGAGAGGTTGTGGGCATGGCCTGCTGGGGCTCTGCCCGACCCAGGGCTGAGAGATGCCACCTCCCAGCTCTGGGTCCCTGCAGGAAGTGTTGGCAAGCACAGGGCCGGTCCTCCAAAGGCCCAGGTGCAGGGAGCCCAGGCCAAGCAGCCTGTGGAAGAGGCCACTTGCCGTGCCACCCCGGGAACAGGACTGCAGGCCCCGGCCCTTCCCACCTCCTCCTCCTCCTCCTCCTCCTCCTCCTCCTCCCCCCCGCCCCCCCCCACAGGGCACAGGGCTCAGAGACACCTCAGACTCTTGCTACCCGAAGTGCAAAGGGCATCAGTTGCTCCTCCAACCCCCCCGCCCAGCAGACCACGTTGTCCAGCCAGCCCCCGGGCCTCCCTGGGGTGCCCAGCACAAAAGTGCAGACACCCACCGGACCCTCAATCTCAGTTTTCGGATGTTTTTGCCACTCTAAGGACCCGCAGGCCAGCTGGGCCTTCGGGCAGGACAGAGAGCCCCGGAATCCGACGTGGAGAGCTGCGTGTACGTCCCCATCAGGAGGCGGTCCCCACCTCCGCGGCTCTCCCCTTGCGGGGAGGGGCAGCCCAGCCGGCAGCCAGCCGCAGGGCCTCAGGGAAGACACCAGGCTGGGCCCCCGCGGCACAGCGGGGGCACGTCCCCCGCACTCACGCGACTTAGGGACGGCTGCTGGAGACTGCTGCGGCCACCCTGCTGCCGGGTTTCTGGAGGGCTTCCTGGAAGCAGCGTCCACACCAAGCCCTTGGAAGGCCCAGGCGACGGAGGAGCCGGTCAGGCAGGGGCCGAGGACGGTGAGAGGCCGGGCGGGCGGGAAGGAGCATGTCAGGCAGGGGCAGAGGACGGTGACAGGCCGGGCGGGGAGGAGCCGGTCAGGCGGGGGCCCAGGACAGTGACGGGCCTGGCCGGGGAGGAGTGCGTCAGGCAGGGGCAGTGGAGACGGGCTGGGTAAGGGTTAGGGTGACAGTTAGGGCACAATTCACAATCGCAAAGACGTGGAAGCGACCCGAGTGCCCATCCATCCAGGAGTGCATGAATAAAATGTGGCGCGTGGACACCACGGAGTGCCATTCGGCTGTGAGGAGCAGCGGTGAGAGGGCGCCTCTCGTGTTCTCCTGGCCAGAGCTGGAACCCGTTCCAGTAGGCCAGGTATCCCAAGAATGGACACACGAGCACCACGTGAGCGCGCTCACCAGCAAATTGGTACGAACGGATGGACGCCTAAGTGGACAGAGAGGAATCACCTTCATCGGGTGGGTGTCGGGCGTGTGGGGGGAGGGGAGGGGCATACACATCCATTAGGCATGGGGTGGGTGCGCACCGACTGGGGGATGGGCGCACTTGAAGCTCTGACCCGAGGGGGGAGGCTTGGAGAGGGCAAGGCACCCGACCTTAACATTGGTACCCCCACAATACGCTGGAACAACATGAGAGGTATATGAATAAGAACACAGGGGGGGCCGGGCGCGGTGGCTCACGCCTGTAATCCTAGCTCTCTGGGAGGCCGAGGCGGGCGGATTGCTCCAGGTCAGGAGTTCGAAACCAGCCTGAGCAAGAGCGAGACCCCGTCTCTACTAAAAATAGAAAGAAATTAATTGGCCAACTAATATATATAGAAAAACACAGCCGGGCGTGGTGGTGCATGCCTGTAGTCCCAACTACTCGGGAGGCTGAGGCAGCAGGATTGCTTGAGCCCGGAGATTGAGGTTGCTGTGAGCTAGGCTGACGCCATGGCACTCACTCTAGCCTGGGCAGCAAAACGAGACTCTGTCTCAAAAAAAAAAAAAAAAAAGACCACAGGGGGGAGGGGGGCACGGGCAACACATGTCACCTGAATACTTGTACTCCCATCATCTGCTTGAAGAGAGAGAGAAAAGAAAATGCAATCCTAGAGGTAAGAGACACTTTTTAAAAATAATGAATCCGAAGAGAAAAGTAAAAGGAGGCCTGTGGAGCAGGTCTGGGTGTGACTCCGGATCCCCCAACATCAGGTGCCACCACCAAAGATTCCTGCGTGTAGCCCATAGAACCCCAAAAGCAACGGGACGAGTTCTGGTCACATACTCCCTCAAAATGACATCCTGGCCTTCTTCTGGAACTCCCTCCCCTCTCAGACTCTCAAGGTTTCCTCCAGCGTGTCGGTTCCCACAGAGCAGACCTTTGGTCTGAGACCTGACAGTCCAGATGCCACGCATGCTGCCGCGTGGCGGTGGTGTCGCGGCTTGGGACAAGAGGAGGCCCCACGGTGCGGGCTGGGGCGCCAGGCACCGCGGGCGGGCGCTGAGGGTGGGGGTGACCCCCACCCCGGGCCGCCGCCGCGCTCCCAGAAAGGGGACAGAACAAGAGGCAAAAAAAAAAAAAAAAAAAAAGCAGCAGCCTGTGGCACCCGGTATTCCCAGGCGGTCTCCCATCCAAGTACTAACCGGGCCCGACCCTGCTTAGCTTCCGAGACCAGACGAGATCGGGGGCGTTCAGGGTGGTGTGGCCCTAGACGGCGGCGGAGGGCGCCCCTGCCCCGCTCAAGAAGCCGAGCCTCTCTGGGCTTCCCCGCCGCCGCCTCCCGCCCCAGGCCCCGCGCCGGGCCGGGCCGGTTGAGTTCGCCGGCCGGGTCCCGCGGGCTCCCAGGGACGGGGGTGATGGGCGGGGCGGGGCGGGGCGGGGGGCTGTCTCTGTATACACACACACACACACTCACACTCACTCACACTCACACAAGATGCACCTCCACGGCTGGACTCGCCAAGGTGGAGCCCTCCCAGCCTCCCTCGTCTCCTCGCCCGGCCTCCTTCACCTACCCGCTGCCCACCCCCAGCGCGTCGCTGCCTGCCGCTGACTGCGCACGCGCGGGACGCTCGCCCTTTGACCCCAGCCAGGGGCCGCCCTCCCCCACAACCCCTTTCAGCTGCGCCCCCCCCTCGCCCTGTGGGTGGGCTGCCGCCTATTCCCCCGGGCCAGGGCTGGGGCACAGCCAGTGTATGGGGCGTCTCTCTCTGGGGATGTGTCCCATGGGTGGGGTGGGGTGGCGTGGTTTGGGGGGCGCTGAAGAAATCAGTCCCCTCCATCTCCTACCTCTGGAAAACGCCCAAGCCCGTGGAGAACTGCCGGCACCGCTTCGTGGGGGCCGGGACCCTCCTCCGTGTCCTCCTGTGGCCCAGTCCAAGGGGCCTGGGCCTGGCCGGGGCTGCATTGGACCCCGACCACCCTGGCGTGTGGACTCGCTAAAAATCGGCCATTAGATATTGGATTCCAGCTTCCTGGAGGTCATTTCACTAATGAGTGCACCGGAAAGAGTTTCCTAATCCATCTGTGAGGGTGGCAACTGAAAGAGAATTTGAAAGCTGACAGAATAGGCGAGGGAAGGCATAGGAGATTTCCACACCCAGCAAGGAAGACTTTCCCGAAATGGAAGAAAGAAACGAGCAAACAGAGACACCGGTAGCCCGCCCGGAAAAGAGTCTGCCCCTTAGAGAAAGCACCCTGACCAGGTTCACCCGTGGGTGGGTGGCGAGCTAGCGGCATTCAGAAGAGCGAGGCCCGCAGTCTGTGCGGAAGACACCTGCGCTCGGGTGTGTGTGGCGGCGCGATTCACAAGCAGCTCCAGATGTTAAACCAAGGAGAAGCCAGGGAGTTCCCAACGCCCCAGGTGTCCTCAGCCCACGACTGGCTGCTGTGGGAATGCGAAGCCCGGCTCCTTGTCTCAGAGCGGGGTTCCCAGGAGGATCAGGCTGAAGCTGGGACTCGGCCTCAAAGTGTCCCCTCGCATGGCCACCCCCTTCCCCTTCCTGCTCCTCTACTCCTGGTGCCCCTCCATCCAGGGGCCAGACCTTAAAGAGTCACCGCAAGAGAATCCTGGTCCCAAAGGAGCCTTCTGGGGGACCGGTGCTGAGAGAGGTTGTGGGCATGGCCTGCTGGGGCTCTGCCCGACCCAGGGCTGAGAGATGCCACCTCCCAGCTCTGGGTCCCTGCAGGAAGTGTTGGCAAGCACAGGGCCGGTCCTCCAAAGGCCCAGGTGCAGGGAGCCCAGGCCAAGCAGCCTGTGGAAGAGGCCACTTGCCGTGCCACCCCGGGAACAGGACTGAAGGCCCCGGCCCTTCCCACCTCCTCCTCCTCCTCCTCCTCCTCCTCCTCCTCCCCCCCGCCCCCCCCCACAGGGCACAGGGCTCAGAGACACCTCAGACTCTTGCTACCCGAAGTGCAAAGGGCATCAGTTGCTCCTCCAACCCCCCCGCCCAGCAGACCACGTTGTCCAGCCAGCCCCCGGGCCTCCCTGGGGTGCCCAGCACAAAAGTGCAGACACCCACCGGACCCTCAATCTCAGTTTTCGGATGTTTTTGCCACTCTAAGGACCCGCAGGCCAGCTGGGCCTTCGGGCAGGACAGAGAGCCCCGGAATCCGACGTGGAGAGCTGCGTGTACGTCCCCATCAGGAGGCGGTCCCCACCTCCGCGGCTCTCCCCTTGCGGGGAGGGGCAGCCCAGCCGGCAGCCAGCCGCAGGGCCTCAGGGAAGACACCAGGCTGGGCCCCCGCGGCACAGCGGGGGCACGTCCCCCGCACTCACGCGACTTAGGGACGGCTGCTGGAGACTGCTGCGGCCACCCTGCTGCCGGGTTTCTGGAGGGCTTCCTGGAAGCAGCGTCCACACCAAGCCCTTGG
The DNA here is from genome assembly GCF_040939455.1 of Microcebus murinus. Taxonomy (NCBI): domain Eukaryota; kingdom Metazoa; phylum Chordata; class Mammalia; order Primates; family Cheirogaleidae; genus Microcebus; species Microcebus murinus. Next base: position 760,154 of record NW_027438953.1, read on the forward strand.
AAGGCCCAGGCGACGGAGGAGCCGGTCAGGCAGGGGCCGAGGACGGTGAGAGGCCGGGCGGGCGGGAAGGAGCATGTCAGGCAGGGGCAGAGGACGGTGACAGGCCGGGCGGGGAGGAGCCGGTCAGGCGGGGGCCCAGGACAGTGACGGGCCTGGCCGGGGAGGAGTGCGTCAGGCAGGGGCAGTGGAGACGGGCTGGGTAAGGGTTAGGGTGACAGTTAGGGCACAATTCACAATCGCAAAGACGTGGAAGCGACCCGAGTGCCCATCCATCCAGGAGTGCATGAATAAAATGTGGCGCGTGGACACCACGGAGTGCCATTCGGCTGTGAGGAGCAGCGGTGAGAGGGCGCCTCTCGTGTTCTCCTGGCCAGAGCTGGAACCCGTTCCAGTAGGCCAGGTATCCCAAGAATGGACACACGAGCACCACGTGAGCGCGCTCACCAGCAAATTGGTACGAACGGATGGACGCCTAAGTGGACAGAGAGGAATCACCTTCATCGGGTGGGTGTCGGGCGTGTGGGGGGAGGGGAGGGGCATACACATCCATTAGGCATGGGGTGGGTGCGCACCGACTGGGGGATGGGCGCACTTGAAGCTCTGACCCGAGGGGGGAGGCTTGGAGAGGGCAAGGCACCCGACCTTAACATTGGTACCCCCACAATACGCTGGAACAACATGAGAGGTATATGAATAAGAACACAGGGGGGGCCGGGCGCGGTGGCTCACGCCTGTAATCCTAGCTCTCTGGGAGGCCGAGGCGGGCGGATTGCTCCAGGTCAGGAGTTCGAAACCAGCCTGAGCAAGAGCGAGACCCCGTCTCTACTAAAAATAGAAAGAAATTAATTGGCCAACTAATATATATAGAAAAACACAGCCGGGCGTGGTGGTGCATGCCTGTAGTCCCAACTACTCGGGAGGCTGAGGCAGCAGGATTGCTTGAGCCCGGAGATTGAGGTTGCTGTGAGCTAGGCTGACGCCATGGCACTCACTCTAGCCTGGGCAGCAAAACGAGACTCTGTCTCAAAAAAAAAAAAAAAAAGAACACAGGGGGGAGGGGGGCACGGGCAACACATGTCACCTGAATACTTGTACTCCCATCATCTGCTTGAAGAGAGAGAGAAAAGAAAATGCAATCCTAGAGGTAAGAGACACTTTTTAAAAATAATGAATCCGAAGAGAAAAGTAAAAGGAGGCCTGTGGAGCAGGTCTGGGTGTGACTCCGGATCCCCCAACATCAGGTGCCACCACCAAAGATTCCTGCGTGTAGCCCATAGAACCCCAAAAGCAACGGGACGAGTTCTGGTCACATACTCCCTCAAAATGACATCCTGGCCTTCTTCTGGAACTCCCTCCCCTCTCAGACTCTCAAGGTTTCCTCCAGCGTGTCGGTTCCCACAGAGCAGACCTTTGGTCTGAGACCTGACAGTCCAGATGCCACGCATGCTGCCGCGTGGCGGCGGTGTCGCGGCTTGGGACAAGAGGAGGCCCCACGGTGCGGGCTGGGGCGCCAGGCACCGCGGGCGGGCGCTGAGGGTGGGGGTGACCCCCACCCCGGGCCGCCGCCGCGCTCCCAGAAAGGGGACAGAACAAGAGGCAAAAAAAAAAAAAAAAAAAAAGCAGCAGCCTGTGGCACCCGGTATTCCCAGGCGGTCTCCCATCCAAGTACTAACCGGGCCCGACCCTGCTTAGCTTCCGAGACCAGACGAGATCGGGGGCGTTCAGGGTGGTGTGGCCCTAGACGGCGGCGGAGGGCGCCCCTGCCCCGCTCAAGAAGCCGAGCCTCTCTGGGCTTCCCCGCCGCCGCCTCCCGCCCCAGGCCCCGCGCCGGGCCGGGCCGGTTGAGTTCGCCGGCCGGGTCCCGCGGGCTCCCAGGGACGGGGGTGATGGGCGGGGCGGGGCGGGGCGGGGCGGGGCGGGGGGCTGTCTCTGTATACACACACACACACACTCACACTCACTCACACTCACACAAGATGCGCCTCCACGGCTGGACTCGCCAAGGTGGAGCCCTCCCAGCCTCCCTCGTCTCCTCGCCCGGCCTCCTTCACCTACCCGCTGCCCACCCCCAGCGCGTCGCTGCCTGCCGCTGACTGCGCACGCGCGGGACGCTCGCCCTTTGACCCCAGCCAGGGGCCGCCCTCCCCCACAACCCCTTTCAGCTGCGCCCCCCCCCTCGCCCTGTGGGTGGGCTGCCGCCTATTCCCCCGGGCCAGGGCTGGGGCACAGCCAGTGTATGGGGCGTCTCTCTCTGGGGATGTGTCCCATGGGTGGGGTGGGGTGGCGTGGTTTGGGGGGCGCTGAAGAAATCAGTCCCCTCCATCTCCTACCTCTGGAAAACGCCCAAGCCCGTGGAGAACCGCCGGCACCGCTTCGTGGGGGCCGGGACCCTCCTCCGTGTCCTCCTGTGGCCCAGTCCAAGGGGCCTGGGCCTGGCCGGGGCTGCATTGGACCCCGACCACCCTGGCGTGTGGACTCGCTAAAAATCGGCCATTAGATATTGGATTCCAGCTTCCTGGAGGTCATTTCACTAATGAGTGCACCGGAAAGAGTTTCCTAATCCATCTGTGAGGGTGGCAACTGAAAGAGAATTTGAAAGCTGACAGAATAGGCGAGGGAAGGCATAGGAGATTTCCACACCCAGCAAGGAAGACTTTCCCGAAATGGAAGAAAGAAACGAGCAAACAGAGACACCGGTAGCCCGCCCGGAAAAGAGTCTGCCCCTTAGAGAAAGCACCCTGACCAGGTTCACCCGTGGGTGGGTGGCGAGCTAGCGGCATTCAGAAGAGCGAGGCCCGCAGTCTGTGCGGAAGACACCTGCGCTCGGGTGTGTGTGGCGGCGCGATTCACAAGCAGCTCCAGATGTTAAACCAAGGAGAAGCCAGGGAGTTCCCAACGCCCCAGGTGTCCTCAGCCCACGACTGGCTGCTGTGGGAATGCGAAGCCCGGCTCCTTGTCTCAGAGCGGGGTTCCCAGGAGGATCAGGCTGAAGCTGGGACTCGGCCTCAAAGTGTCCCCTCGCATGGCCACCCCCTTCCCCTTCCTGCTCCTCTACTCCTGGTGCCCCTCCATCCAGGGGCCAGACCTTAAAGAGTCACCGCAAGAGAATCCTGGTCCCAAAGGAGCCTTCTGGGGGACCGGTGCTGAGAGAGGTTGTGGGCATGGCCTGCTGGGGCTCTGCCCGACCCAGGGCTGAGAGATGCCACCTCCCAGCTCTGGGTCCCTGCAGGAAGTGTTGGCAAGCACAGGGCCGGTCCTCCAAAGGCCCAGGTGCAGGGAGCCCAGGCCAAGCAGCCTGTGGAAGAGGCCACTTGCCGTGCCACCCCGGGAACAGGACTGCAGGCCCCGGCCCTTCCCACCTCCTCCTCCTCCTCCTCCTCCTCCTCCTCCTCCCCCCCGCCCCCCCCCCACAGGGCACAGGGCTCAGAGACACCTCAGACTCTTGCTACCCGAAGTGCAAAGGGCATCAGTTGCTCCTCCAACCCCCCCGCCCAGCAGACCACGTTGTCCAGCCAGCCCCCGGGCCTCCCTGGGGTGCCCAGCACAAAAGTGCAGACACCCACCGGACCCTCAATCTCAGTTTTCGGATGTTTTTGCCACTCTAAGGACCCGCAGGCCAGCTGGGCCTTCGGGCAGGACAGAGAGCCCCGGAATCCGACGTGGAGAGCTGCGTGTACGTCCCCATCAGGAGGCGGTCCCCACCTCCGCGGCTCTCCCCTTGCGGGGAGGGGCAGCCCAGCCGGCAGCCAGCCGCAGGGCCTCAGGGAAGACACCAGGCTGGGCCCCCGCGGCACAGCGGGGGCACGTCCCCCGCACTCACGCGACTTAGGGACGGCTGCTGGAGACTGCTGCGGCCACCCTGCTGCCGGGTTTCTGGAGGGCTTCCTGGAAGCAGCGTCCACACCAAGCCCTTGGAAGGCCCAGGCGACGGAGGAGCCGGTCAGGCAGGGGCCGAGGACGGTGAGAGGCCGGGCGGGCGGGAAGGAGCATGTCAGGCAGGGGCAGAGGACGGTGACAGGCCGGGCGGGGAGGAGCCGGTCAGGCGGGGGCCCAGGACAGTGACGGGCCTGGCCGGGGAGGAGTGCGTCAGGCAGGGGCAGTGGAGACGGGCTGGGTAAGGGTTAGGGTGACAGTTAGGGCACAATTCACAATCGCAAAGACGTGGAAGCGACCCGAGTGCCCATCCATCCAGGAGTGCATGAATAAAATGTGGCGCGTGGACACCACGGAGTGCCATTCGGCTGTGAGGAGCAGCGGTGAGAGGGCGCCTCTCGTGTTCTCCTGGCCAGAGCTGGAACCCGTTCCAGTAGGCCAGGTATCCCAAGAATGGACACACGAGCACCACGTGAGCGCGCTCACCAGCAAATTGGTACGAACGGATGGACGCCTAAGTGGACAGAGAGGAATCACCTTCATCGGGTGGGTGTCGGGCGTGTGGGGGGAGGGGAGGGGCATACACATCCATTAGGCATGGGGTGGGTGCGCACCGACTGGGGGATGGGCGCACTTGAAGCTCTGACCCGAGGGGGGAGGCTTGGAGAGGGCAAGGCACCCGACCTTAACATTGGTACCCCCACAATACGCTGGAACAACATGAGAGGTATATGAATAAGAACACAGGGGGGGCCGGGCGCGGTGGCTCACGCCTGTAATCCTAGCTCTCTGGGAGGCCGAGGCGGGCGGATTGCTCCAGGTCAGGAGTTCGAAACCAGCCTGAGCAAGAGCGAGACCCCGTCTCTACTAAAAATAGAAAGAAATTAATTGGCCAACTAATATATATAGAAAAACACAGCCGGGCGTGGTGGTGCATGCCTGTAGTCCCAACTACTCGGGAGGCTGAGGCAGCAGGATTGCTTGAGCCCGGAGATTGAGGTTGCTGTGAGCTAGGCTGACGCCATGGCACTCACTCTAGCCTGGGCAGCAAAACGAGACTCTGTCTCAAAAAAAAAAAAAAAAAAAGAACACAGGGGGGAGGGGGGCACGGGCAACACATGTCACCTGAATACTTGTACTCCCATCATCTGCTTGAAGAGAGAGAGAAAAGAAAATGCAATCCTAGAGGTAAGAGACACTTTTTAAAAATAATGAATCCGAAGAGAAAAGTAAAAGGAGGCCTGTGGAGCAGGTCTGGGTGTGACTCCGGATCCCCCAACATCAGGTGCCACCACCAAAGATTCCTGCGTGTAGCCCATAGAACCCCAAAAGCAACGGGACGAGTTCTGGTCACATACTCCCTCAAAATGACATCCTGGCCTTCTTCTGGAACTCCCTCCCCTCTCAGACTCTCAAGGTTTCCTCCAGCGTGTCGGTTCCCACAGAGCAGACCTTTGGTCTGAGACCTGACAGTCCAGATGCCACGCATGCTGCCGCGTGGCGGTGGTGTCGCGGCTTGGGACAAGAGGAGGCCCCACGGTGCGGGCTGGGGCGCCAGGCACCGCGGGCGGGCGCTGAGGGTGGGGGTGACCCCCACCCCGGGCCGCCGCCGCGCTCCCAGAAAGGGGACAGAACAAGAGGCAAAAAAAAAAAAAAAAAAAAAGCAGCAGCCTGTGGCACCCGGTATTCCCAGGCGGTCTCCCATCCAAGTACTAACCGGGCCCGACCCTGCTTAGCTTCCGAGACCAGACGAGATCGGGGGCGTTCAGGGTGGTGTGGCCCTAGACGGCGGCGGAGGGCGCCCCTGCCCCGCTCAAGAAGCCGAGCCTCTCTGGGCTTCCCCGCCGCCGCCTCCCGCCCCAGGCCCCGCGCCGGGCCGGGCCGGTTGAGTTCGCCGGCCGGGTCCCGCGGGCTCCCAGGGACGGGGGTGATGGGCGGGGCGGGGCGGGGCGGGGGGCTGTCTCTGTATACACACACACACACACTCACACTCACTCACACTCACACAAGATGCACCTCCACGGCTGGACTCGCCAAGGTGGAGCCCTCCCAGCCTCCCTCGTCTCCTCGCCCGGCCTCCTTCACCTACCCGCTGCCCACCCCCAGCGCGTCGCTGCCTGCCGCTGACTGCGCACGCGCGGGACGCTCGCCCTTTGACCCCAGCCAGGGGCCGCCCTCCCCCACAACCCCTTTCAGCTGCGCCCCCCCCTCGCCCTGTGGGTGGGCTGCCGCCTATTCCCCCGGGCCAGGGCTGGGGCACAGCCAGTGTATGGGGCGTCTCTCTCTGGGGATGTGTCCCATGGGTGGGGTGGGGTGGCGTGGTTTGGGGGGCGCTGAAGAAATCAGTCCCCTCCATCTCCTACCTCTGGAAAACGCCCAAGCCCGTGGAGAACTGCCGGCACCGCTTCGTGGGGGCCGGGACCCTCCTCCGTGTCCTCCTGTGGCCCAGTCCAAGGGGCCTGGGCCTGGCCGGGGCTGCATTGGACCCCGACCACCCTGGCGTGTGGACTCGCTAAAAATCGGCCATTAGATATTGGATTCCAGCTTCCTGGAGGTCATTTCACTAATGAGTGCACCGGAAAGAGTTTCCTAATCCATCTGTGAGGGTGGCAACTGAAAGAGAATTTGAAAGCTGACAGAATAGGCGAGGGAAGGCATAGGAGATTTCCACACCCAGCAAGGAAGACTTTCCCGAAATGGAAGAAAGAAACGAGCAAACAGAGACACCGGTAGCCCGCCCGGAAAAGAGTCTGCCCCTTAGAGAAAGCACCCTGACCAGGTTCACCCGTGGGTGGGTGGCGAGCTAGCGGCATTCAGAAGAGCGAGGCCCGCAGTCTGTGCGGAAGACACCTGCGCTCGGGTGTGTGTGGCGGCGCGATTCACAAGCAGCTCCAGATGTTAAACCAAGGAGAAGCCAGGGAGTTCCCAACGCCCCAGGTGTCCTCAGCCCACGACTGGCTGCTGTGGGAATGCGAAGCCCGGCTCCTTGTCTCAGAGCGGGGTTCCCAGGAGGATCAGGCTGAAGCTGGGACTCGGCCTCAAAGTGTCCCCTCGCATGGCCACCCCCTTCCCCTTCCTGCTCCTCTACTCCTGGTGCCCCTCCATCCAGGGGCCAGACCTTAAAGAGTCACCGCAAGAGAATCCTGGTCCCAAAGGAGCCTTCTGGGGGACCGGTGCTGAGAGAGGTTGTGGGCATGGCCTGCTGGGGCTCTGCCCGACCCAGGGCTGAGAGATGCCACCTCCCAGCTCTGGGTCCCTGCAGGAAGTGTTGGCAAGCACAGGGCCGGTCCTCCAAAGGCCCAGGTGCAGGGAGCCCAGGCCAAGCAGCCTGTGGAAGAGGCCACTTGCCGTGCCACCCCGGGAACAGGACTGCAGGCCCCGGCCCTTCCCACCTCCTCCTCCTCCTCCTCCTCCTCCTCCTCCTCCCCCCCGCCCCCCCCCACAGGGCACAGGGCTCAGAGACACCTCAGACTCTTGCTACCCGAAGTGCAAAGGGCATCAGTTGCTCCTCCAACCCCCCCGCCCAGCAGACCACGTTGTCCAGCCAGCCCCCGGGCCTCCCTGGGGTGCCCAGCACAAAAGTGCAGACACCCACCGGACCCTCAATCTCAGTTTTCGGATGTTTTTGCCACTCTAAGGACCCGCAGGCCAGCTGGGCCTTCGGGCAGGACAGAGAGCCCCGGAATCCGACGTGGAGAGCTGCGTGTACGTCCCCATCAGGAGGCGGTCCCCACCTCCGCGGCTCTCCCCTTGCGGGGAGGGGCAGCCCAGCCGGCAGCCAGCCGCAGGGCCTCAGGGAAGACACCAGGCTGGGCCCCCGCGGCACAGCGGGGGCACGTCCCCCGCACTCACGCGACTTAGGGACGGCTGCTGGAGACTGCTGCGGCCACCCTGCTGCCGGGTTTCTGGAGGGCTTCCTGGAAGCAGCGTCCACACCAAGCCCTTGGAAGGCCCAGGCGACGGAGGAGCCGGTCAGGCAGGGGCCGAGGACGGTGAGAGGCCGGGCGGGCGGGAAGGAGCATGTCAGGCAGGGGCAGAGGACGGTGACAGGCCGGGCGGGGAGGAGCCGGTCAGGCGGGGGCCCAGGACAGTGACGGGCCTGGCCGGGGAGGAGTGCGTCAGGCAGGGGCAGTGGAGACGGGCTGGGTAAGGGTTAGGGTGACAGTTAGGGCACAATTCACAATCGCAAAGACGTGGAAGCGACCCGAGTGCCCATCCATCCAGGAGTGCATGAATAAAATGTGGCGCGTGGACACCACGGAGTGCCATTCGGCTGTGAGGAGCAGCGGTGAGAGGGCGCCTCTCGTGTTCTCCTGGCCAGAGCTGGAACCCGTTCCAGTAGGCCAGGTATCCCAAGAATGGACACACGAGCACCACGTGAGCGCGCTCACCAGCAAATTGGTACGAACGGATGGACGCCTAAGTGGACAGAGAGGAATCACCTTCATCGGGTGGGTGTCGGGCGTGTGGGGGGAGGGGAGGGGCATACACATCCATTAGGCATGGGGTGGGTGCGCACCGACTGGGGGATGGGCGCACTTGAAGCTCTGACCCGAGGGGGGAGGCTTGGAGAGGGCAAGGCACCCGACCTTAACATTGGTACCCCCACAATACGCTGGAACAACATGAGAGGTATATGAATAAGAACACAGGGGGGGCCGGGCGCGGTGGCTCACGCCTGTAATCCTAGCTCTCTGGGAGGCCGAGGCGGGTGGATTGCTCCAGGTCAGGAGTTCGAAACCAGCCTGAGCAAGAGCGAGACCCCGTCTCTACTAAAAATAGAAAGAAATTAATTGGCCAACTAATATATATAGAAAAACACAGCCGGGCGTGGTGGTGCATGCCTGTAGTCCCAACTACTCGGGAGGCTGAGGCAGCAGGATTGCTTGAGCCCGGAGATTGAGGTTGCTGTGAGCTAGGCTGACGCCATGGCACTCACTCTAGCCTGGGCAGCAAAACGAGACTCTGTCTCAAAAAAAAAAAAAAAAAAGACCACAGGGGGGAGGGGGGCACGGGCAACACATGTCACCTGAATACTTGTACTCCCATCATCTGCTTGAAGAGAGAGAGAAAAGAAAATGCAATCCTAGAGGTAAGAGACACTTTTTAAAAATAATGAATCCGAAGAGAAAAGTAAAAGGAGGCCTGTGGAGCAGGTCTGGGTGTGACTCCGGATCCCCCAACATCAGGTGCCACCACCAAAGATTCCTGCGTGTAGCCCATAGAACCCCAAAAGCAACGGGACGAGTTCTGGTCACATACTCCCTCAAAATGACATCCTGGCCTTCTTCTGGAACTCCCTCCCCTCTCAGACTCTCAAGGTTTCCTCCAGCGTGTCGGTTCCCACAGAGCAGACCTTTGGTCTGAGACCTGACAGTCCAGATGCCACGCATGCTGCCGCGTGGCGGTGGTGTCGCGGCTTGGGACAAGAGGAGGCCCCACGGTGCGGGCTGGGGCGCCAGGCACCGCGGGCGGGCGCTGAGGGTGGGGGTGACCCCCACCCCGGGCCGCCGCCGCGCTCCCAGAAAGGGGACAGAACAAGAGGCAAAAAAAAAAAAAAAAAAAAAGCAGCAGCCTGTGGCACCCGGTATTCCCAGGCGGTCTCCCATCCAAGTACTAACCGGGCCCGACCCTGCTTAGCTTCCGAGACCAGACGAGATCGGGGGCGTTCAGGGTGGTGTGGCCCTAGACGGCGGCGGAGGGCGCCCCTGCCCCGCTCAAGAAGCCGAGCCTCTCTGGGCTTCCCCGCCGCCGCCTCCCGCCCCAGGCCCCGCGCCGGGCCGGGCCGGTTGAGTTCGCCGGCCGGGTCCCGCGGGCTCCCAGGGACGGGGGTGATGGGCGGGGCGGGGCGGGGCGGGGGGCTGTCTCTGTATACACACACACACACACTCACACTCACTCACACTCACACAAGATGCACCTCCACGGCTGGACTCGCCAAGGTGGAGCCCTCCCAGCCTCCCTCGTCTCCTCGCCCGGCCTCCTTCACCTACCCGCTGCCCACCCCCAGCGCGTCGCTGCCTGCCGCTGACTGCGCACGCGCGGGACGCTCGCCCTTTGACCCCAGCCAGGGGCCGCCCTCCCCCACAACCCCTTTCAGCTGCGCCCCCCCCTCGCCCTGTGGGTGGGCTGCCGCCTATTCCCCCGGGCCAGGGCTGGGGCACAGCCAGTGTATGGGGCGTCTCTCTCTGGGGATGTGTCCCATGGGTGGGGTGGGGTGGCGTGGTTTGGGGGGCGCTGAAGAAATCAGTCCCCTCCATCTCCTACCTCTGGAAAACGCCCAAGCCCGTGGAGAACTGCCGGCACCGCTTCGTGGGGGCCGGGACCCTCCTCCGTGTCCTCCTGTGGCCCAGTCCAAGGGGCCTGGGCCTGGCCGGGGCTGCATTGGACCCCGACCACCCTGGCGTGTGGACTCGCTAAAAATCGGCCATTAGATATTGGATTCCAGCTTCCTGGAGGTCATTTCACTAATGAGTGCACCGGAAAGAGTTTCCTAATCCATCTGTGAGGGTGGCAACTGAAAGAGAATTTGAAAGCTGACAGAATAGGCGAGGGAAGGCATAGGAGATTTCCACACCCAGCAAGGAAGACTTTCCCGAAATGGAAGAAAGAAACGAGCAAACAGAGACACCGGTAGCCCGCCCGGAAAAGAGTCTGCCCCTTAGAGAAAGCACCCTGACCAGGTTCACCCGTGGGTGGGTGGCGAGCTAGCGGCATTCAGAAGAGCGAGGCCCGCAGTCTGTGCGGAAGACACCTGCGCTCGGGTGTGTGTGGCGGCGCGATTCACAAGCAGCTCCAGATGTTAAACCAAGGAGAAGCCAGGGAGTTCCCAACGCCCCAGGTGTCCTCAGCCCACGACTGGCTGCTGTGGGAATGCGAAGCCCGGCTCCTTGTCTCAGAGCGGGGTTCCCAGGAGGATCAGGCTGAAGCTGGGACTCGGCCTCAAAGTGTCCCCTCGCATGGCCACCCCCTTCCCCTTCCTGCTCCTCTACTCCTGGTGCCCCTCCATCCAGGGGCCAGACCTTAAAGAGTCACCGCAAGAGAATCCTGGTCCCAAAGGAGCCTTCTGGGGGACCGGTGCTGAGAGAGGTTGTGGGCATGGCCTGCTGGGGCTCTGCCCGACCCAGGGCTGAGAGATGCCACCTCCCAGCTCTGGGTCCCTGCAGGAAGTGTTGGCAAGCACAGGGCCGGTCCTCCAAAGGCCCAGGTGCAGGGAGCCCAGGCCAAGCAGCCTGTGGAAGAGGCCACTTGCCGTGCCACCCCGGGAACAGGACTGCAGGCCCCGGCCCTTCCCACCTCCTCCTCCTCCTCCTCCTCCTCCTCCTCCTCCCCCCCGCCCCCCCCCACAGGGCACAGGGCTCAGAGACACCTCAGACTCTTGCTACCCGAAGTGCAAAGGGCATCAGTTGCTCCTCCAACCCCCCCGCCCAGCAGACCACGTTGTCCAGCCAGCCCCCGGGCCTCCCTGGGGTGCCCAGCACAAAAGTGCAGACACCCACCGGACCCTCAATCTCAGTTTTCGGATGTTTTTGCCACTCTAAGGACCCGCAGGCCAGCTGGGCCTTCGGGCAGGACAGAGAGCCCCGGAATCCGACGTGGAGAGCTGCGTGTACGTCCCCATCAGGAGGCGGTCCCCACCTCCGCGGCTCTCCCCTTGCGGGGAGGGGCAGCCCAGCCGGCAGCCAGCCGCAGGGCCTCAGGGAAGACACCAGGCTGGGCCCCCGCGGCACAGCGGGGGCACGTCCCCCGCACTCACGCGACTTAGGGACGGCTGCTGGAGACTGCTGCGGCCACCCTGCTGCCGGGTTTCTGGAGGGCTTCCTGGAAGCAGCGTCCACACCAAGCCCTTGGAAGGCCCAGGCGACGGAGGAGCCGGTCAGGCAGGGGCCGAGGACGGTGAGAGGCCGGGCGGGCGGGAAGGAGCATGTCAGGCAGGGGCAGAGGACGGTGACAGGCCGGGCGGGGAGGAGCCGGTCAGGCGGGGGCCCAGGACAGTGACGGGCCTGGCCGGGGAGGAGTGCGTCAGGCAGGGGCAGTGGAGACGGGCTGGGTAAGGGTTAGGGTGACAGTTAGGGCACAATTCACAATCGCAAAGACGTGGAAGCGACCCGAGTGCCCATCCATCCAGGAGTGCATGAATAAAATGTGGCGCGTGGACACCACGGAGTGCCATTCGGCTGTGAGGAGCAGCGGTGAGAGGGCGCCTCTCGTGTTCTCCTGGCCAGAGCTGGAACCCGTTCCAGTAGGCCAGGTATCCCAAGAATGGACACACGAGCACCACGTGAGCGCGCTCACCAGCAAATTGGTACGAACGGATGGACGCCTAAGTGGACAGAGAGGAATCACCTTCATCGGGTGGGTGTCGGGCGTGTGGGGGGAGGGGAGGGGCATACACATCCATTAGGCATGGGGTGGGTGCGCACCGACTGGGGGATGGGCGCACTTGAAGCTCTGACCCGAGGGGGGAGGCTTGGAGAGGGCAAGGCACCCGACCTTAACATTGGTACCCCCACAATACGCTGGAACAACATGAGAGGTATATGAATAAGAACACAGGGGGGGCCGGGCGCGGTGGCTCACGCCTGTAATCCTAGCTCTCTGGGAGGCCGAGGCGGGCGGATTGCTCCAGGTCAGGAGTTCGAAACCAGCCTGAGCAAGAGCGAGACCCCGTCTCTACTAAAAATAGAAAGAAATTAATTGGCCAACTAATATATATAGAAAAACACAGCCGGGCGTGGTGGTGCATGCCTGTAGTCCCAACTACTCGGGAGGCTGAGGCAGCAGGATTGCTTGAGCCCGGAGATTGAGGTTGCTGTGAGCTAGGCTGACGCCATGGCACTCACTCTAGCCTGGGCAGCAAAACGAGACTCTGTCTCAAAAAAAAAAAAAAAAAGAACACAGGGGGGAGGGGGGCACGGGCAACACATGTCACCTGAATACTTGTACTCCCATCATCTGCTTGAAGAGAGAGAGAAAAGAAAATGCAATCCTAGAGGTAAGAGACACTTTTTAAAAATAATGAATCCGAAGAGAAAAGTAAAAGGAGGCCTGTGGAGCAGGTCTGGGTGTGACTCCGGATCCCCCAACATCAGGTGCCACCACCAAAGATTCCTGCGTGTAGCCCATAGAACCCCAAAAGCAACGGGACGAGTTCTGGTCACATACTCCCTCAAAATGACATCCTGGCCTTCTTCTGGAACTCCCTCCCCTCTCAGACTCTCAAGGTTTCCTCCAGCGTGTCGGTTCCCACAGAGCAGACCTTTGGTCTGAGACCTGACAGTCCAGATGCCACGCATGCTGCCGCGTGGCGGCGGTGTCGCGGCTTGGGACAAGAGGAGGCCCCACGGTGCGGGCTGGGGCGCCAGGCACCGCGGGCGGGCGCTGAGGGTGGGGGTGACCCCCACCCCGGGCCGCCGCCGCGCTCCCAGAAAGGGGACAGAACAAGAGGCAAAAAAAAAAAAAAAAAAAAAGCAGCAGCCTGTGGCACCCGGTATTCCCAGGCGGTCTCCCATCCAAGTACTAACCGGGCCCGACCCTGCTTAGCTTCCGAGACCAGACGAGATCGGGGGCGTTCAGGGTGGTGTGGCCCTAGACGGCGGCGGAGGGCGCCCCTGCCCCGCTCAAGAAGCCGAGCCTCTCTGGGCTTCCCCGCCGCCGCCTCCCGCCCCAGGCCCCGCGCCGGGCCGGGCCGGTTGAGTTCGCCGGCCGGGTCCCGCGGGCTCCCAGGGACGGGGGTGATGGGCGGGGCGGGGCGGGGCGGGGCGGGGCGGGGGGCTGTCTCTGTATACACACACACACACACTCACACTCACTCACACTCACACAAGATGCGCCTCCACGGCTGGACTCGCCAAGGTGGAGCCCTCCCAGCCTCCCTCGTCTCCTCGCCCGGCCTCCTTCACCTACCCGCTGCCCACCCCCAGCGCGTCGCTGCCTGCCGCTGACTGCGCACGCGCGGGACGCTCGCCCTTTGACCCCAGCCAGGGGCCGCCCTCCCCCACAACCCCTTTCAGCTGTGCCCCCCCCCTCGCCCTGTGGGTGGGCTGCCGCCTATTCCCCCGGGCCAGGGCTGGGGCACAGCCAGTGTATGGGGCGTCTCTCTCTGGGGATGTGTCCCATGGGTGGGGTGGGGTGGCGTGGTTTGGGGGGCGCTGAAGAAATCAGTCCCCTCCATCTCCTACCTCTGGAAAACGCCCAAGCCCGTGGAGAACCGCCGGCACCGCTTCGTGGGGGCCGGGACCCTCCTCCGTGTCCTCCTGTGGCCCAGTCCAAGGGGCCTGGGCCTGGCCGGGGCTGCATTGGACCCCGACCACCCTGGCGTGTGGACTCGCTAAAAATCGGCCATTAGATATTGGATTCCAGCTTCCTGGAGGTCATTTCACTAATGAGTGCACCGGAAAGAGTTTCCTAATCCATCTGTGAGGGTGGCAACTGAAAGAGAATTTGAAAGCTGACAGAATAGGCGAGGGAAGGCATAGGAGATTTCCACACCCAGCAAGGAAGACTTTCCCGAAATGGAAGAAAGAAACGAGCAAACAGAGACACCGGTAGCCCGCCCGGAAAAGAGTCTGCCCCTTAGAGAAAGCACCCTGACCAGGTTCACCCGTGGGTGGGTGGCGAGCTAGCGGCATTCAGAAGAGCGAGGCCCGCAGTCTGTGCGGAAGACACCTGCGCTCGGGTGTGTGTGGCGGCGCGATTCACAAGCAGCTCCAGATGTTAAACCAAGGAGAAGCCAGGGAGTTCCCAACGCCCCAGGTGTCCTCAGCCCACGACTGGCTGCTGTGGGAATGCGAAGCCCGGCTCCTTGTCTCAGAGCGGGGTTCCCAGGAGGATCAGGCTGAAGCTGGGACTCGGCCTCAAAGTGTCCCCTCGCATGGCCACCCCCTTCCCCTTCCTGCTCCTCTACTCCTGGTGCCCCTCCATCCAGGGGCCAGACCTTAAAGAGTCACCGCAAGAGAATCCTGGTCCCAAAGGAGCCTTCTGGGGGACCGGTGCTGAGAGAGGTTGTGGGCATGGCCTGCTGGGGCTCTGCCCGACCCAGGGCTGAGAGATGCCACCTCCCAGCTCTGGGTCCCTGCAGGAAGTGTTGGCAAGCACAGGGCCGGTCCTCCAAAGGCCCAGGTGCAGGGAGCCCAGGCCAAGCAGCCTGTGGAAGAGGCCACTTGCCGTGCCACCCCGGGAACAGGACTGCAGGCCCCGGCCCTTCCCACCTCCTCCTCCTCCTCCTCCTCCTCCTCCTCCTCCCCCCCGCCCCCCCCCACAGGGCACAGGGCTCAGAGACACCTCAGACTCTTGCTACCCGAAGTGCAAAGGGCATCAGTTGCTCCTCCAACCCCCCCGCCCAGCAGACCACGTTGTCCAGCCAGCCCCCGGGCCTCCCTGGGGTGCCCAGCACAAAAGTGCAGACACCCACCGGACCCTCAATCTCAGTTTTCGGATGTTTTTGCCACTCTAAGGACCCGCAGGCCAGCTGGGCCTTCGGGCAGGACAGAGAGCCCCGGAATCCGACGTGGAGAGCTGCGTGTACGTCCCCATCAGGAGGCGGTCCCCACCTCCGCGGCTCTCCCCTTGCGGGGAGGGGCAGCCCAGCCGGCAGCCAGCCGCAGGGCCTCAGGGAAGACACCAGGCTGGGCCCCCGCGGCACAGCGGGGGCACGTCCCCCGCACTCACGCGACTTAGGGACGGCTGCTGGAGACTGCTGCGGCCACCCTGCTGCCGGGTTTCTGGAGGGCTTCCTGGAAGCAGCGTCCACACCAAGCCCTTGGAAGGCCCAGGCGACGGAGGAGCCGGTCAGGCAGGGGCCGAGGACGGTGAGAGGCCGGGCGGGCGGGAAGGAGCATGTCAGGCAGGGGCAGAGGACGGTGACAGGCCGGGCGGGGAGGAGCCGGTCAGGCGGGGGCCCAGGACAGTGACGGGCCTGGCCGGGGAGGAGTGCGTCAGGCAGGGGCAGTGGAGACGGGCTGGGTAAGGGTTAGGGTGACAGTTAGGGCACAATTCACAATCGCAAAGACGTGGAAGCGACCCGAGTGCCCATCCATCCAGGAGTGCATGAATAAAATGTGGCGCGTGGACACCACGGAGTGCCATTCGGCTGTGAGGAGCAGCGGTGAGAGGGCGCCTCTCGTGTTCTCCTGGCCAGAGCTGGAACCCGTTCCAGTAGGCCAGGTATCCCAAGAATGGACACACGAGCACCACGTGAGCGCGCTCACCAGCAAATTGGTACGAACGGATGGACGCCTAAGTGGACAGAGAGGAATCACCTTCATCGGGTGGGTGTCGGGCGTGTGGGGGGAGGGGAGGGGCATACACATCCATTAGGCATGGGGTGGGTGCGCACCGACTGGGGGATGGGCGCACTTGAAGCTCTGACCCGAGGGGGGAGGCTTGGAGAGGGCAAGGCACCCGACCTTAACATTGGTACCCCCACAATACGCTGGAACAACATGAGAGGTATATGAATAAGAACACAGGGGGGGCCGGGCGCGGTGGCTCACGCCTGTAATCCTAGCTCTCTGGGAGGCCGAGGCGGGCGGATTGCTCCAGGTCAGGAGTTCGAAACCAGCCTGAGCAAGAGCGAGACCCCGTCTCTACTAAAAATAGAAAGAAATTAATTGGCCAACTAATATATATAGAAAAACACAGCCGGGCGTGGTGGTGCATGCCTGTAGTCCCAACTACTCGGGAGGCTGAGGCAGCAGGATTGCTTGAGCCCGGAGATTGAGGTTGCTGTGAGCTAGGCTGACGCCATGGCACTCACTCTAGCCTGGGCAGCAAAACGAGACTCTGTCTCAAAAAAAAAAAAAAAAAAGAACACAGGGGGGAGGGGGGCACGGGCAACACATGTCACCTGAATACTTGTACTCCCATCATCTGCTTGAAGAGAGAGAGAAAAGAAAATGCAATCCTAGAGGTAAGAGACACTTTTTAAAAATAATGAATCCGAAGAGAAAAGTAAAAGGAGGCCTGTGGAGCAGGTCTGGGTGTGACTCCGGATCCCCCAACATCAGGTGCCACCACCAAAGATTCCTGCGTGTAGCCCATAGAACCCCAAAAGCAACGGGACGAGTTCTGGTCACATACTCCCTCAAAATGACATCCTGGCCTTCTTCTGGAACTCCCTCCCCTCTCAGACTCTCAAGGTTTCCTCCAGCGTGTCGGTTCCCACAGAGCAGACCTTTGGTCTGAGACCTGACAGTCCAGATGCCACGCATGCTGCCGCGTGGCGGCGGTGTCGCGGCTTGGGACAAGAGGAGGCCCCACGGTGCGGGCTGGGGCGCCAGGCACCGCGGGCGGGCGCTGAGGGTGGGGGTGACCCCCACCCCGGGCCGCCGCCGCGCTCCCAGAAAGGGGACAGAACAAGAGGCAAAAAAAAAAAAAAAAAAAAAGCAGCAGCCTGTGGCACCCGGTATTCCCAGGCGGTCTCCCATCCAAGTACTAACCGGGCCCGACCCTGCTTAGCTTCCGAGACCAGACGAGATCGGGGGCGTTCAGGGTGGTGTGGCCCTAGACGGCGGCGGAGGGCGCCCCTGCCCCGCTCAAGAAGCCGAGCCTCTCTGGGCTTCCCCGCCGCCGCCTCCCGCCCCAGGCCCCGCGCCGGGCCGGGCCGGTTGAGTTCGCCGGCCGGGTCCCGCGGGCTCCCAGGGACGGGGGTGATGGGCGGGGCGGGGCGGGGCGGGGCGGGGCGGGGGGCTGTCTCTGTATACACACACACACACACTCACACTCACTCACACTCACACAAGATGCGCCTCCACGGCTGGACTCGCCAAGGTGGAGCCCTCCCAGCCTCCCTCGTCTCCTCGCCCGGCCTCCTTCACCTACCCGCTGCCCACCCCCAGCGCGTCGCTGCCTGCCGCTGACTGCGCACGCGCGGGACGCTCGCCCTTTGACCCCAGCCAGGGGCCGCCCTCCCCCACAACCCCTTTCAGCTGCGCCCCCCCCCTCGCCCTGTGGGTGGGCTGCCGCCTATTCCCCCGGGCCAGGGCTGGGGCACAGCCAGTGTATGGGGCGTCTCTCTCTGGGGATGTGTCCCATGGGTGGGGTGGGGTGGCGTGGTTTGGGGGGCGCTGAAGAAATCAGTCCCCTCCATCTCCTACCTCTGGAAAACGCCCAAGCCCGTGGAGAACTGCCGGCACCGCTTCGTGGGGGCCGGGACCCTCCTCCGTGTCCTCCTGTGGCCCAGTCCAAGGGGCCTGGGCCTGGCCGGGGCTGCATTGGACCCCGACCACCCTGGCGTGTGGACTCGCTAAAAATCGGCCATTAGATATTGGATTCCAGCTTCCTGGAGGTCATTTCACTAATGAGTGCACCGGAAAGAGTTTCCTAATCCATCTGTGAGGGTGGCAACTGAAAGAGAATTTGAAAGCTGACAGAATAGGCGAGGGAAGGCATAGGAGATTTCCACACCCAGCAAGGAAGACTTTCCCGAAATGGAAGAAAGAAACGAGCAAACAGAGACACCGGTAGCCCGCCCGGAAAAGAGTCTGCCCCTTAGAGAAAGCACCCTGACCAGGTTCACCCGTGGGTGGGTGGCGAGCTAGCGGCATTCAGAAGAGCGAGGCCCGCAGTCTGTGC
Source organism: Microcebus murinus (assembly GCF_040939455.1). Lineage (NCBI taxonomy): Eukaryota > Metazoa > Chordata > Mammalia > Primates > Cheirogaleidae > Microcebus > Microcebus murinus. The sequence goes on from NW_027438953.1 coordinate 778,601, forward strand.
GGAAGACACCTGCGCTCGGGTGTGTGTGGCGGCGCGATTCACAAGCAGCTCCAGATGTTAAACCAAGGAGAAGCCAGGGAGTTCCCAACGCCCCAGGTGTCCTCAGCCCACGACTGGCTGCTGTGGGAATGCGAAGCCCGGCTCCTTGTCTCAGAGCGGGGTTCCCAGGAGGATCAGGCTGAAGCTGGGACTCGGCCTCAAAGTGTCCCCTCGCATGGCCACCCCCTTCCCCTTCCTGCTCCTCTACTCCTGGTGCCCCTCCATCCAGGGGCCAGACCTTAAAGAGTCACCGCAAGAGAATCCTGGTCCCAAAGGAGCCTTCTGGGGGACCGGTGCTGAGAGAGGTTGTGGGCATGGCCTGCTGGGGCTCTGCCCGACCCAGGGCTGAGAGATGCCACCTCCCAGCTCTGGGTCCCTGCAGGAAGTGTTGGCAAGCACAGGGCCGGTCCTCCAAAGGCCCAGGTGCAGGGAGCCCAGGCCAAGCAGCCTGTGGAAGAGGCCACTTGCCGTGCCACCCCGGGAACAGGACTGCAGGCCCCGGCCCTTCCCACCTCCTCCTCCTCCTCCTCCTCCTCCTCCTCCTCCTCCTCCTCCCCCCCGCCCCCCCCCACAGGGCACAGGGCTCAGAGACACCTCAGACTCTTGCTACCCGAAGTGCAAAGGGCATCAGTTGCTCCTCCAACCCCCCCGCCCAGCAGACCACGTTGTCCAGCCAGCCCCCGGGCCTCCCTGGGGTGCCCAGCACAAAAGTGCAGACACCCACCGGACCCTCAATCTCAGTTTTCGGATGTTTTTGCCACTCTAAGGACCCGCAGGCCAGCTGGGCCTTCGGGCAGGACAGAGAGCCCCGGAATCCGACGTGGAGAGCTGCGTGTACGTCCCCATCAGGAGGCGGTCCCCACCTCCGCGGCTCTCCCCTTGCGGGGAGGGGCAGCCCAGCCGGCAGCCAGCCGCAGGGCCTCAGGGAAGACACCAGGCTGGGCCCCCGCGGCACAGCGGGGGCACGTCCCCCGCACTCACGCGACTTAGGGACGGCTGCTGGAGACTGCTGCGGCCACCCTGCTGCCGGGTTTCTGGAGGGCTTCCTGGAAGCAGCGTCCACACCAAGCCCTTGGAAGGCCCAGGCGACGGAGGAGCCGGTCAGGCAGGGGCCGAGGACGGTGAGAGGCCGGGCGGGCGGGAAGGAGCATGTCAGGCAGGGGCAGAGGACGGTGACAGGCCGGGCGGGGAGGAGCCGGTCAGGCGGGGGCCCAGGACAGTGACGGGCCTGGCCGGGGAGGAGTGCGTCAGGCAGGGGCAGTGGAGACGGGCTGGGTAAGGGTTAGGGTGACAGTTAGGGCACAATTCACAATCGCAAAGACGTGGAAGCGACCCGAGTGCCCATCCATCCAGGAGTGCATGAATAAAATGTGGCGCGTGGACACCACGGAGTGCCATTCGGCTGTGAGGAGCAGCGGTGAGAGGGCGCCTCTCGTGTTCTCCTGGCCAGAGCTGGAACCCGTTCCAGTAGGCCAGGTATCCCAAGGATGGACACACGAGCACCACGTGAGCGCGCTCACCAGCAAATTGGTACGAACGGATGGACGCCTAAGTGGACAGAGAGGAATCACCTTCATCGGGTGGGTGTCGGGCGTGTGGGGGGAGGGGAGGGGCATACACATCCATTAGGCATGGGGTGGGTGCGCACCGACTGGGGGATGGGCGCACTTGAAGCTCTGACCCGAGGGGGGAGGCTTGGAGAGGGCAAGGCACCCGACCTTAACATTGGTACCCCCACAATACGCTGGAACAACATGAGAGGTATATGAATAAGAACACAGGGGGGGCCGGGCGCGGTGGCTCACGCCTGTAATCCTAGCTCTCTGGGAGGCCGAGGCGGGCGGATTGCTCCAGGTCAGGAGTTCGAAACCAGCCTGAGCAAGAGCGAGACCCCGTCTCTACTAAAAATAGAAAGAAATTAATTGGCCAACTAATATATATAGAAAAACACAGCCGGGCGTGGTGGTGCATGCCTGTAGTCCCAACTACTCGGGAGGCTGAGGCAGCAGGATTGCTTGAGCCCGGAGATTGAGGTTGCTGTGAGCTAGGCTGACGCCATGGCACTCACTCTAGCCTGGGCAGCAAAACGAGACTCTGTCTCAAAAAAAAAAAAAAAAAAGAACACAGGGGGGAGGGGGGCACGGGCAACACATGTCACCTGAATACTTGTACTCCCATCATCTGCTTGAAGAGAGAGAGAAAAGAAAATGCAATCCTAGAGGTAAGAGACACTTTTTAAAAATAATGAATCCGAAGAGAAAAGTAAAAGGAGGCCTGTGGAGCAGGTCTGGGTGTGACTCCGGATCCCCCAACATCAGGTGCCACCACCAAAGATTCCTGCGTGTAGCCCATAGAACCCCAAAAGCAACGGGACGAGTTCTGGTCACATACTCCCTCAAAATGACATCCTGGCCTTCTTCTGGAACTCCCTCCCCTCTCAGACTCTCAAGGTTTCCTCCAGCGTGTCGGTTCCCACAGAGCAGACCTTTGGTCTGAGACCTGACAGTCCAGATGCCACGCATGCTGCCGCGTGGCGGCGGTGTCGCGGCTTGGGACAAGAGGAGGCCCCACGGTGCGGGCTGGGGCGCCAGGCACCGCGGGCGGGCGCTGAGGGTGGGGGTGACCCCCACCCCGGGCCGCCGCCGCGCTCCCAGAAAGGGGACAGAACAAGAGGCAAAAAAAAAAAAAAAAAAAAAAGCAGCAGCCTGTGGCACCCGGTATTCCCAGGCGGTCTCCCATCCAAGTACTAACCGGGCCCGACCCTGCTTAGCTTCCGAGACCAGACGAGATCGGGGGCGTTCAGGGTGGTGTGGCCCTAGACGGCGGCGGAGGGCGCCCCTGCCCCGCTCAAGAAGCCGAGCCTCTCTGGGCTTCCCCGCCGCCGCCTCCCGCCCCAGGCCCCGCGCCGGGCCGGGCCGGTTGAGTTCGCCGGCCGGGTCCCGCGGGCTCCCAGGGACGGGGGTGATGGGCGGGGCGGGGCGGGGCGGGGCGGGGCGGGGGGCTGTCTCTGTATACACACACACACACACTCACACTCACTCACACTCACACAAGATGCGCCTCCACGGCTGGACTCGCCAAGGTGGAGCCCTCCCAGCCTCCCTCGTCTCCTCGCCCGGCCTCCTTCACCTACCCGCTGCCCACCCCCAGCGCGTCGCTGCCTGCCGCTGACTGCGCACGCGCGGGACGCTCGCCCTTTGACCCCAGCCAGGGGCCGCCCTCCCCCACAACCCCTTTCAGCTGCGCCCCCCCCCTCGCCCTGTGGGTGGGCTGCCGCCTATTCCCCCGGGCCAGGGCTGGGGCACAGCCAGTGTATGGGGCGTCTCTCTCTGGGGATGTGTCCCATGGGTGGGGTGGGGTGGCGTGGTTTGGGGGGCGCTGAAGAAATCAGTCCCCTCCATCTCCTACCTCTGGAAAACGCCCAAGCCCGTGGAGAACTGCCGGCACCGCTTCGTGGGGGCCGGGACCCTCCTCCGTGTCCTCCTGTGGCCCAGTCCAAGGGGCCTGGGCCTGGCCGGGGCTGCATTGGACCCCGACCACCCTGGCGTGTGGACTCGCTAAAAATCGGCCATTAGATATTGGATTCCAGCTTCCTGGAGGTCATTTCACTAATGAGTGCACCGGAAAGAGTTTCCTAATCCATCTGTGAGGGTGGCAACTGAAAGAGAATTTGAAAGCTGACAGAATAGGCGAGGGAAGGCATAGGAGATTTCCACACCCAGCAAGGAAGACTTTCCCGAAATGGAAGAAAGAAACGAGCAAACAGAGACACCGGTAGCCCGCCCGGAAAAGAGTCTGCCCCTTAGAGAAAGCACCCTGACCAGGTTCACCCGTGGGTGGGTGGCGAGCTAGCGGCATTCAGAAGAGCGAGGCCCGCAGTCTGTGCGGAAGACACCTGCGCTCGGGTGTGTGTGGCGGCGCGATTCACAAGCAGCTCCAGATGTTAAACCAAGGAGAAGCCAGGGAGTTCCCAACGCCCCAGGTGTCCTCAGCCCACGACTGGCTGCTGTGGGAATGCGAAGCCCGGCTCCTTGTCTCAGAGCGGGGTTCCCAGGAGGATCAGGCTGAAGCTGGGACTCGGCCTCAAAGTGTCCCCTCGCATGGCCACCCCCTTCCCCTTCCTGCTCCTCTACTCCTGGTGCCCCTCCATCCAGGGGCCAGACCTTAAAGAGTCACCGCAAGAGAATCCTGGTCCCAAAGGAGCCTTCTGGGGGACCGGTGCTGAGAGAGGTTGTGGGCATGGCCTGCTGGGGCTCTGCCCGACCCAGGGCTGAGAGATGCCACCTCCCAGCTCTGGGTCCCTGCAGGAAGTGTTGGCAAGCACAGGGCCGGTCCTCCAAAGGCCCAGGTGCAGGGAGCCCAGGCCAAGCAGCCTGTGGAAGAGGCCACTTGCCGTGCCACCCCGGGAACAGGACTGCAGGCCCCGGCCCTTCCCACCTCCTCCTCCTCCTCCTCCTCCTCCTCCTCCTCCCCCCCGCCCCCCCCCACAGGGCACAGGGCTCAGAGACACCTCAGACTCTTGCTACCCGAAGTGCAAAGGGCATCAGTTGCTCCTCCAACCCCCCCGCCCAGCAGACCACGTTGTCCAGCCAGCCCCCGGGCCTCCCTGGGGTGCCCAGCACAAAAGTGCAGACACCCACCGGACCCTCAATCTCAGTTTTCGGATGTTTTTGCCACTCTAAGGACCCGCAGGCCAGCTGGGCCTTCGGGCAGGACAGAGAGCCCCGGAATCCGACGTGGAGAGCTGCGTGTACGTCCCCATCAGGAGGCGGTCCCCACCTCCGCGGCTCTCCCCTTGCGGGGAGGGGCAGCCCAGCCGGCAGCCAGCCGCAGGGCCTCAGGGAAGACACCAGGCTGGGCCCCCGCGGCACAGCGGGGGCACGTCCCCCGCACTCACGCGACTTAGGGACGGCTGCTGGAGACTGCTGCGGCCACCCTGCTGCCGGGTTTCTGGAGGGCTTCCTGGAAGCAGCGTCCACACCAAGCCCTTGGAAGGCCCAGGCGACGGAGGAGCCGGTCAGGCAGGGGCCGAGGACGGTGAGAGGCCGGGCGGGCGGGAAGGAGCATGTCAGGCAGGGGCAGAGGACGGTGACAGGCCGGGCGGGGAGGAGCCGGTCAGGCGGGGGCCCAGGACAGTGACGGGCCTGGCCGGGGAGGAGTGCGTCAGGCAGGGGCAGTGGAGACGGGCTGGGTAAGGGTTAGGGTGACAGTTAGGGCACAATTCACAATCGCAAAGACGTGGAAGCGACCCGAGTGCCCATCCATCCAGGAGTGCATGAATAAAATGTGGCGCGTGGACACCACGGAGTGCCATTCGGCTGTGAGGAGCAGCGGTGAGAGGGCGCCTCTCGTGTTCTCCTGGCCAGAGCTGGAACCCGTTCCAGTAGGCCAGGTATCCCAAGAATGGACACACGAGCACCACGTGAGCGCGCTCACCAGCAAATTGGTACGAACGGATGGACGCCTAAGTGGACAGAGAGGAATCACCTTCATCGGGTGGGTGTCGGGCGTGTGGGGGGAGGGGAGGGGCATACACATCCATTAGGCATGGGGTGGGTGCGCACCGACTGGGGGATGGGCGCACTTGAAGCTCTGACCCGAGGGGGGAGGCTTGGAGAGGGCAAGGCACCCGACCTTAACATTGGTACCCCCACAATACGCTGGAACAACATGAGAGGTATATGAATAAGAACACAGGGGGGGCCGGGCGCGGTGGCTCACGCCTGTAATCCTAGCTCTCTGGGAGGCCGAGGCGGGCGGATTGCTCCAGGTCAGGAGTTCGAAACCAGCCTGAGCAAGAGCGAGACCCCGTCTCTACTAAAAATAGAAAGAAATTAATTGGCCAACTAATATATATAGAAAAACACAGCCGGGCGTGGTGGTGCATGCCTGTAGTCCCAACTACTCGGGAGGCTGAGGCAGCAGGATTGCTTGAGCCCGGAGATTGAGGTTGCTGTGAGCTAGGCTGACGCCATGGCACTCACTCTAGCCTGGGCAGCAAAACGAGACTCTGTCTCAAAAAAAAAAAAAAAAAGAACACAGGGGGGAGGGGGGCACGGGCAACACATGTCACCTGAATACTTGTACTCCCATCATCTGCTTGAAGAGAGAGAGAAAAGAAAATGCAATCCTAGAGGTAAGAGACACTTTTTAAAAATAATGAATCCGAAGAGAAAAGTAAAAGGAGGCCTGTGGAGCAGGTCTGGGTGTGACTCCGGATCCCCCAACATCAGGTGCCACCACCAAAGATTCCTGCGTGTAGCCCATAGAACCCCAAAAGCAACGGGACGAGTTCTGGTCACATACTCCCTCAAAATGACATCCTGGCCTTCTTCTGGAACTCCCTCCCCTCTCAGACTCTCAAGGTTTCCTCCAGCGTGTCGGTTCCCACAGAGCAGACCTTTGGTCTGAGACCTGACAGTCCAGATGCCACGCATGCTGCCGCGTGGCGGCGGTGTCGCGGCTTGGGACAAGAGGAGGCCCCACGGTGCGGGCTGGGGCGCCAGGCACCGCGGGCGGGCGCTGAGGGTGGGGGTGACCCCCACCCCGGGCCGCCGCCGCGCTCCCAGAAAGGGGACAGAACAAGAGGCAAAAAAAAAAAAAAAAAAAAAGCAGCAGCCTGTGGCACCCGGTATTCCCAGGCGGTCTCCCATCCAAGTACTAACCGGGCCCGACCCTGCTTAGCTTCCGAGACCAGACGAGATCGGGGGCGTTCAGGGTGGTGTGGCCCTAGACGGCGGCGGAGGGCGCCCCTGCCCCGCTCAAGAAGCCGAGCCTCTCTGGGCTTCCCCGCCGCCGCCTCCCGCCCCAGGCCCCGCGCCGGGCCGGGCCGGTTGAGTTCGCCGGCCGGGTCCCGCGGGCTCCCAGGGACGGGGGTGATGGGCGGGGCGGGGCGGGGCAGGGCGGGGCGGGGGGCTGTCTCTGTATACACACACACACACACTCACACTCACTCACACTCACACAAGATGCGCCTCCACGGCTGGACTCGCCAAGGTGGAGCCCTCCCAGCCTCCCTCGTCTCCTCGCCCGGCCTCCTTCACCTACCCGCTGCCCACCCCCAGCGCGTCGCTGCCTGCCGCTGACTGCGCACGCGCGGGACGCTCGCCCTTTGACCCCAGCCAGGGGCCGCCCTCCCCCACAACCCCTTTCAGCTGCGCTCCCCCCCCTCGCCCTGTGGGTGGGCTGCCGCCTATTCCCCCGGGCCAGGGCTGGGGCACAGCCAGTGTATGGGGTGTCTCTCTCTGGGGATGTGTCCCATGGGTGGGGTGGGGTGGCGTGGTTTGGGGGGCGCTGAAGAAATCAGTCCCCTCCATCTCCTACCTCTGGAAAACGCCCAAGCCCGTGGAGAACTGCCGGCACCGCTTCGTGGGGGCCGGGACCCTCCTCCGTGTCCTCCTGTGGCCCAGTCCAAGGGGCCTGGGCCTGGCCGGGGCTGCATTGGACCCCGACCACCCTGGCGTGTGGACTCGCTAAAAATCGGCCATTAGATATTGGATTCCAGCTTCCTGGAGGTCATTTCACTAATGAGTGCACCGGAAAGAGTTTCCTAATCCATCTGTGAGGGTGGCAACTGAAAGAGAATTTGAAAGCTGACAGAATAGGCGAGGGAAGGCATAGGAGATTTCCACACCCAGCAAGGAAGACTTTCCCGAAATGGAAGAAAGAAACGAGCAAACAGAGACACCGGTAGCCCGCCCGGAAAAGAGTCTGCCCCTTAGAGAAAGCACCCTGACCAGGTTCACCCGTGGGTGGGTGGCGAGCTAGCGGCATTCAGAAGAGCGAGGCCCGCAGTCTGTGCGGAAGACACCTGCGCTCGGGTGTGTGTGGCGGCGCGATTCACAAGCAGCTCCAGATGTTAAACCAAGGAGAAGCCAGGGAGTTCCCAACGCCCCAGGTGTCCTCAGCCCACGACTGGCTGCTGTGGGAATGCGAAGCCCGGCTCCTTGTCTCAGAGCGGGGTTCCCAGGAGGATCAGGCTGAAGCTGGGACTCGGCCTCAAAGTGTCCCCTCGCATGGCCACCCCCTTCCCCTTCCTGCTCCTCTACTCCTGGTGCCCCTCCATCCAGGGGCCAGACCTTAAAGAGTCACCGCAAGAGAATCCTGGTCCCAAAGGAGCCTTCTGGGGGACCGGTGCTGAGAGAGGTTGTGGGCATGGCCTGCTGGGGCTCTGCCCGACCCAGGGCTGAGAGATGCCACCTCCCAGCTCTGGGTCCCTGCAGGAAGTGTTGGCAAGCACAGGGCCGGTCCTCCAAAGGCCCAGGTGCAGGGAGCCCAGGCCAAGCAGCCTGTGGAAGAGGCCACTTGCCGTGCCACCCCGGGAACAGGACTGCAGGCCCCGGCCCTTCCCACCTCCTCCTCCTCCTCCTCCTCCTCCTCCTCCTCCCCCCCGCCCCCCCCCACAGGGCACAGGGCTCAGAGACACCTCAGACTCTTGCTACCCGAAGTGCAAAGGGCATCAGTTGCTCCTCCAACCCCCCCGCCCAGCAGACCACGTTGTCCAGCCAGCCCCCGGGCCTCCCTGGGGTGCCCAGCACAAAAGTGCAGACACCCACCGGACCCTCAATCTCAGTTTTCGGATGTTTTTGCCACTCTAAGGACCCGCAGGCCAGCTGGGCCTTCGGGCAGGACAGAGAGCCCCGGAATCCGACGTGGAGAGCTGCGTGTACGTCCCCATCAGGAGGCGGTCCCCACCTCCGCGGCTCTCCCCTTGCGGGGAGGGGCAGCCCAGCCGGCAGCCAGCCGCAGGGCCTCAGGGAAGACACCAGGCTGGGCCCCCGCGGCACAGCGGGGGCACGTCCCCCGCACTCACGCGACTTAGGGACGGCTGCTGGAGACTGCTGCGGCCACCCTGCTGCCGGGTTTCTGGAGGGCTTCCTGGAAGCAGCGTCCACACCAAGCCCTTGGAAGGCCCAGGCGACGGAGGAGCCGGTCAGGCAGGGGCCGAGGACGGTGAGAGGCCGGGCGGGCGGGAAGGAGCATGTCAGGCAGGGGCAGAGGACGGTGACAGGCCGGGCGGGGAGGAGCCGGTCAGGCGGGGGCCCAGGACAGTGACGGGCCTGGCCGGGGAGGAGTGCGTCAGGCAGGGGCAGTGGAGACGGGCTGGGTAAGGGTTAGGGTGACAGTTAGGGCACAATTCACAATCGCAAAGACGTGGAAGCGACCCGAGTGCCCATCCATCCAGGAGTGCATGAATAAAATGTGGCGCGTGGACACCACGGAGTGCCATTCGGCTGTGAGGAGCAGCGGTGAGAGGGCGCCTCTCGTGTTCTCCTGGCCAGAGCTGGAACCCGTTCCAGTAGGCCAGGTATCCCAAGAATGGACACACGAGCACCACGTGAGCGCGCTCACCAGCAAATTGGTACGAACGGATGGACGCCTAAGTGGACAGAGAGGAATCACCTTCATCGGGTGGGTGTCGGGCGTGTGGGGGGAGGGGAGGGGCATACACATCCATTAGGCATGGGGTGGGTGCGCACCGACTGGGGGATGGGCGCACTTGAAGCTCTGACCCGAGGGGGGAGGCTTGGAGAGGGCAAGGCACCCGACCTTAACATTGGTACCCCCACAATACGCTGGAACAACATGAGAGGTATATGAATAAGAACACAGGGGGGGCCGGGCGCGGTGGCTCACGCCTGTAATCCTAGCTCTCTGGGAGGCCGAGGCGGGCGGATTGCTCCAGGTCAGGAGTTCGAAACCAGCCTGAGCAAGAGCGAGACCCCGTCTCTACTAAAAATAGAAAGAAATTAATTGGCCAACTAATATATATAGAAAAACACAGCCGGGCGTGGTGGTGCATGCCTGTAGTCCCAACTACTCGGGAGGCTGAGGCAGCAGGATTGCTTGAGCCCGGAGATTGAGGTTGCTGTGAGCTAGGCTGACGCCATGGCACTCACTCTAGCCTGGGCAGCAAAACGAGACTCTGTCTCAAAAAAAAAAAAAAAAAAGAACACAGGGGGGAGGGGGGCACGGGCAACACATGTCACCTGAATACTTGTACTCCCATCATCTGCTTGAAGAGAGAGAGAAAAGAAAATGCAATCCTAGAGGTAAGAGACACTTTTTAAAAATAATGAATCCGAAGAGAAAAGTAAAAGGAGGCCTGTGGAGCAGGTCTGGGTGTGACTCCGGATCCCCCAACATCAGGTGCCACCACCAAAGATTCCTGCGTGTAGCCCATAGAACCCCAAAAGCAACGGGACGAGTTCTGGTCACATACTCCCTCAAAATGACATCCTGGCCTTCTTCTGGAACTCCCTCCCCTCTCAGACTCTCAAGGTTTCCTCCAGCGTGTCGGTTCCCACAGAGCAGACCTTTGGTCTGAGACCTGACAGTCCAGATGCCACGCATGCTGCCGCGTGGCGGCGGTGTCGCGGCTTGGGACAAGAGGAGGCCCCACGGTGCGGGCTGGGGCGCCAGGCACCGCGGGCGGGCGCTGAGGGTGGGGGTGACCCCCACCCCGGGCCGCCGCCGCGCTCCCAGAAAGGGGACAGAACAAGAGGCAAAAAAAAAAAAAAAAAAAAAAGCAGCAGCCTGTGGCACCCGGTATTCCCAGGCGGTCTCCCATCCAAGTACTAACCGGGCCCGACCCTGCTTAGCTTCCGAGACCAGACGAGATCGGGGGCGTTCAGGGTGGTGTGGCCCTAGACGGCGGCGGAGGGCGCCCCTGCCCCGCTCAAGAAGCCGAGCCTCTCTGGGCTTCCCCGCCGCCGCCTCCCGCCCCAGGCCCCGCGCCGGGCCGGGCCGGTTGAGTTCGCCGGCCGGGTCCCGCGGGCTCCCAGGGACGGGGGTGATGGGCGGGGCGGGGCGGGGCGGGGCGGGGCGGGGGGCTGTCTCTGTATACACACACACACACACTCACACTCACTCACACTCACACAAGATGCGCCTCCACGGCTGGACTCGCCAAGGTGGAGCCCTCCCAGCCTCCCTCGTCTCCTCGCCCGGCCTCCTTCACCTACCCGCTGCCCACCCCCAGCGCGTCGCTGCCTGCCGCTGACTGCGCACGCGCGGGACGCTCGCCCTTTGACCCCAGCCAGGGGCCGCCCTCCCCCACAACCCCTTTCAGCTGCGCTCCCCCCCCTCGCCCTGTGGGTGGGCTGCCGCCTATTCCCCCGGGCCAGGGCTGGGGCACAGCCAGTGTATGGGGTGTCTCTCTCTGGGGATGTGTCCCATGGGTGGGGTGGGGTGGCGTGGTTTGGGGGGCGCTGAAGAAATCAGTCCCCTCCATCTCCTACCTCTGGAAAACGCCCAAGCCCGTGGAGAACTGCCGGCACCGCTTCGTGGGGGCCGGGACCCTCCTCCGTGTCCTCCTGTGGCCCAGTCCAAGGGGCCTGGGCCTGGCCGGGGCTGCATTGGACCCCGACCACCCTGGCGTGTGGACTCGCTAAAAATCGGCCATTAGATATTGGATTCCAGCTTCCTGGAGGTCATTTCACTAATGAGTGCACCGGAAAGAGTTTCCTAATCCATCTGTGAGGGTGGCAACTGAAAGAGAATTTGAAAGCTGACAGAATAGGCGAGGGAAGGCATAGGAGATTTCCACACCCAGCAAGGAAGACTTTCCCGAAATGGAAGAAAGAAACGAGCAAACAGAGACACCGGTAGCCCGCCCGGAAAAGAGTCTGCCCCTTAGAGAAAGCACCCTGACCAGGTTCACCCGTGGGTGGGTGGCGAGCTAGCGGCATTCAGAAGAGCGAGGCCCGCAGTCTGTGCGGAAGACACCTGCGCTCGGGTGTGTGTGGCGGCGCGATTCACAAGCAGCTCCAGATGTTAAACCAAGGAGAAGCCAGGGAGTTCCCAACGCCCCAGGTGTCCTCAGCCCACGACTGGCTGCTGTGGGAATGCGAAGCCCGGCTCCTTGTCTCAGAGCGGGGTTCCCAGGAGGATCAGGCTGAAGCTGGGACTCGGCCTCAAAGTGTCCCCTCGCATGGCCACCCCCTTCCCCTTCCTGCTCCTCTACTCCTGGTGCCCCTCCATCCAGGGGCCAGACCTTAAAGAGTCACCGGAAGAGAATCCTGGTCCCAAAGGAGCCTTCTGGGGGACCGGTGCTGAGAGAGGTTGTGGGCATGGCCTGCTGGGGCTCTGCCCGACCCAGGGCTGAGAGATGCCACCTCCCAGCTCTGGGTCCCTGCAGGAAGTGTTGGCAAGCACAGGGCCGGTCCTCCAAAGGCCCAGGTGCAGGGAGCCCAGGCCAAGCAGCCTGTGGAAGAGGCCACTTGCCGTGCCACCCCGGGAACAGGACTGCAGGCCCCGGCCCTTCCCACCTCCTCCTCCTCCTCCTCCTCCTCCTCCTCCTCCCCCCCGCCCCCCCCCACAGGGCACAGGGCTCAGAGACACCTCAGACTCTTGCTACCCGAAGTGCAAAGGGCATCAGTTGCTCCTCCAACCCCCCCGCCCAGCAGACCACGTTGTCCAGCCAGCCCCCGGGCCTCCCTGGGGTGCCCAGCACAAAAGTGCAGACACCCACCGGACCCTCAATCTCAGTTTTCGGATGTTTTTGCCACTCTAAGGACCCGCAGGCCAGCTGGGCCTTCGGGCAGGACAGAGAGCCCCGGAATCCGACGTGGAGAGCTGCGTGTACGTCCCCATCAGGAGGCGGTCCCCACCTCCGCGGCTCTCCCCTTGCGGGGAGGGGCAGCCCAGCCGGCAGCCAGCCGCAGGGCCTCAGGGAAGACACCAGGCTGGGCCCCCGCGGCACAGCGGGGGCACGTCCCCCGCACTCACGCGACTTAGGGACGGCTGCTGGAGACTGCTGCGGCCACCCTGCTGCCGGGTTTCTGGAGGGCTTCCTGGAAGCAGCGTCCACACCAAGCCCTTGGAAGGCCCAGGCGACGGAGGAGCCGGTCAGGCAGGGGCCGAGGACGGTGAGAGGCCGGGCGGGCGGGAAGGAGCATGTCAGGCAGGGGCAGAGGACGGTGACAGGCCGGGCGGGGAGGAGCCGGTCAGGCGGGGGCCCAGGACAGTGACGGGCCTGGCCGGGGAGGAGTGCGTCAGGCAGGGGCAGTGGAGACGGGCTGGGTAAGGGTTAGGGTGACAGTTAGGGCACAATTCACAATCGCAAAGACGTGGAAGCGACCCGAGTGCCCATCCATCCAGGAGTGCATGAATAAAATGTGGCGCGTGGACACCACGGAGTGCCATTCGGCTGTGAGGAGCAGCGGTGAGAGGGCGCCTCTCGTGTTCTCCTGGCCAGAGCTGGAACCCGTTCCAGTAGGCCAGGTATCCCAAGAATGGACACACGAGCACCACGTGAGCGCGCTCACCAGCAAATTGGTACGAACGGATGGACGCCTAAGTGGACAGAGAGGAATCACCTTCATCGGGTGGGTGTCGGGCGTGTGGGGGGAGGGGAGGGGCATACACATCCATTAGGCATGGGGTGGGTGCGCACCGACTGGGGGATGGGCGCACTTGAAGCTCTGACCCGAGGGGGGAGGCTTGGAGAGGGCAAGGCACCCGACCTTAACATTGGTACCCCCACAATACGCTGGAACAACATGAGAGGTATATGAATAAGAACACAGGGGGGGCCGGGCGCGGTGGCTCACGCCTGTAATCCTAGCTCTCTGGGAGGCCGAGGCGGGCGGATTGCTCCAGGTCAGGAGTTCGAAACCAGCCTGAGCAAGAGCGAGACCCCGTCTCTACTAAAAATAGAAAGAAATTAATTGGCCAACTAATATATATAGAAAAACACAGCCGGGCGTGGTGGTGCATGCCTGTAGTCCCAACTACTCGGGAGGCTGAGGCAGCAGGATTGCTTGAGCCCGGAGATTGAGGTTGCTGTGAGCTAGGCTGACGCCATGGCACTCACTCTAGCCTGGGCAGCAAAACGAGACTCTGTCTCAAAAAAAAAAAAAAAAAAGAACACAGGGGGGAGGGGGGCACGGGCAACACATGTCACCTGAATACTTGTACTCCCATCATCTGCTTGAAGAGAGAGAGAAAAGAAAATGCAATCCTAGAGGTAAGAGACACTTTTTAAAAATAATGAATCCGAAGAGAAAAGTAAAAGGAGGCCTGTGGAGCAGGTCTGGGTGTGACTCCGGATCCCCCAACATCAGGTGCCACCACCAAAGATTCCTGCGTGTAGCCCATAGAACCCCAAAAGCAACGGGACGAGTTCTGGTCACATACTCCCTCAAAATGACATCCTGGCCTTCTTCTGGAACTCCCTCCCCTCTCAGACTCTCAAGGTTTCCTCCAGCGTGTCGGTTCCCACAGAGCAGACCTTTGGTCTGAGACCTGACAGTCCAGATGCCACGCATGCTGCCGCGTGGCGGCGGTGTCGCGGCTTGGGACAAGAGGAGGCCCCACGGTGCGGGCTGGGGCGCCAGGCACCGCGGGCGGGCGCTGAGGGTGGGGGTGACCCCCACCCCGGGCCGCCGCCGCGCTCCCAGAAAGGGGACAGAACAAGAGGCAAAAAAAAAAAAAAAAAAAAAGCAGCAGCCTGTGGCACCCGGTATTCCCAGGCGGTCTCCCATCCAAGTACTAACCGGGCCCGACCCTGCTTAGCTTCCGAGACCAGACGAGATCGGGGGCGTTCAGGGTGGTGTGGCCCTAGACGGCGGCGGAGGGCGCCCCTGCCCCGCTCAAGAAGCCGAGCCTCTCTGGGCTTCCCCGCCGCCGCCTCCCGCCCCAGGCCCCGCGCCGGGCCGGGCCGGTTGAGTTCGCCGGCCGGGTCCCGCGGGCTCCCAGGGACGGGGGTGATGGGCGGGGCGGGGCGGGGCGGGGCGGGGCGGGGGGCTGTCTCTGTATACACACACACACACACTCACACTCACTCACACTCACACAAGATGCGCCTCCACGGCTGGACTCGCCAAGGTGGAGCCCTCCCAGCCTCCCTCGTCTCCTCGCCCGGCCTCCTTCACCTACCCGCTGCCCACCCCCAGCGCGTCGCTGCCTGCCGCTGACTGCGCACGCGCGGGACGCTCGCCCTTTGACCCCAGCCAGGGGCCGCCCTCCCCCACAACCCCTTTCAGCTGCGCCCCCCCCCTCGCCCTGTGGGTGGGCTGCCGCCTATTCCCCCGGGCCAGGGCTGGGGCACAGCCAGTGTATGGGGCGTCTCTCTCTGGGGATGTGTCCCATGGGTGGGGTGGGGTGGCGTGGTTTGGGGGGCGCTGAAGAAATCAGTCCCCTCCATCTCCTACCTCTGGAAAACGCCCAAGCCCGTGGAGAACTGCCGGCACCGCTTCGTGGGGGCCGGGACCCTCCTCCGTGTCCTCCTGTGGCCCAGTCCAAGGGGCCTGGGCCTGGCCGGGGCTGCATTGGACCCCGACCACCCTGGCGTGTGGACTCGCTAAAAATCGGCCATTAGATATTGGATTCCAGCTTCCTGGAGGTCATTTCACTAATGAGTGCACCGGAAAGAGTTTCCTAATCCATCTGTGAGGGTGGCAACTGAAAGAGAATTTGAAAGCTGACAGAATAGGCGAGGGAAGGCATAGGAGATTTCCACACCCAGCAAGGAAGACTTTCCCGAAATGGAAGAAAGAAACGAGCAAACAGAGACACCGGTAGCCCGCCCGGAAAAGAGTCTGCCCCTTAGAGAAAGCACCCTGACCAGGTTCACCCGTGGGTGGGTGGCGAGCTAGCGGCATTCAGAAGAGCGAGGCCCGCAGTCTGTGCGGAAGACACCTGCGCTCGGGTGTGTGTGGCGGCGCGATTCACAAGCAGCTCCAGATGTTAAACCAAGGAGAAGCCAGGGAGTTCCCAACGCCCCAGGTGTCCTCAGCCCACGACTGGCTGCTGTGGGAATGCGAAGCCCGGCTCCTTGTCTCAGAGCGGGGTTCCCAGGAGGATCAGGCTGAAGCTGGGACTCGGCCTCAAAGTGTCCCCTCGCATGGCCACCCCCTTCCCCTTCCTGCTCCTCTACTCCTGGTGCCCCTCCATCCAGGGGCCAGACCTTAAAGAGTCACCGGAAGAGAATCCTGGTCCCAAAGGAGCCTTCTGGGGGACCGGTGCTGAGAGAGGTTGTGGGCATGGCCTGCTGGGGCTCTGCCCGACCCAGGGCTGAGAGATGCCACCTCCCAGCTCTGGGTCCCTGCAGGAAGTGTTGGCAAGCACAGGGCCGGTCCTCCAAAGGCCCAGGTGCAGGGAGCCCAGGCCAAGCAGCCTGTGGAAGAGGCCACTTGCCGTGCCACCCCGGGAACAGGACTGCAGGCCCCGGCCCTTCCCACCTCCTCCTCCTCCTCCTCCTCCTCCTCCTCCTCCCCCCCGCCCCCCCCCCACAGGGCACAGGGCTCAGAGACACCTCAGACTCTTGCTACCCGAAGTGCAAAGGGCATCAGTTGCTCCTCCAACCCCCCCGCCCAGCAGACCACGTTGTCCAGCCAGCCCCCGGGCCTCCCTGGGGTGCCCAGCACAAAAGTGCAGACACCCACCGGACCCTCAATCTCAGTTTTCGGATGTTTTTGCCACTCTAAGGACCCGCAGGCCAGCTGGGCCTTCGGGCAGGACAGAGAGCCCCGGAATCCGACGTGGAGAGCTGCGTGTACGTCCCCATCAGGAGGCGGTCCCCACCTCCGCGGCTCTCCCCTTGCGGGGAGGGGCAGCCCAGCCGGCAGCCAGCCGCAGGGCCTCAGGGAAGACACCAGGCTGGGCCCCCGCGGCACAGCGGGGGCACGTCCCCCGCACTCACGCGACTTAGGGACGGCTGCTGGAGACTGCTGCGGCCACCCTGCTGCCGGGTTTCTGGAGGGCTTCCTGGAAGCAGCGTCCACACCAAGCCCTTGGAAGGCCCAGGCGACGGAGGAGCCGGTCAGGCAGGGGCCGAGGACGGTGAGAGGCCGGGCGGGCGGGAAGGAGCATGTCAGGCAGGGGCAGAGGACGGTGACAGGCCGGGCGGGGAGGAGCCGGTCAGGCGGGGGCCCAGGACAGTGACGGGCCTGGCCGGGGAGGAGTGCGTCAGGCAGGGGCAGTGGAGACGGGCTGGGTAAGGGTTAGGGTGACAGTTAGGGCACAATTCACAATCGCAAAGACGTGGAAGCGACCCGAGTGCCCATCCATCCAGGAGTGCATGAATAAAATGTGGCGCGTGGACACCACGGAGTGCCATTCGGCTGTGAGGAGCAGCGGTGAGAGGGCGCCTCTCGTGTTCTCCTGGCCAGAGCTGGAACCCGTTCCAGTAGGCCAGGTATCCCAAGAATGGACACACGAGCACCACGTGAGCGCGCTCACCAGCAAATTGGTACGAACGGATGGACGCCTAAGTGGACAGAGAGGAATCACCTTCATCGGGTGGGTGTCGGGCGTGTGGGGGGAGGGGAGGGGCATACACATCCATTAGGCATGGGGTGGGTGCGCACCGACTGGGGGATGGGCGCACTTGAAGCTCTGACCCGAGGGGGGAGGCTTGGAGAGGGCAAGGCACCCGACCTTAACATTGGTACCCCCACAATACGCTGGAACAACATGAGAGGTATATGAATAAGAACACAGGGGGGGCCGGGCGCGGTGGCTCACGCCTGTAATCCTAGCTCTCTGGGAGGCCGAGGCGGGCGGATTGCTCCAGGTCAGGAGTTCGAAACCAGCCTGAGCAAGAGCGAGACCCCGTCTCTACTAAAAATAGAAAGAAATTAATTGGCCAACTAATATATATAGAAAAACACAGCCGGGCGTGGTGGTGCATGCCTGTAGTCCCAACTACTCGGGAGGCTGAGGCAGCAGGATTGCTTGAGCCCGGAGATTGAGGTTGCTGTGAGCTAGGCTGACGCCATGGCACTCACTCTAGCCTGGGCAGCAAAACGAGACTCTGTCTCAAAAAAAAAAAAAAAAAAGAACACAGGGGGGAGGGGGGCACGGGCAACACATGTCACCTGAATACTTGTACTCCCATCATCTGCTTGAAGAGAGAGAGAAAAGAAAATGCAATCCTAGAGGTAAGAGACACTTTTTAAAAATAATGAATCCGAAGAGAAAAGTAAAAGGAGGCCTGTGGAGCAGGTCTGGGTGTGACTCCGGATCCCCCAACATCAGGTGCCACCACCAAAGATTCCTGCGTGTAGCCCATAGAACCCCAAAAGCAACGGGACGAGTTCTGGTCACATACTCCCTCAAAATGACATCCTGGCCTTCTTCTGGAACTCCCTCCCCTCTCAGACTCTCAAGGTTTCCTCCAGCGTGTCGGTTCCCACAGAGCAGACCTTTGGTCTGAGACCTGACAGTCCAGATGCCACGCATGCTGCCGCGTGGCGGCGGTGTCGCGGCTTGGGACAAGAGGAGGCCCCACGGTGCGGGCTGGGGCGCCAGGCACCGCGGGCGGGCGCTGAGGGTGGGGGTGACCCCCACCCCGGGCCGCCGCCGCGCTCCCAGAAAGGGGACAGAACAAGAGGCAAAAAAAAAAAAAAAAAAAAAGCAGCAGCCTGTGGCACCCGGTATTCCCAGGCGGTCTCCCATCCAAGTACTAACCGGGCCCGACCCTGCTTAGCTTCCGAGACCAGACGAGATCGGGGGCGTTCAGGGTGGTGTGGCCCTAGACGGCGGCGGAGGGCGCCCCTGCCCCGCTCAAGAAGCCGAGCCTCTCTGGGCTTCCCCGCCGCCGCCTCCCGCCCCAGGCCCCGCGCCGGGCCGGGCCGGTTGAGTTCGCCGGCCGGGTCCCGCGGGCTCCCAGGGACGGGGGTGATGGGCGGGGCGGGGCGGGGCGGGGCGGGGCGGGGGGCTGTCTCTGTATACACACACACACACACTCACACTCACTCACACTCACACAAGATGCGCCTCCACGGCTGGACTCGCCAAGGTGGAGCCCTCCCAGCCTCCCTCGTCTCCTCGCCCGGCCTCCTTCACCTACCCGCTGCCCACCCCCAGCGCGTCGCTGCCTGCCGCTGACTGCGCACGCGCGGGACGCTCGCCCTTTGACCCCAGCCAGGGGCCGCCCTCCCCCACAACCCCTTTCAGCTGCGCCCCCCCCCTCGCCCTGTGGGTGGGCTGCCGCCTATTCCCCCGGGCCAGGGCTGGGGCACAGCCAGTGTATGGGGCGTCTCTCTCTGGGGATGTGTCCCATGGGTGGGGTGGGGTGGCGTGGTTTGGGGGGCGCTGAAGAAATCAGTCCCCTCCATCTCCTACCTCTGGAAAACGCCCAAGCCCGTGGAGAACTGCCGGCACCGCTTCGTGGGGGCCGGGACCCTCCTCCGTGTCCTCCTGTGGCCCAGTCCAAGGGGCCTGGGCCTGGCCGGGGCTGCATTGGACCCCGACCACCCTGGCGTGTGGACTCGCTAAAAATCGGCCATTAGATATTGGATTCCAGCTTCCTGGAGGTCATTTCACTAATGAGTGCACCGGAAAGAGTTTCCTAATCCATCTGTGAGGGTGGCAACTGAAAGAGAATTTGAAAGCTGACAGAATAGGCGAGGGAAGGCATAGGAGATTTCCACACCCAGCAAGGAAGACTTTCCCGAAATGGAAGAAAGAAACGAGCAAACAGAGACACCGGTAGCCCGCCCGGAAAAGAGTCTGCCCCTTAGAGAAAGCACCCTGACCAGGTTCACCCGTGGGTGGGTGGCGAGCTAGCGGCATTCAGAAGAGCGAGGCCCGCAGTCTGTGCGGAAGACACCTGCGCTCGGGTGTGTGTGGCGGCGCGATTCACAAGCAGCTCCAGATGTTAAACCAAGGAGAAGCCAGGGAGTTCCCAACGCCCCAGGTGTCCTCAGCCCACGACTGGCTGCTGTGGGAATGCGAAGCCCGGCTCCTTGTCTCAGAGCGGGGTTCCCAGGAGGATCAGGCTGAAGCTGGGACTCGGCCTCAAAGTGTCCCCTCGCATGGCCACCCCCTTCCCCTTCCTGCTCCTCTACTCCTGGTGCCCCTCCATCCAGGGGCCAGACCTTAAAGAGTCACCGCAAGAGAATCCTGGTCCCAAAGGAGCCTTCTGGGGGACCGGTGCTGAGAGAGGTTGTGGGCATGGCCTGCTGGGGCTCTGCCCGACCCAGGGCTGAGAGATGCCACCTCCCAGCTCTGGGTCCCTGCAGGAAGTGTTGGCAAGCACAGGGCCGGTCCTCCAAAGGCCCAGGTGCAGGGAGCCCAGGCCAAGCAGCCTGTGGAAGAGGCCACTTGCCGTGCCACCCCGGGAACAGGACTGCAGGCCCCGGCCCTTCCCACCTCCTCCTCCTCCTCCTCCTCCTCCTCCTCCTCCTCCTCCTCCCCCCCGCCCCCCCCCACAGGGCACAGGGCTCAGAGACACCTCAGACTCTTGCTACCCGAAGTGCAAAGGGCATCAGTTGCTCCTCCAACCCCCCCGCCCAGCAGACCACGTTGTCCAGCCAGCCCCCGGGCCTCCCTGGGGTGCCCAGCACAAAAGTGCAGACACCCACCGGACCCTCAATCTCAGTTTTCGGATGTTTTTGCCACTCTAAGGACCCGCAGGCCAGCTGGGCCTTCGGGCAGGACAGAGAGCCCCGGAATCCGACGTGGAGAGCTGCGTGTACGTCCCCATCAGGAGGCGGTCCCCACCTCCGCGGCTCTCCCCTTGCGGGGAGGGGCAGCCCAGCCGGCAGCCAGCCGCAGGGCCTCAGGGAAGACACCAGGCTGGGCCCCCGCGGCACAGCGGGGGCACGTCCCCCGCACTCACGCGACTTAGGGACGGCTGCTGGAGACTGCTGCGGCCACCCTGCTGCCGGGTTTCTGGAGGGCTTCCTGGAAGCAGCGTCCACACCAAGCCCTTGGAAGGCCCAGGCGACGGAGGAGCCGGTCAGGCAGGGGCCGAGGACGGTGAGAGGCCGGGCGGGCGGGAAGGAGCATGTCAGGCAGGGGCAGAGGACGGTGACAGGCCGGGCGGGGAGGAGCCGGTCAGGCGGGGGCCCAGGACAGTGACGGGCCTGGCCGGGGAGGAGTGCGTCAGGCAGGGGCAGTGGAGACGGGCTGGGTAAGGGTTAGGGTGACAGTTAGGGCACAATTCACAATCGCAAAGACGTGGAAGCGACCCGAGTGCCCATCCATCCAGGAGTGCATGAATAAAATGTGGCGCGTGGACACCACGGAGTGCCATTCGGCTGTGAGGAGCAGCGGTGAGAGGGCGCCTCTCGTGTTCTCCTGGCCAGAGCTGGAACCCGTTCCAGTAGGCCAGGTATCCCAAGAATGGACACACGAGCACCACGTGAGCGCGCTCACCAGCAAATTGGTACGAACGGATGGACGCCTAAGTGGACAGAGAGGAATCACCTTCATCGGGTGGGTGTCGGGCGTGTGGGGGGAGGGGAGGGGCATACACATCCATTAGGCATGGGGTGGGTGCGCACCGACTGGGGGATGGGCGCACTTGAAGCTCTGACCCGAGGGGGGAGGCTTGGAGAGGGCAAGGCACCCGACCTTAACATTGGTACCCCCACAATACGCTGGAACAACATGAGAGGTATATGAATAAGAACACAGGGGGGGCCGGGCGCGGTGGCTCACGCCTGTAATCCTAGCTCTCTGGGAGGCCGAGGCGGGCGGATTGCTCCAGGTCAGGAGTTCGAAACCAGCCTGAGCAAGAGCGAGACCCCGTCTCTACTAAAAATAGAAAGAAATTAATTGGCCAACTAATATATATAGAAAAACACAGCCGGGCGTGGTGGTGCATGCCTGTAGTCCCAACTACTCGGGAGGCTGAGGCAGCAGGATTGCTTGAGCCCGGAGATTGAGGTTGCTGTGAGCTAGGCTGACGCCATGGCACTCACTCTAGCCTGGGCAGCAAAACGAGACTCTGTCTCAAAAAAAAAAAAAAAAAGAACACAGGGGGGAGGGGGGCACGGGCAACACATGTCACCTGAATACTTGTACTCCCATCATCTGCTTGAAGAGAGAGAGAAAAGAAAATGCAATCCTAGAGGTAAGAGACACTTTTTAAAAATAATGAATCCGAAGAGAAAAGTAAAAGGAGGCCTGTGGAGCAGGTCTGGGTGTGACTCCGGATCCCCCAACATCAGGTGCCACCACCAAAGATTCCTGCGTGTAGCCCATAGAACCCCAAAAGCAACGGGACGAGTTCTGGTCACATACTCCCTCAAAATGACATCCTGGCCTTCTTCTGGAACTCCCTCCCCTCTCAGACTCTCAAGGTTTCCTCCAGCGTGTCGGTTCCCACAGAGCAGACCTTTGGTCTGAGACCTGACAGTCCAGATGCCACGCATGCTGCCGCGTGGCGGCGGTGTCGCGGCTTGGGACAAGAGGAGGCCCCACGGTGCGGGCTGGGGCGCCAGGCACCGCGGGCGGGCGCTGAGGGTGGGGGTGACCCCCACCCCGGGCCGCCGCCGCGCTCCCAGAAAGGGGACAGAACAAGAGGCAAAAAAAAAAAAAAAAAAAAGCAGCAGCCTGTGGCACCCGGTATTCCCAGGCGGTCTCCCATCCAAGTACTAACCGGGCCCGACCCTGCTTAGCTTCCGAGACCAGACGAGATCGGGGGCGTTCAGGGTGGTGTGGCCCTAGACGGCGGCGGAGGGCGCCCCTGCCCCGCTCAAGAAGCCGAGCCTCTCTGGGCTTCCCCGCCGCCGCCTCCCGCCCCAGGCCCCGCGCCGGGCCGGGCCGGTTGAGTTCGCCGGCCGGGTCCCGCGGGCTCCCAGGGACGGGGGTGATGGGCGGGGCGGGGCGGGGCAGGGCGGGGCGGGGGGCTGTCTCTGTATACACACACACACACACTCACACTCACTCACACTCACACAAGATGCGCCTCCACGGCTGGACTCGCCAAGGTGGAGCCCTCCCAGCCTCCCTCGTCTCCTCGCCCGGCCTCCTTCACCTACCCGCTGCCCACCCCCAGCGCGTCGCTGCCTGCCGCTGACTGCGCACGCGCGGGACGCTCGCCCTTTGACCCCAGCCAGGGGCCGCCCTCCCCCACAACCCCTTTCAGCTGCGCTCCCCCCCCTCGCCCTGTGGGTGGGCTGCCGCCTATTCCCCCGGGCCAGGGCTGGGGCACAGCCAGTGTATGGGGTGTCTCTCTCTGGGGATGTGTCCCATGGGTGGGGTGGGGTGGCGTGGTTTGGGGGGCGCTGAAGAAATCAGTCCCCTCCATCTCCTACCTCTGGAAAACGCCCAAGCCCGTGGAGAACTGCCGGCACCGCTTCGTGGGGGCCGGGACCCTCCTCCGTGTCCTCCTGTGGCCCAGTCCAAGGGGCCTGGGCCTGGCCGGGGCTGCATTGGACCCCGACCACCCTGGCGTGTGGACTCGCTAAAAATCGGCCATTAGATATTGGATTCCAGCTTCCTGGAGGTCATTTCACTAATGAGTGCACCGGAAAGAGTTTCCTAATCCATCTGTGAGGGTGGCAACTGAAAGAGAATTTGAAAGCTGACAGAATAGGCGAGGGAAGGCATAGGAGATTTCCACACCCAGCAAGGAAGACTTTCCCGAAATGGAAGAAAGAAACGAGCAAACAGAGACACCGGTAGCCCGCCCGGAAAAGAGTCTGCCCCTTAGAGAAAGCACCCTGACCAGGTTCACCCGTGGGTGGGTGGCGAGCTAGCGGCATTCAGAAGAGCGAGGCCCGCAGTCTGTGCGGAAGACACCTGCGCTCGGGTGTGTGTGGCGGCGCGATTCACAAGCAGCTCCAGATGTTAAACCAAGGAGAAGCCAGGGAGTTCCCAACGCCCCAGGTGTCCTCAGCCCACGACTGGCTGCTGTGGGAATGCGAAGCCCGGCTCCTTGTCTCAGAGCGGGGTTCCCAGGAGGATCAGGCTGAAGCTGGGACTCGGCCTCAAAGTGTCCCCTCGCATGGCCACCCCCTTCCCCTTCCTGCTCCTCTACTCCTGGTGCCCCTCCATCCAGGGGCCAGACCTTAAAGAGTCACCGCAAGAGAATCCTGGTCCCAAAGGAGCCTTCTGGGGGACCGGTGCTGAGAGAGGTTGTGGGCATGGCCTGCTGGGGCTCTGCCCGACCCAGGGCTGAGAGATGCCACCTCCCAGCTCTGGGTCCCTGCAGGAAGTGTTGGCAAGCACAGGGCCGGTCCTCCAAAGGCCCAGGTGCAGGGAGCCCAGGCCAAGCAGCCTGTGGAAGAGGCCACTTGCCGTGCCACCCCGGGAACAGGACTGCAGGCCCCGGCCCTTCCCACCTCCTCCTCCTCCTCCTCCTCCTCCTCCTCCTCCCCCCCGCCCCCCCCCACAGGGCACAGGGCTCAGAGACACCTCAGACTCTTGCTACCCGAAGTGCAAAGGGCATCAGTTGCTCCTCCAACCCCCCCGCCCAGCAGACCACGTTGTCCAGCCAGCCCCCGGGCCTCCCTGGGGTGCCCAGCACAAAAGTGCAGACACCCACCGGACCCTCAATCTCAGTTTTCGGATGTTTTTGCCACTCTAAGGACCCGCAGGCCAGCTGGGCCTTCGGGCAGGACAGAGAGCCCCGGAATCCGACGTGGAGAGCTGCGTGTACGTCCCCATCAGGAGGCGGTCCCCACCTCCGCGGCTCTCCCCTTGCGGGGAGGGGCAGCCCAGCCGGCAGCCAGCCGCAGGGCCTCAGGGAAGACACCAGGCTGGGCCCCCGCGGCACAGCGGGGGCACGTCCCCCGCACTCACGCGACTTAGGGACGGCTGCTGGAGACTGCTGCGGCCACCCTGCTGCCGGGTTTCTGGAGGGCTTCCTGGAAGCAGCGTCCACACCAAGCCCTTGGAAGGCCCAGGCGACGGAGGAGCCGGTCAGGCAGGGGCCGAGGACGGTGAGAGGCCGGGCGGGCGGGAAGGAGCATGTCAGGCAGGGGCAGAGGACGGTGACAGGCCGGGCGGGGAGGAGCCGGTCAGGCGGGGGCCCAGGACAGTGACGGGCCTGGCCGGGGAGGAGTGCGTCAGGCAGGGGCAGTGGAGACGGGCTGGGTAAGGGTTAGGGTGACAGTTAGGGCACAATTCACAATCGCAAAGACGTGGAAGCGACCCGAGTGCCCATCCATCCAGGAGTGCATGAATAAAATGTGGCGCGTGGACACCACGGAGTGCCATTCGGCTGTGAGGAGCAGCGGTGAGAGGGCGCCTCTCGTGTTCTCCTGGCCAGAGCTGGAACCCGTTCCAGTAGGCCAGGTATCCCAAGAATGGACACACGAGCACCACGTGAGCGCGCTCACCAGCAAATTGGTACGAACGGATGGACGCCTAAGTGGACAGAGAGGAATCACCTTCATCGGGTGGGTGTCGGGCGTGTGGGGGGAGGGGAGGGGCATACACATCCATTAGGCATGGGGTGGGTGCGCACCGACTGGGGGATGGGCGCACTTGAAGCTCTGACCCGAGGGGGGAGGCTTGGAGAGGGCAAGGCACCCGACCTTAACATTGGTACCCCCACAATACGCTGGAACAACATGAGAGGTATATGAATAAGAACACAGGGGGGGCCGGGCGCGGTGGCTCACGCCTGTAATCCTAGCTCTCTGGGAGGCCGAGGCGGGCGGATTGCTCCAGGTCAGGAGTTCGAAACCAGCCTGAGCAAGAGCGAGACCCCGTCTCTACTAAAAATAGAAAGAAATTAATTGGCCAACTAATATATATAGAAAAACACAGCCGGGCGTGGTGGTGCATGCCTGTAGTCCCAACTACTCGGGAGGCTGAGGCAGCAGGATTGCTTGAGCCCGGAGATTGAGGTTGCTGTGAGCTAGGCTGACGCCATGGCACTCACTCTAGCCTGGGCAGCAAAACGAGACTCTGTCTCAAAAAAAAAAAAAAAAAAGAACACAGGGGGGAGGGGGGCACGGGCAACACATGTCACCTGAATACTTGTACTCCCATCATCTGCTTGAAGAGAGAGAGAAAAGAAAATGCAATCCTAGAGGTAAGAGACAC
Organism: Microcebus murinus; assembly: GCF_040939455.1. Lineage (NCBI taxonomy): Eukaryota > Metazoa > Chordata > Mammalia > Primates > Cheirogaleidae > Microcebus > Microcebus murinus. The sequence continues at coordinate 804,374 of NW_027438953.1, forward strand.
TTTTTAAAAATAATGAATCCGAAGAGAAAAGTAAAAGGAGGCCTGTGGAGCAGGTCTGGGTGTGACTCCGGATCCCCCAACATCAGGTGCCACCACCAAAGATTCCTGCGTGTAGCCCATAGAACCCCAAAAGCAACGGGACGAGTTCTGGTCACATACTCCCTCAAAATGACATCCTGGCCTTCTTCTGGAACTCCCTCCCCTCTCAGACTCTCAAGGTTTCCTCCAGCGTGTCGGTTCCCACAGAGCAGACCTTTGGTCTGAGACCTGACAGTCCAGATGCCACGCATGCTGCCGCGTGGCGGTGGTGTCGCGGCTTGGGACAAGAGGAGGCCCCACGGTGCGGGCTGGGGCGCCAGGCACCGCGGGCGGGCGCTGAGGGTGGGGGTGACCCCCACCCCGGGCCGCCGCCGCACTCCCAGAAAGGGGACAGAACAAGAGGCAAAAAAAAAAAAAAAAAAAAAGCAGCAGCCTGTGGCACCCGGTATTCCCAGGCGGTCTCCCATCCAAGTACTAACCGGGCCCGACCCTGCTTAGCTTCCGAGACCAGACGAGATCGGGGGCGTTCAGGGTGGTGTGGCCCTAGACGGCGGCGGAGGGCGCCCCTGCCCCGCTCAAGAAGCCGAGCCTCTCTGGGCTTCCCCGCCGCCGCCTCCCGCCCCAGGCCCCGCGCCGGGCCGGGCCGGTTGAGTTCGCCGGCCGGGTCCCGAGGGCTCCCAGGGACGGGGGTGATGGGCGGGGCGGGGCGGGGCGGGGGGCTGTCTCTGTATACACACACACACACACTCACACTCACTCACACTCACACAAGATGCACCTCCACGGCTGGACTCGCCAAGGTGGAGCCCTCCCAGCCTCCCTCGTCTCCTCGCCCGGCCTCCTTCACCTACCCGCTGCCCACCCCCAGCGCGTCGCTGCCTGCCGCTGACTGCGCACGCGCGCTCGCCCTTTGACCCCAGCCAGGGGCCGCCCTCCCCCACAACCCCTTTCAGCTGCGCCCCCCCCTCGCCCTGTGGGTGGGCTGCCGCCTATTCCCCCGGGCCAGGGCTGGGGCACAGCCAGTGTATGGGGCGTCTCTCTCTGGGGATGTGTCCCATGGGTGGGGTGGGGTGGCGTGGTTTGGGGGGCGCTGAAGAAATCAGTCCCCTCCATCTCCTACCTCTGGAAAACGCCCAAGCCCGTGGAGAACTGCCGGCACCGCTTCGTGGGGGCCGGGACCCTCCTCCGTGTCCTCCTGTGGCCCAGTCCAAGGGGCCTGGGCCTGGCCGGGGCTGCATTGGACCCCGACCACCCTGGCGTGTGGACTCGCTAAAAATCGGCCATTAGATATTGGATTCCAGCTTCCTGGAGGTCATTTCACTAATGAGTGCACCGGAAAGAGTTTCCTAATCCATCTGTGAGGGTGGCAACTGAAAGAGAATTTGAAAGCTGACAGAATAGGCGAGGGAAGGCATAGGAGATTTCCACACCCAGCAAGGAAGACTTTCCCGAAATGGAAGAAAGAAACGAGCAAACAGAGACACCGGTAGCCCGCCCGGAAAAGAGTCTGCCCCTTAGAGAAAGCACCCTGACCAGGTTCACCCGTGGGTGGGTGGCGAGCTAGCGGCATTCAGAAGAGCGAGGCCCGCAGTCTGTGCGGAAGACACCTGCGCTCGGGTGTGTGTGGCGGCGCGATTCACAAGCAGCTCCAGATGTTAAACCAAGGAGAAGCCAGGGAGTTCCCAACGCCCCAGGTGTCCTCAGCCCACGACTGGCTGCTGTGGGAATGCGAAGCCCGGCTCCTTGTCTCAGAGCGGGGTTCCCAGGAGGATCAGGCTGAAGCTGGGACTCGGCCTCAAAGTGTCCCCTCGCATGGCCACCCCCTTCCCCTTCCTGCTCCTCTACTCCTGGTGCCCCTCCATCCAGGGGCCAGACCTTAAAGAGTCACCGCAAGAGAATCCTGGTCCCAAAGGAGCCTTCTGGGGGACCGGTGCTGAGAGAGGTTGTGGGCATGGCCTGCTGGGGCTCTGCCCGACCCAGGGCTGAGAGATGCCACCTCCCAGCTCTGGGTCCCTGCAGGAAGTGTTGGCAAGCACAGGGCCGGTCCTCCAAAGGCCCAGGTGCAGGGAGCCCAGGCCAAGCAGCCTGTGGAAGAGGCCACTTGCCGTGCCACCCCGGGAACAGGACTGCAGGCCCCGGCCCTTCCCACCTCCTCCTCCTCCTCCTCCTCCTCCTCCTCCTCCCCCCCGCCCCCCCCCACAGGGCACAGGGCTCAGAGACACCTCAGACTCTTGCTACCCGAAGTGCAAAGGGCATCAGTTGCTCCTCCAACCCCCCCGCCCAGCAGACCACGTTGTCCAGCCAGCCCCCGGGCCTCCCTGGGGTGCCCAGCACAAAAGTGCAGACACCCACCGGACCCTCAATCTCAGTTTTCGGATGTTTTTGCCACTCTAAGGACCCGCAGGCCAGCTGGGCCTTCGGGCAGGACAGAGAGCCCCGGAATCCGACGTGGAGAGCTGCGTGTACGTCCCCATCAGGAGGCGGTCCCCACCTCCGCGGCTCTCCCCTTGCGGGGAGGGGCAGCCCAGCCGGCAGCCAGCCGCAGGGCCTCAGGGAAGACACCAGGCTGGGCCCCCGCGGCACAGCGGGGGCACGTCCCCCGCACTCACGCGACTTAGGGACGGCTGCTGGAGACTGCTGCGGCCACCCTGCTGCCGGGTTTCTGGAGGGCTTCCTGGAAGCAGCGTCCACACCAAGCCCTTGGAAGGCCCAGGCGACGGAGGAGCCGGTCAGGCAGGGGCCGAGGACGGTGAGAGGCCGGGCGGGCGGGAAGGAGCATGTCAGGCAGGGGCAGAGGACGGTGACAGGCCGGGCGGGGAGGAGCCGGTCAGGCGGGGGCCCAGGACAGTGACGGGCCTGGCCGGGGAGGAGTGCGTCAGGCAGGGGCAGTGGAGACGGGCTGGGTAAGGGTTAGGGTGACAGTTAGGGCACAATTCACAATCGCAAAGACGTGGAAGCGACCCGAGTGCCCATCCATCCAGGAGTGCATGAATAAAATGTGGCGCGTGGACACCACGGAGTGCCATTCGGCTGTGAGGAGCAGCGGTGAGAGGGCGCCTCTCGTGTTCTCCTGGCCAGAGCTGGAACCCGTTCCAGTAGGCCAGGTATCCCAAGAATGGACACACGAGCACCACGTGAGCGCGCTCACCAGCAAATTGGTACGAACGGATGGACGCCTAAGTGGACAGAGAGGAATCACCTTCATCGGGTGGGTGTCGGGCGTGTGGGGGGAGGGGAGGGGCATACACATCCATTAGGCATGGGGTGGGTGCGCACCGACTGGGGGATGGGCGCACTTGAAGCTCTGACCCGAGGGGGGAGGCTTGGAGAGGGCAAGGCACCCGACCTTAACATTGGTACCCCCACAATACGCTGGAACAACATGAGAGGTATATGAATAAGAACACAGGGGGGGCCGGGCGCGGTGGCTCACGCCTGTAATCCTAGCTCTCTGGGAGGCCGAGGCGGGCGGATTGCTCCAGGTCAGGAGTTCGAAACCAGCCTGAGCAAGAGCGAGACCCCGTCTCTACTAAAAATAGAAAGAAATTAATTGGCCAACTAATATATATAGAAAAACACAGCCGGGCGTGGTGGTGCATGCCTGTAGTCCCAACTACTCGGGAGGCTGAGGCAGCAGGATTGCTTGAGCCCGGAGATTGAGGTTGCTGTGAGCTAGGCTGACGCCATGGCACTCACTCTAGCCTGGGCAGCAAAACGAGACTCTGTCTCAAAAAAAAAAAAAAAAAAAGAACACAGGGGGGAGGGGGGCACGGGCAACACATGTCACCTGAATACTTGTACTCCCATCATCTGCTTGAAGAGAGAGAGAAAAGAAAATGCAATCCTAGAGGTAAGAGACACTTTTTAAAAATAATGAATCCGAAGAGAAAAGTAAAAGGAGGCCTGTGGAGCAGGTCTGGGTGTGACTCCGGATCCCCCAACATCAGGTGCCACCACCAAAGATTCCTGCGTGTAGCCCATAGAACCCCAAAAGCAACGGGACGAGTTCTGGTCACATACTCCCTCAAAATGACATCCTGGCCTTCTTCTGGAACTCCCTCCCCTCTCAGACTCTCAAGGTTTCCTCCAGCGTGTCGGTTCCCACAGAGCAGACCTTTGGTCTGAGACCTGACAGTCCAGATGCCACGCATGCTGCCGCGTGGCGGTGGTGTCGCGGCTTGGGACAAGAGGAGGCCCCACGGTGCGGGCTGGGGCGCCAGGCACCGCGGGCGGGCGCTGAGGGTGGGGGTGACCCCCACCCCGGGCCGCCGCCGCGCTCCCAGAAAGGGGACAGAACAAGAGGCAAAAAAAAAAAAAAAAAAAAAAGCAGCAGCCTGTGGCACCCGGTATTCCCAGGCGGTCTCCCATCCAAGTACTAACCGGGCCCGACCCTGCTTAGCTTCCGAGACCAGACGAGATCGGGGGCGTTCAGGGTGGTGTGGCCCTAGACGGCGGCGGAGGGCGCCCCTGCCCCGCTCAAGAAGCCGAGCCTCTCTGGGCTTCCCCGCCGCCGCCTCCCGCCCCAGGCCCCGCGCCGGGCCGGGCCGGTTGAGTTCGCCGGCCGGGTCCCGCGGGCTCCCAGGGACGGGGGTGATGGGCGGGGCGGGGCAGGGCGGGGCGGGGCGGGGGGCTGTCTCTGTATACACACACACACACACTCACACTCACTCACACTCACACAAGATGCGCCTCCACGGCTGGACTCGCCAAGGTGGAGCCCTCCCAGCCTCCCTCGTCTCCTCGCCCGGCCTCCTTCACCTACCCGCTGCCCACCCCCAGCGCGTCGCTGCCTGCCGCTGACTGCGCACGCGCGGGACGCTCGCCCTTTGACCCCAGCCAGGGGCCGCCCTCCCCCACAACCCCTTTCAGCTGCGCCCCCCCCTCGCCCTGTGGGTGGGCTGCCGCCTATTCCCCCGGGCCAGGGCTGGGGCACAGCCAGTGTATGGGGCGTCTCTCTCTGGGGATGTGTCCCATGGGTGGGGTGGGGTGGCGTGGTTTGGGGGGCGCTGAAGAAATCAGTCCCCTCCATCTCCTACCTCTGGAAAACGCCCAAGCCCGTGGAGAACTGCCGGCACCGCTTCGTGGGGGCCGGGACCCTCCTCCGTGTCCTCCTGTGGCCCAGTCCAAGGGGCCTGGGCCTGGCCGGGGCTGCATTGGACCCCGACCACCCTGGCGTGTGGACTCGCTAAAAATCGGCCATTAGATATTGGATTCCAGCTTCCTGGAGGTCATTTCACTAATGAGTGCACCGGAAAGAGTTTCCTAATCCATCTGTGAGGGTGGCAACTGAAAGAGAATTTGAAAGCTGACAGAATAGGCGAGGGAAGGCATAGGAGATTTCCACACCCAGCAAGGAAGACTTTCCCGAAATGGAAGAAAGAAACGAGCAAACAGAGACACCGGTAGCCCGCCCGGAAAAGAGTCTGCCCCTTAGAGAAAGCACCCTGACCAGGTTCACCCGTGGGTGGGTGGCGAGCTAGCGGCATTCAGAAGAGCGAGGCCCGCAGTCTGTGCGGAAGACACCTGCGCTCGGGTGTGTGTGGCGGCGCGATTCACAAGCAGCTCCAGATGTTAAACCAAGGAGAAGCCAGGGAGTTCCCAACGCCCCAGGTGTCCTCAGCCCACGACTGGCTGCTGTGGGAATGCGAAGCCCGGCTCCTTGTCTCAGAGCGGGGTTCCCAGGAGGATCAGGCTGAAGCTGGGACTCGGCCTCAAAGTGTCCCCTCGCATGGCCACCCCCTTCCCCTTCCTGCTCCTCTACTCCTGGTGCCCCTCCATCCAGGGGCCAGACCTTAAAGAGTCACCGCAAGAGAATCCTGGTCCCAAAGGAGCCTTCTGGGGGACCGGTGCTGAGAGAGGTTGTGGGCATGGCCTGCTGGGGCTCTGCCCGACCCAGGGCTGAGAGATGCCACCTCCCAGCTCTGGGTCCCTGCAGGAAGTGTTGGCAAGCACAGGGCCGGTCCTCCAAAGGCCCAGGTGCAGGGAGCCCAGGCCAAGCAGCCTGTGGAAGAGGCCACTTGCCGTGCCACCCCGGGAACAGGACTGCAGGCCCCGGCCCTTCCCACCTCCTCCTCCTCCTCCTCCTCCTCCTCCTCCTCCTCCCCCCCGCCCCCCCCCCACAGGGCACAGGGCTCAGAGACACCTCAGACTCTTGCTACCCGAAGTGCAAAGGGCATCAGTTGCTCCTCCAACCCCCCCGCCCAGCAGACCACGTTGTCCAGCCAGCCCCCGGGCCTCCCTGGGGTGCCCAGCACAAAAGTGCAGACACCCACCGGACCCTCAATCTCAGTTTTCGGATGTTTTTGCCACTCTAAGGACCCGCAGGCCAGCTGGGCCTTCGGGCAGGACAGAGAGCCCCGGAATCCGACGTGGAGAGCTGCGTGTACGTCCCCATCAGGAGGCGGTCCCCACCTCCGCGGCTCTCCCCTTGCGGGGAGGGGCAGCCCAGCCGGCAGCCAGCCGCAGGGCCTCAGGGAAGACACCAGGCTGGGCCCCCGCGGCACAGCGGGGGCACGTCCCCCGCACTCACGCGACTTAGGGACGGCTGCTGGAGACTGCTGCGGCCACCCTGCTGCCGGGTTTCTGGAGGGCTTCCTGGAAGCAGCGTCCACACCAAGCCCTTGGAAGGCCCAGGCGACGGAGGAGCCGGTCAGGCAGGGGCCGAGGACGGTGAGAGGCCGGGCGGGCGGGAAGGAGCATGTCAGGCAGGGGCAGAGGACGGTGACAGGCCGGGCGGGGAGGAGCCGGTCAGGCGGGGGCCCAGGACAGTGACGGGCCTGGCCGGGGAGGAGTGCGTCAGGCAGGGGCAGTGGAGACGGGCTGGGTAAGGGTTAGGGTGACAGTTAGGGCACAATTCACAATCGCAAAGACGTGGAAGCGACCCGAGTGCCCATCCATCCAGGAGTGCATGAATAAAATGTGGCGCGTGGACACCACGGAGTGCCATTCGGCTGTGAGGAGCAGCGGTGAGAGGGCGCCTCTCGTGTTCTCCTGGCCAGAGCTGGAACCCGTTCCAGTAGGCCAGGTATCCCAAGAATGGACACACGAGCACCACGTGAGCGCGCTCACCAGCAAATTGGTACGAACGGATGGACGCCTAAGTGGACAGAGAGGAATCACCTTCATCGGGTGGGTGTCGGGCGTGTGGGGGGAGGGGAGGGGCATACACATCCATTAGGCATGGGGTGGGTGCGCACCGACTGGGGGATGGGCGCACTTGAAGCTCTGACCCGAGGGGGGAGGCTTGGAGAGGGCAAGGCACCCGACCTTAACATTGGTACCCCCACAATACGCTGGAACAACATGAGAGGTATATGAATAAGAACACAGGGGGGGCCGGGCGCGGTGGCTCACGCCTGTAATCCTAGCTCTCTGGGAGGCCGAGGCGGGCGGATTGCTCCAGGTCAGGAGTTCGAAACCAGCCTGAGCAAGAGCGAGACCCCGTCTCTACTAAAAATAGAAAGAAATTAATTGGCCAACTAATATATATAGAAAAACACAGCCGGGCGTGGTGGTGCATGCCTGTAGTCCCAACTACTCGGGAGGCTGAGGCAGCAGGATTGCTTGAGCCCGGAGATTGAGGTTGCTGTGAGCTAGGCTGACGCCATGGCACTCACTCTAGCCTGGGCAGCAAAACGAGACTCTGTCTCAAAAAAAAAAAAAAAAAAAGAACACAGGGGGGAGGGGGGCACGGGCAACACATGTCACCTGAATACTTGTACTCCCATCATCTGCTTGAAGAGAGAGAGAAAAGAAAATGCAATCCTAGAGGTAAGAGACACTTTTTAAAAATAATGAATCCGAAGAGAAAAGTAAAAGGAGGCCTGTGGAGCAGGTCTGGGTGTGACTCCGGATCCCCCAACATCAGGTGCCACCACCAAAGATTCCTGCGTGTAGCCCATAGAACCCCAAAAGCAACGGGACGAGTTCTGGTCACATACTCCCTCAAAATGACATCCTGGCCTTCTTCTGGAACTCCCTCCCCTCTCAGACTCTCAAGGTTTCCTCCAGCGTGTCGGTTCCCACAGAGCAGACCTTTGGTCTGAGACCTGACAGTCCAGATGCCACGCATGCTGCCGCGTGGCGGTGGTGTCGCGGCTTGGGACAAGAGGAGGCCCCACGGTGCGGGCTGGGGCGCCAGGCACCGCGGGCGGGCGCTGAGGGTGGGGGTGACCCCCACCCCGGGCCGCCGCCGCGCTCCCAGAAAGGGGACAGAACAAGAGGCAAAAAAAAAAAAAAAAAAAAAGCAGCAGCCTGTGGCACCCGGTATTCCCAGGCGGTCTCCCATCCAAGTACTAACCGGGCCCGACCCTGCTTAGCTTCCGAGACCAGACGAGATCGGGGGCGTTCAGGGTGGTGTGGCCCTAGACGGCGGCGGAGGGCGCCCCTGCCCCGCTCAAGAAGCCGAGCCTCTCTGGGCTTCCCCGCCGCCGCCTCCCGCCCCAGGCCCCGCGCCGGGCCGGGCCGGTTGAGTTCGCCGGCCGGGTCCCGAGGGCTCCCAGGGACGGGGGTGATGGGCGGGGCGGGGCGGGGCGGGGGGCTGTCTCTGTATACACACACACACACACTCACACTCACTCACACTCACACAAGATGCACCTCCACGGCTGGACTCGCCAAGGTGGAGCCCTCCCAGCCTCCCTCGTCTCCTCGCCCGGCCTCCTTCACCTACCCGCTGCCCACCCCCAGCGCGTCGCTGCCTGCCGCTGACTGCGCACGCGCGCTCGCCCTTTGACCCCAGCCAGGGGCCGCCCTCCCCCACAACCCCTTTCAGCTGCGCCCCCCCCTCGCCCTGTGGGTGGGCTGCCGCCTATTCCCCCGGGCCAGGGCTGGGGCACAGCCAGTGTATGGGGCGTCTCTCTCTGGGGATGTGTCCCATGGGTGGGGTGGGGTGGCGTGGTTTGGGGGGCGCTGAAGAAATCAGTCCCCTCCATCTCCTACCTCTGGAAAACGCCCAAGCCCGTGGAGAACTGCCGGCACCGCTTCGTGGGGGCCGGGACCCTCCTCCGTGTCCTCCTGTGGCCCAGTCCAAGGGGCCTGGGCCTGGCCGGGGCTGCATTGGACCCCGACCACCCTGGCGTGTGGACTCGCTAAAAATCGGCCATTAGATATTGGATTCCAGCTTCCTGGAGGTCATTTCACTAATGAGTGCACCGGAAAGAGTTTCCTAATCCATCTGTGAGGGTGGCAACTGAAAGAGAATTTGAAAGCTGACAGAATAGGCGAGGGAAGGCATAGGAGATTTCCACACCCAGCAAGGAAGACTTTCCCGAAATGGAAGAAAGAAACGAGCAAACAGAGACACCGGTAGCCCGCCCGGAAAAGAGTCTGCCCCTTAGAGAAAGCACCCTGACCAGGTTCACCCGTGGGTGGGTGGCGAGCTAGCGGCATTCAGAAGAGCGAGGCCCGCAGTCTGTGCGGAAGACACCTGCGCTCGGGTGTGTGTGGCGGCGCGATTCACAAGCAGCTCCAGATGTTAAACCAAGGAGAAGCCAGGGAGTTCCCAACGCCCCAGGTGTCCTCAGCCCACGACTGGCTGCTGTGGGAATGCGAAGCCCGGCTCCTTGTCTCAGAGCGGGGTTCCCAGGAGGATCAGGCTGAAGCTGGGACTCGGCCTCAAAGTGTCCCCTCGCATGGCCACCCCCTTCCCCTTCCTGCTCCTCTACTCCTGGTGCCCCTCCATCCAGGGGCCAGACCTTAAAGAGTCACCGCAAGAGAATCCTGGTCCCAAAGGAGCCTTCTGGGGGACCGGTGCTGAGAGAGGTTGTGGGCATGGCCTGCTGGGGCTCTGCCCGACCCAGGGCTGAGAGATGCCACCTCCCAGCTCTGGGTCCCTGCAGGAAGTGTTGGCAAGCACAGGGCCGGTCCTCCAAAGGCCCAGGTGCAGGGAGCCCAGGCCAAGCAGCCTGTGGAAGAGGCCACTTGCCGTGCCACCCCGGGAACAGGACTGCAGGCCCCGGCCCTTCCCACCTCCTCCTCCTCCTCCTCCTCCTCCTCCTCCTCCCCCCCGCCCCCCCCCACAGGGCACAGGGCTCAGAGACACCTCAGACTCTTGCTACCCGAAGTGCAAAGGGCATCAGTTGCTCCTCCAACCCCCCCGCCCAGCAGACCACGTTGTCCAGCCAGCCCCCGGGCCTCCCTGGGGTGCCCAGCACAAAAGTGCAGACACCCACCGGACCCTCAATCTCAGTTTTCGGATGTTTTTGCCACTCTAAGGACCCGCAGGCCAGCTGGGCCTTCGGGCAGGACAGAGAGCCCCGGAATCCGACGTGGAGAGCTGCGTGTACGTCCCCATCAGGAGGCGGTCCCCACCTCCGCGGCTCTCCCCTTGCGGGGAGGGGCAGCCCAGCCGGCAGCCAGCCGCAGGGCCTCAGGGAAGACACCAGGCTGGGCCCCCGCGGCACAGCGGGGGCACGTCCCCCGCACTCACGCGACTTAGGGACGGCTGCTGGAGACTGCTGCGGCCACCCTGCTGCCGGGTTTCTGGAGGGCTTCCTGGAAGCAGCGTCCACACCAAGCCCTTGGAAGGCCCAGGCGACGGAGGAGCCGGTCAGGCAGGGGCCGAGGACGGTGAGAGGCCGGGCGGGCGGGAAGGAGCATGTCAGGCAGGGGCAGAGGACGGTGACAGGCCGGGCGGGGAGGAGCCGGTCAGGCGGGGGCCCAGGACAGTGACGGGCCTGGCCGGGGAGGAGTGCGTCAGGCAGGGGCAGTGGAGACGGGCTGGGTAAGGGTTAGGGTGACAGTTAGGGCACAATTCACAATCGCAAAGACGTGGAAGCGACCCGAGTGCCCATCCATCCAGGAGTGCATGAATAAAATGTGGCGCGTGGACACCACGGAGTGCCATTCGGCTGTGAGGAGCAGCGGTGAGAGGGCGCCTCTCGTGTTCTCCTGGCCAGAGCTGGAACCCGTTCCAGTAGGCCAGGTATCCCAAGAATGGACACACGAGCACCACGTGAGCGCGCTCACCAGCAAATTGGTACGAACGGATGGACGCCTAAGTGGACAGAGAGGAATCACCTTCATCGGGTGGGTGTCGGGCGTGTGGGGGGAGGGGAGGGGCATACACATCCATTAGGCATGGGGTGGGTGCGCACCGACTGGGGGATGGGCGCACTTGAAGCTCTGACCCGAGGGGGGAGGCTTGGAGAGGGCAAGGCACCCGACCTTAACATTGGTACCCCCACAATACGCTGGAACAACATGAGAGGTATATGAATAAGAACACAGGGGGGGCCGGGCGCGGTGGCTCACGCCTGTAATCCTAGCTCTCTGGGAGGCCGAGGCGGGCGGATTGCTCCAGGTCAGGAGTTCGAAACCAGCCTGAGCAAGAGCGAGACCCCGTCTCTACTAAAAATAGAAAGAAATTAATTGGCCAACTAATATATATAGAAAAACACAGCCGGGCGTGGTGGTGCATGCCTGTAGTCCCAACTACTCGGGAGGCTGAGGCAGCAGGATTGCTTGAGCCCGGAGATTGAGGTTGCTGTGAGCTAGGCTGACGCCATGGCACTCACTCTAGCCTGGGCAGCAAAACGAGACTCTGTCTCAAAAAAAAAAAAAAAAAAGAACACAGGGGGGAGGGGGGCACGGGCAACACATGTCACCTGAATACTTGTACTCCCATCATCTGCTTGAAGAGAGAGAGAAAAGAAAATGCAATCCTAGAGGTAAGAGACACTTTTTAAAAATAATGAATCCGAAGAGAAAAGTAAAAGGAGGCCTGTGGAGCAGGTCTGGGTGTGACTCCGGATCCCCCAACATCAGGTGCCACCACCAAAGATTCCTGCGTGTAGCCCATAGAACCCCAAAAGCAACGGGACGAGTTCTGGTCACATACTCCCTCAAAATGACATCCTGGCCTTCTTCTGGAACTCCCTCCCCTCTCAGACTCTCAAGGTTTCCTCCAGCGTGTCGGTTCCCACAGAGCAGACCTTTGGTCTGAGACCTGACAGTCCAGATGCCACGCATGCTGCCGCGTGGCGGTGGTGTCGCGGCTTGGGACAAGAGGAGGCCCCACGGTGCGGGCTGGGGCGCCAGGCACCGCGGGCGGGCGCTGAGGGTGGGGGTGACCCCCACCCCGGGCCGCCGCCGCGCTCCCAGAAAGGGGACAGAACAAGAGGCAAAAAAAAAAAAAAAAAAAAAAGCAGCAGCCTGTGGCACCCGGTATTCCCAGGCGGTCTCCCATCCAAGTACTAACCGGGCCCGACCCTGCTTAGCTTCCGAGACCAGACGAGATCGGGGGCGTTCAGGGTGGTGTGGCCCTAGACGGCGGCGGAGGGCGCCCCTGCCCCGCTCAAGAAGCCGAGCCTCTCTGGGCTTCCCCGCCGCCGCCTCCCGCCCCAGGCCCCGCGCCGGGCCGGGCCGGTTGAGTTCGCCGGCCGGGTCCCGCGGGCTCCCAGGGACGGGGGTGATGGGCGGGGCGGGGCGGGGCGGGGCGGGGCGGGGGGCTGTCTCTGTATACACACACACACACACTCACACTCACTCACACTCACACAAGATGCGCCTCCACGGCTGGACTCGCCAAGGTGGAGCCCTCCCAGCCTCCCTCGTCTCCTCGCCCGGCCTCCTTCACCTACCCGCTGCCCACCCCCAGCGCGTCGCTGCCTGCCGCTGACTGCGCACGCGCGGGACGCTCGCCCTTTGACCCCAGCCAGGGGCCGCCCTCCCCCACAACCCCTTTCAGCTGCGCCCCCCCCTCGCCCTGTGGGTGGGCTGCCGCCTATTCCCCCGGGCCAGGGCTGGGGCACAGCCAGTGTATGGGGCGTCTCTCTCTGGGGATGTGTCCCATGGGTGGGGTGGGGTGGCGTGGTTTGGGGGGCGCTGAAGAAATCAGTCCCCTCCATCTCCTACCTCTGGAAAACGCCCAAGCCCGTGGAGAACTGCCGGCACCGCTTCGTGGGGGCCGGGACCCTCCTCCGTGTCCTCCTGTGGCCCAGTCCAAGGGGCCTGGGCCTGGCCGGGGCTGCATTGGACCCCGACCACCCTGGCGTGTGGACTCGCTAAAAATCGGCCATTAGATATTGGATTCCAGCTTCCTGGAGGTCATTTCACTAATGAGTGCACCGGAAAGAGTTTCCTAATCCATCTGTGAGGGTGGCAACTGAAAGAGAATTTGAAAGCTGACAGAATAGGCGAGGGAAGGCATAGGAGATTTCCACACCCAGCAAGGAAGACTTTCCCGAAATGGAAGAAAGAAACGAGCAAACAGAGACACCGGTAGCCCGCCCGGAAAAGAGTCTGCCCCTTAGAGAAAGCACCCTGACCAGGTTCACCCGTGGGTGGGTGGCGAGCTAGCGGCATTCAGAAGAGCGAGGCCCGCAGTCTGTGCGGAAGACACCTGCGCTCGGGTGTGTGTGGCGGCGCGATTCACAAGCAGCTCCAGATGTTAAACCAAGGAGAAGCCAGGGAGTTCCCAACGCCCCAGGTGTCCTCAGCCCACGACTGGCTGCTGTGGGAATGCGAAGCCCGGCTCCTTGTCTCAGAGCGGGGTTCCCAGGAGGATCAGGCTGAAGCTGGGACTCGGCCTCAAAGTGTCCCCTCGCATGGCCACCCCCTTCCCCTTCCTGCTCCTCTACTCCTGGTGCCCCTCCATCCAGGGGCCAGACCTTAAAGAGTCACCGCAAGAGAATCCTGGTCCCAAAGGAGCCTTCTGGGGGACCGGTGCTGAGAGAGGTTGTGGGCATGGCCTGCTGGGGCTCTGCCCGACCCAGGGCTGAGAGATGCCACCTCCCAGCTCTGGGTCCCTGCAGGAAGTGTTGGCAAGCACAGGGCCGGTCCTCCAAAGGCCCAGGTGCAGGGAGCCCAGGCCAAGCAGCCTGTGGAAGAGGCCACTTGCCGTGCCACCCCGGGAACAGGACTGCAGGCCCCGGCCCTTCCCACCTCCTCCTCCTCCTCCTCCTCCTCCTCCTCCTCCTCCCCCCCGCCCCCCCCCACAGGGCACAGGGCTCAGAGACACCTCAGACTCTTGCTACCCGAAGTGCAAAGGGCATCAGTTGCTCCTCCAACCCCCCCGCCCAGCAGACCACGTTGTCCAGCCAGCCCCCGGGCCTCCCTGGGGTGCCCAGCACAAAAGTGCAGACACCCACCGGACCCTCAATCTCAGTTTTCGGATGTTTTTGCCACTCTAAGGACCCGCAGGCCAGCTGGGCCTTCGGGCAGGACAGAGAGCCCCGGAATCCGACGTGGAGAGCTGCGTGTACGTCCCCATCAGGAGGCGGTCCCCACCTCCGCGGCTCTCCCCTTGCGGGGAGGGGCAGCCCAGCCGGCAGCCAGCCGCAGGGCCTCAGGGAAGACACCAGGCTGGGCCCCCGCGGCACAGCGGGGGCACGTCCCCCGCACTCACGCGACTTAGGGACGGCTGCTGGAGACTGCTGCGGCCACCCTGCTGCCGGGTTTCTGGAGGGCTTCCTGGAAGCAGCGTCCACACCAAGCCCTTGGAAGGCCCAGGCGACGGAGGAGCCGGTCAGGCAGGGGCCGAGGACGGTGAGAGGCCGGGCGGGCGGGAAGGAGCATGTCAGGCAGGGGCAGAGGACGGTGACAGGCCGGGCGGGGAGGAGCCGGTCAGGCGGGGGCCCAGGACAGTGACGGGCCTGGCCGGGGAGGAGTGCGTCAGGCAGGGGCAGTGGAGACGGGCTGGGTAAGGGTTAGGGTGACAGTTAGGGCACAATTCACAATCGCAAAGACGTGGAAGCGACCCGAGTGCCCATCCATCCAGGAGTGCATGAATAAAATGTGGCGCGTGGACACCACGGAGTGCCATTCGGCTGTGAGGAGCAGCGGTGAGAGGGCGCCTCTCGTGTTCTCCTGGCCAGAGCTGGAACCCGTTCCAGTAGGCCAGGTATCCCAAGAATGGACACACGAGCACCACGTGAGCGCGCTCACCAGCAAATTGGTACGAACGGATGGACGCCTAAGTGGACAGAGAGGAATCACCTTCATCGGGTGGGTGTCGGGCGTGTGGGGGGAGGGGAGGGGCATACACATCCATTAGGCATGGGGTGGGTGCGCACCGACTGGGGGATGGGCGCACTTGAAGCTCTGACCCGAGGGGGGAGGCTTGGAGAGGGCAAGGCACCCGACCTTAACATTGGTACCCCCACAATACGCTGGAACAACATGAGAGGTATATGAATAAGAACACAGGGGGGGCCGGGCGCGGTGGCTCACGCCTGTAATCCTAGCTCTCTGGGAGGCCGAGGCGGGCGGATTGCTCCAGGTCAGGAGTTCGAAACCAGCCTGAGCAAGAGCGAGACCCCGTCTCTACTAAAAATAGAAAGAAATTAATTGGCCAACTAATATATATAGAAAAACACAGCCGGGCGTGGTGGTGCATGCCTGTAGTCCCAACTACTCGGGAGGCTGAGGCAGCAGGATTGCTTGAGCCCGGAGATTGAGGTTGCTGTGAGCTAGGCTGACGCCATGGCACTCACTCTAGCCTGGGCAGCAAAACGAGACTCTGTCTCAAAAAAAAAAAAAAAAAAGAACACAGGGGGGAGGGGGGCACGGGCAACACATGTCACCTGAATACTTGTACTCCCATCATCTGCTTGAAGAGAGAGAGAAAAGAAAATGCAATCCTAGAGGTAAGAGACACTTTTTAAAAATAATGAATCCGAAGAGAAAAGTAAAAGGAGGCCTGTGGAGCAGGTCTGGGTGTGACTCCGGATCCCCCAACATCAGGTGCCACCACCAAAGATTCCTGCGTGTAGCCCATAGAACCCCAAAAGCAACGGGACGAGTTCTGGTCACATACTCCCTCAAAATGACATCCTGGCCTTCTTCTGGAACTCCCTCCCCTCTCAGACTCTCAAGGTTTCCTCCAGCGTGTCGGTTCCCACAGAGCAGACCTTTGGTCTGAGACCTGACAGTCCAGATGCCACGCATGCTGCCGCGTGGCGGCGGTGTCGCGGCTTGGGACAAGAGGAGGCCCCACGGTGCGGGCTGGGGCGCCAGGCACCGCGGGCGGGCGCTGAGGGTGGGGGTGACCCCCACCCCGGGCCGCCGCCGCGCTCCCAGAAAGGGGACAGAACAAGAGGCAAAAAAAAAAAAAAAAAAAAAGCAGCAGCCTGTGGCACCCGGTATTCCCAGGCGGTCTCCCATCCAAGTACTAACCGGGCCCGACCCTGCTTAGCTTCCGAGACCAGACGAGATCGGGGGCGTTCAGGGTGGTGTGGCCCTAGACGGCGGCGGAGGGCGCCCCTGCCCCGCTCAAGAAGCCGAGCCTCTCTGGGCTTCCCCGCCGCCGCCTCCCGCCCCAGGCCCCGCGCCGGGCCGGGCCGGTTGAGTTCGCCGGCCGGGTCCCGCGGGCTCCCAGGGACGGGGGTGATGGGCGGGGCGGGGCGGGGCAGGGCGGGGCGGGGGGCTGTCTCTGTATACACACACACACACACTCACACTCACTCACACTCACACAAGATGCGCCTCCACGGCTGGACTCGCCAAGGTGGAGCCCTCCCAGCCTCCCTCGTCTCCTCGCCCGGCCTCCTTCACCTACCCGCTGCCCACCCCCAGCGCGTCGCTGCCTGCCGCTGACTGCGCACGCGCGGGACGCTCGCCCTTTGACCCCAGCCAGGGGCCGCCCTCCCCCACAACCCCTTTCAGCTGCGCCCCCCCCCTCGCCCTGTGGGTGGGCTGCCGCCTATTCCCCCGGGCCAGGGCTGGGGCACAGCCAGTGTATGGGGCGTCTCTCTCTGGGGATGTGTCCCATGGGTGGGGTGGGGTGGCGTGGTTTGGGGGGCGCTGAAGAAATCAGTCCCCTCCATCTCCTACCTCTGGAAAACGCCCAAGCCCGTGGAGAACTGCCGGCACCGCTTCGTGGGGGCCGGGACCCTCCTCCGTGTCCTCCTGTGGCCCAGTCCAAGGGGCCTGGGCCTGGCCGGGGCTGCATTGGACCCCGACCACCCTGGCGTGTGGACTCGCTAAAAATCGGCCATTAGATATTGGATTCCAGCTTCCTGGAGGTCATTTCACTAATGAGTGCACCGGAAAGAGTTTCCTAATCCATCTGTGAGGGTGGCAACTGAAAGAGAATTTGAAAGCTGACAGAATAGGCGAGGGAAGGCATAGGAGATTTCCACACCCAGCAAGGAAGACTTTCCCGAAATGGAAGAAAGAAACGAGCAAACAGAGACACCGGTAGCCCGCCCGGAAAAGAGTCTGCCCCTTAGAGAAAGCACCCTGACCAGGTTCACCCGTGGGTGGGTGGCGAGCTAGCGGCATTCAGAAGAGCGAGGCCCGCAGTCTGTGCGGAAGACACCTGCGCTCGGGTGTGTGTGGCGGCGCGATTCACAAGCAGCTCCAGATGTTAAACCAAGGAGAAGCCAGGGAGTTCCCAACGCCCCAGGTGTCCTCAGCCCACGACTGGCTGCTGTGGGAATGCGAAGCCCGGCTCCTTGTCTCAGAGCGGGGTTCCCAGGAGGATCAGGCTGAAGCTGGGACTCGGCCTCAAAGTGTCCCCTCGCATGGCCACCCCCTTCCCCTTCCTGCTCCTCTACTCCTGGTGCCCCTCCATCCAGGGGCCAGACCTTAAAGAGTCACCGCAAGAGAATCCTGGTCCCAAAGGAGCCTTCTGGGGGACCGGTGCTGAGAGAGGTTGTGGGCATGGCCTGCTGGGGCTCTGCCCGACCCAGGGCTGAGAGATGCCACCTCCCAGCTCTGGGTCCCTGCAGGAAGTGTTGGCAAGCACAGGGCCGGTCCTCCAAAGGCCCAGGTGCAGGGAGCCCAGGCCAAGCAGCCTGTGGAAGAGGCCACTTGCCGTGCCACCCCGGGAACAGGACTGCAGGCCCCGGCCCTTCCCACCTCCTCCTCCTCCTCCTCCTCCTCCTCCTCCTCCCCCCCGCCCCCCCCCACAGGGCACAGGGCTCAGAGACACCTCAGACTCTTGCTACCCGAAGTGCAAAGGGCATCAGTTGCTCCTCCAACCCCCCCGCCCAGCAGACCACGTTGTCCAGCCAGCCCCCGGGCCTCCCTGGGGTGCCCAGCACAAAAGTGCAGACACCCACCGGACCCTCAATCTCAGTTTTCGGATGTTTTTGCCACTCTAAGGACCCGCAGGCCAGCTGGGCCTTCGGGCAGGACAGAGAGCCCCGGAATCCGACGTGGAGAGCTGCGTGTACGTCCCCATCAGGAGGCGGTCCCCACCTCCGCGGCTCTCCCCTTGCGGAGAGGGGCAGCCCAGCCGGCAGCCAGCCGCAGGGCCTCAGGGAAGACACCAGGCTGGGCCCCCGCGGCACAGCGGGGGCACGTCCCCCGCACTCACGCGACTTAGGGACGGCTGCTGGAGACTGCTGCGGCCACCCTGCTGCCGGGTTTCTGGAGGGCTTCCTGGAAGCAGCGTCCACACCAAGCCCTTGGAAGGCCCAGGCGACGGAGGAGCCGGTCAGGCAGGGGCCGAGGACGGTGAGAGGCCGGGCGGGCGGGAAGGAGCATGTCAGGCAGGGGCAGAGGACGGTGACAGGCCGGGCGGGGAGGAGCCGGTCAGGCGGGGGCCCAGGACAGTGACGGGCCTGGCCGGGGAGGAGTGCGTCAGGCAGGGGCAGTGGAGACGGGCTGGGTAAGGGTTAGGGTGACAGTTAGGGCACAATTCACAATCGCAAAGACGTGGAAGCGACCCGAGTGCCCATCCATCCAGGAGTGCATGAATAAAATGTGGCGCGTGGACACCACGGAGTGCCATTCGGCTGTGAGGAGCAGCGGTGAGAGGGCGCCTCTCGTGTTCTCCTGGCCAGAGCTGGAACCCGTTCCAGTAGGCCAGGTATCCCAAGAATGGACACACGAGCACCACGTGAGCGCGCTCACCAGCAAATTGGTACGAACGGATGGACGCCTAAGTGGACAGAGAGGAATCACCTTCATCGGGTGGGTGTCGGGCGTGTGGGGGGAGGGGAGGGGCATACACATCCATTAGGCATGGGGTGGGTGCGCACCGACTGGGGGATGGGCGCACTTGAAGCTCTGACCCGAGGGGG
The DNA here is from genome assembly GCF_040939455.1 of Microcebus murinus. Classification (NCBI taxonomy): domain Eukaryota; kingdom Metazoa; phylum Chordata; class Mammalia; order Primates; family Cheirogaleidae; genus Microcebus; species Microcebus murinus. The sequence continues at coordinate 823,384 of NW_027438953.1, forward strand.
GAGGCTTGGAGAGGGCAAGGCACCCGACCTTAACATTGGTACCCCCACAATACGCTGGAACAACATGAGAGGTATATGAATAAGAACACAGGGGGGGCCGGGCGCGGTGGCTCACGCCTGTAATCCTAGCTCTCTGGGAGGCCGAGGCGGGCGGATTGCTCCAGGTCAGGAGTTCGAAACCAGCCTGAGCAAGAGCGAGACCCCGTCTCTACTAAAAATAGAAAGAAATTAATTGGCCAACTAATATATATAGAAAAACACAGCCGGGCGTGGTGGTGCATGCCTGTAGTCCCAACTACTCGGGAGGCTGAGGCAGCAGGATTGCTTGAGCCCGGAGATTGAGGTTGCTGTGAGCTAGGCTGACGCCATGGCACTCACTCTAGCCTGGGCAGCAAAACGAGACTCTGTCTCAAAAAAAAAAAAAAAAAGAACACAGGGGGGAGGGGGGCACGGGCAACACATGTCACCTGAATACTTGTACTCCCATCATCTGCTTGAAGAGAGAGAGAAAAGAAAATGCAATCCTAGAGGTAAGAGACACTTTTTAAAAATAATGAATCCGAAGAGAAAAGTAAAAGGAGGCCTGTGGAGCAGGTCTGGGTGTGACTCCGGATCCCCCAACATCAGGTGCCACCACCAAAGATTCCTGCGTGTAGCCCATAGAACCCCAAAAGCAACGGGACGAGTTCTGGTCACATACTCCCTCAAAATGACATCCTGGCCTTCTTCTGGAACTCCCTCCCCTCTCAGACTCTCAAGGTTTCCTCCAGCGTGTCGGTTCCCACAGAGCAGACCTTTGGTCTGAGACCTGACAGTCCAGATGCCACGCATGCTGCCGCGTGGCGGCGGTGTCGCGGCTTGGGACAAGAGGAGGCCCCACGGTGCGGGCTGGGGCGCCAGGCACCGCGGGCGGGCGCTGAGGGTGGGGGTGACCCCCACCCCGGGCCGCCGCCGCGCTCCCAGAAAGGGGACAGAACAAGAGGCAAAAAAAAAAAAAAAAAAAAAGCAGCAGCCTGTGGCACCCGGTATTCCCAGGCGGTCTCCCATCCAAGTACTAACCGGGCCCGACCCTGCTTAGCTTCCGAGACCAGACGAGATCGGGGGCGTTCAGGGTGGTGTGGCCCTAGACGGCGGCGGAGGGCGCCCCTGCCCCGCTCAAGAAGCCGAGCCTCTCTGGGCTTCCCCGCCGCCGCCTCCCGCCCCAGGCCCCGCGCCGGGCCGGGCCGGTTGAGTTCGCCGGCCGGGTCCCGCGGGCTCCCAGGGACGGGGGTGATGGGCGGGGCGGGGCGGGGCGGGGCGGGGCGGGGCGGGGGGCTGTCTCTGTATACACACACACACACACTCACACTCACTCACACTCACACAAGATGCGCCTCCACGGCTGGACTCGCCAAGGTGGAGCCCTCCCAGCCTCCCTCGTCTCCTCGCCCGGCCTCCTTCACCTACCCGCTGCCCACCCCCAGCGCGTCGCTGCCTGCCGCTGACTGCGCACGCGCGGGACGCTCGCCCTTTGACCCCAGCCAGGGGCCGCCCTCCCCCACAACCCCTTTCAGCTGCGCCCCCCCCCCTCGCCCTGTGGGTGGGCTGCCGCCTATTCCCCCGGGCCAGGGCTGGGGCACAGCCAGTGTATGGGGCGTCTCTCTCTGGGGATGTGTCCCATGGGTGGGGTGGGGTGGCGTGGTTTGGGGGGCGCTGAAGAAATCAGTCCCCTCCATCTCCTACCTCTGGAAAACGCCCAAGCCCGTGGAGAACTGCCGGCACCGCTTCGTGGGGGCCGGGACCCTCCTCCGTGTCCTCCTGTGGCCCAGTCCAAGGGGCCTGGGCCTGGCCGGGGCTGCATTGGACCCCGACCACCCTGGCGTGTGGACTCGCTAAAAATCGGCCATTAGATATTGGATTCCAGCTTCCTGGAGGTCATTTCACTAATGAGTGCACCGGAAAGAGTTTCCTAATCCATCTGTGAGGGTGGCAACTGAAAGAGAATTTGAAAGCTGACAGAATAGGCGAGGGAAGGCATAGGAGATTTCCACACCCAGCAAGGAAGACTTTCCCGAAATGGAAGAAAGAAACGAGCAAACAGAGACACCGGTAGCCCGCCCGGAAAAGAGTCTGCCCCTTAGAGAAAGCACCCTGACCAGGTTCACCTGTGGGTGGGTGGCGAGCTAGCGGCATTCAGAAGAGCGAGGCCCGCAGTCTGTGCGGAAGACACCTGCGCTCGGGTGTGTGTGGCGGCGCGATTCACAAGCAGCTCCAGATGTTAAACCAAGGAGAAGCCAGGGAGTTCCCAACGCCCCAGGTGTCCTCAGCCCACGACTGGCTGCTGTGGGAATGCGAAGCCCGGCTCCTTGTCTCAGAGCGGGGTTCCCAGGAGGATCAGGCTGAAGCTGGGACTCGGCCTCAAAGTGTCCCCTCGCATGGCCACCCCCTTCCCCTTCCTGCTCCTCTACTCCTGGTGCCCCTCCATCCAGGGGCCAGACCTTAAAGAGTCACCGCAAGAGAATCCTGGTCCCAAAGGAGCCTTCTGGGGGACCGGTGCTGAGAGAGGTTGTGGGCATGGCCTGCTGGGGCTCTGCCCGACCCAGGGCTGAGAGATGCCACCTCCCAGCTCTGGGTCCCTGCAGGAAGTGTTGGCAAGCACAGGGCCGGTCCTCCAAAGGCCCAGGTGCAGGGAGCCCAGGCCAAGCAGCCTGTGGAAGAGGCCACTTGCCGTGCCACCCCGGGAACAGGACTGCAGGCCCCGGCCCTTCCCACCTCCTCCTCCTCCTCCTCCTCCTCCTCCTCCTCCCCCCCGCCCCCCCCCACAGGGCACAGGGCTCAGAGACACCTCAGACTCTTGCTACCCGAAGTGCAAAGGGCATCAGTTGCTCCTCCAACCCCCCCGCCCAGCAGACCACGTTGTCCAGCCAGCCCCCGGGCCTCCCTGGGGTGCCCAGCACAAAAGTGCAGACACCCACCGGACCCTCAATCTCAGTTTTCGGATGTTTTTGCCACTCTAAGGACCCGCAGGCCAGCTGGGCCTTCGGGCAGGACAGAGAGCCCCGGAATCCGACGTGGAGAGCTGCGTGTACGTCCCCATCAGGAGGCGGTCCCCACCTCCGCGGCTCTCCCCTTGCGGAGAGGGGCAGCCCAGCCGGCAGCCAGCCGCAGGGCCTCAGGGAAGACACCAGGCTGGGCCCCCGCGGCACAGCGGGGGCACGTCCCCCGCACTCACGCGACTTAGGGACGGCTGCTGGAGACTGCTGCGGCCACCCTGCTGCCGGGTTTCTGGAGGGCTTCCTGGAAGCAGCGTCCACACCAAGCCCTTGGAAGGCCCAGGCGACGGAGGAGCCGGTCAGGCAGGGGCCGAGGACGGTGAGAGGCCGGGCGGGCGGGAAGGAGCATGTCAGGCAGGGGCAGAGGACGGTGACAGGCCGGGCGGGGAGGAGCCGGTCAGGCGGGGGCCCAGGACAGTGACGGGCCTGGCCGGGGAGGAGTGCGTCAGGCAGGGGCAGTGGAGACGGGCTGGGTAAGGGTTAGGGTGACAGTTAGGGCACAATTCACAATCGCAAAGACGTGGAAGCGACCCGAGTGCCCATCCATCCAGGAGTGCATGAATAAAATGTGGCGCGTGGACACCACGGAGTGCCATTCGGCTGTGAGGAGCAGCGGTGAGAGGGCGCCTCTCGTGTTCTCCTGGCCAGAGCTGGAACCCGTTCCAGTAGGCCAGGTATCCCAAGAATGGACACACGAGCACCACGTGAGCGCGCTCACCAGCAAATTGGTACGAACGGATGGACGCCTAAGTGGACAGAGAGGAATCACCTTCATCGGGTGGGTGTCGGGCGTGTGGGGGGAGGGGAGGGGCATACACATCCATTAGGCATGGGGTGGGTGCGCACCGACTGGGGGATGGGCGCACTTGAAGCTCTGACCCGAGGGGGGAGGCTTGGAGAGGGCAAGGCACCCGACCTTAACATTGGTACCCCCACAATACGCTGGAACAACATGAGAGGTATATGAATAAGAACACAGGGGGGGCCGGGCGCGGTGGCTCACGCCTGTAATCCTAGCTCTCTGGGAGGCCGAGGCGGGCGGATTGCTCCAGGTCAGGAGTTCGAAACCAGCCTGAGCAAGAGCGAGACCCCGTCTCTACTAAAAATAGAAAGAAATTAATTGGCCAACTAATATATATAGAAAAACACAGCCGGGCGTGGTGGTGCATGCCTGTAGTCCCAACTACTCGGGAGGCTGAGGCAGCAGGATTGCTTGAGCCCGGAGATTGAGGTTGCTGTGAGCTAGGCTGACGCCATGGCACTCACTCTAGCCTGGGCAGCAAAACGAGACTCTGTCTCAAAAAAAAAAAAAAAAAGAACACAGGGGGGAGGGGGGCACGGGCAACACATGTCACCTGAATACTTGTACTCCCATCATCTGCTTGAAGAGAGAGAGAAAAGAAAATGCAATCCTAGAGGTAAGAGACACTTTTTAAAAATAATGAATCCGAAGAGAAAAGTAAAAGGAGGCCTGTGGAGCAGGTCTGGGTGTGACTCCGGATCCCCCAACATCAGGTGCCACCACCAAAGATTCCTGCGTGTAGCCCATAGAACCCCAAAAGCAACGGGACGAGTTCTGGTCACATACTCCCTCAAAATGACATCCTGGCCTTCTTCTGGAACTCCCTCCCCTCTCAGACTCTCAAGGTTTCCTCCAGCGTGTCGGTTCCCACAGAGCAGACCTTTGGTCTGAGACCTGACAGTCCAGATGCCACGCATGCTGCCGCGTGGCGGCGGTGTCGCGGCTTGGGACAAGAGGAGGCCCCACGGTGCGGGCTGGGGCGCCAGGCACCGCGGGCGGGCGCTGAGGGTGGGGGTGACCCCCACCCCGGGCCGCCGCCGCGCTCCCAGAAAGGGGACAGAACAAGAGGCAAAAAAAAAAAAAAAAAAAAAGCAGCAGCCTGTGGCACCCGGTATTCCCAGGCGGTCTCCCATCCAAGTACTAACCGGGCCCGACCCTGCTTAGCTTCCGAGACCAGACGAGATCGGGGGCGTTCAGGGTGGTGTGGCCCTAGACGGCGGCGGAGGGCGCCCCTGCCCCGCTCAAGAAGCCGAGCCTCTCTGGGCTTCCCCGCCGCCGCCTCCCGCCCCAGGCCCCGCGCCGGGCCGGGCCGGTTGAGTTCGCCGGCCGGGTCCCGCGGGCTCCCAGGGACGGGGGTGATGGGCGGGGCGGGGCGGGGCGGGGCGGGGCGGGGCGGGGGGCTGTCTCTGTATACACACACACACACACTCACACTCACTCACACTCACACAAGATGCGCCTCCACGGCTGGACTCGCCAAGGTGGAGCCCTCCCAGCCTCCCTCGTCTCCTCGCCCGGCCTCCTTCACCTACCCGCTGCCCACCCCCAGCGCGTCGCTGCCTGCCGCTGACTGCGCACGCGCGGGACGCTCGCCCTTTGACCCCAGCCAGGGGCCGCCCTCCCCCACAACCCCTTTCAGCTGCGCCCCCCCCCCTCGCCCTGTGGGTGGGCTGCCGCCTATTCCCCCGGGCCAGGGCTGGGGCACAGCCAGTGTATGGGGCGTCTCTCTCTGGGGATGTGTCCCATGGGTGGGGTGGGGTGGCGTGGTTTGGGGGGCGCTGAAGAAATCAGTCCCCTCCATCTCCTACCTCTGGAAAACGCCCAAGCCCGTGGAGAACTGCCGGCACCGCTTCGTGGGGGCCGGGACCCTCCTCCGTGTCCTCCTGTGGCCCAGTCCAAGGGGCCTGGGCCTGGCCGGGGCTGCATTGGACCCCGACCACCCTGGCGTGTGGACTCGCTAAAAATCGGCCATTAGATATTGGATTCCAGCTTCCTGGAGGTCATTTCACTAATGAGTGCACCGGAAAGAGTTTCCTAATCCATCTGTGAGGGTGGCAACTGAAAGAGAATTTGAAAGCTGACAGAATAGGCGAGGGAAGGCATAGGAGATTTCCACACCCAGCAAGGAAGACTTTCCCGAAATGGAAGAAAGAAACGAGCAAACAGAGACACCGGTAGCCCGCCCGGAAAAGAGTCTGCCCCTTAGAGAAAGCACCCTGACCAGGTTCACCCGTGGGTGGGTGGCGAGCTAGCGGCATTCAGAAGAGCGAGGCCCGCAGTCTGTGCGGAAGACACCTGCGCTCGGGTGTGTGTGGCGGCGCGATTCACAAGCAGCTCCAGATGTTAAACCAAGGAGAAGCCAGGGAGTTCCCAACGCCCCAGGTGTCCTCAGCCCACGACTGGCTGCTGTGGGAATGCGAAGCCCGGCTCCTTGTCTCAGAGCGGGGTTCCCAGGAGGATCAGGCTGAAGCTGGGACTCGGCCTCAAAGTGTCCCCTCGCATGGCCACCCCCTTCCCCTTCCTGCTCCTCTACTCCTGGTGCGCCTCCATCCAGGGGCCAGACCTTAAAGAGTCACCGCAAGAGAATCCTGGTCCCAAAGGAGCCTTCTGGGGGACCGGTGCTGAGAGAGGTTGTGGGCATGGCCTGCTGGGGCTCTGCCCGACCCAGGGCTGAGAGATGCCACCTCCCAGCTCTGGGTCCCTGCAGGAAGTGTTGGCAAGCACAGGGCCGGTCCTCCAAAGGCCCAGGTGCAGGGAGCCCAGGCCAAGCAGCCTGTGGAAGAGGCCACTTGCCGTGCCACCCCGGGAACAGGACTGCAGGCCCCGGCCCTTCCCACCTCCTCCTCCTCCTCCTCCTCCTCCTCCTCCTCCTCCCCCCCGCCCCCCCCCACAGGGCACAGGGCTCAGAGACACCTCAGACTCTTGCTACCCGAAGTGCAAAGGGCATCAGTTGCTCCTCCAACCCCCCCGCCCAGCAGACCACGTTGTCCAGCCAGCCCCCGGGCCTCCCTGGGGTGCCCAGCACAAAAGTGCAGACACCCACCGGACCCTCAATCTCAGTTTTCGGATGTTTTTGCCACTCTAAGGACCCGCAGGCCAGCTGGGCCTTCGGGCAGGACAGAGAGCCCCGGAATCCGACGTGGAGAGCTGCGTGTACGTCCCCATCAGGAGGCGGTCCCCACCTCCGCGGCTCTCCCCTTGCGGGGAGGGGCAGCCCAGCCGGCAGCCAGCCGCAGGGCCTCAGGGAAGACACCAGGCTGGGCCCCCGCGGCACAGCGGGGGCACGTCCCCCGCACTCACGCGACTTAGGGACGGCTGCTGGAGACTGCTGCGGCCACCCTGCTGCCGGGTTTCTGGAGGGCTTCCTGGAAGCAGCGTCCACACCAAGCCCTTGGAAGGCCCAGGCGACGGAGGAGCCGGTCAGGCAGGGGCCGAGGACGGTGAGAGGCCGGGCGGGCGGGAAGGAGCATGTCAGGCAGGGGCAGAGGACGGTGACAGGCCGGGCGGGGAGGAGCCGGTCAGGCGGGGGCCCAGGACAGTGACGGGCCTGGCCGGGGAGGAGTGCGTCAGGCAGGGGCAGTGGAGACGGGCTGGGTAAGGGTTAGGGTGACAGTTAGGGCACAATTCACAATCGCAAAGACGTGGAAGCGACCCGAGTGCCCATCCATCCAGGAGTGCATGAATAAAATGTGGCGCGTGGACACCACGGAGTGCCATTCGGCTGTGAGGAGCAGCGGTGAGAGGGCGCCTCTCGTGTTCTCCTGGCCAGAGCTGGAACCCGTTCCAGTAGGCCAGGTATCCCAAGAATGGACACACGAGCACCACGTGAGCGCGCTCACCAGCAAATTGGTACGAACGGATGGACGCCTAAGTGGACAGAGAGGAATCACCTTCATCGGGTGGGTGTCGGGCGTGTGGGGGGAGGGGAGGGGCATACACATCCATTAGGCATGGGGTGGGTGCGCACCGACTGGGGGATGGGCGCACTTGAAGCTCTGACCCGAGGGGGGAGGCTTGGAGAGGGCAAGGCACCCGACCTTAACATTGGTACCCCCACAATACGCTGGAACAACATGAGAGGTATATGAATAAGAACACAGGGGGGGCCGGGCGCGGTGGCTCACGCCTGTAATCCTAGCTCTCTGGGAGGCCGAGGCGGGCGGATTGCTCCAGGTCAGGAGTTCGAAACCAGCCTGAGCAAGAGCGAGACCCCGTCTCTACTAAAAATAGAAAGAAATTAATTGGCCAACTAATATATATAGAAAAACACAGCCGGGCGTGGTGGTGCATGCCTGTAGTCCCAACTACTCGGGAGGCTGAGGCAGCAGGATTGCTTGAGCCCGGAGATTGAGGTTGCTGTGAGCTAGGCTGACGCCATGGCACTCACTCTAGCCTGGGCAGCAAAACGAGACTCTGTCTCAAAAAAAAAAAAAAAAAGAACACAGGGGGGAGGGGGGCACGGGCAACACATGTCACCTGAATACTTGTACTCCCATCATCTGCTTGAAGAGAGAGAGAAAAGAAAATGCAATCCTAGAGGTAAGAGACACTTTTTAAAAATAATGAATCCGAAGAGAAAAGTAAAAGGAGGCCTGTGGAGCAGGTCTGGGTGTGACTCCGGATCCCCCAACATCAGGTGCCACCACCAAAGATTCCTGCGTGTAGCCCATAGAACCCCAAAAGCAACGGGACGAGTTCTGGTCACATACTCCCTCAAAATGACATCCTGGCCTTCTTCTGGAACTCCCTCCCCTCTCAGACTCTCAAGGTTTCCTCCAGCGTGTCGGTTCCCACAGAGCAGACCTTTGGTCTGAGACCTGACAGTCCAGATGCCACGCATGCTGCCGCGTGGCGGCGGTGTCGCGGCTTGGGACAAGAGGAGGCCCCACGGTGCGGGCTGGGGCGCCAGGCACCGCGGGCGGGCGCTGAGGGTGGGGGTGACCCCCACCCCGGGCCGCCGCCGCGCTCCCAGAAAGGGGACAGAACAAGAGGCAAAAAAAAAAAAAAAAAAAAAGCAGCAGCCTGTGGCACCCGGTATTCCCAGGCGGTCTCCCATCCAAGTACTAACCGGGCCCGACCCTGCTTAGCTTCCGAGACCAGACGAGATCGGGGGCGTTCAGGGTGGTGTGGCCCTAGACGGCGGCGGAGGGCGCCCCTGCCCCGCTCAAGAAGCCGAGCCTCTCTGGGCTTCCCCGCCGCCGCCTCCCGCCCCAGGCCCCGCGCCGGGCCGGGCCGGTTGAGTTCGCCGGCCGGGTCCCGCGGGCTCCCAGGGACGGGGGTGATGGGCGGGGCGGGGCGGGGCGGGGCGGGGCGGGGCGGGGGGCTGTCTCTGTATACACACACACACACACTCACACTCACTCACACTCACACAAGATGCGCCTCCACGGCTGGACTCGCCAAGGTGGAGCCCTCCCAGCCTCCCTCGTCTCCTCGCCCGGCCTCCTTCACCTACCCGCTGCCCACCCCCAGCGCGTCGCTGCCTGCCGCTGACTGCGCACGCGCGGGACGCTCGCCCTTTGACCCCAGCCAGGGGCCGCCCTCCCCCACAACCCCTTTCAGCTGCGCCCCCCCCCCTCGCCCTGTGGGTGGGCTGCCGCCTATTCCCCCGGGCCAGGGCTGGGGCACAGCCAGTGTATGGGGCGTCTCTCTCTGGGGATGTGTCCCATGGGTGGGGTGGGGTGGCGTGGTTTGGGGGGCGCTGAAGAAATCAGTCCCCTCCATCTCCTACCTCTGGAAAACGCCCAAGCCCGTGGAGAACTGCCGGCACCGCTTCGTGGGGGCCGGGACCCTCCTCCGTGTCCTCCTGTGGCCCAGTCCAAGGGGCCTGGGCCTGGCCGGGGCTGCATTGGACCCCGACCACCCTGGCGTGTGGACTCGCTAAAAATCGGCCATTAGATATTGGATTCCAGCTTCCTGGAGGTCATTTCACTAATGAGTGCACCGGAAAGAGTTTCCTAATCCATCTGTGAGGGTGGCAACTGAAAGAGAATTTGAAAGCTGACAGAATAGGCGAGGGAAGGCATAGGAGATTTCCACACCCAGCAAGGAAGACTTTCCCGAAATGGAAGAAAGAAACGAGCAAACAGAGACACCGGTAGCCCGCCCGGAAAAGAGTCTGCCCCTTAGAGAAAGCACCCTGACCAGGTTCACCCGTGGGTGGGTGGCGAGCTAGCGGCATTCAGAAGAGCGAGGCCCGCAGTCTGTGCGGAAGACACCTGCGCTCGGGTGTGTGTGGCGGCGCGATTCACAAGCAGCTCCAGATGTTAAACCAAGGAGAAGCCAGGGAGTTCCCAACGCCCCAGGTGTCCTCAGCCCACGACTGGCTGCTGTGGGAATGCGAAGCCCGGCTCCTTGTCTCAGAGCGGGGTTCCCAGGAGGATCAGGCTGAAGCTGGGACTCGGCCTCAAAGTGTCCCCTCGCATGGCCACCCCCTTCCCCTTCCTGCTCCTCTACTCCTGGTGCCCCTCCATCCAGGGGCCAGACCTTAAAGAGTCACCGCAAGAGAATCCTGGTCCCAAAGGAGCCTTCTGGGGGACCGGTGCTGAGAGAGGTTGTGGGCATGGCCTGCTGGGGCTCTGCCCGACCCAGGGCTGAGAGATGCCACCTCCCAGCTCTGGGTCCCTGCAGGAAGTGTTGGCAAGCACAGGGCCGGTCCTCCAAAGGCCCAGGTGCAGGGAGCCCAGGCCAAGCAGCCTGTGGAAGAGGCCACTTGCCGTGCCACCCCGGGAACAGGACTGCAGGCCCCGGCCCTTCCCACCTCCTCCTCCTCCTCCTCCTCCTCCTCCTCCTCCCCCCCGCCCCCCCCCACAGGGCACAGGGCTCAGAGACACCTCAGACTCTTGCTACCCGAAGTGCAAAGGGCATCAGTTGCTCCTCCAACCCCCCCGCCCAGCAGACCACGTTGTCCAGCCAGCCCCCGGGCCTCCCTGGGGTGCCCAGCACAAAAGTGCAGACACCCACCGGACCCTCAATCTCAGTTTTCGGATGTTTTTGCCACTCTAAGGACCCGCAGGCCAGCTGGGCCTTCGGGCAGGACAGAGAGCCCCGGAATCCGACGTGGAGAGCTGCGTGTACGTCCCCATCAGGAGGCGGTCCCCACCTCCGCGGCTCTCCCCTTGCGGAGAGGGGCAGCCCAGCCGGCAGCCAGCCGCAGGGCCTCAGGGAAGACACCAGGCTGGGCCCCCGCGGCACAGCGGGGGCACGTCCCCCGCACTCACGCGACTTAGGGACGGCTGCTGGAGACTGCTGCGGCCACCCTGCTGCCGGGTTTCTGGAGGGCTTCCTGGAAGCAGCGTCCACACCAAGCCCTTGGAAGGCCCAGGCGACGGAGGAGCCGGTCAGGCAGGGGCCGAGGACGGTGAGAGGCCGGGCGGGCGGGAAGGAGCATGTCAGGCAGGGGCAGAGGACGGTGACAGGCCGGGCGGGGAGGAGCCGGTCAGGCGGGGGCCCAGGACAGTGACGGGCCTGGCCGGGGAGGAGTGCGTCAGGCAGGGGCAGTGGAGACGGGCTGGGTAAGGGTTAGGGTGACAGTTAGGGCACAATTCACAATCGCAAAGACGTGGAAGCGACCCGAGTGCCCATCCATCCAGGAGTGCATGAATAAAATGTGGCGCGTGGACACCACGGAGTGCCATTCGGCTGTGAGGAGCAGCGGTGAGAGGGCGCCTCTCGTGTTCTCCTGGCCAGAGCTGGAACCCGTTCCAGTAGGCCAGGTATCCCAAGAATGGACACACGAGCACCACGTGAGCGCGCTCACCAGCAAATTGGTACGAACGGATGGACGCCTAAGTGGACAGAGAGGAATCACCTTCATCGGGTGGGTGTCGGGCGTGTGGGGGGAGGGGAGGGGCATACACATCCATTAGGCATGGGGTGGGTGCGCACCGACTGGGGGATGGGCGCACTTGAAGCTCTGACCCGAGGGGGGAGGCTTGGAGAGGGCAAGGCACCCGACCTTAACATTGGTACCCCCACAATACGCTGGAACAACATGAGAGGTATATGAATAAGAACACAGGGGGGGCCGGGCGCGGTGGCTCACGCCTGTAATCCTAGCTCTCTGGGAGGCCGAGGCGGGCGGATTGCTCCAGGTCAGGAGTTCGAAACCAGCCTGAGCAAGAGCGAGACCCCGTCTCTACTAAAAATAGAAAGAAATTAATTGGCCAACTAATATATATAGAAAAACACAGCCGGGCGTGGTGGTGCATGCCTGTAGTCCCAACTACTCGGGAGGCTGAGGCAGCAGGATTGCTTGAGCCCGGAGATTGAGGTTGCTGTGAGCTAGGCTGACGCCATGGCACTCACTCTAGCCTGGGCAGCAAAACGAGACTCTGTCTCAAAAAAAAAAAAAAAAAGAACACAGGGGGGAGGGGGGCACGGGCAACACATGTCACCTGAATACTTGTACTCCCATCATCTGCTTGAAGAGAGAGAGAAAAGAAAATGCAATCCTAGAGGTAAGAGACACTTTTTAAAAATAATGAATCCGAAGAGAAAAGTAAAAGGAGGCCTGTGGAGCAGGTCTGGGTGTGACTCCGGATCCCCCAACATCAGGTGCCACCACCAAAGATTCCTGCGTGTAGCCCATAGAACCCCAAAAGCAACGGGACGAGTTCTGGTCACATACTCCCTCAAAATGACATCCTGGCCTTCTTCTGGAACTCCCTCCCCTCTCAGACTCTCAAGGTTTCCTCCAGCGTGTCGGTTCCCACAGAGCAGACCTTTGGTCTGAGACCTGACAGTCCAGATGCCACGCATGCTGCCGCGTGGCGGCGGTGTCGCGGCTTGGGACAAGAGGAGGCCCCACGGTGCGGGCTGGGGCGCCAGGCACCGCGGGCGGGCGCTGAGGGTGGGGGTGACCCCCACCCCGGGCCGCCGCCGCGCTCCCAGAAAGGGGACAGAACAAGAGGCAAAAAAAAAAAAAAAAAAAAAGCAGCAGCCTGTGGCACCCGGTATTCCCAGGCGGTCTCCCATCCAAGTACTAACCGGGCCCGACCCTGCTTAGCTTCCGAGACCAGACGAGATCGGGGGCGTTCAGGGTGGTGTGGCCCTAGACGGCGGCGGAGGGCGCCCCTGCCCCGCTCAAGAAGCCGAGCCTCTCTGGGCTTCCCCGCCGCCGCCTCCCGCCCCAGGCCCCGCGCCGGGCCGGGCCGGTTGAGTTCGCCGGCCGGGTCCCGCGGGCTCCCAGGGACGGGGGTGATGGGCGGGGCGGGGCGGGGCGGGGCGGGGGGCTGTCTCTGTATACACACACACACACACTCACACTCACTCACACTCACACAAGATGCGCCTCCACGGCTGGACTCGCCAAGGTGGAGCCCTCCCAGCCTCCCTCGTCTCCTCGCCCGGCCTCCTTCACCTACCCGCTGCCCACCCCCAGCGCGTCGCTGCCTGCCGCTGACTGCGCACGCGCGGGACGCTCGCCCTTTGACCCCAGCCAGGGGCCGCCCTCCCCCACAACCCCTTTCAGCTGCGCCCCCCCCCCTCGCCCTGTGGGTGGGCTGCCGCCTATTCCCCCGGGCCAGGGCTGGGGCACAGCCAGTGTATGGGGCGTCTCTCTCTGGGGATGTGTCCCATGGGTGGGGTGGGGTGGCGTGGTTTGGGGGGCGCTGAAGAAATCAGTCCCCTCCATCTCCTACCTCTGGAAAACGCCCAAGCCCGTGGAGAACTGCCGGCACCGCTTCGTGGGGGCCGGGACCCTCCTCCGTGTCCTCCTGTGGCCCAGTCCAAGGGGCCTGGGCCTGGCCGGGGCTGCATTGGACCCCGACCACCCTGGCGTGTGGACTCGCTAAAAATCGGCCATTAGATATTGGATTCCAGCTTCCTGGAGGTCATTTCACTAATGAGTGCACCGGAAAGAGTTTCCTAATCCATCTGTGAGGGTGGCAACTGAAAGAGAATTTGAAAGCTGACAGAATAGGCGAGGGAAGGCATAGGAGATTTCCACACCCAGCAAGGAAGACTTTCCCGAAATGGAAGAAAGAAACGAGCAAACAGAGACACCGGTAGCCCGCCCGGAAAAGAGTCTGCCCCTTAGAGAAAGCACCCTGACCAGGTTCACCCGTGGGTGGGTGGCGAGCTAGCGGCATTCAGAAGAGCGAGGCCCGCAGTCTGTGCGGAAGACACCTGCGCTCGGGTGTGTGTGGCGGCGCGATTCACAAGCAGCTCCAGATGTTAAACCAAGGAGAAGCCAGGGAGTTCCCAACGCCCCAGGTGTCCTCAGCCCACGACTGGCTGCTGTGGGAATGCGAAGCCCGGCTCCTTGTCTCAGAGCGGGGTTCCCAGGAGGATCAGGCTGAAGCTGGGACTCGGCCTCAAAGTGTCCCCTCGCATGGCCACCCCCTTCCCCTTCCTGCTCCTCTACTCCTGGTGCCCCTCCATCCAGGGGCCAGACCTTAAAGAGTCACCGCAAGAGAATCCTGGTCCCAAAGGAGCCTTCTGGGGGACCGGTGCTGAGAGAGGTTGTGGGCATGGCCTGCTGGGGCTCTGCCCGACCCAGGGCTGAGAGATGCCACCTCCCAGCTCTGGGTCCCTGCAGGAAGTGTTGGCAAGCACAGGGCCGGTCCTCCAAAGGCCCAGGTGCAGGGAGCCCAGGCCAAGCAGCCTGTGGAAGAGGCCACTTGCCGTGCCACCCCGGGAACAGGACTGCAGGCCCCGGCCCTTCCCACCTCCTCCTCCTCCTCCTCCTCCTCCTCCTCCTCCTCCCCCCCGCCCCCCCCCACAGGGCACAGGGCTCAGAGACACCTCAGACTCTTGCTACCCGAAGTGCAAAGGGCATCAGTTGCTCCTCCAACCCCCCCGCCCAGCAGACCACGTTGTCCAGCCAGCCCCCGGGCCTCCCTGGGGTGCCCAGCACAAAAGTGCAGACACCCACCGGACCCTCAATCTCAGTTTTCGGATGTTTTTGCCACTCTAAGGACCCGCAGGCCAGCTGGGCCTTCGGGCAGGACAGAGAGCCCCGGAATCCGACGTGGAGAGCTGCGTGTACGTCCCCATCAGGAGGCGGTCCCCACCTCCGCGGCTCTCCCCTTGCGGGGAGGGGCAGCCCAGCCGGCAGCCAGCCGCAGGGCCTCAGGGAAGACACCAGGCTGGGCCCCCGCGGCACAGCGGGGGCACGTCCCCCGCACTCACGCGACTTAGGGACGGCTGCTGGAGACTGCTGCGGCCACCCTGCTGCCGGGTTTCTGGAGGGCTTCCTGGAAGCAGCGTCCACACCAAGCCCTTGGAAGGCCCAGGCGACGGAGGAGCCGGTCAGGCAGGGGCCGAGGACGGTGAGAGGCCGGGCGGGCGGGAAGGAGCATGTCAGGCAGGGGCAGAGGACGGTGACAGGCCGGGCGGGGAGGAGCCGGTCAGGCGGGGGCCCAGGACAGTGACGGGCCTGGCCGGGGAGGAGTGCGTCAGGCAGGGGCAGTGGAGACGGGCTGGGTAAGGGTTAGGGTGACAGTTAGGGCACAATTCACAATCGCAAAGACGTGGAAGCGACCCGAGTGCCCATCCATCCAGGAGTGCATGAATAAAATGTGGCGCGTGGACACCACGGAGTGCCATTCGGCTGTGAGGAGCAGCGGTGAGAGGGCGCCTCTCGTGTTCTCCTGGCCAGAGCTGGAACCCGTTCCAGTAGGCCAGGTATCCCAAGAATGGACACACGAGCACCACGTGAGCGCGCTCACCAGCAAATTGGTACGAACGGATGGACGCCTAAGTGGACAGAGAGGAATCACCTTCATCGGGTGGGTGTCGGGCGTGTGGGGGGAGGGGAGGGGCATACACATCCATTAGGCATGGGGTGGGTGCGCACCGACTGGGGGATGGGCGCACTTGAAGCTCTGACCCGAGGGGGGAGGCTTGGAGAGGGCAAGGCACCCGACCTTAACATTGGTACCCCCACAATACGCTGGAACAACATGAGAGGTATATGAATAAGAACACAGGGGGGGCCGGGCGCGGTGGCTCACGCCTGTAATCCTAGCTCTCTGGGAGGCCGAGGCGGGCGGATTGCTCCAGGTCAGGAGTTCGAAACCAGCCTGAGCAAGAGCGAGACCCCGTCTCTACTAAAAATAGAAAGAAATTAATTGGCCAACTAATATATATAGAAAAACACAGCCGGGCGTGGTGGTGCATGCCTGTAGTCCCAACTACTCGGGAGGCTGAGGCAGCAGGATTGCTTGAGCCCGGAGATTGAGGTTGCTGTGAGCTAGGCTGACGCCATGGCACTCACTCTAGCCTGGGCAGCAAAACGAGACTCTGTCTCAAAAAAAAAAAAAAAAAGAACACAGGGGGGAGGGGGGCACGGGCAACACATGTCACCTGAATACTTGTACTCCCATCATCTGCTTGAAGAGAGAGAGAAAAGAAAATGCAATCCTAGAGGTAAGAGACACTTTTTAAAAATAATGAATCCGAAGAGAAAAGTAAAAGGAGGCCTGTGGAGCAGGTCTGGGTGTGACTCCGGATCCCCCAACATCAGGTGCCACCACCAAAGATTCCTGCGTGTAGCCCATAGAACCCCAAAAGCAACGGGACGAGTTCTGGTCACATACTCCCTCAAAATGACATCCTGGCCTTCTTCTGGAACTCCCTCCCCTCTCAGACTCTCAAGGTTTCCTCCAGCGTGTCGGTTCCCACAGAGCAGACCTTTGGTCTGAGACCTGACAGTCCAGATGCCACGCATGCTGCCGCGTGGCGGCGGTGTCGCGGCTTGGGACAAGAGGAGGCCCCACGGTGCGGGCTGGGGCGCCAGGCACCGCGGGCGGGCGCTGAGGGTGGGGGTGACCCCCACCCCGGGCCGCCGCCGCGCTCCCAGAAAGGGGACAGAACAAGAGGCAAAAAAAAAAAAAAAAAAAAAGCAGCAGCCTGTGGCACCCGGTATTCCCAGGCGGTCTCCCATCCAAGTACTAACCGGGCCCGACCCTGCTTAGCTTCCGAGACCAGACGAGATCGGGGGCGTTCAGGGTGGTGTGGCCCTAGACGGCGGCGGAGGGCGCCCCTGCCCCGCTCAAGAAGCCGAGCCTCTCTGGGCTTCCCCGCCGCCGCCTCCCGCCCCAGGCCCCGCGCCGGGCCGGGCCGGTTGAGTTCGCCGGCCGGGTCCCGCGGGCTCCCAGGGACGGGGGTGATGGGCGGGGCGGGGCGGGGCGGGGCGGGGGGCTGTCTCTGTATACACACACACACACACTCACACTCACTCACACTCACACAAGATGCGCCTCCACGGCTGGACTCGCCAAGGTGGAGCCCTCCCAGCCTCCCTCGTCTCCTCGCCCGGCCTCCTTCACCTACCCGCTGCCCACCCCCAGCGCGTCGCTGCCTGCCGCTGACTGCGCACGCGCGGGACGCTCGCCCTTTGACCCCAGCCAGGGGCCGCCCTCCCCCACAACCCCTTTCAGCTGCGCCCCCCCCCCTCGCCCTGTGGGTGGGCTGCCGCCTATTCCCCCGGGCCAGGGCTGGGGCACAGCCAGTGTATGGGGCGTCTCTCTCTGGGGATGTGTCCCATGGGTGGGGTGGGGTGGCGTGGTTTGGGGGGCGCTGAAGAAATCAGTCCCCTCCATCTCCTACCTCTGGAAAACGCCCAAGCCCGTGGAGAACTGCCGGCACCGCTTCGTGGGGGCCGGGACCCTCCTCCGTGTCCTCCTGTGGCCCAGTCCAAGGGGCCTGGGCCTGGCCGGGGCTGCATTGGACCCCGACCACCCTGGCGTGTGGACTCGCTAAAAATCGGCCATTAGATATTGGATTCCAGCTTCCTGGAGGTCATTTCACTAATGAGTGCACCGGAAAGAGTTTCCTAATCCATCTGTGAGGGTGGCAACTGAAAGAGAATTTGAAAGCTGACAGAATAGGCGAGGGAAGGCATAGGAGATTTCCACACCCAGCAAGGAAGACTTTCCCGAAATGGAAGAAAGAAACGAGCAAACAGAGACACCGGTAGCCCGCCCGGAAAAGAGTCTGCCCCTTAGAGAAAGCACCCTGACCAGGTTCACCCGTGGGTGGGTGGCGAGCTAGCGGCATTCAGAAGAGCGAGGCCCGCAGTCTGTGCGGAAGACACCTGCGCTCGGGTGTGTGTGGCGGCGCGATTCACAAGCAGCTCCAGATGTTAAACCAAGGAGAAGCCAGGGAGTTCCCAACGCCCCAGGTGTCCTCAGCCCACGACTGGCTGCTGTGGGAATGCGAAGCCCGGCTCCTTGTCTCAGAGCGGGGTTCCCAGGAGGATCAGGCTGAAGCTGGGACTCGGCCTCAAAGTGTCCCCTCGCATGGCCACCCCCTTCCCCTTCCTGCTCCTCTACTCCTGGTGCCCCTCCATCCAGGGGCCAGACCTTAAAGAGTCACCGCAAGAGAATCCTGGTCCCAAAGGAGCCTTCTGGGGGACCGGTGCTGAGAGAGGTTGTGGGCATGGCCTGCTGGGGCTCTGCCCGACCCAGGGCTGAGAGATGCCACCTCCCAGCTCTGGGTCCCTGCAGGAAGTGTTGGCAAGCACAGGGCCGGTCCTCCAAAGGCCCAGGTGCAGGGAGCCCAGGCCAAGCAGCCTGTGGAAGAGGCCACTTGCCGTGCCACCCCGGGAACAGGACTGCAGGCCCCGGCCCTTCCCACCTCCTCCTCCTCCTCCTCCTCCTCCTCCTCCTCCTCCCCCCCGCCCCCCCCCACAGGGCACAGGGCTCAGAGACACCTCAGACTCTTGCTACCCGAAGTGCAAAGGGCATCAGTTGCTCCTCCAACCCCCCCGCCCAGCAGACCACGTTGTCCAGCCAGCCCCCGGGCCTCCCTGGGGTGCCCAGCACAAAAGTGCAGACACCCACCGGACCCTCAATCTCAGTTTTCGGATGTTTTTGCCACTCTAAGGACCCGCAGGCCAGCTGGGCCTTCGGGCAGGACAGAGAGCCCCGGAATCCGACGTGGAGAGCTGCGTGTACGTCCCCATCAGGAGGCGGTCCCCACCTCCGCGGCTCTCCCCTTGCGGAGAGGGGCAGCCCAGCCGGCAGCCAGCCGCAGGGCCTCAGGGAAGACACCAGGCTGGGCCCCCGCGGCACAGCGGGGGCACGTCCCCCGCACTCACGCGACTTAGGGACGGCTGCTGGAGACTGCTGCGGCCACCCTGCTGCCGGGTTTCTGGAGGGCTTCCTGGAAGCAGCGTCCACACCAAGCCCTTGGAAGGCCCAGGCGACGGAGGAGCCGGTCAGGCAGGGGCCGAGGACGGTGAGAGGCCGGGCGGGCGGGAAGGAGCATGTCAGGCAGGGGCAGAGGACGGTGACAGGCCGGGCGGGGAGGAGCCGGTCAGGCGGGGGCCCAGGACAGTGACGGGCCTGGCCGGGGAGGAGTGCGTCAGGCAGGGGCAGTGGAGACGGGCTGGGTAAGGGTTAGGGTGACAGTTAGGGCACAATTCACAATCGCAAAGACGTGGAAGCGACCCGAGTGCCCATCCATCCAGGAGTGCATGAATAAAATGTGGCGCGTGGACACCACGGAGTGCCATTCGGCTGTGAGGAGCAGCGGTGAGAGGGCGCCTCTCGTGTTCTCCTGGCCAGAGCTGGAACCCGTTCCAGTAGGCCAGGTATCCCAAGAATGGACACACGAGCACCACGTGAGCGCGCTCACCAGCAAATTGGTACGAACGGATGGACGCCTAAGTGGACAGAGAGGAATCACCTTCATCGGGTGGGTGTCGGGCGTGTGGGGGGAGGGGAGGGGCATACACATCCATTAGGCATGGGGTGGGTGCGCACCGACTGGGGGATGGGCGCACTTGAAGCTCTGACCCGAGGGGGGAGGCTTGGAGAGGGCAAGGCACCCGACCTTAACATTGGTACCCCCACAATACGCTGGAACAACATGAGAGGTATATGAATAAGAACACAGGGGGGGCCGGGCGCGGTGGCTCACGCCTGTAATCCTAGCTCTCTGGGAGGCCGAGGCGGGCGGATTGCTCCAGGTCAGGAGTTCGAAACCAGCCTGAGCAAGAGCGAGACCCCGTCTCTACTAAAAATAGAAAGAAATTAATTGGCCAACTAATATATATAGAAAAACACAGCCGGGCGTGGTGGTGCATGCCTGTAGTCCCAACTACTCGGGAGGCTGAGGCAGCAGGATTGCTTGAGCCCGGAGATTGAGGTTGCTGTGAGCTAGGCTGACGCCATGGCACTCACTCTAGCCTGGGCAGCAAAACGAGACTCTGTCTCAAAAAAAAAAAAAAAAAGAACACAGGGGGGAGGGGGGCACGGGCAACACATGTCACCTGAATACTTGTACTCCCATCATCTGCTTGAAGAGAGAGAGAAAAGAAAATGCAATCCTAGAGGTAAGAGACACTTTTTAAAAATAATGAATCCGAAGAGAAAAGTAAAAGGAGGCCTGTGGAGCAGGTCTGGGTGTGACTCCGGATCCCCCAACATCAGGTGCCACCACCAAAGATTCCTGCGTGTAGCCCATAGAACCCCAAAAGCAACGGGACGAGTTCTGGTCACATACTCCCTCAAAATGACATCCTGGCCTTCTTCTGGAACTCCCTCCCCTCTCAGACTCTCAAGGTTTCCTCCAGCGTGTCGGTTCCCACAGAGCAGACCTTTGGTCTGAGACCTGACAGTCCAGATGCCACGCATGCTGCCGCGTGGCGGCGGTGTCGCGGCTTGGGACAAGAGGAGGCCCCACGGTGCGGGCTGGGGCGCCAGGCACCGCGGGCGGGCGCTGAGGGTGGGGGTGACCCCCACCCCGGGCCGCCGCCGCGCTCCCAGAAAGGGGACAGAACAAGAGGCAAAAAAAAAAAAAAAAAAAAAGCAGCAGCCTGTGGCACCCGGTATTCCCAGGCGGTCTCCCATCCAAGTACTAACCGGGCCCGACCCTGCTTAGCTTCCGAGACCAGACGAGATCGGGGGCGTTCAGGGTGGTGTGGCCCTAGACGGCGGCGGAGGGCGCCCCTGCCCCGCTCAAGAAGCCGAGCCTCTCTGGGCTTCCCCGCCGCCGCCTCCCGCCCCAGGCCCCGCGCCGGGCCGGGCCGGTTGAGTTCGCCGGCCGGGTCCCGCGGGCTCCCAGGGACGGGGGTGATGGGCGGGGCGGGGCGGGGCGGGGCGGGGGGCTGTCTCTGTATACACACACACACACACTCACACTCACTCACACTCACACAAGATGCGCCTCCACGGCTGGACTCGCCAAGGTGGAGCCCTCCCAGCCTCCCTCGTCTCCTCGCCCGGCCTCCTTCACCTACCCGCTGCCCACCCCCAGCGCGTCGCTGCCTGCCGCTGACTGCGCACGCGCGGGACGCTCGCCCTTTGACCCCAGCCAGGGGCCGCCCTCCCCCACAACCCCTTTCAGCTGCGCCCCCCCCCCTCGCCCTGTGGGTGGGCTGCCGCCTATTCCCCCGGGCCAGGGCTGGGGCACAGCCAGTGTATGGGGCGTCTCTCTCTGGGGATGTGTCCCATGGGTGGGGTGGGGTGGCGTGGTTTGGGGGGCGCTGAAGAAATCAGTCCCCTCCATCTCCTACCTCTGGAAAACGCCCAAGCCCGTGGAGAACTGCCGGCACCGCTTCGTGGGGGCCGGGACCCTCCTCCGTGTCCTCCTGTGGCCCAGTCCAAGGGGCCTGGGCCTGGCCGGGGCTGCATTGGACCCCGACCACCCTGGCGTGTGGACTCGCTAAAAATCGGCCATTAGATATTGGATTCCAGCTTCCTGGAGGTCATTTCACTAATGAGTGCACCGGAAAGAGTTTCCTAATCCATCTGTGAGGGTGGCAACTGAAAGAGAATTTGAAAGCTGACAGAATAGGCGAGGGAAGGCATAGGAGATTTCCACACCCAGCAAGGAAGACTTTCCCGAAATGGAAGAAAGAAACGAGCAAACAGAGACACCGGTAGCCCGCCCGGAAAAGAGTCTGCCCCTTAGAGAAAGCACCCTGACCAGGTTCACCCGTGGGTGGGTGGCGAGCTAGCGGCATTCAGAAGAGCGAGGCCCGCAGTCTGTGCGGAAGACACCTGCGCTCGGGTGTGTGTGGCGGCGCGATTCACAAGCAGCTCCAGATGTTAAACCAAGGAGAAGCCAGGGAGTTCCCAACGCCCCAGGTGTCCTCAGCCCACGACTGGCTGCTGTGGGAATGCGAAGCCCGGCTCCTTGTCTCAGAGCGGGGTTCCCAGGAGGATCAGGCTGAAGCTGGGACTCGGCCTCAAAGTGTCCCCTCGCATGGCCACCCCCTTCCCCTTCCTGCTCCTCTACTCCTGGTGCCCCTCCATCCAGGGGCCAGACCTTAAAGAGTCACCGCAAGAGAATCCTGGTCCCAAAGGAGCCTTCTGGGGGACCGGTGCTGAGAGAGGTTGTGGGCATGGCCTGCTGGGGCTCTGCCCGACCCAGGGCTGAGAGATGCCACCTCCCAGCTCTGGGTCCCTGCAGGAAGTGTTGGCAAGCACAGGGCCGGTCCTCCAAAGGCCCAGGTGCAGGGAGCCCAGGCCAAGCAGCCTGTGGAAGAGGCCACTTGCCGTGCCACCCCGGGAACAGGACTGCAGGCCCCGGCCCTTCCCACCTCCTCCTCCTCCTCCTCCTCCTCCTCCTCCTCCTCCCCCCCGCCCCCCCCCACAGGGCACAGGGCTCAGAGACACCTCAGACTCTTGCTACCCGAAGTGCAAAGGGCATCAGTTGCTCCTCCAACCCCCCCGCCCAGCAGACCACGTTGTCCAGCCAGCCCCCGGGCCTCCCTGGGGTGCCCAGCACAAAAGTGCAGACACCCACCGGACCCTCAATCTCAGTTTTCGGATGTTTTTGCCACTCTAAGGACCCGCAGGCCAGCTGGGCCTTCGGGCAGGACAGAGAGCCCCGGAATCCGACGTGGAGAGCTGCGTGTACGTCCCCATCAGGAGGCGGTCCCCACCTCCGCGGCTCTCCCCTTGCGGAGAGGGGCAGCCCAGCCGGCAGCCAGCCGCAGGGCCTCAGGGAAGACACCAGGCTGGGCCCCCGCGGCACAGCGGGGGCACGTCCCCCGCACTCACGCGACTTAGGGACGGCTGCTGGAGACTGCTGCGGCCACCCTGCTGCCGGGTTTCTGGAGGGCTTCCTGGAAGCAGCGTCCACACCAAGCCCTTGGAAGGCCCAGGCGACGGAGGAGCCGGTCAGGCAGGGGCCGAGGACGGTGAGAGGCCGGGCGGGCGGGAAGGAGCATGTCAGGCAGGGGCAGAGGACGGTGACAGGCCGGGCGGGGAGGAGCCGGTCAGGCGGGGGCCCAGGACAGTGACGGGCCTGGCCGGGGAGGAGTGCGTCAGGCAGGGGCAGTGGAGACGGGCTGGGTAAGGGTTAGGGTGACAGTTAGGGCACAATTCACAATCGCAAAGACGTGGAAGCGACCCGAGTGCCCATCCATCCAGGAGTGCATGAATAAAATGTGGCGCGTGGACACCACGGAGTGCCATTCGGCTGTGAGGAGCAGCGGTGAGAGGGCGCCTCTCGTGTTCTCCTGGCCAGAGCTGGAACCCGTTCCAGTAGGCCAGGTATCCCAAGAATGGACACACGAGCACCACGTGAGCGCGCTCACCAGCAAATTGGTACGAACGGATGGACGCCTAAGTGGACAGAGAGGAATCACCTTCATCGGGTGGGTGTCGGGCGTGTGGGGGGAGGGGAGGGGCATACACATCCATTAGGCATGGGGTGGGTGCGCACCGACTGGGGGATGGGCGCACTTGAAGCTCTGACCCGAGGGGGGAGGCTTGGAGAGGGCAAGGCACCCGACCTTAACATTGGTACCCCCACAATACGCTGGAACAACATGAGAGGTATATGAATAAGAACACAGGGGGGGCCGGGCGCGGTGGCTCACGCCTGTAATCCTAGCTCTCTGGGAGGCCGAGGCGGGCGGATTGCTCCAGGTCAGGAGTTCGAAACCAGCCTGAGCAAGAGCGAGACCCCGTCTCTACTAAAAATAGAAAGAAATTAATTGGCCAACTAATATATATAGAAAAACACAGCCGGGCGTGGTGGTGCATGCCTGTAGTCCCAACTACTCGGGAGGCTGAGGCAGCAGGATTGCTTGAGCCCGGAGATTGAGGTTGCTGTGAGCTAGGCTGACGCCATGGCACTCACTCTAGCCTGGGCAGCAAAACGAGACTCTGTCTCAAAAAAAAAAAAAAAAAGAACACAGGGGGGAGGGGGGCACGGGCAACACATGTCACCTGAATACTTGTACTCCCATCATCTGCTTGAAGAGAGAGAGAAAAGAAAATGCAATCCTAGAGGTAAGAGACACTTTTTAAAAATAATGAATCCGAAGAGAAAAGTAAAAGGAGGCCTGTGGAGCAGGTCTGGGTGTGACTCCGGATCCCCCAACATCAGGTGCCACCACCAAAGATTCCTGCGTGTAGCCCATAGAACCCCAAAAGCAACGGGACGAGTTCTGGTCACATACTCCCTCAAAATGACATCCTGGCCTTCTTCTGGAACTCCCTCCCCTCTCAGACTCTCAAGGTTTCCTCCAGCGTGTCGGTTCCCACAGAGCAGACCTTTGGTCTGAGACCTGACAGTCCAGATGCCACGCATGCTGCCGCGTGGCGGCGGTGTCGCGGCTTGGGACAAGAGGAGGCCCCACGGTGCGGGCTGGGGCGCCAGGCACCGCGGGCGGGCGCTGAGGGTGGGGGTGACCCCCACCCCGGGCCGCCGCCGCGCTCCCAGAAAGGGGACAGAACAAGAGGCAAAAAAAAAAAAAAAAAAAAAGCAGCAGCCTGTGGCACCCGGTATTCCCAGGCGGTCTCCCATCCAAGTACTAACCGGGCCCGACCCTGCTTAGCTTCCGAGACCAGACGAGATCGGGGGCGTTCAGGGTGGTGTGGCCCTAGACGGCGGCGGAGGGCGCCCCTGCCCCGCTCAAGAAGCCGAGCCTCTCTGGGCTTCCCCGCCGCCGCCTCCCGCCCCAGGCCCCGCGCCGGGCCGGGCCGGTTGAGTTCGCCGGCCGGGTCCCGCGGGCTCCCAGGGACGGGGGTGATGGGCGGGGCGGGGCGGGGCGGGGCGGGGGGCTGTCTCTGTATACACACACACACACACTCACACTCACTCACACTCACACAAGATGCGCCTCCACGGCTGGACTCGCCAAGGTGGAGCCCTCCCAGCCTCCCTCGTCTCCTCGCCCGGCCTCCTTCACCTACCCGCTGCCCACCCCCAGCGCGTCGCTGCCTGCCGCTGACTGCGCACGCGCGGGACGCTCGCCCTTTGACCCCAGCCAGGGGCCGCCCTCCCCCACAACCCCTTTCAGCTGCGCCCCCCCCCCTCGCCCTGTGGGTGGGCTGCCGCCTATTCCCCCGGGCCAGGGCTGGGGCACAGCCAGTGTATGGGGCGTCTCTCTCTGGGGATGTGTCCCATGGGTGGGGTGGGGTGGCGTGGTTTGGGGGGCGCTGAAGAAATCAGTCCCCTCCATCTCCTACCTCTGGAAAACGCCCAAGCCCGTGGAGAACTGCCGGCACCGCTTCGTGGGGGCCGGGACCCTCCTCCGTGTCCTCCTGTGGCCCAGTCCAAGGGGCCTGGGCCTGGCCGGGGCTGCATTGGACCCCGACCACCCTGGCGTGTGGACTCGCTAAAAATCGGCCATTAGATATTGGATTCCAGCTTCCTGGAGGTCATTTCACTAATGAGTGCACCGGAAAGAGTTTCCTAATCCATCTGTGAGGGTGGCAACTGAAAGAGAATTTGAAAGCTGACAGAATAGGCGAGGGAAGGCATAGGAGATTTCCACACCCAGCAAGGAAGACTTTCCCGAAATGGAAGAAAGAAACGAGCAAACAGAGACACCGGTAGCCCGCCCGGAAAAGAGTCTGCCCCTTAGAGAAAGCACCCTGACCAGGTTCACCCGTGGGTGGGTGGCGAGCTAGCGGCATTCAGAAGAGCGAGGCCCGCAGTCTGTGCGGAAGACACCTGCGCTCGGGTGTGTGTGGCGGCGCGATTCACAAGCAGCTCCAGATGTTAAACCAAGGAGAAGCCAGGGAGTTCCCAACGCCCCAGGTGTCCTCAGCCCACGACTGGCTGCTGTGGGAATGCGAAGCCCGGCTCCTTGTCTCAGAGCGGGGTTCCCAGGAGGATCAGGCTGAAGCTGGGACTCGGCCTCAAAGTGTCCCCTCGCATGGCCACCCCCTTCCCCTTCCTGCTCCTCTACTCCTGGTGCCCCTCCATCCAGGGGCCAGACCTTAAAGAGTCACCGCAAGAGAATCCTGGTCCCAAAGGAGCCTTCTGGGGGACCGGTGCTGAGAGAGGTTGTGGGCATGGCCTGCTGGGGCTCTGCCCGACCCAGGGCTGAGAGATGCCACCTCCCAGCTCTGGGTCCCTGCAGGAAGTGTTGGCAAGCACAGGGCCGGTCCTCCAAAGGCCCAGGTGCAGGGAGCCCAGGCCAAGCAGCCTGTGGAAGAGGCCACTTGCCGTGCCACCCCGGGAACAGGACTGCAGGCCCCGGCCCTTCCCACCTCCTCCTCCTCCTCCTCCTCCTCCTCCTCCTCCTCCCCCCCGCCCCCCCCCACAGGGCACAGGGCTCAGAGACACCTCAGACTCTTGCTACCCGAAGTGCAAAGGGCATCAGTTGCTCCTCCAACCCCCCCGCCCAGCAGACCACGTTGTCCAGCCAGCCCCCGGGCCTCCCTGGGGTGCCCAGCACAAAAGTGCAGACACCCACCGGACCCTCAATCTCAGTTTTCGGATGTTTTTGCCACTCTAAGGACCCGCAGGCCAGCTGGGCCTTCGGGCAGGACAGAGAGCCCCGGAATCCGACGTGGAGAGCTGCGTGTACGTCCCCATCAGGAGGCGGTCCCCACCTCCGCGGCTCTCCCCTTGCGGAGAGGGGCAGCCCAGCCGGCAGCCAGCCGCAGGGCCTCAGGGAAGACACCAGGCTGGGCCCCCGCGGCACAGCGGGGGCACGTCCCCCGCACTCACGCGACTTAGGGACGGCTGCTGGAGACTGCTGCGGCCACCCTGCTGCCGGGTTTCTGGAGGGCTTCCTGGAAGCAGCGTCCACACCAAGCCCTTGGAAGGCCCAGGCGACGGAGGAGCCGGTCAGGCAGGGGCCGAGGACGGTGAGAGGCCGGGCGGGCGGGAAGGAGCATGTCAGGCAGGGGCAGAGGACGGTGACAGGCCGGGCGGGGAGGAGCCGGTCAGGCGGGGGCCCAGGACAGTGACGGGCCTGGCCGGGGAGGAGTGCGTCAGGCAGGGGCAGTGGAGACGGGCTGGGTAAGGGTTAGGGTGACAGTTAGGGCACAATTCACAATCGCAAAGACGTGGAAGCGACCCGAGTGCCCATCCATCCAGGAGTGCATGAATAAAATGTGGCGCGTGGACACCACGGAGTGCCATTCGGCTGTGAGGAGCAGCGGTGAGAGGGCGCCTCTCGTGTTCTCCTGGCCAGAGCTGGAACCCGTTCCAGTAGGCCAGGTATCCCAAGAATGGACACACGAGCACCACGTGAGCGCGCTCACCAGCAAATTGGTACGAACGGATGGACGCCTAAGTGGACAGAGAGGAATCACCTTCATCGGGTGGGTGTCGGGCGTGTGGGGGGAGGGGAGGGGCATACACATCCATTAGGCATGGGGTGGGTGCGCACCGACTGGGGGATGGGCGCACTTGAAGCTCTGACCCGAGGGGGGAGGCTTGGAGAGGGCAAGGCACCCGACCTTAACATTGGTACCCCCACAATACGCTGGAACAACATGAGAGGTATATGAATAAGAACACAGGGGGGGCCGGGCGCGGTGGCTCACGCCTGTAATCCTAGCTCTCTGGGAGGCCGAGGCGGGCGGATTGCTCCAGGTCAGGAGTTCGAAACCAGCCTGAGCAAGAGCGAGACCCCGTCTCTACTAAAAATAGAAAGAAATTAATTGGCCAACTAATATATATAGAAAAACACAGCCGGGCGTGGTGGTGCATGCCTGTAGTCCCAACTACTCGGGAGGCTGAGGCAGCAGGATTGCTTGAGCCCGGAGATTGAGGTTGCTGTGAGCTAGGCTGACGCCATGGCACTCACTCTAGCCTGGGCAGCAAAACGAGACTCTGTCTCAAAAAAAAAAAAAAAAAGAACACAGGGGGGAGGGGGGCACGGGCAACACATGTCACCTGAATACTTGTACTCCCATCATCTGCTTGAAGAGAGAGAGAAAAGAAAATGCAATCCTAGAGGTAAGAGACACTTTTTAAAAATAATGAATCCGAAGAGAAAAGTAAAAGGAGGCCTGTGGAGCAGGTCTGGGTGTGACTCCGGATCCCCCAACATCAGGTGCCACCACCAAAGATTCCTGCGTGTAGCCCATAGAACCCCAAAAGCAACGGGACGAGTTCTGGTCACATACTCCCTCAAAATGACATCCTGGCCTTCTTCTGGAACTCCCTCCCCTCTCAGACTCTCAAGGTTTCCTCCAGCGTGTCGGTTCCCACAGAGCAGACCTTTGGTCTGAGACCTGACAGTCCAGATGCCACGCATGCTGCCGCGTGGCGGCGGTGTCGCGGCTTGGGACAAGAGGAGGCCCCACGGTGCGGGCTGGGGCGCCAGGCACCGCGGGCGGGCGCTGAGGGTGGGGGTGACCCCCACCCCGGGCCGCCGCCGCGCTCCCAGAAAGGGGACAGAACAAGAGGCAAAAAAAAAAAAAAAAAAAAAGCAGCAGCCTGTGGCACCCGGTATTCCCAGGCGGTCTCCCATCCAAGTACTAACCGGGCCCGACCCTGCTTAGCTTCCGAGACCAGACGAGATCGGGGGCGTTCAGGGTGGTGTGGCCCTAGACGGCGGCGGAGGGCGCCCCTGCCCCGCTCAAGAAGCCGAGCCTCTCTGGGCTTCCCCGCCGCCGCCTCCCGCCCCAGGCCCCGCGCCGGGCCGGGCCGGTTGAGTTCGCCGGCCGGGTCCCGCGGGCTCCCAGGGACGGGGGTGATGGGCGGGGCGGGGCGGGGCGGGGCGGGGGGCTGTCTCTGTATACACACACACACACACTCACACTCACTCACACTCACACAAGATGCGCCTCCACGGCTGGACTCGCCAAGGTGGAGCCCTCCCAGCCTCCCTCGTCTCCTCGCCCGGCCTCCTTCACCTACCCGCTGCCCACCCCCAGCGCGTCGCTGCCTGCCGCTGACTGCGCACGCGCGGGACGCTCGCCCTTTGACCCCAGCCAGGGGCCGCCCTCCCCCACAACCCCTTTCAGCTGCGCCCCCCCCCCTCGCCCTGTGGGTGGGCTGCCGCCTATTCCCCCGGGCCAGGGCTGGGGCACAGCCAGTGTATGGGGCGTCTCTCTCTGGGGATGTGTCCCATGGGTGGGGTGGGGTGGCGTGGTTTGGGGGGCGCTGAAGAAATCAGTCCCCTCCATCTCCTACCTCTGGAAAACGCCCAAGCCCGTGGAGAACTGCCGGCACCGCTTCGTGGGGGCCGGGACCCTCCTCCGTGTCCTCCTGTGGCCCAGTCCAAGGGGCCTGGGCCTGGCCGGGGCTGCATTGGACCCCGACCACCCTGGCGTGTGGACTCGCTAAAAATCGGCCATTAGATATTGGATTCCAGCTTCCTGGAGGTCATTTCACTAATGAGTGCACCGGAAAGAGTTTCCTAATCCATCTGTGAGGGTGGCAACTGAAAGAGAATTTGAAAGCTGACAGAATAGGCGAGGGAAGGCATAGGAGATTTCCACACCCAGCAAGGAAGACTTTCCCGAAATGGAAGAAAGAAACGAGCAAACAGAGACACCGGTAGCCCGCCCGGAAAAGAGTCTGCCCCTTAGAGAAAGCACCCTGACCAGGTTCACCCGTGGGTGGGTGGCGAGCTAGCGGCATTCAGAAGAGCGAGGCCCGCAGTCTGTGCGGAAGACACCTGCGCTCGGGTGTGTGTGGCGGCGCGATTCACAAGCAGCTCCAGATGTTAAACCAAGGAGAAGCCAGGGAGTTCCCAACGCCCCAGGTGTCCTCAGCCCACGACTGGCTGCTGTGGGAATGCGAAGCCCGGCTCCTTGTCTCAGAGCGGGGTTCCCAGGAGGATCAGGCTGAAGCTGGGACTCGGCCTCAAAGTGTCCCCTCGCATGGCCACCCCCTTCCCCTTCCTGCTCCTCTACTCCTGGTGCCCCTCCATCCAGGGGCCAGACCTTAAAGAGTCACCGCAAGAGAATCCTGGTCCCAAAGGAGCCTTCTGGGGGACCGGTGCTGAGAGAGGTTGTGGGCATGGCCTGCTGGGGCTCTGCCCGACCCAGGGCTGAGAGATGCCACCTCCCAGCTCTGGGTCCCTGCAGGAAGTGTTGGCAAGCACAGGGCCGGTCCTCCAAAGGCCCAGGTGCAGGGAGCCCAGGCCAAGCAGCCTGTGGAAGAGGCCACTTGCCGTGCCACCCCGGGAACAGGACTGCAGGCCCCGGCCCTTCCCACCTCCTCCTCCTCCTCCTCCTCCTCCTCCTCCTCCCCCCCGCCCCCCCCCACAGGGCACAGGGCTCAGAGACACCTCAGACTCTTGCTACCCGAAGTGCAAAGGGCATCAGTTGCTCCTCCAACCCCCCCGCCCAGCAGACCACGTTGTCCAGCCAGCCCCCGGGCCTCCCTGGGGTGCCCAGCACAAAAGTGCAGACACCCACCGGACCCTCAATCTCAGTTTTCGGATGTTTTTGCCACTCTAAGGACCCGCAGGCCAGCTGGGCCTTCGGGCAGGACAGAGAGCCCCGGAATCCGACGTGGAGAGCTGCGTGTACGTCCCCATCAGGAGGCGGTCCCCACCTCCGCGGCTCTCCCCTTGCGGGGAGGGGCAGCCCAGCCGGCAGCCAGCCGCAGGGCCTCAGGGAAGACACCAGGCTGGGCCCCCGCGGCACAGCGGGGGCACGTCCCCCGCACTCACGCGACTTAGGGACGGCTGCTGGAGACTGCTGCGGCCACCCTGCTGCCGGGTTTCTGGAGGGCTTCCTGGAAGCAGCGTCCACACCAAGCCCTTGGAAGGCCCAGGCGACGGAGGAGCCGGTCAGGCAGGGGCCGAGGACGGTGAGAGGCCGGGCGGGCGGGAAGGAGCATGTCAGGCAGGGGCAGAGGACGGTGACAGGCCGGGCGGGGAGGAGCCGGTCAGGCGGGGGCCCAGGACAGTGACGGGCCTGGCCGGGGAGGAGTGCGTCAGGCAGGGGCAGTGGAGACGGGCTGGGTAAGGGTTAGGGTGACAGTTAGGGCACAATTCACAATCGCAAAGACGTGGAAGCGACCCGAGTGCCCATCCATCCAGGAGTGCATGAATAAAATGTGGCGCGTGGACACCACGGAGTGCCATTCGGCTGTGAGGAGCAGCGGTGAGAGGGCGCCTCTCGTGTTCTCCTGGCCAGAGCTGGAACCCGTTCCAGTAGGCCAGGTATCCCAAGAATGGACACACGAGCACCACGTGAGCGCGCTCACCAGCAAATTGGTACGAACGGATGGACGCCTAAGTGGACAGAGAGGAATCACCTTCATCGGGTGGGTGTCGGGCGTGTGGGGGGAGGGGAGGGGCATACACATCCATTAGGCATGGGGTGGGTGCGCACCGACTGGGGGATGGGCGCACTTGAAGCTCTGACCCGAGGGGGGAGGCTTGGAGAGGGCAAGGCACCCGACCTTAACATTGGTACCCCCACAATACGCTGGAACAACATGAGAGGTATATGAATAAGAACACAGGGGGGGCCGGGCGCGGTGGCTCACGCCTGTAATCCTAGCTCTCTGGGAGGCCGAGGCGGGCGGATTGCTCCAGGTCAGGAGTTCGAAACCAGCCTGAGCAAGAGCGAGACCCCGTCTCTACTAAAAATAGAAAGAAATTAATTGGCCAACTAATATATATAGAAAAACACAGCCGGGCGTGGTGGTGCATGCCTGTAGTCCCAACTACTCGGGAGGCTGAGGCAGCAGGATTGCTTGAGCCCGGAGATTGAGGTTGCTGTGAGCTAGGCTGACGCCATGGCACTCACTCTAGCCTGGGCAGCAAAACGAGACTCTGTCTCAAAAAAAAAAAAAAAAAGAACACAGGGGGGAGGGGGGCACGGGCAACACATGTCACCTGAATACTTGTACTCCCATCATCTGCTTGAAGAGAGAGAGAAAAGAAAATGCAATCCTAGAGGTAAGAGACACTTTTTAAAAATAATGAATCCGAAGAGAAAAGTAAAAGGAGGCCTGTGGAGCAGGTCTGGGTGTGACTCCGGATCCCCCAACATCAGGTGCCACCACCAAAGATTCCTGCGTGTAGCCCATAGAACCCCAAAAGCAACGGGACGAGTTCTGGTCACATACTCCCTCAAAATGACATCCTGGCCTTCTTCTGGAACTCCCTCCCCTCTCAGACTCTCAAGGTTTCCTCCAGCGTGTCGGTTCCCACAGAGCAGACCTTTGGTCTGAGACCTGACAGTCCAGATGCCACGCATGCTGCCGCGTGGCGGCGGTGTCGCGGCTTGGGACAAGAGGAGGCCCCACGGTGCGGGCTGGGGCGCCAGGCACCGCGGGCGGGCGCTGAGGGTGGGGGTGACCCCCACCCCGGGCCGCCGCCGCGCTCCCAGAAAGGGGACAGAACAAGAGGCAAAAAAAAAAAAAAAAAAAAAGCAGCAGCCTGTGGCACCCGGTATTCCCAGGCGGTCTCCCATCCAAGTACTAACCGGGCCCGACCCTGCTTAGCTTCCGAGACCAGACGAGATCGGGGGCGTTCAGGGTGGTGTGGCCCTAGACGGCGGCGGAGGGCGCCCCTGCCCCGCTCAAGAAGCCGAGCCTCTCTGGGCTTCCCCGCCGCCGCCTCCCGCCCCAGGCCCCGCGCCGGGCCGGGCCGGTTGAGTTCGCCGGCCGGGTCCCGCGGGCTCCCAGGGACGGGGGTGATGGGCGGGGCGGGGCGGGGCGGGGCGGGGGGCTGTCTCTGTATACACACACACACACACTCACACTCACTCACACTCACACAAGATGCGCCTCCACGGCTGGACTCGCCAAGGTGGAGCCCTCCCAGCCTCCCTCGTCTCCTCGCCCGGCCTCCTTCACCTACCCGCTGCCCACCCCCAGCGCGTCGCTGCCTGCCGCTGACTGCGCACGCGCGGGACGCTCGCCCTTTGACCCCAGCCAGGGGCCGCCCTCCCCCACAACCCCTTTCAGCTGCGCCCCCCCCCCTCGCCCTGTGGGTGGGCTGCCGCCTATTCCCCCGGGCCAGGGCTGGGGCACAGCCAGTGTATGGGGCGTCTCTCTCTGGGGATGTGTCCCATGGGTGGGGTGGGGTGGCGTGGTTTGGGGGGCGCTGAAGAAATCAGTCCCCTCCATCTCCTACCTCTGGAAAACGCCCAAGCCCGTGGAGAACTGCCGGCACCGCTTCGTGGGGGCCGGGACCCTCCTCCGTGTCCTCCTGTGGCCCAGTCCAAGGGGCCTGGGCCTGGCCGGGGCTGCATTGGACCCCGACCACCCTGGCGTGTGGACTCGCTAAAAATCGGCCATTAGATATTGGATTCCAGCTTCCTGGAGGTCATTTCACTAATGAGTGCACCGGAAAGAGTTTCCTAATCCATCTGTGAGGGTGGCAACTGAAAGAGAATTTGAAAGCTGACAGAATAGGCGAGGGAAGGCATAGGAGATTTCCACACCCAGCAAGGAAGACTTTCCCGAAATGGAAGAAAGAAACGAGCAAACAGAGACACCGGTAGCCCGCCCGGAAAAGAGTCTGCCCCTTAGAGAAAGCACCCTGACCAGGTTCACCCGTGGGTGGGTGGCGAGCTAGCGGCATTCAGAAGAGCGAGGCCCGCAGTCTGTGCGGAAGACACCTGCGCTCGGGTGTGTGTGGCGGCGCGATTCACAAGCAGCTCCAGATGTTAAACCAAGGAGAAGCCAGGGAGTTCCCAACGCCCCAGGTGTCCTCAGCCCACGACTGGCTGCTGTGGGAATGCGAAGCCCGGCTCCTTGTCTCAGAGCGGGGTTCCCAGGAGGATCAGGCTGAAGCTGGGACTCGGCCTCAAAGTGTCCCCTCGCATGGCCACCCCCTTCCCCTTCCTGCTCCTCTACTCCTGGTGCCCCTCCATCCAGGGGCCAGACCTTAAAGAGTCACCGCAAGAGAATCCTGGTCCCAAAGGAGCCTTCTGGGGGACCGGTGCTGAGAGAGGTTGTGGGCATGGCCTGCTGGGGCTCTGCCCGACCCAGGGCTGAGAGATGCCACCTCCCAGCTCTGGGTCCCTGCAGGAAGTGTTGGCAAGCACAGGGCCGGTCCTCCAAAGGCCCAGGTGCAGGGAGCCCAGGCCAAGCAGCCTGTGGAAGAGGCCACTTGCCGTGCCACCCCGGGAACAGGACTGCAGGCCCCGGCCCTTCCCACCTCCTCCTCCTCCTCCTCCTCCTCCTCCTCCTCCCCCCCGCCCCCCCCCACAGGGCACAGGGCTCAGAGACACCTCAGACTCTTGCTACCCGAAGTGCAAAGGGCATCAGTTGCTCCTCCAACCCCCCCGCCCAGCAGACCACGTTGTCCAGCCAGCCCCCGGGCCTCCCTGGGGTGCCCAGCACAAAAGTGCAGACACCCACCGGACCCTCAATCTCAGTTTTCGGATGTTTTTGCCACTCTAAGGACCCGCAGGCCAGCTGGGCCTTCGGGCAGGACAGAGAGCCCCGGAATCCGACGTGGAGAGCTGCGTGTACGTCCCCATCAGGAGGCGGTCCCCACCTCCGCGGCTCTCCCCTTGCGGGGAGGGGCAGCCCAGCCGGCAGCCAGCCGCAGGGCCTCAGGGAAGACACCAGGCTGGGCCCCCGCGGCACAGCGGGGGCACGTCCCCCGCACTCACGCGACTTAGGGACGGCTGCTGGAGACTGCTGCGGCCACCCTGCTGCCGGGTTTCTGGAGGGCTTCCTGGAAGCAGCGTCCACACCAAGCCCTTGGAAGGCCCAGGCGACGGAGGAGCCGGTCAGGCAGGGGCCGAGGACGGTGAGAGGCCGGGCGGGCGGGAAGGAGCATGTCAGGCAGGGGCAGAGGACGGTGACAGGCCGGGCGGGGAGGAGCCGGTCAGGCGGGGGCCCAGGACAGTGACGGGCCTGGCCGGGGAGGAGTGCGTCAGGCAGGGGCAGTGGAGACGGGCTGGGTAAGGGTTAGGGTGACAGTTAGGGCACAATTCACAATCGCAAAGACGTGGAAGCGACCCGAGTGCCCATCCATCCAGGAGTGCATGAATAAAATGTGGCGCGTGGACACCACGGAGTGCCATTCGGCTGTGAGGAGCAGCGGTGAGAGGGCGCCTCTCGTGTTCTCCTGGCCAGAGCTGGAACCCGTTCCAGTAGGCCAGGTATCCCAAGAATGGACACACGAGCACCACGTGAGCGCGCTCACCAGCAAATTGGTACGAACGGATGGACGCCTAAGTGGACAGAGAGGAATCACCTTCATCGGGTGGGTGTCGGGCGTGTGGGGGGAGGGGAGGGGCATACACATCCATTAGGCATGGGGTGGGTGCGCACCGACTGGGGGATGGGCGCACTTGAAGCTCTGACCCGAGGGGGGAGGCTTGGAGAGGGCAAGGCACCCGACCTTAACATTGGTACCCCCACAATACGCTGGAACAACATGAGAGGTATATGAATAAGAACACAGGGGGGGCCGGGCGCGGTGGCTCACGCCTGTAATCCTAGCTCTCTGGGAGGCCGAGGCGGGCGGATTGCTCCAGGTCAGGAGTTCGAAACCAGCCTGAGCAAGAGCGAGACCCCGTCTCTACTAAAAATAGAAAGAAATTAATTGGCCAACTAATATATATAGAAAAACACAGCCGGGCGTGGTGGTGCATGCCTGTAGTCCCAACTACTCGGGAGGCTGAGGCAGCAGGATTGCTTGAGCCCGGAGATTGAGGTTGCTGTGAGCTAGGCTGACGCCATGGCACTCACTCTAGCCTGGGCAGCAAAACGAGACTCTGTCTCAAAAAAAAAAAAAAAAAAGAACACAGGGGGGAGGGGGGCACGGGCAACACATGTCACCTGAATACTTGTACTCCCATCATCTGCTTGAAGAGAGAGAGAAAAGAAAATGCAATCCTAGAGGTAAGAGACACTTTTTAAAAATAATGAATCCGAAGAGAAAAGTAAAAGGAGGCCTGTGGAGCAGGTCTGGGTGTGACTCCGGATCCCCCAACATCAGGTGCCACCACCAAAGATTCCTGCGTGTAGCCCATAGAACCCCAAAAGCAACGGGACGAGTTCTGGTCACATACTCCCTCAAAATGACATCCTGGCCTTCTTCTGGAACTCCCTCCCCTCTCAGACTCTCAAGGTTTCCTCCAGCGTGTCGGTTCCCACAGAGCAGACCTTTGGTCTGAGACCTGACAGTCCAGATGCCACGCATGCTGCCGCGTGGCGGCGGTGTCGCGGCTTGGGACAAGAGGAGGCCCCACGGTGCGGGCTGGGGCGCCAGGCACCGCGGGCGGGCGCTGAGGGTGGGGGTGACCCCCACCCCGGGCCGCCGCCGCGCTCCCAGAAAGGGGACAGAACAAGAGGCAAAAAAAAAAAAAAAAAAAAAAGCAGCAGCCTGTGGCACCCGGTATTCCCAGGCGGTCTCCCATCCAAGTACTAACCGGGCCCGACCCTGCTTAGCTTCCGAGACCAGACGAGATCGGGGGCGTTCAGGGTGGTGTGGCCCTAGACGGCGGCGGAGGGCGCCCCTGCCCCGCTCAAGAAGCCGAGCCTCTCTGGGCTTCCCCCCGCCGCCTCCCGCCCCAGGCCCCGCGCCGGGCCGGGCCGGTTGAGTTCGCCGGCCGGGTCCCGCGGGCTCCCAGGGACGGGGGTGATGGGCGGGGCGGGGCGGGGCGGGGGGCTGTCTCTGTATACACACACACACACACTCACACTCACTCACACTCACACAAGATGCGCCTCCACGGCTGGACTCGCCAAGGTGGAGCCCTCCCAGCCTCCCTCGTCTCCTCGCCCGGCCTCCTTCACCTACCCGCTGCCCACCCCCAGCGCGTCGCTGCCTGCCGCTGACTGCGCACGCGCGGGACGCTCGCCCTTTGACCCCAGCCAGGGGCCGCCCTCCCCCACAACCCCTTTCAGCTGCGCCCCCCCCTCGCCCTGTGGGTGGGCTGCCGCCTATTCCCCCGGGCCAGGGCTGGGGCACAGCCAGTGTATGGGGCGTCTCTCTCTGGGGATGTGTCCCATGGGTGGGGTGGGGTGGCGTGGTTTGGGGGGCGCTGAAGAAATCAGTCCCCTCCATCTCCTACCTCTGGAAAACGCCCAAGCCCGTGGAGAACTGCCGGCACCGCTTCGTGGGGGCCGGGACCCTCCTCCGTGTCCTCCTGTGGCCCAGTCCAAGGGGCCTGGGCCTGGCCGGGGCTGCATTGGACCCCGACCACCCTGGCGTGTGGACTCGCTAAAAATCGGCCATTAGATATTGGATTCCAGCTTCCTGGAGGTCATTTCACTAATGAGTGCACCGGAAAGAGTTTCCTAATCCATCTGTGAGGGTGGCAACTGAAAGAGAATTTGAAAGCTGACAGAATAGGCGAGGGAAGGCATAGGAGATTTCCACACCCAGCAAGGAAGACTTTCCCGAAATGGAAGAAAGAAACGAGCAAACAGAGACACCGGTAGCCCGCCCGGAAAAGAGTCTGCCCCTTAGAGAAAGCACCCTGACCAGGTTCACCCGTGGGTGGGTGGCGAGCTAGCGGCATTCAGAAGAGCGAGGCCCGCAGTCTGTGCGGAAGACACCTGAGCTCGGGTGTGTGTGGCGGCGCGATTCACAAGCAGCTCCAGATGTTAAACCAAGGAGAAGCCAGGGAGTTCCCAACGCCCCAGGTGTCCTCAGCCCACGACTGGCTGCTGTGGGAATGCGAAGCCCGGCTCCTTGTCTCAGAGCGGGGTTCCCAGGAGGATCAGGCTGAAGCTGGGACTCGGCCTCAAAGTGTCCCCTCGCATGGCCACCCCCTTCCCCTTCCTGCTCCTCTACTCCTGGTGCCCCTCCATCCAGGGGCCAGACCTTAAAGAGTCACCGCAAGAGAATCCTGGTCCCAAAGGAGCCTTCTGGGGGACCGGTGCTGAGAGAGGTTGTGGGCATGGCCTGCTGGGGCTCTGCCCGACCCAGGGCTGAGAGATGCCACCTCCCAGCTCTGGGTCCCTGCAGGAAGTGTTGGCAAGCACAGGGCCGGTCCTCCAAAGGCCCAGGTGCAGGGAGCCCAGGCCAAGCAGCCTGTGGAAGAGGCCACTTGCCGTGCCACCCCGGGAACAGGACTGCAGGCCCCGGCCCTTCCCACCTCCTCCTCCTCCTCCTCCTCCTCCTCCTCCTCCCCCCCGCCCCCCCCCACAGGGCACAGGGTTCAGAGACACCTCAGACTCTTGCTACCCGAAGTGCAAAGGGCATCAGTTGCTCCTCCAACCCCCCCGCCCAGCAGACCACGTTGTCCAGCCAGCCCCCGGGCCTCCCTGGGGTGCCCAGCACAAAAGTGCAGACACCCACCGGACCCTCAATCTCAGTTTTCGGATGTTTTTGCCACTCTAAGGACCCGCAGGCCAGCTGGGCCTTCGGGCAGGACAGAGAGCCCCGGAATCCGACGTGGAGAGCTGCGTGTACGTCCCCATCAGGAGGCGGTCCCCACCTCCGCGGCTCTCCCCTTGCGGAGAGGGGCAGCCCAGCCGGCAGCCAGCCGCAGGGCCTCAGGGAAGACACCAGGCTGGGCCCCCGCGGCACAGCGGGGGCACGTCCCCCGCACTCACGCGACTTAGGGACGGCTGCTGGAGACTGCTGCGGCCACCCTGCTGCCGGGTTTCTGGAGGGCTTCCTGGAAGCAGCGTCCACACCAAGCCCTTGGAAGGCCCAGGCGACGGAAGAGCCGGTCAGGCAGGGGCCGAGGACGGTGAGAGGCCGGGCGGGCGGGAAGGAGCATGTCAGGCAGGGGCAGAGGACGGTGACAGGCCGGGCGGGGAGGAGCCGGTCAGGCGGGGGCCCAGGACAGTGACGGGCCTGGCCGGGGAGGAGTGCGTCAGGCAGGGGCAGTGGAGACGGGCTGGGTAAGGGTTAGGGTGACAGTTAGGGCACAATTCACAATCGCAAAGACGTGGAAGCGACCCGAGTGCCCATCCATCCAGGAGTGCATGAATAAAATGTGGCGCGTGGACACCACGGAGTGCCATTCGGCTGTGAGGAGCAGCGGTGAGAGGGCGCCTCTCGTGTTCTCCTGGCCAGAGCTGGAACCCGTTCCAGTAGGCCAGGTATCCCAAGAATGGACACACGAGCACCACGTGAGCGCGCTCACCAGCAAATTGGTACGAACGGATGGACGCCTAAGTGGACAGAGAGGAATCACCTTCATCGGGTGGGTGTCGGGCGTGTGGGGGGAGGGGAGGGGCATACACATCCATTAGGCATGGGGTGGGTGCGCACCGACTGGGGGATGGGCGCACTTGAAGCTCTGACCCGAGGGGGGAGGCTTGGAGAGGGCAAGGCACCCGACCTTAACATTGGTACCCCCACAATACGCTGGAACAACATGAGAGGTATATGAATAAGAACACAGGGGGGGCCGGGCGCGGTGGCTCACGCCTGTAATCCTAGCTCTCTGGGAGGCCGAGGCGGGCGGATTGCTCCAGGTCAGGAGTTCGAAACCAGCCTGAGCAAGAGCGAGACCCCGTCTCTACTAAAAATAGAAAGAAATTAATTGGCCAACTAATATATATAGAAAAACACAGCCGGGCGTGGTGGTGCATGCCTGTAGTCCCAACTACTCGGGAGGCTGAGGCAGCAGGATTGCTTGAGCCCGGAGATTGAGGTTGCTGTGAGCTAGGCTGACGCCATGGCACTCACTCTAGCCTGGGCAGCAAAACGAGACTCTGTCTCAAAAAAAAAAAAAAAAAGAACACAGGGGGGAGGGGGGCACGGGCAACACATGTCACCTGAATACTTGTACTCCCATCATCTGCTTGAAGAGAGAGAGAAAAGAAAATGCAATCCTAGAGGTAAGAGACACTTTTTAAAAATAATGAATCCGAAGAGAAAAGTAAAAGGAGGCCTGTGGAGCAGGTCTGGGTGTGACTCCGGATCCCCCAACATCAGGTGCCACCACCAAAGATTCCTGCGTGTAGCCCATAGAACCCCAAAAGCAACGGGACGAGTTCTGGTCACATACTCCCTCAAAATGACATCCTGGCCTTCTTCTGGAACTCCCTCCCCTCTCAGACTCTCAAGGTTTCCTCCAGCGTGTCGGTTCCCACAGAGCAGACCTTTGGTCTGAGACCTGACAGTCCAGATGCCACGCATGCTGCCGCGTGGCGGCGGTGTCGCGGCTTGGGACAAGAGGAGGCCCCACGGTGCGGGCTGGGGCGCCAGGCACCGCGGGCGGGCGCTGAGGGTGGGGGTGACCCCCACCCCGGGCCGCCGCCGCGCTCCCAGAAAGGGGACAGAACAAGAGGCAAAAAAAAAAAAAAAAAAAAAGCAGCAGCCTGTGGCACCCGGTATTCCCAGGCGGTCTCCCATCCAAGTACTAACCGGGCCCGACCCTGCTTAGCTTCCGAGACCAGACGAGATCGGGGGCGTTCAGGGTGGTGTGGCCCTAGACGGCGGCGGAGGGCGCCCCTGCCCCGCTCAAGAAGCCGAGCCTCTCTGGGCTTCCCCGCCGCCGCCTCCCGCCCCAGGCCCCGCGCCGGGCCGGGCCGGTTGAGTTCGCCGGCCGGGTCCCGCGGGCTCCCAGGGACGGGGGTGATGGGCGGGGCGGGGCGGGGCGGGGCGGGGCGGGGCGGGGGGCTGTCTCTGTATACACACACACACACACTCACACTCACTCACACTCACACAAGATGCGCCTCCACGGCTGGACTCGCCAAGGTGGAGCCCTCCCAGCCTCCCTCGTCTCCTCGCCCGGCCTCCTTCACCTACCCGCTGCCCACCCCCAGCGCGTCGCTGCCTGCCGCTGACTGCGCACGCGCGGGACGCTCGCCCTTTGACCCCAGCCAGGGGCCGCCCTCCCCCACAACCCCTTTCAGCTGCGCCCCCCCCCTCGCCCTGTGGGTGGGCTGCCGCCTATTCCCCCGGGCCAGGGCTGGGGCACAGCCAGTGTATGGGGCGTCTCTCTCTGGGGATGTGTCCCATGGGTGGGGTGGGGTGGCGTGGTTTGGGGGGCGCTGAAGAAATCAGTCCCCTCCATCTCCTACCTCTGGAAAACGCCCAAGCCCGTGGAGAACTGCCGGCACCGCTTCGTGGGGGCCGGGACCCTCCTCCGTGTCCTCCTGTGGCCCAGTCCAAGGGGCCTGGGCCTGGCCGGGGCTGCATTGGACCCCGACCACCCTGGCGTGTGGACTCGCTAAAAATCGGCCATTAGATATTGGATTCCAGCTTCCTGGAGGTCATTTCACTAATGAGTGCACCGGAAAGAGTTTCCTAATCCATCTGTGAGGGTGGCAACTGAAAGAGAATTTGAAAGCTGACAGAATAGGCGAGGGAAGGCATAGGAGATTTCCACACCCAGCAAGGAAGACTTTCCCGAAATGGAAGAAAGAAACGAGCAAACAGAGACACCGGTAGCCCGCCCGGAAAAGAGTCTGCCCCTTAGAGAAAGCACCCTGACCAGGTTCACCCGTGGGTGGGTGGCGAGCTAGCGGCATTCAGAAGAGCGAGGCCCGCAGTCTGTGCGGAAGACACCTGCGCTCGGGTGTGTGTGGCGGCGCGATTCACAAGCAGCTCCAGATGTTAAACCAAGGAGAAGCCAGGGAGTTCCCAACGCCCCAGGTGTCCTCAGCCCACGACTGGCTGCTGTGGGAATGCGAAGCCCGGCTCCTTGTCTCAGAGCGGGGTTCCCAGGAGGATCAGGCTGAAGCTGGGACTCGGCCTCAAAGTGTCCCCTCGCATGGCCACCCCCTTCCCCTTCCTGCTCCTCTACTCCTGGTGCCCCTCCATCCAGGGGCCAGACCTTAAAGAGTCACCGCAAGAGAATCCTGGTCCCAAAGGAGCCTTCTGGGGGACCGGTGCTGAGAGAGGTTGTGGGCATGGCCTGCTGGGGCTCTGCCCGACCCAGGGCTGAGAGATGCCACCTCCCAGCTCTGGGTCCCTGCAGGAAGTGTTGGCAAGCACAGGGCCGGTCCTCCAAAGGCCCAGGTGCAGGGAGCCCAGGCCAAGCAGCCTGTGGAAGAGGCCACTTGCCGTGCCACCCCGGGAACAGGACTGCAGGCCCCGGCCCTTCCCACCTCCTCCTCCTCCTCCTCCTCCTCCTCCTCCTCCCCCCCGCCCCCCCCCACAGGGCACAGGGCTCAGAGACACCTCAGACTCTTGCTACCCGAAGTGCAAAGGGCATCAGTTGCTCCTCCAACCCCCCCGCCCAGCAGACCACGTTGTCCAGCCAGCCCCCGGGCCTCCCTGGGGTGCCCAGCACAAAAGTGCAGACACCCACCGGACCCTCAATCTCAGTTTTCGGATGTTTTTGCCACTCTAAGGACCCGCAGGCCAGCTGGGCCTTCGGGCAGGACAGAGAGCCCCGGAATCCGACGTGGAGAGCTGCGTGTACGTCCCCATCAGGAGGCGGTCCCCACCTCCGCGGCTCTCCCCTTGCGGAGAGGGGCAGCCCAGCCGGCAGCCAGCCGCAGGGCCTCAGGGAAGACACCAGGCTGGGCCCCCGCGGCACAGCGGGGGCACGTCCCCCGCACTCACGCGACTTAGGGACGGCTGCTGGAGACTGCTGCGGCCACCCTGCTGCCGGGTTTCTGGAGGGCTTCCTGGAAGCAGCGTCCACACCAAGCCCTTGGAAGGCCCAGGCGACGGAGGAGCCGGTCAGGCAGGGGCCGAGGACGGTGAGAGGCCGGGCGGGCGGGAAGGAGCATGTCAGGCAGGGGCAGAGGACGGTGACAGGCCGGGCGGGGAGGAGCCGGTCAGGCGGGGGCCCAGGACAGTGACGGGCCTGGCCGGGGAGGAGTGCGTCAGGCAGGGGCAGTGGAGACGGGCTGGGTAAGGGTTAGGGTGACAGTTAGGGCACAATTCACAATCGCAAAGACGTGGAAGCGACCCGAGTGCCCATCCATCCAGGAGTGCATGAATAAAATGTGGCGCGTGGACACCACGGAGTGCCATTCGGCTGTGAGGAGCAGCGGTGAGAGGGCGCCTCTCGTGTTCTCCTGGCCAGAGCTGGAACCCGTTCCAGTAGGCCAGGTATCCCAAGAATGGACACACGAGCACCACGTGAGCGCGCTCACCAGCAAATTGGTACGAACGGATGGACGCCTAAGTGGACAGAGAGGAATCACCTTCATCGGGTGGGTGTCGGGCGTGTGGGGGGAGGGGAGGGGCATACACATCCATTAGGCATGGGGTGGGTGCGCAC
This sequence comes from Microcebus murinus, assembly GCF_040939455.1. Taxonomy (NCBI): domain Eukaryota; kingdom Metazoa; phylum Chordata; class Mammalia; order Primates; family Cheirogaleidae; genus Microcebus; species Microcebus murinus. The sequence goes on from NW_027438953.1 coordinate 866,400, forward strand.
CGACTGGGGGATGGGCGCACTTGAAGCTCTGACCCGAGGGGGGAGGCTTGGAGAGGGCAAGGCACCCGACCTTAACATTGGTACCCCCACAATACGCTGGAACAACATGAGAGGTATATGAATAAGAACACAGGGGGGGCCGGGCGCGGTGGCTCACGCCTGTAATCCTAGCTCTCTGGGAGGCCGAGGCGGGCGGATTGCTCCAGGTCAGGAGTTCGAAACCAGCCTGAGCAAGAGCGAGACCCCGTCTCTACTAAAAATAGAAAGAAATTAATTGGCCAACTAATATATATAGAAAAACACAGCCGGGCGTGGTGGTGCATGCCTGTAGTCCCAACTACTCGGGAGGCTGAGGCAGCAGGATTGCTTGAGCCCGGAGATTGAGGTTGCTGTGAGCTAGGCTGACGCCATGGCACTCACTCTAGCCTGGGCAGCAAAACGAGACTCTGTCTCAAAAAAAAAAAAAAAAAGAACACAGGGGGGAGGGGGGCACGGGCAACACATGTCACCTGAATACTTGTACTCCCATCATCTGCTTGAAGAGAGAGAGAAAAGAAAATGCAATCCTAGAGGTAAGAGACACTTTTTAAAAATAATGAATCCGAAGAGAAAAGTAAAAGGAGGCCTGTGGAGCAGGTCTGGGTGTGACTCCGGATCCCCCAACATCAGGTGCCACCACCAAAGATTCCTGCGTGTAGCCCATAGAACCCCAAAAGCAACGGGACGAGTTCTGGTCACATACTCCCTCAAAATGACATCCTGGCCTTCTTCTGGAACTCCCTCCCCTCTCAGACTCTCAAGGTTTCCTCCAGCGTGTCGGTTCCCACAGAGCAGACCTTTGGTCTGAGACCTGACAGTCCAGATGCCACGCATGCTGCCGCGTGGCGGCGGTGTCGCGGCTTGGGACAAGAGGAGGCCCCACGGTGCGGGCTGGGGCGCCAGGCACCGCGGGCGGGCGCTGAGGGTGGGGGTGACCCCCACCCCGGGCCGCCGCCGCGCTCCCAGAAAGGGGACAGAACAAGAGGCAAAAAAAAAAAAAAAAAAAAAGCAGCAGCCTGTGGCACCCGGTATTCCCAGGCGGTCTCCCATCCAAGTACTAACCGGGCCCGACCCTGCTTAGCTTCCGAGACCAGACGAGATCGGGGGCGTTCAGGGTGGTGTGGCCCTAGACGGCGGCGGAGGGCGCCCCTGCCCCGCTCAAGAAGCCGAGCCTCTCTGGGCTTCCCCGCCGCCGCCTCCCGCCCCAGGCCCCGCGCCGGGCCGGGCCGGTTGAGTTCGCCGGCCGGGTCCCGCGGGCTCCCAGGGACGGGGGTGATGGGCGGGGCGGGGCGGGGCGGGGCGGGGCGGGGGGCTGTCTCTGTATACACACACACACACACTCACACTCACTCACACTCACACAAGATGCGCCTCCACGGCTGGACTCGCCAAGGTGGAGCCCTCCCAGCCTCCCTCGTCTCCTCGCCCGGCCTCCTTCACCTACCCGCTGCCCACCCCCAGCGCGTCGCTGCCTGCCGCTGACTGCGCACGCGCGGGACGCTCGCCCTTTGACCCCAGCCAGGGGCCGCCCTCCCCCACAACCCCTTTCAGCTGCGCCCCCCCCCCTCGCCCTGTGGGTGGGCTGCCGCCTATTCCCCCGGGCCAGGGCTGGGGCACAGCCAGTGTATGGGGCGTCTCTCTCTGGGGATGTGTCCCATGGGTGGGGTGGGGTGGCGTGGTTTGGGGGGCGCTGAAGAAATCAGTCCCCTCCATCTCCTACCTCTGGAAAACGCCCAAGCCCGTGGAGAACTGCCGGCACCGCTTCGTGGGGGCCGGGACCCTCCTCCGTGTCCTCCTGTGGCCCAGTCCAAGGGGCCTGGGCCTGGCCGGGGCTGCATTGGACCCCGACCACCCTGGCGTGTGGACTCGCTAAAAATCGGCCATTAGATATTGGATTCCAGCTTCCTGGAGGTCATTTCACTAATGAGTGCACCGGAAAGAGTTTCCTAATCCATCTGTGAGGGTGGCAACTGAAAGAGAATTTGAAAGCTGACAGAATAGGCGAGGGAAGGCATAGGAGATTTCCACACCCAGCAAGGAAGACTTTCCCGAAATGGAAGAAAGAAACGAGCAAACAGAGACACCGGTAGCCCGCCCGGAAAAGAGTCTGCCCCTTAGAGAAAGCACCCTGACCAGGTTCACCCGTGGGTGGGTGGCGAGCTAGCGGCATTCAGAAGAGCGAGGCCCGCAGTCTGTGCGGAAGACACCTGCGCTCGGGTGTGTGTGGCGGCGCGATTCACAAGCAGCTCCAGATGTTAAACCAAGGAGAAGCCAGGGAGTTCCCAACGCCCCAGGTGTCCTCAGCCCACGACTGGCTGCTGTGGGAATGCGAAGCCCGGCTCCTTGTCTCAGAGCGGGGTTCCCAGGAGGATCAGGCTGAAGCTGGGACTCGGCCTCAAAGTGTCCCCTCGCATGGCCACCCCCTTCCCCTTCCTGCTCCTCTACTCCTGGTGCCCCTCCATCCAGGGGCCAGACCTTAAAGAGTCACCGCAAGAGAATCCTGGTCCCAAAGGAGCCTTCTGGGGGACCGGTGCTGAGAGAGGTTGTGGGCATGGCCTGCTGGGGCTCTGCCCGACCCAGGGCTGAGAGATGCCACCTCCCAGCTCTGGGTCCCTGCAGGAAGTGTTGGCAAGCACAGGGCCGGTCCTCCAAAGGCCCAGGTGCAGGGAGCCCAGGCCAAGCAGCCTGTGGAAGAGGCCACTTGCCGTGCCACCCCGGGAACAGGACTGCAGGCCCCGGCCCTTCCCACCTCCTCCTCCTCCTCCTCCTCCTCCTCCTCCTCCCCCCCGCCCCCCCCCACAGGGCACAGGGCTCAGAGACACCTCAGACTCTTGCTACCCGAAGTGCAAAGGGCATCAGTTGCTCCTCCAACCCCCCCGCCCAGCAGACCACGTTGTCCAGCCAGCCCCCGGGCCTCCCTGGGGTGCCCAGCACAAAAGTGCAGACACCCACCGGACCCTCAATCTCAGTTTTCGGATGTTTTTGCCACTCTAAGGACCCGCAGGCCAGCTGGGCCTTCGGGCAGGACAGAGAGCCCCGGAATCCGACGTGGAGAGCTGCGTGTACGTCCCCATCAGGAGGCGGTCCCCACCTCCGCGGCTCTCCCCTTGCGGGGAGGGGCAGCCCAGCCGGCAGCCAGCCGCAGGGCCTCAGGGAAGACACCAGGCTGGGCCCCCGCGGCACAGCGGGGGCACGTCCCCCGCACTCACGCGACTTAGGGACGGCTGCTGGAGACTGCTGCGGCCACCCTGCTGCCGGGTTTCTGGAGGGCTTCCTGGAAGCAGCGTCCACACCAAGCCCTTGGAAGGCCCAGGCGACGGAGGAGCCGGTCAGGCAGGGGCCGAGGACGGTGAGAGGCCGGGCGGGCGGGAAGGAGCATGTCAGGCAGGGGCAGAGGACGGTGACAGGCCGGGCGGGGAGGAGCCGGTCAGGCGGGGGCCCAGGACAGTGACGGGCCTGGCCGGGGAGGAGTGCGTCAGGCAGGGGCAGTGGAGACGGGCTGGGTAAGGGTTAGGGTGACAGTTAGGGCACAATTCACAATCGCAAAGACGTGGAAGCGACCCGAGTGCCCATCCATCCAGGAGTGCATGAATAAAATGTGGCGCGTGGACACCACGGAGTGCCATTCGGCTGTGAGGAGCAGCGGTGAGAGGGCGCCTCTCGTGTTCTCCTGGCCAGAGCTGGAACCCGTTCCAGTAGGCCAGGTATCCCAAGAATGGACACACGAGCACCACGTGAGCGCGCTCACCAGCAAATTGGTACGAACGGATGGACGCCTAAGTGGACAGAGAGGAATCACCTTCATCGGGTGGGTGTCGGGCGTGTGGGGGGAGGGGAGGGGCATACACATCCATTAGGCATGGGGTGGGTGCGCACCGACTGGGGGATGGGCGCACTTGAAGCTCTGACCCGAGGGGGGAGGCTTGGAGAGGGCAAGGCACCCGACCTTAACATTGGTACCCCCACAATACGCTGGAACAACATGAGAGGTATATGAATAAGAACACAGGGGGGGGCCGGGCGCGGTGGCTCACGCCTGTAATCCTAGCTCTCTGGGAGGCCGAGGCGGGCGGATTGCTCCAGGTCAGGAGTTCGAAACCAGCCTGAGCAAGAGCGAGACCCCGTCTCTACTAAAAATAGAAAGAAATTAATTGGCCAACTAATATATATAGAAAAACACAGCCGGGCGTGGTGGTGCATGCCTGTAGTCCCAACTACTCGGGAGGCTGAGGCAGCAGGATTGCTTGAGCCCGGAGATTGAGGTTGCTGTGAGCTAGGCTGACGCCATGGCACTCACTCTAGCCTGGGCAGCAAAACGAGACTCTGTCTCAAAAAAAAAAAAAAAAAGAACACAGGGGGGAGGGGGGCACGGGCAACACATGTCACCTGAATACTTGTACTCCCATCATCTGCTTGAAGAGAGAGAGAAAAGAAAATGCAATCCTAGAGGTAAGAGACACTTTTTAAAAATAATGAATCCGAAGAGAAAAGTAAAAGGAGGCCTGTGGAGCAGGTCTGGGTGTGACTCCGGATCCCCCAACATCAGGTGCCACCACCAAAGATTCCTGCGTGTAGCCCATAGAACCCCAAAAGCAACGGGACGAGTTCTGGTCACATACTCCCTCAAAATGACATCCTGGCCTTCTTCTGGAACTCCCTCCCCTCTCAGACTCTCAAGGTTTCCTCCAGCGTGTCGGTTCCCACAGAGCAGACCTTTGGTCTGAGACCTGACAGTCCAGATGCCACGCATGCTGCCGCGTGGCGGCGGTGTCGCGGCTTGGGACAAGAGGAGGCCCCACGGTGCGGGCTGGGGCGCCAGGCACCGCGGGCGGGCGCTGAGGGTGGGGGTGACCCCCACCCCGGGCCGCCGCCGCGCTCCCAGAAAGGGGACAGAACAAGAGGCAAAAAAAAAAAAAAAAAAAAAGCAGCAGCCTGTGGCACCCGGTATTCCCAGGCGGTCTCCCATCCAAGTACTAACCGGGCCCGACCCTGCTTAGCTTCCGAGACCAGACGAGATCGGGGGCGTTCAGGGTGGTGTGGCCCTAGACGGCGGCGGAGGGCGCCCCTGCCCCGCTCAAGAAGCCGAGCCTCTCTGGGCTTCCCCGCCGCCGCCTCCCGCCCCAGGCCCCGCGCCGGGCCGGGCCGGTTGAGTTCGCCGGCCGGGTCCCGCGGGCTCCCAGGGACGGGGGTGATGGGCGGGGCGGGGCGGGGCGGGGGGCTGTCTCTGTATACACACACACACACACTCACACTCACTCACACTCACACAAGATGCACCTCCACGGCTGGACTCGCCAAGGTGGAGCCCTCCCAGCCTCCCTCGTCTCCTCGCCCGGCCTCCTTCACCTACCCGCTGCCCACCCCCAGCGCGTCGCTGCCTGCCGCTGACTGCGCACGCGCGCTCGCCCTTTGACCCCAGCCAGGGGCCGCCCTCCCCCACAACCCCTTTCAGCTGCGCCCCCCCCCCTCGCCCTGTGGGTGGGCTGCCGCCTATTCCCCCGGGCCAGGGCTGGGGCACAGCCAGTGTATGGGGCGTCTCTCTCTGGGGATGTGTCCCATGGGTGGGGTGGGGTGGCGTGGTTTGGGGGGCGCTGAAGAAATCAGTCCCCTCCATCTCCTACCTCTGGAAAACGCCCAAGCCCGTGGAGAACTGCCGGCACCGCTTCGTGGGGGCCGGGACCCTCCTCCGTGTCCTCCTGTGGCCCAGTCCAAGGGGCCTGGGCCTGGCCGGGGCTGCATTGGACCCCGACCACCCTGGCGTGTGGACTCGCTAAAAATCGGCCATTAGATATTGGATTCCAGCTTCCTGGAGGTCATTTCACTAATGAGTGCACCGGAAAGAGTTTCCTAATCCATCTGTGAGGGTGGCAACTGAAAGAGAATTTGAAAGCTGACAGAATAGGCGAGGGAAGGCATAGGAGATTTCCACACCCAGCAAGGAAGACTTTCCCGAAATGGAAGAAAGAAACGAGCAAACAGAGACACCGGTAGCCCGCCCGGAAAAGAGTCTGCCCCTTAGAGAAAGCACCCTGACCAGGTTCACCCGTGGGTGGGTGGCGAGCTAGCGGCATTCAGAAGAGCGAGGCCCGCAGTCTGTGCGGAAGACACCTGCGCTCGGGTGTGTGTGGCGGCGCGATTCACAAGCAGCTCCAGATGTTAAACCAAGGAGAAGCCAGGGAGTTCCCAACGCCCCAGGTGTCCTCAGCCCACGACTGGCTGCTGTGGGAATGCGAAGCCCGGCTCCTTGTCTCAGAGCGGGGTTCCCAGGAGGATCAGGCTGAAGCTGGGACTCGGCCTCAAAGTGTCCCCTCGCATGGCCACCCCCTTCCCCTTCCTGCTCCTCTACTCCTGGTGCCCCTCCATCCAGGGGCCAGACCTTAAAGAGTCACCGCAAGAGAATCCTGGTCCCAAAGGAGCCTTCTGGGGGACCGGTGCTGAGAGAGGTTGTGGGCATGGCCTGCTGGGGCTCTGCCCGACCCAGGGCTGAGAGATGCCACCTCCCAGCTCTGGGTCCCTGCAGGAAGTGTTGGCAAGCACAGGGCCGGTCCTCCAAAGGCCCAGGTGCAGGGAGCCCAGGCCAAGCAGCCTGTGGAAGAGGCCACTTGCCGTGCCACCCCGGGAACAGGACTGCAGGCCCCGGCCCTTCCCACCTCCTCCTCCTCCTCCTCCTCCTCCTCCTCCTCCCCCCCGCCCCCCCCCACAGGGCACAGGGCTCAGAGACACCTCAGACTCTTGCTACCCGAAGTGCAAAGGGCATCAGTTGCTCCTCCAACCCCCCCGCCCAGCAGACCACGTTGTCCAGCCAGCCCCCGGGCCTCCCTGGGGTGCCCAGCACAAAAGTGCAGACACCCACCGGACCCTCAATCTCAGTTTTTGGATGTTTTTGCCACTCTAAGGACCCGCAGGCCAGCTGGGCCTTCGGGCAGGACAGAGAGCCCCGGAATCCGACGTGGAGAGCTGCGTGTACGTCCCCATCAGGAGGCGGTCCCCACCTCCGCGGCTCTCCCCTTGCGGGGAGGGGCAGCCCAGCCGGCAGCCGCAGGGCCTCAGGGAAGACACCAGGCTGGGCCCCCGCGGCACAGCGGGGGCACGTCCCCCGCACTCACGCGACTTAGGGACGGCTGCTGGAGACTGCTGCGGCCACCCTGCTGCCGGGTTTCTGGAGGGCTTCCTGGAAGCAGCGTCCACACCAAGCCCTTGGAAGGCCCAGGCGACGGAGGAGCCGGTCAGGCAGGGGCCGAGGACGGTGAGAGGCCGGGCGGGCGGGAAGGAGCATGTCAGGCAGGGGCAGAGGACGGTGACAGGCCGGGCGGGGAGGAGCCGGTCAGGCGGGGGCCCAGGACAGTGACGGGCCTGGCCGGGGAGGAGTGCGTCAGGCAGGGGCAGTGGAGACGGGCTGGGTAAGGGTTAGGGTGACAGTTAGGGCACAATTCACAATCGCAAAGACGTGGAAGCGACCCGAGTGCCCATCCATCCAGGAGTGCATGAATAAAATGTGGCGCGTGGACACCACGGAGTGCCATTCGGCTGTGAGGAGCAGCGGTGAGAGGGCGCCTCTCGTGTTCTCCTGGCCAGAGCTGGAACCCGTTCCAGTAGGCCAGGTATCCCAAGAATGGACACACGAGCACCACGTAAGCGCGCTCACCAGCAAATTGGTACGAACGGATGGACGCCTAAGTGGACAGAGAGGAATCACCTTCATCGGGTGGGTGTCGGGCGTGTGGGGGGAGGGGAGGGGCATACACATCCATTAGGCATGGGGTGGGTGCGCACCGACTGGGGGATGGGCGCACTTGAAGCTCTGACCCGAGGGGGGAGGCTTGGAGAGGGCAAGGCACCCGACCTTAACATTGGTACCCCCACAATACGCTGGAACAACATGAGAGGTATATGAATAAGAACACAGGGGGGGCCGGGCGCGGTGGCTCACGCCTGTAATCCTAGCTCTCTGGGAGGCCGAGGCGGGCGGATTGCTCCAGGTCAGGAGTTCGAAACCAGCCTGAGCAAGAGCGAGACCCCGTCTCTACTAAAAATAGAAAGAAATTAATTGGCCAACTAATATATATAGAAAAACACAGCCGGGCGTGGTGGTGCATGCCTGTAGTCCCAACTACTCGGGAGGCTGAGGCAGCAGGATTGCTTGAGCCCGGAGATTGAGGTTGCTGTGAGCTAGGCTGACGCCATGGCACTCACTCTAGCCTGGGCAGCAAAACGAGACTCTGTCTCAAAAAAAAAAAAAAAAAGAACACAGGGGGGAGGGGGGCACGGGCAACACATGTCACCTGAATACTTGTACTCCCATCATCTGCTTGAAGAGAGAGAGAAAAGAAAATGCAATCCTAGAGGTAAGAGACACTTTTTAAAAATAATGAATCCGAAGAGAAAAGTAAAAGGAGGCCTGTGGAGCAGGTCTGGGTGTGACTCCGGATCCCCCAACATCAGGTGCCACCACCAAAGATTCCTGCGTGTAGCCCATAGAACCCCAAAAGCAACGGGACGAGTTCTGGTCACATACTCCCTCAAAATGACATCCTGGCCTTCTTCTGGAACTCCCTCCCCTCTCAGACTCTCAAGGTTTCCTCCAGCGTGTCGGTTCCCACAGAGCAGACCTTTGGTCTGAGACCTGACAGTCCAGATGCCACGCATGCTGCCGCGTGGCGGCGGTGTCGCGGCTTGGGACAAGAGGAGGCCCCACGGTGCGGGCTGGGGCGCCAGGCACCGCGGGCGGGCGCTGAGGGTGGGGGTGACCCCCACCCCGGGCCGCCGCCGCGCTCCCAGAAAGGGGACAGAACAAGAGGCAAAAAAAAAAAAAAAAAAAAAAGCAGCAGCCTGTGGCACCCGGTATTCCCAGGCGGTCTCCCATCCAAGTACTAACCGGGCCCGACCCTGCTTAGCTTCCGAGACCAGACGAGATCGGGGGCGTTCAGGGTGGTGTGGCCCTAGACGGCGGCGGAGGGCGCCCCTGCCCCGCTCAAGAAGCCGAGCCTCTCTGGGCTTCCCCGCCGCCGCCTCCCGCCCCAGGCCCCGCGCCGGGCCGGGCCGGTTGAGTTCGCCGGCCGGGTCCCGCGGGCTCCCAGGGACGGGGGTGATGGGCGGGGCGGGGCGGGGCGGGGGGCTGTCTCTGTATACACACACACACACACTCACACTCACTCACACTCACACAAGATGCGCCTCCACGGCTGGACTCGCCAAGGTGGAGCCCTCCCAGCCTCCCTCGTCTCCTCGCCCGGCCTCCTTCACCTACCCGCTGCCCACCCCCAGCGCGTCGCTGCCTGCCGCTGACTGCGCACGCGCGGGACGCTCGCCCTTTGACCCCAGCCAGGGGCCGCCCTCCCCCACAACCCCTTTCAGCTGCGCCCCCCCCCCTCGCCCTGTGGGTGGGCTGCCGCCTATTCCCCCGGGCCAGGGCTGGGGCACAGCCAGTGTATGGGGCGTCTCTCTCTGGGGATGTGTCCCATGGGTGGGGTGGGGTGGCGTGGTTTGGGGGGCGCTGAAGAAATCAGTCCCCTCCATCTCCTACCTCTGGAAAACGCCCAAGCCCGTGGAGAACTGCCGGCACCGCTTCGTGGGGGCCGGGACCCTCCTCCGTGTCCTCCTGTGGCCCAGTCCAAGGGGCCTGGGCCTGGCCGGGGCTGCATTGGACCCCGACCACCCTGGCGTGTGGACTCGCTAAAAATCGGCCATTAGATATTGGATTCCAGCTTCCTGGAGGTCATTTCACTAATGAGTGCACCGGAAAGAGTTTCCTAATCCATCTGTGAGGGTGGCAACTGAAAGAGAATTTGAAAGCTGACAGAATAGGCGAGGGAAGGCATAGGAGATTTCCACACCCAGCAAGGAAGACTTTCCCGAAATGGAAGAAAGAAACGAGCAAACAGAGACACCGGTAGCCCGCCCGGAAAAGAGTCTGCCCCTTAGAGAAAGCACCCTGACCAGGTTCACCCGTGGGTGGGTGGCGAGCTAGCGGCGTTCAGAAGAGCGAGGCCCGCAGTCTGTGCGGAAGACACCTGCGCTCGGGTGTGTGTGGCGGCGCGATTCACAAGCAGCTCCAGATGTTAAACCAAGGAGAAGCCAGGGAGTTCCCAACGCCCCAGGTGTCCTCAGCCCACGACTGGCTGCTGTGGGAATGCGAAGCCCGGCTCCTTGTCTCAGAGCGGGGTTCCCAGGAGGATCAGGCTGAAGCTGGGACTCGGCCTCAAAGTGTCCCCTCGCATGGCCACCCCCTTCCCCTTCCTGCTCCTCTACTCCTGGTGCCCCTCCATCCAGGGGCCAGACCTTAAAGAGTCACCGCAAGAGAATCCTGGTCCCAAAGGAGCCTTCTGGGGGACCGGTGCTGAGAGAGGTTGTGGGCATGGCCTGCTGGGGCTCTGCCCGACCCAGGGCTGAGAGATGCCACCTCCCAGCTCTGGGTCCCTGCAGGAAGTGTTGGCAAGCACAGGGCCGGTCCTCCAAAGGCCCAGGTGCAGGGAGCCCAGGCCAAGCAGCCTGTGGAAGAGGCCACTTGCCGTGCCACCCCGGGAACAGGACTGCAGGCCCCGGCCCTTCCCACCTCCTCCTCCTCCTCCTCCTCCTCCTCCTCCTCCCCCCCGCCCCCCCCCACAGGGCACAGGGCTCAGAGACACCTCAGACTCTTGCTACCCGAAGTGCAAAGGGCATCAGTTGCTCCTCCAACCCCCCCGCCCAGCAGACCACGTTGTCCAGCCAGCCCCCGGGCCTCCCTGGGGTGCCCAGCACAAAAGTGCAGACACCCACCGGACCCTCAATCTCAGTTTTCGGATGTTTTTGCCACTCTAAGGACCCGCAGGCCAGCTGGGCCTTCGGGCAGGACAGAGAGCCCCGGAATCCGACGTGGAGAGCTGCGTGTACGTCCCCATCAGGAGGCGGTCCCCACCTCCGCGGCTCTCCCCTTGCGGGGAGGGGCAGCCCAGCCGGCAGCCAGCCGCAGGGCCTCAGGGAAGACACCAGGCTGGGCCCCCGCGGCACAGCGGGGGCACGTCCCCCGCACTCACGCGACTTAGGGACGGCTGCTGGAGACTGCTGCGGCCACCCTGCTGCCGGGTTTCTGGAGGGCTTCCTGGAAGCAGCGTCCACACCAAGCCCTTGGAAGGCCCAGGCGACGGAGGAGCCGGTCAGGCAGGGGCCGAGGACGGTGAGAGGCCGGGCGGGCGGGAAGGAGCATGTCAGGCAGGGGCAGAGGACGGTGACAGGCCGGGCGGGGAGGAGCCGGTCAGGCGGGGGCCCAGGACAGTGACGGGCCTGGCCGGGGAGGAGTGCGTCAGGCAGGGGCAGTGGAGACGGGCTGGGTAAGGGTTAGGGTGACAGTTAGGGCACAATTCACAATCGCAAAGACGTGGAAGCGACCCGAGTGCCCATCCATCCAGGAGTGCATGAATAAAATGTGGCGCGTGGACACCACGGAGTGCCATTCGGCTGTGAGGAGCAGCGGTGAGAGGGCGCCTCTCGTGTTCTCCTGGCCAGAGCTGGAACCCGTTCCAGTAGGCCAGGTATCCCAAGAATGGACACACGAGCACCACGTGAGCGCGCTCACCAGCAAATTGGTACGAACGGATGGACGCCTAAGTGGACAGAGAGGAATCACCTTCATCGGGTGGGTGTCGGGCGTGTGGGGGGAGGGGAGGGGCATACACATCCATTAGGCATGGGGTGGGTGCGCACCGACTGGGGGATGGGCGCACTTGAAGCTCTGACCCGAGGGGGGAGGCTTGGAGAGGGCAAGGCACCCGACCTTAACATTGGTACCCCCACAATACGCTGGAACAACATGAGAGGTATATGAATAAGAACACAGGGGGGGGCCGGGCGCGGTGGCTCACGCCTGTAATCCTAGCTCTCTGGGAGGCCGAGGCGGGCGGATTGCTCCAGGTCAGGAGTTCGAAACCAGCCTGAGCAAGAGCGAGACCCCGTCTCTACTAAAAATAGAAAGAAATTAATTGGCCAACTAATATATATAGAAAAACACAGCCGGGCGTGGTGGTGCATGCCTGTAGTCCCAACTACTCGGGAGGCTGAGGCAGCAGGATTGCTTGAGCCCGGAGATTGAGGTTGCTGTGAGCTAGGCTGACGCCATGGCACTCACTCTAGCCTGGGCAGCAAAACGAGACTCTGTCTCAAAAAAAAAAAAAAAAAAAGAACACAGGGGGTGGGGGGGCACGGGCAACACATGTCACCTGAATACTTGTACTCCCATCATCTGCTTGAAGAGAGAGAGAAAAGAAAATGCAATCCTAGAGGTAAGAGACACTTTTTAAAAATAATGAATCCGAAGAGAAAAGTAAAAGGAGGCCTGTGGAGCAGGTCTGGGTGTGACTCCGGATCCCCCAACATCAGGTGCCACCACCAAAGATTCCTGCGTGTAGCCCATAGAACCCCAAAAGCAACGGGACGAGTTCTGGTCACATACTCCCTCAAAATGACATCCTGGCCTTCTTCTGGAACTCCCTCCCCTCTCAGACTCTCAAGGTTTCCTCCAGCGTGTCGGTTCCCACAGAGCAGACCTTTGGTCTGAGACCTGACAGTCCAGATGCCACGCATGCTGCCGCGTGGCGGCGGTGTCGCGGCTTGGGACAAGAGGAGGCCCCACGGTGCGGGCTGGGGCGCCAGGCACCGCGGGCGGGCGCTGAGGGTGGGGGTGACCCCCACCCCGGGCCGCCGCCGCGCTCCCAGAAAGGGGACAGAACAAGAGGCAAAAAAAAAAAAAAAAAAAAAGCAGCAGCCTGTGGCACCCGGTATTCCCAGGCGGTCTCCCATCCAAGTACTAACCGGGCCCGACCCTGCTTAGCTTCCGAGACCAGACGAGATCGGGGGCGTTCAGGGTGGTGTGGCCCTAGACGGCGGCGGAGGGCGCCCCTGCCCCGCTCAAGAAGCCGAGCCTCTCTGGGCTTCCCCGCCGCCGCCTCCCGCCCCAGGCCCCGCGCCGGGCCGGGCCGGTTGAGTTCGCCGGCCGGGTCCCGCGGGCTCCCAGGGACGGGGGTGATGGGCGGGGCGGGGCGGGGCAGGGCGGGGCGGGGGGCTGTCTCTGTATACACACACACACACACTCACACTCACTCACACTCACACAAGATGCGCCTCCACGGCTGGACTCGCCAAGGTGGAGCCCTCCCAGCCTCCCTCGTCTCCTCGCCCGGCCTCCTTCACCTACCCGCTGCCCACCCCCAGCGCGTCGCTGCCTGCCGCTGACTGCGCACGCGGGACGCTCGCCCTTTGACCCCAGCCAGGGGCCGCCCTCCCCCACAACCCCTTTCAGCTGCGCCCCCCCCCTCGCCCTGTGGGTGGGCTGCCGCCTATTCCCCCGGGCCAGGGCTGGGGCACAGCCAGTGTATGGGGCGTCTCTCTCTGGGGATGTGTCCCATGGGTGGGGTGGGGTGGCGTGGTTTGGGGGGCGCTGAAGAAATCAGTCCCCTCCATCTCCTACCTCTGGAAAACGCCCAAGCCCGTGGAGAACTGCCGGCACCGCTTCGTGGGGGCCGGGACCCTCCTCCGTGTCCTCCTGTGGCCCAGTCCAAGGGGCCTGGGCCTGGCCGGGGCTGCATTGGACCCCGACCACCCTGGCGTGTGGACTCGCTAAAAATCGGCCATTAGATATTGGATTCCAGCTTCCTGGAGGTCATTTCACTAATGAGTGCACCGGAAAGAGTTTCCTAATCCATCTGTGAGGGTGGCAACTGAAAGAGAATTTGAAAGCTGACAGAATAGGCGAGGGAAGGCATAGGAGATTTCCACACCCAGCAAGGAAGACTTTCCCGAAATGGAAGAAAGAAACGAGCAAACAGAGACACCGGTAGCCCGCCCGGAAAAGAGTCTGCCCCTTAGAGAAAGCACCCTGACCAGGTTCACCCGTGGGTGGGTGGCGAGCTAGCGGCGTTCAGAAGAGCGAGGCCCGCAGTCTGTGCGGAAGACACCTGCGCTCGGGTGTGTGTGGCGGCGCGATTCACAAGCAGCTCCAGATGTTAAACCAAGGAGAAGCCAGGGAGTTCCCAACGCCCCAGGTGTCCTCAGCCCACGACTGGCTGCTGTGGGAATGCGAAGCCCGGCTCCTTGTCTCAGAGCGGGGTTCCCAGGAGGATCAGGCTGAAGCTGGGACTCGGCCTCAAAGTGTCCCCTCGCATGGCCACCCCCTTCCCCTTCCTGCTCCTCTACTCCTGGTGCCCCTCCATCCAGGGGCCAGACCTTAAAGAGTCACCGCAAGAGAATCCTGGTCCCAAAGGAGCCTTCTGGGGGACCGGTGCTGAGAGAGGTTGTGGGCATGGCCTGCTGGGGCTCTGCCCGACCCAGGGCTGAGAGATGCCACCTCCCAGCTCTGGGTCCCTGCAGGAAGTGTTGGCAAGCACAGGGCCGGTCCTCCAAAGGCCCAGGTGCAGGGAGCCCAGGCCAAGCAGCCTGTGGAAGAGGCCACTTGCCGTGCCACCCCGGGAACAGGACTGCAGGCCCCGGCCCTTCCCACCTCCTCCTCCTCCTCCTCCTCCTCCTCCTCCTCCCCCCCGCCCCCCCCCACAGGGCACAGGGCTCAGAGACACCTCAGACTCTTGCTACCCGAAGTGCAAAGGGCATCAGTTGCTCCTCCAACCCCCCCGCCCAGCAGACCACGTTGTCCAGCCAGCCCCCGGGCCTCCCTGGGGTGCCCAGCACAAAAGTGCAGACACCCACCGGACCCTCAATCTCAGTTTTCGGATGTTTTTGCCACTCTAAGGACCCGCAGGCCAGCTGGGCCTTCGGGCAGGACAGAGAGCCCCGGAATCCGACGTGGAGAGCTGCGTGTACGTCCCCATCAGGAGGCGGTCCCCACCTCCGCGGCTCTCCCCTTGCGGGGAGGGGCAGCCCAGCCGGCAGCCAGCCGCAGGGCCTCAGGGAAGACACCAGGCTGGGCCCCCGCGGCACAGCGGGGGCACGTCCCCCGCACTCACGCGACTTAGGGACGGCTGCTGGAGACTGCTGCGGCCACCCTGCTGCCGGGTTTCTGGAGGGCTTCCTGGAAGCAGCGTCCACACCAAGCCCTTGGAAGGCCCAGGCGACGGAGGAGCCGGTCAGGCAGGGGCCGAGGACGGTGAGAGGCCGGGCGGGCGGGAAGGAGCATGTCAGGCAGGGGCAGAGGACGGTGACAGGCCGGGCGGGGAGGAGCCGGTCAGGCGGGGGCCCAGGACAGTGACGGGCCTGGCCGGGGAGGAGTGCGTCAGGCAGGGGCAGTGGAGACGGGCTGGGTAAGGGTTAGGGTGACAGTTAGGGCACAATTCACAATCGCAAAGACGTGGAAGCGACCCGAGTGCCCATCCATCCAGGAGTGCATGAATAAAATGTGGCGCGTGGACACCACGGAGTGCCATTCGGCTGTGAGGAGCAGCGGTGAGAGGGCGCCTCTCGTGTTCTCCTGGCCAGAGCTGGAACCCGTTCCAGTAGGCCAGGTATCCCAAGAATGGACACACGAGCACCACGTGAGCGCGCTCACCAGCAAATTGGTACGAACGGATGGACGCCTAAGTGGACAGAGAGGAATCACCTTCATCGGGTGGGTGTCGGGCGTGTGGGGGGAGGGGAGGGGCATACACATCCATTAGGCATGGGGTGGGTGCGCACCGACTGGGGGATGGGCGCACTTGAAGCTCTGACCCGAGGGGGGAGGCTTGGAGAGGGCAAGGCACCCGACCTTAACATTGGTACCCCCACAATACGCTGGAACAACATGAGAGGTATATGAATAAGAACACAGGGGGGGCCGGGCGCGGTGGCTCACGCCTGTAATCCTAGCTCTCTGGGAGGCCGAGGCGGGCGGATTGCTCCAGGTCAGGAGTTCGAAACCAGCCTGAGCAAGAGCGAGACCCCGTCTCTACTAAAAATAGAAAGAAATTAATTGGCCAACTAATATATATAGAAAAACACAGCCGGGCGTGGTGGTGCATGCCTGTAGTCCCAACTACTCGGGAGGCTGAGGCAGCAGGATTGCTTGAGCCCGGAGATTGAGGTTGCTGTGAGCTAGGCTGACGCCATGGCACTCACTCTAGCCTGGGCAGCAAAACGAGACTCTGTCTCAAAAAAAAAAAAAAAAAAGAACACAGGGGGGAGGGGGGCACGGGCAACACATGTCACCTGAATACTTGTACTCCCATCATCTGCTTGAAGAGAGAGAGAAAAGAAAATGCAATCCTAGAGGTAAGAGACACTTTTTAAAAATAATGAATCCGAAGAGAAAAGTAAAAGGAGGCCTGTGGAGCAGGTCTGGGTGTGACTCCGGATCCCCCAACATCAGGTGCCACCACCAAAGATTCCTGCGTGTAGCCCATAGAACCCCAAAAGCAACGGGACGAGTTCTGGTCACATACTCCCTCAAAATGACATCCTGGCCTTCTTCTGGAACTCCCTCCCCTCTCAGACTCTCAAGGTTTCCTCCAGCGTGTCGGTTCCCACAGAGCAGACCTTTGGTCTGAGACCTGACAGTCCAGATGCCACGCATGCTGCCGCGTGGCGGCGGTGTCGCGGCTTGGGACAAGAGGAGGCCCCACGGTGCGGGCTGGGGCGCCAGGCACCGCGGGCGGGCGCTGAGGGTGGGGGTGACCCCCACCCCGGGCCGCCGCCGCGCTCCCAGAAAGGGGACAGAACAAGAGGCAAAAAAAAAAAAAAAAAAAAAGCAGCAGCCTGTGGCACCCGGTATTCCCAGGCGGTCTCCCATCCAAGTACTAACCGGGCCCGACCCTGCTTAGCTTCCGAGACCAGACGAGATCGGGGGCGTTCAGGGTGGTGTGGCCCTAGACGGCGGCGGAGGGCGCCCCTGCCCCGCTCAAGAAGCCGAGCCTCTCTGGGCTTCCCCGCCGCCGCCTCCCGCCCCAGGCCCCGCGCCGGGCCGGGCCGGTTGAGTTCGCCGGCCGGGTCCCGCGGGCTCCCAGGGACGGGGGTGATGGGCGGGGCGGGGCGGGGCGGGGGGCTGTCTCTGTATACACACACACACACACTCACACTCACTCACACTCACACAAGATGCGCCTCCACGGCTGGACTCGCCAAGGTGGAGCCCTCCCAGCCTCCCTCGTCTCCTCGCCCGGCCTCCTTCACCTACCCGCTGCCCACCCCCAGCGCGTCGCTGCCTGCCGCTGACTGCGCACGCGCGGGACGCTCGCCCTTTGACCCCAGCCAGGGGCCGCCCTCCCCCACAACCCCTTTCAGCTGCGCCCCCCCCCTCGCTCTGTGGGTGGGCTGCCGCCTATTCCCCCGGGCCAGGGCTGGGGCACAGCCAGTGTATGGGGCGTCTCTCTCTGGGGATGTGTCCCATGGGTGGGGTGGGGTGGGGTGGCGTGGTTTGGGGGGCGCTGAAGAAATCAGTCCCCTCCATCTCCTACCTCTGGAAAACGCCCAAGCCCGTGGAGAACTGCCGGCACCGCTTCGTGGGGGCCGGGACCCTCCTCCGTGTCCTCCTGTGGCCCAGTCCAAGGGGCCTGGGCCTGGCCGGGGCTGCATTGGACCCCGACCACCCTGGCGTGTGGACTCGCTAAAAATCGGCCATTAGATATTGGATTCCAGCTTCCTGGAGGTCATTTCACTAATGAGTGCACCGGAAAGAGTTTCCTAATCCATCTGTGAGGGTGGCAACTGAAAGAGAATTTGAAAGCTGACAGAATAGGCGAGGGAAGGCATAGGAGATTTCCACACCCAGCAAGGAAGACTTTCCCGAAATGGAAGAAAGAAACGAGCAAACAGAGACACCGGTAGCCCGCCCGGAAAAGAGTCTGCCCCTTAGAGAAAGCACCCTGACCAGGTTCACCCGTGGGTGGGTGGCGAGCTAGCGGCGTTCAGAAGAGCGAGGCCCGCAGTCTGTGCGGAAGACACCTGCGCTCGGGTGTGTGTGGCGGCGCGATTCACAAGCAGCTCCAGATGTTAAACCAAGGAGAAGCCAGGGAGTTCCCAACGCCCCAGGTGTCCTCAGCCCACGACTGGCTGCTGTGGGAATGCGAAGCCCGGCTCCTTGTCTCAGAGCGGGGTTCCCAGGAGGATCAGGCTGAAGCTGGGACTCGGCCTCAAAGTGTCCCCTCGCATGGCCACCCCCTTCCCCTTCCTGCTCCTCTACTCCTGGTGCCCCTCCATCCAGGGGCCAGACCTTAAAGAGTCACCGCAAGAGAATCCTGGTCCCAAAGGAGCCTTCTGGGGGACCGGTGCTGAGAGAGGTTGTGGGCATGGCCTGCTGGGGCTCTGCCCGACCCAGGGCTGAGAGATGCCACCTCCCAGCTCTGGGTCCCTGCAGGAAGTGTTGGCAAGCACAGGGCCGGTCCTCCAAAGGCCCAGGTGCAGGGAGCCCAGGCCAAGCAGCCTGTGGAAGAGGCCACTTGCCGTGCCACCCCGGGAACAGGACTGCAGGCCCCGGCCCTTCCCACCTCCTCCTCCTCCTCCTCCTCCTCCCCCCCCGCCCCCCCCCACAGGGCACAGGGCTCAGAGACACCTCAGACTCTTGCTACCCGAAGTGCAAAGGGCATCAGTTGCTCCTCCAACCCCCCCGCCCAGCAGACCACGTTGTCCAGCCAGCCCCCGGGCCTCCCTGGGGTGCCCAGCACAAAAGTGCAGACACCCACCGGACCCTCAATCTCAGTTTTCGGATGTTTTTGCCACTCTAAGGACCCGCAGGCCAGCTGGGCCTTCGGGCAGGACAGAGAGCCCCGGAATCCGACGTGGAGAGCTGCGTGTACGTCCCCATCAGGAGGCGGTCCCCACCTCCGCGGCTCTCCCCTTGCGGAGAGGGGCAGCCCAGCCGGCAGCCAGCCGCAGGGCCTCAGGGAAGACACCAGGCTGGGCCCCCGCGGCACAGCGGGGGCACGTCCCCCGCACTCACGCGACTTAGGGACGGCTGCTGGAGACTGCTGCGGCCACCCTGCTGCCGGGTTTCTGGAGGGCTTCCTGGAAGCAGCGTCCACACCAAGCCCTTGGAAGGCCCAGGCGACGGAGGAGCCGGTCAGGCAGGGGCCGAGGACGGTGAGAGGCCGGGCGGGCGGGAAGGAGCATGTCAGGCAGGGGCAGAGGACGGTGACAGGCCGGGCGGGGAGGAGCCGGTCAGGCGGGGGCCCAGGACAGTGACGGGCCTGGCCGGGGAGGAGTGCGTCAGGCAGGGGCAGTGGAGACGGGCTGGGTAAGGGTTAGGGTGACAGTTAGGGCACAATTCACAATCGCAAAGACGTGGAAGCGACCCGAGTGCCCATCCATCCAGGAGTGCATGAATAAAATGTGGCGCGTGGACACCACGGAGTGCCATTCGGCTGTGAGGAGCAGCGGTGAGAGGGCGCCTCTCGTGTTCTCCTGGCCAGAGCTGGAACCCGTTCCAGTAGGCCAGGTATCCCAAGAATGGACACACGAGCACCACGTGAGCGCGCTCACCAGCAAATTGGTACGAACGGATGGACGCCTAAGTGGACAGAGAGGAATCACCTTCATCGGGTGGGTGTCGGGCGTGTGGGGGGAGGGGAGGGGCATACACATCCATTAGGCATGGGGTGGGTGCGCACCGACTGGGGGATGGGCGCACTTGAAGCTCTGACCCGAGGGGGGAGGCTTGGAGAGGGCAAGGCACCCGACCTTAACATTGGTACCCCCACAATACGCTGGAACAACATGAGAGGTATATGAATAAGAACACAGGGGGGGCCGGGCGCGGTGGCTCACGCCTGTAATCCTAGCTCTCTGGGAGGCCGAGGCGGGCGGATTGCTCCAGGTCAGGAGTTCGAAACCAGCCTGAGCAAGAGCGAGACCCCGTCTCTACTAAAAATAGAAAGAAATTAATTGGCCAACTAATATATATAGAAAAACACAGCCGGGCGTGGTGGTGCATGCCTGTAGTCCCAACTACTCGGGAGGCTGAGGCAGCAGGATTGCTTGAGCCCGGAGATTGAGGTTGCTGTGAGCTAGGCTGACGCCATGGCACTCACTCTAGCCTGGGCAGCAAAACGAGACTCTGTCTCAAAAAAAAAAAAAAAAAGAACACAGGGGGGAGGGGGGCACGGGCAACACATGTCACCTGAATACTTGTACTCCCATCATCTGCTTGAAGAGAGAGAGAAAAGAAAATGCAATCATAGAGGTAAGAGACACTTTTTAAAAATAATGAATCCGAAGAGAAAAGTAAAAGGAGGCCTGTGGAGCAGGTCTGGGTGTGACTCCGGATCCCCCAACATCAGGTGCCACCACCAAAGATTCCTGCGTGTAGCCCATAGAACCCCAAAAGCAACGGGACGAGTTCTGGTCACATACTCCCTCAAAATGACATCCTGGCCTTCTTCTGGAACTCCCTCCCCTCTCAGACTCTCAAGGTTTCCTCCAGCGTGTCGGTTCCCACAGAGCAGACCTTTGGTCTGAGACCTGACAGTCCAGATGCCACGCATGCTGCCGCGTGGCGGCGGTGTCGCGGCTTGGGACAAGAGGAGGCCCCACGGTGCGGGCTGGGGCGCCAGGCACCGCGGGCGGGCGCTGAGGGTGGGGGTGACCCCCACCCCGGGCCGCCGCCGCGCTCCCAGAAAGGGGACACAACAAGAGGCAAAAAAAAAAAAAAAAAAAAAGCAGCAGCCTGTGGCACCCGGTATTCCCAGGCGGTCTCCCATCCAAGTACTAACCGGGCCCGACCCTGCTTAGCTTCCGAGACCAGACGAGATCGGGGGCGTTCAGGGTGGTGTGGCCCTAGACGGCGGCGGAGGGCGCCCCTGCCCCGCTCAAGAAGCCGAGCCTCTCTGGGCTTCCCCGCCGCCGCCTCCCGCCCCAGGCCCCGCGCCGGGCCGGGCCGGTTGAGTTCGCCGGCCGGGTCCCGCGGGCTCCCAGGGACGGGGTTGATGGGCGGGGCGGGGCGGGGCGGGGGGCTGTCTCTGTATACACACACACACACACTCACACTCACTCACACTCACACAAGATGCGCCTCCACGGCTGGACTCGCCAAGGTGGAGCCCTCCCAGCCTCCCTCGTCTCCTCGCCCGGCCTCCTTCACCTACCCGCTGCCCACCCCCAGCGCGTCGCTGCCTGCCGCTGACTGCGCACGCGCGGGACGCTCGCCCTTTGACCCCAGCCAGGGGCCGCCCTCCCCCACAACCCCTTTCAGCTGCGCCCCCCCCCCTCGCCCTGTGGGTGGGCTGCCGCCTATTCCCCCGGGCCAGGGCTGGGGCACAGCCAGTGTATGGGGCGTCTCTCTCTGGGGATGTGTCCCATGGGTGGGGTGGGGTGGCGTGGTTTGGGGGGCGCTGAAGAAATCAGTCCCCTCCATCTCCTACCTCTGGAAAACGCCCAAGCCCGTGGAGAACTGCCGGCACCGCTTCGTGGGGGCCGGGACCCTCCTCCGTGTCCTCCTGTGGCCCAGTCCAAGGGGCCTGGGCCTGGCCGGGGCTGCATTGGACCCCGACCACCCTGGCGTGTGGACTCGCTAAAAATCGGCCATTAGATATTGGATTCCAGCTTCCTGGAGGTCATTTCACTAATGAGTGCACCGGAAAGAGTTTCCTAATCCATCTGTGAGGGTGGCAACTGAAAGAGAATTTGAAAGCTGACAGAATAGGCGAGGGAAGGCATAGGAGATTTCCACACCCAGCAAGGAAGACTTTCCCGAAATGGAAGAAAGAAACGAGCAAACAGAGACACCGGTAGCCCGCCCGGAAAAGAGTCTGCCCCTTAGAGAAAGCACCCTGACCAGGTTCACCCGTGGGTGGGTGGCGAGCTAGCGGCATTCAGAAGAGCGAGGCCCGCAGTCTGTGCGGAAGACACCTGCGCTCGGGTGTGTGTGGCGGCGCGATTCACAAGCAGCTCCAGATGTTAAACCAAGGAGAAGCCAGGGAGTTCCCAACGCCCCAGGTGTCCTCAGCCCACGACTGGCTGCTGTGGGAATGCGAAGCCCGGCTCCTTGTCTCAGAGCGGGGTTCCCAGGAGGATCAGGCTGAAGCTGGGACTCGGCCTCAAAGTGTCCCCTCGCATGGCCACCCCCTTCCCCTTCCTGCTCCTCTACTCCTGGTGCCCCTCCATCCAGGGGCCAGACCTTAAAGAGTCACCGCAAGAGAATCCTGGTCCCAAAGGAGCCTTCTGGGGGACCGGTGCTGAGAGAGGTTGTGGGCATGGCCTGCTGGGGCTCTGCCCGACCCAGGGCTGAGAGATGCCACCTCCCAGCTCTGGGTCCCTGCAGGAAGTGTTGGCAAGCACAGGGCCGGTCCTCCAAAGGCCCAGGTGCAGGGAGCCCAGGCCAAGCAGCCTGTGGAAGAGGCCACTTGCCGTGCCACCCCGGGAACAGGACTGCAGGCCCCGGCCCTTCCCACCTCCTCCTCCTCCTCCTCCTCCTCCTCCTCCTCCCCCCCGCCCCCCCCCACAGGGCACAGGGCTCAGAGACACCTCAGACTCTTGCTACCCGAAGTGCAAAGGGCATCAGTTGCTCCTCCAACCCCCCCGCCCAGCAGACCACGTTGTCCAGCCAGCCCCCGGGCCTCCCTGGGGTGCCCAGCACAAAAGTGCAGACACCCACCGGACCCTCAATCTCAGTTTTCGGATGTTTTTGCCACTCTAAGGACCCGCAGGCCAGCTGGGCCTTCGGGCAGGACAGAGAGCCCCGGAATCCGACGTGGAGAGCTGCGTGTACGTCCCCATCAGGAGGCGGTCCCCACCTCCGCGGCTCTCCCCTTGCGGGGAGGGGCAGCCCAGCCGGCAGCCAGCCGCAGGGCCTCAGGGAAGACACCAGGCTGGGCCCCCGCGGCACAGCGGGGGCACGTCCCCCGCACTCACGCGACTTAGGGACGGCTGCTGGAGACTGCTGCGGCCACCCTGCTGCCGGGTTTCTGGAGGGCTTCCTGGAAGCAGCGTCCACACCAAGCCCTTGGAAGGCCCAGGCGACGGAGGAGCCGGTCAGGCAGGGGCCGAGGACGGTGAGAGGCCGGGCGGGCGGGAAGGAGCATGTCAGGCAGGGGCAGAGGACGGTGACAGGCCGGGCGGGGAGGAGCCGGTCAGGCGGGGGCCCAGGACAGTGACGGGCCTGGCCGGGGAGGAGTGCGTCAGGCAGGGGCAGTGGAGACGGGCTGGGTAAGGGTTAGGGTGACAGTTAGGGCACAATTCACAATCGCAAAGACGTGGAAGCGACCCGAGTGCCCATCCATCCAGGAGTGCATGAATAAAATGTGGCGCGTGGACACCACGGAGTGCCATTCGGCTGTGAGGAGCAGCGGTGAGAGGGCGCCTCTCGTGTTCTCCTGGCCAGAGCTGGAACCCGTTCCAGTAGGCCAGGTATCCCAAGAATGGACACACGAGCACCACGTGAGCGCGCTCACCAGCAAATTGGTACGAACGGATGGACGCCTAAGTGGACAGAGAGGAATCACCTTCATCGGGTGGGTGTCGGGCGTGTGGGGGGAGGGGAGGGGCATACACATCCATTAGGCATGGGGTGGGTGCGCACCGACTGGGGGATGGGCGCACTTGAAGCTCTGACCCGAGGGGGGAGGCTTGGAGAGGGCAAGGCACCCGACCTTAACATTGGTACCCCCACAATACGCTGGAACAACATGAGAGGTATATGAATAAGAACACAGGGGGGGCCGGGCGCGGTGGCTCACGCCTGTAATCCTAGCTCTCTGGGAGGCCGAGGCGGGCGGATTGCTCCAGGTCAGGAGTTCGAAACCAGCCTGAGCAAGAGCGAGACCCCGTCTCTACTAAAAATAGAAAGAAATTAATTGGCCAACTAATATATATAGAAAAACACAGCCGGGCGTGGTGGTGCATGCCTGTAGTCCCAACTACTCGGGAGGCTGAGGCAGCAGGATTGCTTGAGCCCGGAGATTGAGGTTGCTGTGAGCTAGGCTGACGCCATGGCACTCACTCTAGCCTGGGCAGCAAAACGAGACTCTGTCTCAAAAAAAAAAAAAAAAAAGAACACAGGGGGGAGGGGGGCACGGGCAACACATGTCACCTGAATACTTGTACTCCCATCATCTGCTTGAAGAGAGAGAGAAAAGAAAATGCAATCCTAGAGGTAAGAGACACTTTTTAAAAATAATGAATCCGAAGAGAAAAGTAAAAGGAGGCCTGTGGAGCAGGTCTGGGTGTGACTCCGGATCCCCCAACATCAGGTGCCACCACCAAAGATTCCTGCGTGTAGCCCATAGAACCCCAAAAGCAACGGGACGAGTTCTGGTC
Source organism: Microcebus murinus (assembly GCF_040939455.1). Lineage (NCBI taxonomy): Eukaryota > Metazoa > Chordata > Mammalia > Primates > Cheirogaleidae > Microcebus > Microcebus murinus. The sequence continues at coordinate 890,577 of NW_027438953.1, forward strand.
ACATACTCCCTCAAAATGACATCCTGGCCTTCTTCTGGAACTCCCTCCCCTCTCAGACTCTCAAGGTTTCCTCCAGCGTGTCGGTTCCCACAGAGCAGACCTTTGGTCTGAGACCTGACAGTCCAGATGCCACGCATGCTGCCGCGTGGCGGCGGTGTCGCGGCTTGGGACAAGAGGAGGCCCCACGGTGCGGGCTGGGGCGCCAGGCACCGCGGGCGGGCGCTGAGGGTGGGGGTGACCCCCACCCCGGGCCGCCGCCGCGCTCCCAGAAAGGGGACAGAACAAGAGGCAAAAAAAAAAAAAAAAAAAAAGCAGCAGCCTGTGGCACCCGGTATTCCCAGGCGGTCTCCCATCCAAGTACTAACCGGGCCCGACCCTGCTTAGCTTCCGAGACCAGACGAGATCGGGGGCGTTCAGGGTGGTGTGGCCCTAGACGGCGGCGGAGGGCGCCCCTGCCCCGCTCAAGAAGCCGAGCCTCTCTGGGCTTCCCCGCCGCCGCCTCCCGCCCCAGGCCCCGCGCCGGGCCGGGCCGGTTGAGTTCGCCGGCCGGGTCCCGCGGGCTCCCAGGGACGGGGGTGATGGGCGGGGCGGGGCGGGGCGGGGGGCTGTCTCTGTATACACACACACACACACTCACACTCACTCACACTCACACAAGATGCGCCTCCACGGCTGGACTCGCCAAGGTGGAGCCCTCCCAGCCTCCCTCGTCTCCTCGCCCGGCCTCCTTCACCTACCCGCTGCCCACCCCCAGCGCGTCGCTGCCTGCCGCTGACTGCGCACGCGCGGGACGCTCGCCCTTTGACCCCAGCCAGGGGCCGCCCTCCCCCACAACCCCTTTCAGCTGCGCCCCCCCCCTCGCTCTGTGGGTGGGCTGCCGCCTATTCCCCCGGGCCAGGGCTGGGGCACAGCCAGTGTATGGGGCGTCTCTCTCTGGGGATGTGTCCCATGGGTGGGGTGGGGTGGCGTGGTTTGGGGGGCGCTGAAGAAATCAGTCCCCTCCATCTCCTACCTCTGGAAAACGCCCAAGCCCGTGGAGAACTGCCGGCACCGCTTCGTGGGGGCCGGGACCCTCCTCCGTGTCCTCCTGTGGCCCAGTCCAAGGGGCCTGGGCCTGGCCGGGGCTGCATTGGACCCCGACCACCCTGGCGTGTGGACTCGCTAAAAATCGGCCATTAGATATTGGATTCCAGCTTCCTGGAGGTCATTTCACTAATGAGTGCACCGGAAAGAGTTTCCTAATCCATCTGTGAGGGTGGCAACTGAAAGAGAATTTGAAAGCTGACAGAATAGGCGAGGGAAGGCATAGGAGATTTCCACACCCAGCAAGGAAGACTTTCCCGAAATGGAAGAAAGAAACGAGCAAACAGAGACACCGGTAGCCCGCCCGGAAAAGAGTCTGCCCCTTAGAGAAAGCACCCTGACCAGGTTCACCCGTGGGTGGGTGGCGAGCTAGCGGCGTTCAGAAGAGCGAGGCCCGCAGTCTGTGCGGAAGACACCTGCGCTCGGGTGTGTGTGGCGGCGCGATTCACAAGCAGCTCCAGATGTTAAACCAAGGAGAAGCCAGGGAGTTCCCAACGCCCCAGGTGTCCTCAGCCCACGACTGGCTGCTGTGGGAATGCGAAGCCCGGCTCCTTGTCTCAGAGCGGGGTTCCCAGGAGGATCAGGCTGAAGCTGGGACTCGGCCTCAAAGTGTCCCCTCGCATGGCCACCCCCTTCCCCTTCCTGCTCCTCTACTCCTGGTGCCCCTCCATCCAGGGGCCAGACCTTAAAGAGTCACCGCAAGAGAATCCTGGTCCCAAAGGAGCCTTCTGGGGGACCGGTGCTGAGAGAGGTTGTGGGCATGGCCTGCTGGGGCTCTGCCCGACCCAGGGCTGAGAGATGCCACCTCCCAGCTCTGGGTCCCTGCAGGAAGTGTTGGCAAGCACAGGGCCGGTCCTCCAAAGGCCCAGGTGCAGGGAGCCCAGGCCAAGCAGCCTGTGGAAGAGGCCACTTGCCGTGCCACCCCGGGAACAGGACTGCAGGCCCCGGCCCTTCCCACCTCCTCCTCCTCCTCCTCCTCCTCCTCCCCCCCGCCCCCCCCCACAGGGCACAGGGCTCAGAGACACCTCAGACTCTTGCTACCCGAAGTGCAAAGGGCATCAGTTGCTCCTCCAACCCCCCCGCCCAGCAGACCACGTTGTCCAGCCAGCCCCCGGGCCTCCCTGGGGTGCCCAGCACAAAAGTGCAGACACCCACCGGACCCTCAATCTCAGTTTTTGGATGTTTTTGCCACTCTAAGGACCCGCAGGCCAGCTGGGCCTTCGGGCAGGACAGAGAGCCCCGGAATCCGACGTGGAGAGCTGCGTGTACGTCCCCATCAGGAGGCGGTCCCCACCTCCGCGGCTCTCCCCTTGCGGGGAGGGGCAGCCCAGCCGGCAGCCGCAGGGCCTCAGGGAAGACACCAGGCTGGGCCCCCGCGGCACAGCGGGGGCACGTCCCCCGCACTCACGCGACTTAGGGACGGCTGCTGGAGACTGCTGCGGCCACCCTGCTGCCGGGTTTCTGGAGGGCTTCCTGGAAGCAGCGTCCACACCAAGCCCTTGGAAGGCCCAGGCGACGGAGGAGCCGGTCAGGCAGGGGCCGAGGACGGTGAGAGGCCGGGCGGGCGGGAAGGAGCATGTCAGGCAGGGGCAGAGGACGGTGACAGGCCGGGCGGGGAGGAGCCGGTCAGGCGGGGGCCCAGGACAGTGACGGGCCTGGCCGGGGAGGAGTGCGTCAGGCAGGGGCAGTGGAGACGGGCTGGGTAAGGGTTAGGGTGACAGTTAGGGCACAATTCACAATCGCAAAGACGTGGAAGCGACCCGAGTGCCCATCCATCCAGGAGTGCATGAATAAAATGTGGCGCGTGGACACCACGGAGTGCCATTCGGCTGTGAGGAGCAGCGGTGAGAGGGCGCCTCTCGTGTTCTCCTGGCCAGAGCTGGAACCCGTTCCAGTAGGCCAGGTATCCCAAGAATGGACACACGAGCACCACGTGAGCGCGCTCACCAGCAAATTGGTACGAACGGATGGACGCCTAAGTGGACAGAGAGGAATCACCTTCATCGGGTGGGTGTCGGGCGTGTGGGGGGAGGGGAGGGGCATACACATCCATTAGGCATGGGGTGGGTGCGCACCGACTGGGGGATGGGCGCACTTGAAGCTCTGACCCGAGGGGGGAGGCTTGGAGAGGGCAAGGCACCCGACCTTAACATTGGTACCCCCACAATACGCTGGAACAACATGAGAGGTATATGAATAAGAACACAGGGGGGGCCGGGCGCGGTGGCTCACGCCTGTAATCCTAGCTCTCTGGGAGGCCGAGGCGGGCGGATTGCTCCAGGTCAGGAGTTCGAAACCAGCCTGAGCAAGAGCGAGACCCCGTCTCTACTAAAAATAGAAAGAAATTAATTGGCCAACTAATATATATAGAAAAACACAGCCGGGCGTGGTGGTGCATGCCTGTAGTCCCAACTACTCGGGAGGCTGAGGCAGCAGGATTGCTTGAGCCCGGAGATTGAGGTTGCTGTGAGCTAGGCTGACGCCATGGCACTCACTCTAGCCTGGGCAGCAAAACGAGACTCTGTCTCAAAAAAAAAAAAAAAAAGAACACAGGGGGGAGGGGGGCACGGGCAACACATGTCACCTGAATACTTGTACTCCCATCATCTGCTTGAAGAGAGAGAGAAAAGAAAATGCAATCCTAGAGGTAAGAGACACTTTTTAAAAATAATGAATCCGAAGAGAAAAGTAAAAGGAGGCCTGTGGAGCAGGTCTGGGTGTGACTCCGGATCCCCCAACATCAGGTGCCACCACCAAAGATTCCTGCGTGTAGCCCATAGAACCCCAAAAGCAACGGGACGAGTTCTGGTCACATACTCCCTCAAAATGACATCCTGGCCTTCTTCTGGAACTCCCTCCCCTCTCAGACTCTCAAGGTTTCCTCCAGCGTGTCGGTTCCCACAGAGCAGACCTTTGGTCTGAGACCTGACAGTCCAGATGCCACGCATGCTGCCGCGTGGCGGCGGTGTCGCGGCTTGGGACAAGAGGAGGCCCCACGGTGCGGGCTGGGGCGCCAGGCACCGCGGGCGGGCGCTGAGGGTGGGGGTGACCCCCACCCCGGGCCGCCGCCGCGCTCCCAGAAAGGGGACAGAACAAGAGGCAAAAAAAAAAAAAAAAAAAAAAAGCAGCAGCCTGTGGCACCCGGTATTCCCAGGCGGTCTCCCATCCAAGTACTAACCGGGCCCGACCCTGCTTAGCTTCCGAGACCAGACGAGATCGGGGGCGTTCAGGGTGGTGTGGCCCTAGACGGCGGCGGAGGGCGCCCCTGCCCCGCTCAAGAAGCCGAGCCTCTCTGGGCTTCCCCGCCGCCGCCTCCCGCCCCAGGCCCCGCGCCGGGCCGGGCCGGTTGAGTTCGCCGGCCGGGTCCCGCGGGCTCCCAGGGACGGGGGTGATGGGCGGGGCGGGGCGGGGCGGGGGGCTGTCTCTGTATACACACACACACACACTCACACTCACTCACACTCACACAAGATGCGCCTCCACGGCTGGACTCGCCAAGGTGGAGCCCTCCCAGCCTCCCTCGTCTCCTCGCCCGGCCTCCTTCACCTACCCGCTGCCCACCCCCAGCGCGTCGCTGCCTGCCGCTGACTGCGCACGCGCGGGACGCTCGCCCTTTGACCCCAGCCAGGGGCCGCCCTCCCCCACAACCCCTTTCAGCTGCGCCCCCCCCCTCGCTCTGTGGGTGGGCTGCCGCCTATTCCCCCGGGCCAGGGCTGGGGCACAGCCAGTGTATGGGGCGTCTCTCTCTGGGGATGTGTCCCATGGGTGGGGTGGGGTGGCGTGGTTTGGGGGGCGCTGAAGAAATCAGTCCCCTCCATCTCCTACCTCTGGAAAACGCCCAAGCCCGTGGAGAACTGCCGGCACCGCTTCGTGGGGGCCGGGACCCTCCTCCGTGTCCTCCTGTGGCCCAGTCCAAGGGGCCTGGGCCTGGCCGGGGCTGCATTGGACCCCGACCACCCTGGCGTGTGGACTCGCTAAAAATCGGCCATTAGATATTGGATTCCAGCTTCCTGGAGGTCATTTCACTAATGAGTGCACCGGAAAGAGTTTCCTAATCCATCTGTGAGGGTGGCAACTGAAAGAGAATTTGAAAGCTGACAGAATAGGCGAGGGAAGGCATAGGAGATTTCCACACCCAGCAAGGAAGACTTTCCCGAAATGGAAGAAAGAAACGAGCAAACAGAGACACCGGTAGCCCGCCCGGAAAAGAGTCTGCCCCTTAGAGAAAGCACCCTGACCAGGTTCACCCGTGGGTGGGTGGCGAGCTAGCGGCGTTCAGAAGAGCGAGGCCCGCAGTCTGTGCGGAAGACACCTGCGCTCGGGTGTGTGTGGCGGCGCGATTCACAAGCAGCTCCAGATGTTAAACCAAGGAGAAGCCAGGGAGTTCCCAACGCCCCAGGTGTCCTCAGCCCACGACTGGCTGCTGTGGGAATGCGAAGCCCGGCTCCTTGTCTCAGAGCGGGGTTCCCAGGAGGATCAGGCTGAAGCTGGGACTCGGCCTCAAAGTGTCCCCTCGCATGGCCACCCCCTTCCCCTTCCTGCTCCTCTACTCCTGGTGCCCCTCCATCCAGGGGCCAGACCTTAAAGAGTCACCGCAAGAGAATCCTGGTCCCAAAGGAGCCTTCTGGGGGACCGGTGCTGAGAGAGGTTGTGGGCATGGCCTGCTGGGGCTCTGCCCGACCCAGGGCTGAGAGATGCCACCTCCCAGCTCTGGGTCCCTGCAGGAAGTGTTGGCAAGCACAGGGCCGGTCCTCCAAAGGCCCAGGTGCAGGGAGCCCAGGCCAAGCAGCCTGTGGAAGAGGCCACTTGCCGTGCCACCCCGGGAACAGGACTGCAGGCCCCGGCCCTTCCCACCTCCTCCTCCTCCTCCTCCTCCTCCTCCTCCTCCCCCCCGCCCCCCCCCACAGGGCACAGGGCTCAGAGACACCTCAGACTCTTGCTACCCGAAGTGCAAAGGGCATCAGTTGCTCCTCCAACCCCCCCGCCCAGCAGACCACGTTGTCCAGCCAGCCCCCGGGCCTCCCTGGGGTGCCCAGCACAAAAGTGCAGACACCCACCGGACCCTCAATCTCAGTTTTCGGATGTTTTTGCCACTCTAAGGACCCGCAGGCCAGCTGGGCCTTCGGGCAGGACAGAGAGCCCCGGAATCCGACGTGGAGAGCTGCGTGTACGTCCCCATCAGGAGGCGGTCCCCACCTCCGCGGCTCTCCCCTTGCGGGGAGGGGCAGCCCAGCCGGCAGCCAGCCGCAGGGCCTCAGGGAAGACACCAGGCTGGGCCCCCGCGGCACAGCGGGGGCACGTCCCCCGCACTCACGCGACTTAGGGACGGCTGCTGGAGACTGCTGCGGCCACCCTGCTGCCGGGTTTCTGGAGGGCTTCCTGGAAGCAGCGTCCACACCAAGCCCTTGGAAGGCCCAGGCGACGGAGGAGCCGGTCAGGCAGGGGCCGAGGACGGTGAGAGGCCGGGCGGGCGGGAAGGAGCATGTCAGGCAGGGGCAGAGGACGGTGACAGGCCGGGCGGGGAGGAGCCGGTCAGGCGGGGGCCCAGGACAGTGACGGGCCTGGCCGGGGAGGAGTGCGTCAGGCAGGGGCAGTGGAGACGGGCTGGGTAAGGGTTAGGGTGACAGTTAGGGCACAATTCACAATCGCAAAGACGTGGAAGCGACCCGAGTGCCCATCCATCCAGGAGTGCATGAATAAAATGTGGCGCGTGGACACCACGGAGTGCCATTCGGCTGTGAGGAGCAGCGGTGAGAGGGCGCCTCTCGTGTTCTCCTGGCCAGAGCTGGAACCCGTTCCAGTAGGCCAGGTATCCCAAGAATGGACACACGAGCACCACGTGAGCGCGCTCACCGGCAAATTGGTACGAACGGATGGACGCCTAAGTGGACAGAGAGGAATCACCTTCATCGGGTGGGTGTCGGGCGTGTGGGGGGAGGGGAGGGGCATACACATCCATTAGGCATGGGGTGGGTGCGCACCGACTGGGGGATGGGCGCACTTGAAGCTCTGACCCGAGGGGGGAGGCTTGGAGAGGGCAAGGCACCCGACCTTAACATTGGTACCCCCACAATACGCTGGAACAACATGAGAGGTATATGAATAAGAACACAGGGGGGGCCGGGCGCGGTGGCTCACGCCTGTAATCCTAGCTCTCTGGGAGGCCGAGGCGGGCGGATTGCTCCAGGTCAGGAGTTCGAAACCAGCCTGAGCAAGAGCGAGACCCCGTCTCTACTAAAAATAGAAAGAAATTAATTGGCCAACTAATATATATAGAAAAACACAGCCGGGCGTGGTGGTGCATGCCTGTAGTCCCAACTACTCGGGAGGCTGAGGCAGCAGGATTGCTTGAGCCCGGAGATTGAGGTTGCTGTGAGCTAGGCTGACGCCATGGCACTCACTCTAGCCTGGGCAGCAAAACGAGACTCTGTCTCAAAAAAAAAAAAAAAAAAAAGAACACAGGGGGGAGGGGGGCACGGGCAACACATGTCACCTGAATACTTGTACTCCCATCATCTGCTTGAAGAGAGAGAGAAAAGAAAATGCAATCCTAGAGGTAAGAGACACTTTTTAAAAATAATGAATCCGAAGAGAAAAGTAAAAGGAGGCCTGTGGAGCAGGTCTGGGTGTGACTCCGGATCCCCCAACATCAGGTGCCACCACCAAAGATTCCTGCGTGTAGCCCATAGAACCCCAAAAGCAACGGGACGAGTTCTGGTCACATACTCCCTCAAAATGACATCCTGGCCTTCTTCTGGAACTCCCTCCCCTCTCAGACTCTCAAGGTTTCCTCCAGCGTGTCGGTTCCCACAGAGCAGACCTTTGGTCTGAGACCTGACAGTCCAGATGCCACGCATGCTGCCGCGTGGCGGCGGTGTCGCGGCTTGGGACAAGAGGAGGCCCCACGGTGCGGGCTGGGGCGCCAGGCACCGCGGGCGGGCGCTGAGGGTGGGGGTGACCCCCACCCCGGGCCGCCGCCGCGCTCCCAGAAAGGGGACAGAACAAGAGGCAAAAAAAAAAAAAAAAAAAAAAGCAGCAGCCTGTGGCACCCGGTATTCCCAGGCGGTCTCCCATCCAAGTACTAACCGGGCCCGACCCTGCTTAGCTTCCGAGACCAGACGAGATCGGGGGCGTTCAGGGTGGTGTGGCCCTAGACGGCGGCGGAGGGCGCCCCTGCCCCGCTCAAGAAGCCGAGCCTCTCTGGGCTTCCCCGCCGCCGCCTCCCGCCCCAGGCCCCGCGCCGGGCCGGGCCGGTTGAGTTCGCCAGCCGGGTCCCGCGGGCTCCCAGGGACGGGGTTGATGGGCGGGGCGGGGCGGGGCGGGGCGGGGCGGGGCGGGGGGCTGTCTCTGTATACACACACACACACACTCACACTCACTCACACTCACACAAGATGCGCCTCCACGGCTGGACTCGCCAAGGTGGAGCCCTCCCAGCCTCCCTCGTCTCCTCGCCCGGCCTCCTTCACCTACCCGCTGCCCACCCCCAGCGCGTCGCTGCCTGCCGCTGACTGCGCACGCGGGACGCTCGCCCTTTGACCCCAGCCAGGGGCCGCCCTCCCCCACAACCCCTTTCAGCTGCGCCCCCCCCCTCGCCCTGTGGGTGGGCTGCCGCCTATTCCCCCGGGCCAGGGCTGGGGCACAGCCAGTGTATGGGGCGTCTCTCTCTGGGGATGTGTCCCATGGGTGGGGTGGGGTGGCGTGGTTTGGGGGGCGCTGAAGAAATCAGTCCCCTCCATCTCCTACCTCTGGAAAACGCCCAAGCCCGTGGAGAACTGCCGGCACCGCTTCGTGGGGGCCGGGACCCTCCTCCGTGTCCTCCTGTGGCCCAGTCCAAGGGGCCTGGGCCTGGCCGGGGCTGCATTGGACCCCGACCACCCTGGCGTGTGGACTCGCTAAAAATCGGCCATTAGATATTGGATTCCAGCTTCCTGGAGGTCATTTCACTAATGAGTGCACCGGAAAGAGTTTCCTAATCCATCTGTGAGGGTGGCAACTGAAAGAGAATTTGAAAGCTGACAGAATAGGCGAGGGAAGGCATAGGAGATTTCCACACCCAGCAAGGAAGACTTTCCCGAAATGGAAGAAAGAAACGAGCAAACAGAGACACCGGTAGCCCACCCGGAAAAGAGTCTGCCCCTTAGAGAAAGCACCCTGACCAGGTTCACCCGTGGGTGGGTGGCGAGCTAGCAGCGTTCAGAAGAGCGAGGCCCGCAGTCTGTGCGGAAGACACCTGCGCTCGGGTGTGTGTGGCGGCGCGATTCACAAGCAGCTCCAGATGTTAAACCAAGGAGAAGCCAGGGAGTTCCCAACGCCCCAGGTGTCCTCAGCCCACGACTGGCTGCTGTGGGAATGCGAAGCCCGGCTCCTTGTCTCAGAGCGGGGTTCCCAGGAGGATCAGGCTGAAGCTGGGACTCGGCCTCAAAGTGTCCCCTCGCATGGCCACCCCCTTCCCCTTCCTGCTCCTCTACTCCTGGTGCCCCTCCATCCAGGGGCCAGACCTTAAAGAGTCACCGCAAGAGAATCCTGGTCCCAAAGGAGCCTTCTGGGGGACCGGTGCTGAGAGAGGTTGTGGGCATGGCCTGCTGGGGCTCTGCCCGACCCAGGGCTGAGAGATGCCACCTCCCAGCTCTGGGTCCCTGCAGGAAGTGTTGGCAAGCACAGGGCCGGTCCTCCAAAGGCCCAGGTGCAGGGAGCCCAGGCCAAGCAGCCTGTGGAAGAGGCCACTTGCCGTGCCACCCCGGGAACAGGACTGCAGGCCCCGGCCCTTCCCACCTCCTCCTCCTCCTCCTCCTCCTCCTCCTCCTCCCCCCCGCCCCCCCCCACAGGGCACAGGGCTCAGAGACACCTCAGACTCTTGCTACCCGAAGTGCAAAGGGCATCAGTTGCTCCTCCAACCCCCCCGCCCAGCAGACCACGTTGTCCAGCCAGCCCCCGGGCCTCCCTGGGGTGCCCAGCACAAAAGTGCAGACACCCACCGGACCCTCAATCTCAGTTTTCGGATGTTTTTGCCACTCTAAGGACCCGCAGGCCAGCTGGGCCTTCGGGCAGGACAGAGAGCCCCGGAATCCGACGTGGAGAGCTGCGTGTACGTCCCCATCAGGAGGCGGTCCCCACCTCCGCGGCTCTCCCCTTGCGGGGAGGGGCAGCCCAGCCGGCAGCCAGCCGCAGGGCCTCAGGGAAGACACCAGGCTGGGCCCCCGCGGCACAGCGGGGGCACGTCCCCCGCACTCACGCGACTTAGGGACGGCTGCTGGAGACTGCTGCGGCCACCCTGCTGCCGGGTTTCTGGAGGGCTTCCTGGAAGCAGCGTCCACACCAAGCCCTTGGAAGGCCCAGGCGACGGAGGAGCCGGTCAGGCAGGGGCCGAGGACGGTGAGAGGCCGGGCGGGCGGGAAGGAGCATGTCAGGCAGGGGCAGAGGACGGTGACAGGCCGGGCGGGGAGGAGCCGGTCAGGCGGGGGCCCAGGACAGTGACGGGCCTGGCCGGGGAGGAGTGCGTCAGGCAGGGGCAGTGGAGACGGGCTGGGTAAGGGTTAGGGTGACAGTTAGGGCACAATTCACAATCGCAAAGACGTGGAAGCGACCCGAGTGCCCATCCATCCAGGAGTGCATGAATAAAATGTGGCGCGTGGACACCACGGAGTGCCATTCGGCTGTGAGGAGCAGCGGTGAGAGGGCGCCTCTCGTGTTCTCCTGGCCAGAGCTGGAACCCGTTCCAGTAGGCCAGGTATCCCAAGAATGGACACACGAGCACCACGTGAGCGCGCTCACCAGCAAATTGGTACGAACGGATGGACGCCTAAGTGGACAGAGAGGAATCACCTTCATCGGGTGGGTGTCGGGCGTGTGGGGGGAGGGGAGGGGCATACACATCCATTAGGCATGGGGTGGGTGCGCACCGACTGGGGGATGGGCGCACTTGAAGCTCTGACCCGAGGGGGGAGGCTTGGAGAGGGCAAGGCACCCGACCTTAACATTGGTACCCCCACAATACGCTGGAACAACATGAGAGGTATATGAATAAGAACACAGGGGGGGCCGGGCGCGGTGGCTCACGCCTGTAATCCTAGCTCTCTGGGAGGCCGAGGCGGGCGGATTGCTCCAGGTCAGGAGTTCGAAACCAGCCTGAGCAAGAGCGAGACCCCGTCTCTACTAAAAATAGAAAGAAATTAATTGGCCAACTAATATATATAGAAAAACACAGCCGGGCGTGGTGGTGCATGCCTGTAGTCCCAACTACTCGGGAGGCTGAGGCAGCAGGATTGCTTGAGCCCGGAGATTGAGGTTGCTGTGAGCTAGGCTGACGCCATGGCACTCACTCTAGCCTGGGCAGCAAAACGAGACTCTGTCTCAAAAAAAAAAAAAAAAAAGAACACAGGGGGGAGGGGGGCACGGGCAACACATGTCACCTGAATACTTGTACTCCCATCATCTGCTTGAAGAGAGAGAGAAAAGAAAATGCAATCCTAGAGGTAAGAGACACTTTTTAAAAATAATGAATCCGAAGAGAAAAGTAAAAGGAGGCCTGTGGAGCAGGTCTGGGTGTGACTCCGGATCCCCCAACATCAGGTGCCACCACCAAAGATTCCTGCGTGTAGCCCATAGAACCCCAAAAGCAACGGGACGAGTTCTGGTCACATACTCCCTCAAAATGACATCCTGGCCTTCTTCTGGAACTCCCTCCCCTCTCAGACTCTCAAGGTTTCCTCCAGCGTGTCGGTTCCCACAGAGCAGACCTTTGGTCTGAGACCTGACAGTCCAGATGCCACGCATGCTGCCGCGTGGCGGCGGTGTCGCGGCTTGGGACAAGAGGAGGCCCCACGGTGCGGGCTGGGGCGCCAGGCACCGCGGGCGGGCGCTGAGGGTGGGGGTGACCCCCACCCCGGGCCGCCGCCGCGCTCCCAGAAAGGGGACAGAACAAGAGGCAAAAAAAAAAAAAAAAAAAAAGCAGCAGCCTGTGGCACCCGGTATTCCCAGGCGGTCTCCCATCCAAGTACTAACCGGGCCCGACCCTGCTTAGCTTCCGAGACCAGACGAGATCGGGGGCGTTCAGGGTGGTGTGGCCCTAGACGGCGGCGGAGGGCGCCCCTGCCCCGCTCAAGAAGCCGAGCCTCTCTGGGCTTCCCCGCCGCCGCCTCCCGCCCCAGGCCCCGCGCCGGGCCGGGCCGGTTGAGTTCGCCGGCCGGGTCCCGCGGGCTCCCAGGGACGGGGTTGATGGGCGGGGCGGGGCGGGGCGGGGGGCTGTCTCTGTATACACACACACACACACTCACACTCACTCACACTCACACAAGATGCGCCTCCACGGCTGGACTCGCCAAGGTGGAGCCCTCCCAGCCTCCCTCGTCTCCTCGCCCGGCCTCCTTCACCTACCCGCTGCCCACCCCCAGCGCGTCGCTGCCTGCCGCTGACTGCGCACGCGCGGGACGCTCGCCCTTTGACCCCAGCCAGGGGCCGCCCTCCCCCACAACCCCTTTCAGCTGCGCCCCCCCCCTCGCCCTGTGGGTGGGCTGCCGCCTATTCCCCCGGGCCAGGGCTGGGGCACAGCCAGTGTATGGGGCGTCTCTCTCTGGGGATGTGTCCCATGGGTGGGGTGGGGTGGCGTGGTTTGGGGGGCGCTGAAGAAATCAGTCCCCTCCATCTCCTACCTCTGGAAAACGCCCAAGCCCGTGGAGAACTGCCGGCACCGCTTCGTGGGGGCCGGGACCCTCCTCCGTGTCCTCCTGTGGCCCAGTCCAAGGGGCCTGGGCCTGGCCGGGGCTGCATTGGACCCCGACCACCCTGGCGTGTGGACTCGCTAAAAATCGGCCATTAGATATTGGATTCCAGCTTCCTGGAGGTCATTTCACTAATGAGTGCACCGGAAAGAGTTTCCTAATCCATCTGTGAGGGTGGCAACTGAAAGAGAATTTGAAAGCTGACAGAATAGGCGAGGGAAGGCATAGGAGATTTCCACACCCAGCAAGGAAGACTTTCCCGAAATGGAAGAAAGAAACGAGCAAACAGAGACACCGGTAGCCCGCCCGGAAAAGAGTCTGCCCCTTAGAGAAAGCACCCTGACCAGGTTCACCCGTGGGTGGGTGGCGAGCTAGCGGCGTTCAGAAGAGCGAGGCCCGCAGTCTGTGCGGAAGACACCTGCGCTCGGGTGTGTGTGGCGGCGCGATTCACAAGCAGCTCCAGATGTTAAACCAAGGAGAAGCCAGGGAGTTCCCAACGCCCCAGGTGTCCTCAGCCCACGACTGGCTGCTGTGGGAATGCGAAGCCCGGCTCCTTGTCTCAGAGCGGGGTTCCCAGGAGGATCAGGCTGAAGCTGGGACTCGGCCTCAAAGTGTCCCCTCGCATGGCCACCCCCTTCCCCTTCCTGCTCCTCTACTCCTGGTGCCCCTCCATCCAGGGGCCAGACCTTAAAGAGTCACCGCAAGAGAATCCTGGTCCCAAAGGAGCCTTCTGGGGGACCGGTGCTGAGAGAGGTTGTGGGCATGGCCTGCTGGGGCTCTGCCCGACCCAGGGCTGAGAGATGCCACCTCCCAGCTCTGGGTCCCTGCAGGAAGTGTTGGCAAGCACAGGGCCGGTCCTCCAAAGGCCCAGGTGCAGGGAGCCCAGGCCAAGCAGCCTGTGGAAGAGGCCACTTGCCGTGCCACCCCGGGAACAGGACTGCAGGCCCCGGCCCTTCCCACCTCCTCCTCCTCCTCCTCCTCCTCCCCCCCGCCCCCCCCCACAGGGCACAGGGCTCAGAGACACCTCAGACTCTTGCTACCCGAAGTGCAAAGGGCATCAGTTGCTCCTCCAACCCCCCCGCCCAGCAGACCACGTTGTCCAGCCAGCCCCCGGGCCTCCCTGGGGTGCCCAGCACAAAAGTGCAGACACCCACCGGACCCTCAATCTCAGTTTTCGGATGTTTTTGCCACTCTAAGGACCCGCAGGCCAGCTGGGCCTTCGGGCAGGACAGAGAGCCCCGGAATCCGACGTGGAGAGCTGCGTGTACGTCCCCATCAGGAGGCGGTCCCCACCTCCGCGGCTCTCCCCTTGCGGGGAGGGGCAGCCCAGCCGGCAGCCAGCCGCAGGGCCTCAGGGAAGACACCAGGCTGGGCCCCCGCGGCACAGCGGGGGCACGTCCCCCGCACTCACGCGACTTAGGGACGGCTGCTGGAGACTGCTGCGGCCACCCTGCTGCCGGGTTTCTGGAGGGCTTCCTGGAAGCAGCGTCCACACCAAGCCCTTGGAAGGCCCAGGCGACGGAGGAGCCGGTCAGGCAGGGGCCGAGGATGGTGAGAGGCCGGGCGGGCGGGAAGGAGCATGTCAGGCAGGGGCAGAGGACGGTGACAGGCCGGGCGGGGAGGAGCCGGTCAGGCGGGGGCCCAGGACAGTGACGGGCCTGGCCGGGGAGGAGTGCGTCAGGCAGGGGCAGTGGAGACGGGCTGGGTAAGGGTTAGGGTGACAGTTAGGGCACAATTCACAATCGCAAAGACGTGGAAGCGACCCGAGTGCCCATCCATCCAGGAGTGCATGAATAAAATGTGGCGCGTGGACACCACGGAGTGCCATTCGGCTGTGAGGAGCAGCGGTGAGAGGGCGCCTCTCGTGTTCTCCTGGCCAGAGCTGGAACCCGTTCCAGTAGGCCAGGTATCCCAAGAATGGACACACGAGCACCACGTGAGCGCGCTCACCAGCAAATTGGTACGAACGGATGGACGCCTAAGTGGACAGAGAGGAATCACCTTCATCGGGTGGGTGTCGGGCGTGTGGGGGGAGGGGAGGGGCATACACATCCATTAGGCATGGGGTGGGTGCGCACCGACTGGGGGATGGGCGCACTTGAAGCTCTGACCCGAGGGGGGAGGCTTGGAGAGGGCAAGGCACCCGACCTTAACATTGGTACCCCCACAATACGCTGGAACAACATGAGAGGTATATGAATAAGAACACAGGGGGGGCCGGGCGCGGTGGCTCACGCCTGTAATCCTAGCTCTCTGGGAGGCCGAGGCGGGCGGATTGCTCCAGGTCAGGAGTTCGAAACCAGCCTGAGCAAGAGCGAGACCCCGTCTCTACTAAAAATAGAAAGAAATTAATTGGCCAACTAATATATATAGAAAAACACAGCCGGGCGTGGTGGTGCATGCCTGTAGTCCCAACTACTCGGGAGGCTGAGGCAGCAGGATTGCTTGAGCCCGGAGATTGAGGTTGCTGTGAGCTAGGCTGACGCCATGGCACTCACTCTAGCCTGGGCAGCAAAACGAGACTCTGTCTCAAAAAAAAAAAAAAAAAAAGAACACAGGGGGGAGGGGGGCACGGGCAACACATGTCACCTGAATACTTGTACTCCCATCATCTGCTTGAAGAGAGAGAGAAAAGAAAATGCAATCCTAGAGGTAAGAGACACTTTTTAAAAATAATGAATCCGAAGAGAAAAGTAAAAGGAGGCCTGTGGAGCAGGTCTGGGTGTGACTCCGGATCCCCCAACATCAGGTGCCACCACCAAAGATTCCTGCGTGTAGCCCATAGAACCCCAAAAGCAACGGGACGAGTTCTGGTCACATACTCCCTCAAAATGACATCCTGGCCTTCTTCTGGAACTCCCTCCCCTCTCAGACTCTCAAGGTTTCCTCCAGCGTGTCGGTTCCCACAGAGCAGACCTTTGGTCTGAGACCTGACAGTCCAGATGCCACGCATGCTGCCGCGTGGCGGCGGTGTCGCGGCTTGGGACAAGAGGAGGCCCCACGGTGCGGGCTGGGGCGCCAGGCACCGCGGGCGGGCGCTGAGGGTGGGGGTGACCCCCACCCCGGGCCGCCGCCGCGCTCCCAGAAAGGGGACAGAACAAGAGGCAAAAAAAAAAAAAAAAAAAAAGCAGCAGCCTGTGGCACCCGGTATTCCCAGGCGGTCTCCCATCCAAGTACTAACCGGGCCCGACCCTGCTTAGCTTCCGAGACCAGACGAGATCGGGGGCGTTCAGGGTGGTGTGGCCCTAGACGGCGGCGGAGGGCGCCCCTGCCCCGCTCAAGAAGCCGAGCCTCTCTGGGCTTCCCCGCCGCCGCCTCCCGCCCCAGGCCCCGCGCCGGGCCGGGCCGGTTGAGTTCGCCGGCCGGGTCCCGCGGGCTCCCAGGGACGGGGTTGATGGGCGGGGCGGGGCGGGGCAGGGCGGGGCGGGGGGCTGTCTCTGTATACACACACACACACACTCACACTCACTCACACTCACACAAGATGCGCCTCCACGGCTGGACTCGCCAAGGTGGAGCCCTCCCAGCCTCCCTCGTCTCCTCGCCCGGCCTCCTTCACCTACCCGCTGCCCACCCCCAGCGCGTCGCTGCCTGCCGCTGACTGCGCACGCGGGACGCTCGCCCTTTGACCCCAGCCAGGGGCCGCCCTCCCCCACAACCCCTTTCAGCTGCGCCCCCCCCCTCGCCCTGTGGGTGGGCTGCCGCCTATTCCCCCGGGCCAGGGCTGGGGCACAGCCAGTGTATGGGGCGTCTCTCTCTGGGGATGTGTCCCATGGGTGGGGTGGGGTGGCGTGGTTTGGGGGGCGCTGAAGAAATCAGTCCCCTCCATCTCCTACCTCTGGAAAACGCCCAAGCCCGTGGAGAACTGCCGGCACCGCTTCGTGGGGGCCGGGACCCTCCTCCGTGTCCTCCTGTGGCCCAGTCCAAGGGGCCTGGGCCTGGCCGGGGCTGCATTGGACCCCGACCACCCTGGCGTGTGGACTCGCTAAAAATCGGCCATTAGATATTGGATTCCAGCTTCCTGGAGGTCATTTCACTAATGAGTGCACCGGAAAGAGTTTCCTAATCCATCTGTGAGGGTGGCAACTGAAAGAGAATTTGAAAGCTGACAGAATAGGCGAGGGAAGGCATAGGAGATTTCCACACCCAGCAAGGAAGACTTTCCCGAAATGGAAGAAAGAAACGAGCAAACAGAGACACCGGTAGCCCGCCCGGAAAAGAGTCTGCCCCTTAGAGAAAGCACCCTGACCAGGTTCACCCGTGGGTGGGTGGCGAGCTAGCGGCATTCAGAAGAGCGAGGCCCGCAGTCTGTGCGGAAGACACCTGCGCTCGGGTGTGTGTGGCGGCGCGATTCACAAGCAGCTCCAGATGTTAAACCAAGGAGAAGCCAGGGAGTTCCCAACGCCCCAGGTGTCCTCAGCCCACGACTGGCTGCTGTGGGAATGCGAAGCCCGGCTCCTTGTCTCAGAGCGGGGTTCCCAGGAGGATCAGGCTGAAGCTGGGACTCGGCCTCAAAGTGTCCCCTCGCATGGCCACCCCCTTCCCCTTCCTGCTCCTCTACTCCTGGTGCCCCTCCATCCAGGGGCCAGACCTTAAAGAGTCACCGCAAGAGAATCCTGGTCCCAAAGGAGCCTTCTGGGGGACCGGTGCTGAGAGAGGTTGTGGGCATGGCCTGCTGGGGCTCTGCCCGACCCAGGGCTGAGAGATGCCACCTCCCAGCTCTGGGTCCCTGCAGGAAGTGTTGGCAAGCACAGGGCCGGTCCTCCAAAGGCCCAGGTGCAGGGAGCCCAGGCCAAGCAGCCTGTGGAAGAGGCCACTTGCCGTGCCACCCCGGGAACAGGACTGCAGGCCCCGGCCCTTCCCACCTCCTCCTCCTCCTCCTCCTCCTCCTCCTCCTCCCCCCCGCCCCCCCCCACAGGGCACAGGGCTCAGAGACACCTCAGACTCTTGCTACCCGAAGTGCAAAGGGCATCAGTTGCTCCTCCAACCCCCCCGCCCAGCAGACCACGTTGTCCAGCCAGCCCCCGGGCCTCCCTGGGGTGCCCAGCACAAAAGTGCAGACACCCACCGGACCCTCAATCTCAGTTTTCGGATGTTTTTGCCACTCTAAGGACCCGCAGGCCAGCTGGGCCTTCGGGCAGGACAGAGAGCCCCGGAATCCGACGTGGAGAGCTGCGTGTACGTCCCCATCAGGAGGCGGTCCCCACCTCCGCGGCTCTCCCCTTGCGGGGAGGGGCAGCCCAGCCGGCAGCCGCAGGGCCTCAGGGAAGACACCAGGCTGGGCCCCCGCGGCACAGCGGGGGCACGTCCCCCGCACTCACGCGACTTAGGGACGGCTGCTGGAGACTGCTGCGGCCACCCTGCTGCCGGGTTTCTGGAGGGCTTCCTGGAAGCAGCGTCCACACCAAGCCCTTGGAAGGCCCAGGCGACGGAGGAGCCGGTCAGGCAGGGGCCGAGGACGGTGAGAGGCCGGGCGGGCGGGAAGGAGCATGTCAGGCAGGGGCAGAGGACGGTGACAGGCCGGGCGGGGAGGAGCCGGTCAGGCGGGGGCCCAGGACAGTGACGGGCCTGGCCGGGGAGGAGTGCGTCAGGCAGGGGCAGTGGAGACGGGCTGGGTAAGGGTTAGGGTGACAGTTAGGGCACAATTCACAATCGCAAAGACGTGGAAGCGACCCGAGTGCCCATCCATCCAGGAGTGCATGAATAAAATGTGGCGCGTGGACACCACGGAGTGCCATTCGGCTGTGAGGAGCAGCGGTGAGAGGGCGCCTCTCGTGTTCTCCTGGCCAGAGCTGGAACCCGTTCCAGTAGGCCAGGTATCCCAAGAATGGACACACGAGCACCACGTGAGCGCGCTCACCAGCAAATTGGTACGAACGGATGGACGCCTAAGTGGACAGAGAGGAATCACCTTCATCGGGTGGGTGTCGGGCGTGTGGGGGGAGGGGAGGGGCATACACATCCATTAGGCATGGGGTGGGTGCGCACCGACTGGGGGATGGGCGCACTTGAAGCTCTGACCCGAGGGGGGAGGCTTGGAGAGGGCAAGGCACCCGACCTTAACATTGGTACCCCCACAATACGCTGGAACAACATGAGAGGTATATGAATAAGAACACAGGGGGGGCCGGGCGCGGTGGCTCACGCCTGTAATCCTAGCTCTCTGGGAGGCCGAGGCGGGCGGATTGCTCCAGGTCAGGAGTTCGAAACCAGCCTGAGCAAGAGCGAGACCCCGTCTCTACTAAAAATAGAAAGAAATTAATTGGCCAACTAATATATATAGAAAAACACAGCCGGGCGTGGTGGTGCATGCCTGTAGTCCCAACTACTCGGGAGGCTGAGGCAGCAGGATTGCTTGAGCCCGGAGATTGAGGTTGCTGTGAGCTAGGCTGACGCCATGGCACTCACTCTAGCCTGGGCAGCAAAACGAGACTCTGTCTCAAAAAAAAAAAAAAAAAAGAACACAGGGGGGAGGGGGGCACGGGCAACACATGTCACCTGAATACTTGTACTCCCATCATCTGCTTGAAGAGAGAGAGAAAAGAAAATGCAATCCTAGAGGTAAGAGACACTTTTTAAAAATAATGAATCCGAAGAGAAAAGTAAAAGGAGGCCTGTGGAGCAGGTCTGGGTGTGACTCCGGATCCCCCAACATCAGGTGCCACCACCAAAGATTCCTGCGTGTAGCCCATAGAACCCCAAAAGCAACGGGACGAGTTCTGGTCACATACTCCCTCAAAATGACATCCTGGCCTTCTTCTGGAACTCCCTCCCCTCTCAGACTCTCAAGGTTTCCTCCAGCGTGTCGGTTCCCACAGAGCAGACCTTTGGTCTGAGACCTGACAGTCCAGATGCCACGCATGCTGCCGCGTGGCGGCGGTGTCGCGGCTTGGGACAAGAGGAGGCCCCACGGTGCGGGCTGGGGCGCCAGGCACCGCGGGCGGGCGCTGAGGGTGGGGGTGACCCCCACCCCGGGCCGCCGCCGCGCTCCCAGAAAGGGGACAGAACAAGAGGCAAAAAAAAAAAAAAAAAAAAAGCAGCAGCCTGTGGCACCCGGTATTCCCAGGCGGTCTCCCATCCAAGTACTAACCGGGCCCGACCCTGCTTAGCTTCCGAGACCAGACGAGATCGGGGGCGTTCAGGGTGGTGTGGCCCTAGACGGCGGCGGAGGGCGCCCCTGCCCCGCTCAAGAAGCCGAGCCTCTCTGGGCTTCCCCGCCGCCGCCTCCCGCCCCAGGCCCCGCGCCGGGCCGGGCCGGTTGAGTTCGCCGGCCGGGTCCCGCGGGCTCCCAGGGACGGGGTTGATGGGCGGGGCGGGGCGGGGCGGGGCGGGGCGGGGCGGGGGGCTGTCTCTGTATACACACACACACACACTCACACTCACTCACACTCACACAAGATGCGCCTCCACGGCTGGACTCGCCAAGGTGGAGCCCTCCCAGCCTCCCTCGTCTCCTCGCCCGGCCTCCTTCACCTACCCGCTGCCCACCCCCAGCGCGTCGCTGCCTGCCGCTGACTGCGCACGCGCGGGACGCTCGCCCTTTGACCCCAGCCAGGGGCCGCCCTCCCCCACAACCCCTTTCAGCTGCGCCCCCCCCCCTCGCCCTGTGGGTGGGCTGCCGCCTATTCCCCCGGGCCAGGGCTGGGGCACAGCCAGTGTATGGGGCGTCTCTCTCTGGGGATGTGTCCCATGGGTGGGGTGGGGTGGCGTGGTTTGGGGGGCGCTGAAGAAATCAGTCCCCTCCATCTCCTACCTCTGGAAAACGCCCAAGCCCGTGGAGAACTGCCGGCACCGCTTCGTGGGGGCCGGGACCCTCCTCCGTGTCCTCCTGTGGCCCAGTCCAAGGGGCCTGGGCCTGGCCGGGGCTGCATTGGACCCCGACCACCCTGGCGTGTGGACTCGCTAAAAATCGGCCATTAGATATTGGATTCCAGCTTCCTGGAGGTCATTTCACTAATGAGTGCACCGGAAAGAGTTTCCTAATCCATCTGTGAGGGTGGCAACTGAAAGAGAATTTGAAAGCTGACAGAATAGGCGAGGGAAGGCATAGGAGATTTCCACACCCAGCAAGGAAGACTTTCCCGAAATGGAAGAAAGAAACGAGCAAACAGAGACACCGGTAGCCCGCCCGGAAAAGAGTCTGCCCCTTAGAGAAAGCACCCTGACCAGGTTCACCCGTGGGTGGGTGGCGAGCTAGCGGCATTCAGAAGAGCGAGGCCCGCAGTCTGTGCGGAAGACACCTGCGCTCGGGTGTGTGTGGCGGCGCGATTCACAAGCAGCTCTAGATGTTAAACCAAGGAGAAGCCAGGGAGTTCCCAACGCCCCAGGTGTCCTCAGCCCACGACTGGCTGCTGTGGGAATGCGAAGCCCGGCTCCTTGTCTCAGAGCGGGGTTCCCAGGAGGATCAGGCTGAAGCTGGGACTCGGCCTCAAAGTGTCCCCTCGCATGGCCACCCCCTTCCCCTTCCTGCTCCTCTACTCCTGGTGCCCCTCCATCCAGGGGCCAGACCTTAAAGAGTCACCGCAAGAGAATCCTGGTCCCAAAGGAGCCTTCTGGGGGACCGGTGCTGAGAGAGGTTGTGGGCATGGCCTGCTGGGGCTCTGCCCGACCCAGGGCTGAGAGATGCCACCTCCCAGCTCTGGGTCCCTGCAGGAAGTGTTGGCAAGCACAGGGCCGGTCCTCCAAAGGCCCAGGTGCAGGGAGCCCAGGCCAAGCAGCCTGTGGAAGAGGCCACTTGCCGTGCCACCCCGGGAACAGGACTGCAGGCCCCGGCCCTTCCCACCTCCTCCTCCTCCTCCTCCTCCTCCTCCTCCCCCCCGCCCCCCCCCACAGGGCACAGGGCTCAGAGACACCTCAGACTCTTGCTACCCGAAGTGCAAAGGGCATCAGTTGCTCCTCCAACCCCCCCGCCCAGCAGACCACGTTGTCCAGCCAGCCCCCGGGCCTCCCTGGGGTGCCCAGCACAAAAGTGCAGACACCCACCGGACCCTCAATCTCAGTTTTCGGATGTTTTTGCCACTCTAAGGACCCGCAGGCCAGCTGGGCCTTCGGGCAGGACAGAGAGCCCCGGAATCCGACGTGGAGAGCTGCGTGTACGTCCCCATCAGGAGGCGGTCCCCACCTCCGCGGCTCTCCCCTTGCGGGGAGGGGCAGCCCAGCCGGCAGCCAGCCGCAGGGCCTCAGGGAAGACACCAGGCTGGGCTCCCGCGGCACAGCGGGGGCACGTCCCCCGCACTCACGCGACTTAGGGACGGCTGCTGGAGACTGCTGCGGCCACCCTGCTGCCGGGTTTCTGGAGGGCTTCCTGGAAGCAGCGTCCACACCAAGCCCTTGGAAGGCCCAGGCGACGGAGGAGCCGGTCAGGCAGGGGCCGAGGACGGTGAGAGGCCGGGCGGGCGGGAAGGAGCATGTCAGGCAGGGGCAGAGGACGGTGACAGGCCGGGCGGGGAGGAGCCGGTCAGGCGGGGGCCCAGGACAGTGACGGGCCTGGCCGGGGAGGAGTGCGTCAGGCAGGGGCAGTGGAGACGGGCTGGGTAAGGGTTAGGGTGACAGTTAGGGCACAATTCACAATCGCAAAGACGTGGAAGCGACCCGAGTGCCCATCCATCCAGGAGTGCATGAATAAAATGTGGCGCGTGGACACCACGGAGTGCCATTCGGCTGTGAGGAGCAGCGGTGAGAGGGCGCCTCTCGTGTTCTGCTGGCCAGAGCTGGAACCCGTTCCAGTAGGCCAGGTATCCCAAGAATGGACACACGAGCACCACGTGAGCGCGCTCACCGGCAAATTGGTACGAACGGATGGACGCCTAAGTGGACAGAGAGGAATCACCTTCATCGGGTGGGTGTCGGGCGTGTGGGGGGAGGGGAGGGGCATACACATCCATTAGGCATGGGGTGGGTGCGCACCGACTGGGGGATGGGCGCACTTGAAGCTCTGACCCGAGGGGGGAGGCTTGGAGAGGGCAAGGCACCCGACCTTAACATTGGTACCCCCACAATACGCTGGAACAACATGAGAGGTATATGAATAAGAACACAGGGGGGGCCGGGCGCGGTGGCTCACGCCTGTAATCCTAGCTCTCTGGGAGGCCGAGGCGGGCGGATTGCTCCAGGTCAGGAGTTCGAAACCAGCCTGAGCAAGAGCGAGACCCCGTCTCTACTAAAAATAGAAAGAAATTAATTGGCCAACTAATATATATAGAAAAACACAGCCGGGCGTGGTGGTGCATGCCTGTAGTCCCAACTACTCGGGAGGCTGAGGCAGCAGGATTGCTTGAGCCCGGAGATTGAGGTTGCTGTGAGCTAGGCTGACGCCATGGCACTCACTCTAGCCTGGGCAGCAAAACGAGACTCTGTCTCAAAAAAAAAAAAAAAAAAAAGAACACAGGGGGGAGGGGGGCACGGGCAACACATGTCACCTGAATACTTGTACTCCCATCATCTGCTTGAAGAGAGAGAGAAAAGAAAATGCAATCATAGAGGTAAGAGACACTTTTTAAAAATAATGAATCCGAAGAGAAAAGTAAAAGGAGGCCTGTGGAGCAGGTCTGGGTGTGACTCCGGATCCCCCAACATCAGGTGCCACCACCAAAGATTCCTGCGTGTAGCCCATAGAACCCCAAAAGCAACGGGACGAGTTCTGGTCACATACTCCCTCAAAATGACATCCTGGCCTTCTTCTGGAACTCCCTCCCCTCTCAGACTCTCAAGGTTTCCTCCAGCGTGTCGGTTCCCACAGAGCAGACCTTTGGTCTGAGACCTGACAGTCCAGATGCCACGCATGCTGCCGCGTGGCGGCGGTGTCGCGGCTTGGGACAAGAGGAGGCCCCACGGTGCGGGCTGGGGCGCCAGGCACCGCGGGCGGGCGCTGAGGGTGGGGGTGACCCCCACCCCGGGCCGCCGCCGCGCTCCCAGAAAGGGGACACAACAAGAGGCAAAAAAAAAAAAAAAAAAAAAGCAGCAGCCTGTGGCACCCGGTATTCCCAGGCGGTCTCCCATCCAAGTACTAACCGGGCCCGACCCTGCTTAGCTTCCGAGACCAGACGAGATCGGGGGCGTTCAGGGTGGTGTGGCCCTAGACGGCGGCGGAGGGCGCCCCTGCCCCGCTCAAGAAGCCGAGCCTCTCTGGGCTTCCCCGCCGCCGCCTCCCGCCCCAGGCCCCGCGCCGGGCCGGGCCGGTTGAGTTCGCCGGCCGGGTCCCGCGGGCTCCCAGGGACGGGGTTGATGGGCGGGGCGGGGCGGGGCGGGGGGCTGTCTCTGTATACACACACACACACACTCACACTCACTCACACTCACACAAGATGCGCCTCCACGGCTGGACTCGCCAAGGTGGAGCCCTCCCAGCCTCCCTCGTCTCCTCGCCCGGCCTCCTTCACCTACCCGCTGCCCACCCCCAGCGCGTCGCTGCCTGCCGCTGACTGCGCACGCGCGGGACGCTCGCCCTTTGACCCCAGCCAGGGGCCGCCCTCCCCCACAACCCCTTTCAGCTGCGCCCCCCCCCCTCGCCCTGTGGGTGGGCTGCCGCCTATTCCCCCGGGCCAGGGCTGGGGCACAGCCAGTGTATGGGGCGTCTCTCTCTGGGGATGTGTCCCATGGGTGGGGTGGGGTGGCGTGGTTTGGGGGGCGCTGAAGAAATCAGTCCCCTCCATCTCCTACCTCTGGAAAACGCCCAAGCCCGTGGAGAACTGCCGGCACCGCTTCGTGGGGGCCGGGACCCTCCTCCGTGTCCTCCTGTGGCCCAGTCCAAGGGGCCTGGGCCTGGCCGGGGCTGCATTGGACCCCGACCACCCTGGCGTGTGGACTCGCTAAAAATCGGCCATTAGATATTGGATTCCAGCTTCCTGGAGGTCATTTCACTAATGAGTGCACCGGAAAGAGTTTCCTAATCCATCTGTGAGGGTGGCAACTGAAAGAGAATTTGAAAGCTGACAGAATAGGCGAGGGAAGGCATAGGAGATTTCCACACCCAGCAAGGAAGACTTTCCCGAAATGGAAGAAAGAAACGAGCAAACAGAGACACCGGTAGCCCGCCCGGAAAAGAGTCTGCCCCTTAGAGAAAGCACCCTGACCAGGTTCACCCGTGGGTGGGTGGCGAGCTAGCGGCATTCAGAAGAGCGAGGCCCGCAGTCTGTGCGGAAGACACCTGCGCTCGGGTGTGTGTGGCGGCGCGATTCACAAGCAGCTCCAGATGTTAAACCAAGGAGAAGCCAGGGAGTTCCCAACGCCCCAGGTGTCCTCAGCCCACGACTGGCTGCTGTGGGAATGCGAAGCCCGGCTCCTTGTCTCAGAGCGGGGTTCCCAGGAGGATCAGGCTGAAGCTGGGACTCGGCCTCAAAGTGTCCCCTCGCATGGCCACCCCCTTCCCCTTCCTGCTCCTCTACTCCTGGTGCCCCTCCATCCAGGGGCCAGACCTTAAAGAGTCACCGCAAGAGAATCCTGGTCCCAAAGGAGCCTTCTGGGGGACCGGTGCTGAGAGAGGTTGTGGGCATGGCCTGCTGGGGCTCTGCCCGACCCAGGGCTGAGAGATGCCACCTCCCAGCTCTGGGTCCCTGCAGGAAGTGTTGGCAAGCACAGGGCCGGTCCTCCAAAGGCCCAGGTGCAGGGAGCCCAGGCCAAGCAGCCTGTGGAAGAGGCCACTTGCCGTGCCACCCCGGGAACAGGACTGCAGGCCCCGGCCCTTCCCACCTCCTCCTCCTCCTCCTCCTCCTCCTCCTCCCCCCCGCCCCCCCCCACAGGGCACAGGGCTCAGAGACACCTCAGACTCTTGCTACCCGAAGTGCAAAGGGCATCAGTTGCTCCTCCAACCCCCCCGCCCAGCAGACCACGTTGTCCAGCCAGCCCCCGGGCCTCCCTGGGGTGCCCAGCACAAAAGTGCAGACACCCACCGGACCCTCAATCTCAGTTTTCGGATGTTTTTGCCACTCTAAGGACCCGCAGGCCAGCTGGGCCTTCGGGCAGGACAGAGAGCCCCGGAATCCGACGTGGAGAGCTGCGTGTACGTCCCCATCAGGAGGCGGTCCCCACCTCCGCGGCTCTCCCCTTGCGGGGAGGGGCAGCCCAGCCGGCAGCCAGCCGCAGGGCCTCAGGGAAGACACCAGGCTGGGCCCCCGCGGCACAGCGGGGGCACGTCCCCCGCACTCACGCGACTTAGGGACGGCTGCTGGAGACTGCTGCGGCCACCCTGCTGCCGGGTTTCTGGAGGGCTTCCTGGAAGCAGCGTCCACACCAAGCCCTTGGAAGGCCCAGGCGACGGAGGAGCCGGTCAGGCAGGGGCCGAGGACGGTGAGAGGCCGGGCGGGCGGGAAGGAGCATGTCAGGCAGGGGCAGAGGACGGTGACAGGCCGGGCGGGGAGGAGCCGGTCAGGCGGGGGCCCAGGACAGTGACGGGCCTGGCCGGGGAGGAGTGCGTCAGGCAGGGAGAGTG
This sequence comes from Microcebus murinus, assembly GCF_040939455.1. Taxonomy (NCBI): domain Eukaryota; kingdom Metazoa; phylum Chordata; class Mammalia; order Primates; family Cheirogaleidae; genus Microcebus; species Microcebus murinus. Next base: position 916,806 of record NW_027438953.1, read on the forward strand.
GAGACGGGCTGGGTAAGGGTTAGGGTGACAGTTAGGGCACAATTCACAATCGCAAAGACGTGGAAGCGACCCGAGTGCCCATCCATCCAGGAGTGCATGAATAAAATGTGGCGCGTGGACACCACGGAGTGCCATTCGGCTGTGAGGAGCAGCGGTGAGAGGGCGCCTCTCGTGTTCTCCTGGCCAGAGCTGGAACCCGTTCCAGTAGGCCAGGTATCCCAAGAATGGACACACGAGCACCACGTGAGCGCGCTCACCGGCTAATTGGTACGAACGGATGGACGCCTAAGTGGACAGAGAGGAATCACCTTCATCGGGTGGGTGTCGGGCGGGTGGGGGGAGGGGAGGGGCATACACATCCATTAGGCATGGGGTGGGTGCGCACCGACTGGGGGATGGGCGCACTTGAAGCTCTGACCCGAGGGGGGAGGCTTGGAGAGGGCAAGGCACCCGACCTTAACATTGGTACCCCCACAATACGCTGGAACAACATGAGAGGTATATGAATAAGAACACAGGGGGGGCCGGGCGCGGTGGCTCACGCCTGTAATCCTAGCTCTCTGGGAGGCCGAGGCGGGCGGATTGCTCCAGGTCAGGAGTTCGAAACCAGCCTGAGCAAGAGCGAGACCCCGTCTCTACTAAAAATAGAAAGAAATTAATTGGCCAACTAATATATATAGAAAAACACAGCCGGGCGTGGTGGTGCATGCCTGTAGTCCCAACTACTCGGGAGGCTGAGGCAGCAGGATTGCTTGAGCCCGGAGATTGAGGTTGCTGTGAGCTAGGCTGACGCCATGGCACTCACTCTAGCCTGGGCAGCAAAACGAGACTCTGTCTCAAAAAAAAAAAAAAAAAAAGAACACAGAAGGGAGGGGGGCACGGGCAACACATGTCACCTGAATACTTGTACTCCCATCATCTGCTTGAAGAGAGAGAGAAAAGAAAATGCAATCATAGAGGTAAGAGACACTTTTTAAAAATAATGAATCCGAAGAGAAAAGTAAAAGGAGGCCTGTGGAGCAGGTCTGGGTGTGACTCCGGATCCCCCAACATCAGGTGCCACCACCAAAGATTCCTGCGTGTAGCCCATAGAACCCCAAAAGCAACGGGACGAGTTCTGGTCACATACTCCCTCAAAATGACATCCTGGCCTTCTTCTGGAACTCCCTCCCCTCTCAGACTCTCAAGGTTTCCTCCAGCGTGTCGGTTCCCACAGAGCAGACCTTTGGTCTGAGACCTGACAGTCCAGATGCCACGCATGCTGCCGCGTGGCGGCGGTGTCGCGGCTTGGGACAAGAGGAGGCCCCACGGTGCGGGCTGGGGCGCCAGGCACCGCGGGCGGGCGCTGAGGGTGGGGGTGACCCCCACCCCGGGCCGCCGCCGCGCTCCCAGAAAGGGGACACAACAAGAGGCAAAAAAAAAAAAAAAAAAAAAAAGCAGCAGCCTGTGGCACCCGGTATTCCCAGGCGGTCTCCCATCCAAGTACTAACCGGGCCCGACCCTGCTTAGCTTCCGAGACCAGACGAGATCGGGGGCGTTCAGGGTGGTGTGGCCCTAGACGGCGGCGGAGGGCGCCCCTGCCCCGCTCAAGAAGCCGAGCCTCTCTGGGCTTCCCCGCCGCCGCCTCCCGCCCCAGGCCCCGCGCCGGGCCGGGCCGGTTGAGTTCGCCGGCCGGGTCCCGCGGGCTCCCAGGGACGGGGTTGATGGGCGGGGCGGGGCGGGGCGGGGGGCTGTCTCTGTATACACACACACACACACTCACACTCACTCACACTCACACAAGATGCGCCTCCACGGCTGGACTCGCCAAGGTGGAGCCCTCCCAGCCTCCCTCGTCTCCTCGCCCGGCCTCCTTCACCTACCCGCTGCCCACCCCCAGCGCGTCGCTGCCTGCCGCTGACTGCGCACGCGCGGGACGCTCGCCCTTTGACCCCAGCCAGGGGCCGCCCTCCCCCACAACCCCTTTCAGCTGCGCCCCCCCCCCTCGCCCTGTGGGTGGGCTGCCGCCTATTCCCCCGGGCCAGGGCTGGGGCACAGCCAGTGTATGGGGCGTCTCTCTCTGGGGATGTGTCCCATGGGTGGGGTGGGGTGGCGTGGTTTGGGGGGCGCTGAAGAAATCAGTCCCCTCCATCTCCTACCTCTGGAAAACGCCCAAGCCCGTGGAGAACTGCCGGCACCGCTTCGTGGGGGCCGGGACCCTCCTCTGTGTCCTCCTGTGGCCCAGTCCAAGGGGCCTGGGCCTGGCCGGGGCTGCATTGGACCCCGACCACCCTGGCGTGTGGACTCGCTAAAAATCGGCCATTAGATATTGGATTCCAGCTTCCTGGAGGTCATTTCACTAATGAGTGCACCGGAAAGAGTTTCCTAATCCATCTGTGAGGGTGGCAACTGAAAGAGAATTTGAAAGCTGACAGAATAGGCGAGGGAAGGCATAGGAGATTTCCACACCCAGCAAGGAAGACTTTCCCGAAATGGAAGAAAGAAACGAGCAAACAGAGACACCGGTAGCCCGCCCGGAAAAGAGTCTGCCCCTTAGAGAAAGCACCCTGACCAGGTTCACCCGTGGGTGGGTGGCGAGCTAGCGGCATTCAGAAGAGCGAGGCCCGCAGTCTGTGCGGAAGACACCTGCGCTCGGGTGTGTGTGGCGGCGCGATTCACAAGCAGCTCCAGATGTTAAACCAAGGAGAAGCCAGGGAGTTCCCAACGCCCCAGGTGTCCTCAGCCCACGACTGGCTGCTGTGGGAATGCGAAGCCCGGCTCCTTGTCTCAGAGCGGGGTTCCCAGGAGGATCAGGCTGAAGCTGGGACTCGGCCTCAAAGTGTCCCCTCGCATGGCCACCCCCTTCCCCTTCCTGCTCCTCTACTCCTGGTGCCCCTCCATCCAGGGGCCAGACCTTAAAGAGTCACCGCAAGAGAATCCTGGTCCCAAAGGAGCCTTCTGGGGGACCGGTGCTGAGAGAGGTTGTGGGCATGGCCTGCTGGGGCTCTGCCCGACCCAGGGCTGAGAGATGCCACCTCCCAGCTCTGGGTCCCTGCAGGAAGTGTTGGCAAGCACAGGGCCGGTCCTCCAAAGGCCCAGGTGCAGGGAGCCCAGGCCAAGCAGCCTGTGGAAGAGGCCACTTGCCGTGCCACCCCGGGAACAGGACTGCAGGCCCCGGCCCTTCCCACCTCCTCCTCCTCCTCCTCCTCCTCCTCCTCCCCCCCGCCCCCCCCCACAGGGCACAGGGCTCAGAGACACCTCAGACTCTTGCTACCCGAAGTGCAAAGGGCATCAGTTGCTCCTCCAACCCCCCCGCCCAGCAGACCACGTTGTCCAGCCAGCCCCCGGGCCTCCCTGGGGTGCCCAGCACAAAAGTGCAGACACCCACCGGACCCTCAATCTCAGTTTTCGGATGTTTTTGCCACTCTAAGGACCCGCAGGCCAGCTGGGCCTTCGGGCAGGACAGAGAGCCCCGGAATCCGACGTGGAGAGCTGCGTGTACGTCCCCATCAGGAGGCGGTCCCCACCTCCGCGGCTCTCCCCTTGCGGGGAGGGGCAGCCCAGCCGGCAGCCAGCCGCAGGGCCTCAGGGAAGACACCAGGCTGGGCCCCCGCGGCACAGCGGGGGCACGTCCCCCGCACTCACGCGACTTAGGGACGGCTGCTGGAGACTGCTGCGGCCACCCTGCTGCCGGGTTTCTGGAGGGCTTCCTGGAAGCAGCGTCCACACCAAGCCCTTGGAAGGCCCAGGCGACGGAGGAGCCGGTCAGGCAGGGGCCGAGGACGGTGAGAGGCCGGGCGGGCGGGAAGGAGCATGTCAGGCAGGGGCAGAGGACGGTGACAGGCCGGGCGGGGAGGAGCCGGTCAGGCGGGGGCCCAGGACAGTGACGGGCCTGGCCGGGGAGGAGTGCGTCAGGCAGGGGCAGTGGAGACGGGCTGGGTAAGGGTTAGGGTGACAGTTAGGGCACAATTCACAATCGCAAAGACGTGGAAGCGACCCGAGTGCCCATCCATCCAGGAGTGCATGAATAAAATGTGGCGCGTGGACACCACGGAGTGCCATTCGGCTGTGAGGAGCAGCGGTGAGAGGGCGCCTCTCGTGTTCTCCTGGCCAGAGCTGGAACCCGTTCCAGTAGGCCAGGTATCCCAAGAATGGACACACGAGCACCACGTGAGCGCGCTCACCGGCAAATTGGTACGAACGGATGGACGCCTAAGTGGACAGAGAGGAATCACCTTCATCGGGTGGGTGTCGGGCGGGTGGGGGGAGGGGAGGGGCATACACATCCATTAGGCATGGGGTGGGTGCGCACCGACTGGGGGATGGGCGCACTTGAAGCTCTGACCCGAGGGGGGAGGCTTGGAGAGGGCAAGGCACCCGACCTTAACATTGGTACCCCCACAATACGCTGGAACAACATGAGAGGTATATGAATAAGAACACAGGGGGGGCCGGGCGCGGTGGCTCACGCCTGTAATCCTAGCTCTCTGGGAGGCCGAGGCGGGCGGATTGCTCCAGGTCAGGAGTTCGAAACCAGCCTGAGCAAGAGCGAGACCCCGTCTCTACTAAAAATAGAAAGAAATTAATTGGCCAACTAATATATATAGAAAAACACAGCCGGGCGTGGTGGTGCATGCCTGTAGTCCCAACTACTCGGGAGGCTGAGGCAGCAGGATTGCTTGAGCCCGGAGATTGAGGTTGCTGTGAGCTAGGCTGACGCCATGGCACTCACTCTAGCCTGGGCAGCAAAACGAGACTCTGTCTCAAAAAAAAAAAAAAAAAAAGAACACAGAAGGGAGGGGGGCACGGGCAACACATGTCACCTGAATACTTGTACTCCCATCATCTGCTTGAAGAGAGAGAGAAAAGAAAATGCAATCATAGAGGTAAGAGACACTTTTTAAAAATAATGAATCCGAAGAGAAAAGTAAAAGGAGGCCTGTGGAGCAGGTCTGGGTGTGACTCCGGATCCCCCAACATCAGGTGCCACCACCAAAGATTCCTGCGTGTAGCCCATAGAACCCCAAAAGCAACGGGACGAGTTCTGGTCACATACTCCCTCAAAATGACATCCTGGCCTTCTTCTGGAACTCCCTCCCCTCTCAGACTCTCAAGGTTTCCTCCAGCGTGTCGGTTCCCACAGAGCAGACCTTTGGTCTGAGACCTGACAGTCCAGATGCCACGCATGCTGCCGCGTGGCGGCGGTGTCGCGGCTTGGGACAAGAGGAGGCCCCACGGTGCGGGCTGGGGCGCCAGGCACCGCGGGCGGGCGCTGAGGGTGGGGGTGACCCCCACCCCGGGCCGCCGCCGCGCTCCCAGAAAGGGGACACAACAAGAGGCAAAAAAAAAAAAAAAAAAAAAAAGCAGCAGCCTGTGGCACCCGGTATTCCCAGGCGGTCTCCCATCCAAGTACTAACCGGGCCCGACCCTGCTTAGCTTCCGAGACCAGACGAGATCGGGGGCGTTCAGGGTGGTGTGGCCCTAGACGGCGGCGGAGGGCGCCCCTGCCCCGCTCAAGAAGCCGAGCCTCTCTGGGCTTCCCCGCCGCCGCCTCCCGCCCCAGGCCCCGCGCCGGGCCGGGCCGGTTGAGTTCGCCGGCCGGGTCCCGCGGGCTCCCAGGGACGGGGTTGATGGGCGGGGCGGGGCGGGGCGGGGGGCTGTCTCTGTATACACACACACACACACTCACACTCACTCACACTCACACAAGATGCGCCTCCACGGCTGGACTCGCCAAGGTGGAGCCCTCCCAGCCTCCCTCGTCTCCTCGCCCGGCCTCCTTCACCTACCCGCTGCCCACCCCCAGCGCGTCGCTGCCTGCCGCTGACTGCGCACGCGCGGGACGCTCGCCCTTTGACCCCAGCCAGGGGCCGCCCTCCCCCACAACCCCTTTCAGCTGCGCCCCCCCCCTCGCCCTGTGGGTGGGCTGCCGCCTATTCCCCCGGGCCAGGGCTGGGGCACAGCCAGTGTATGGGGCGTCTCTCTCTGGGGATGTGTCCCATGGGTGGGGTGGGGTGGCGTGGTTTGGGGGGCGCTGAAGAAATCAGTCCCCTCCATCTCCTACCTCTGGAAAACGCCCAAGCCCGTGGAGAACTGCCGGCACCGCTTCGTGGGGGCCGGGACCCTCCTCCGTGTCCTCCTGTGGCCCAGTCCAAGGGGCCTGGGCCTGGCCGGGGCTGCATTGGACCCCGACCACCCTGGCGTGTGGACTCGCTAAAAATCGGCCATTAGATATTGGATTCCAGCTTCCTGGAGGTCATTTCACTAATGAGTGCACCGGAAAGAGTTTCCTAATCCATCTGTGAGGGTGGCAACTGAAAGAGAATTTGAAAGCTGACAGAATAGGCGAGGGAAGGCATAGGAGATTTCCACACCCAGCAAGGAAGACTTTCCCGAAATGGAAGAAAGAAACGAGCAAACAGAGACACCGGTAGCCCGCCCGGAAAAGAGTCTGCCCCTTAGAGAAAGCACCCTGACCAGGTTCACCCGTGGGTGGGTGGCGAGCTAGCGGCATTCAGAAGAGCGAGGCCCGCAGTCTGTGCGGAAGACACCTGCGCTCGGGTGTGTGTGGCGGCGCGATTCACAAGCAGCTCCAGATGTTAAACCAAGGAGAAGCCAGGGAGTTCCCAACGCCCCAGGTGTCCTCAGCCCACGACTGGCTGCTGTGGGAATGCGAAGCCCGGCTCCTTGTCTCAGAGCGGGGTTCCCAGGAGGATCAGGCTGAAGCTGGGACTCGGCCTCAAAGTGTCCCCTCGCATGGCCACCCCCTTCCCCTTCCTGCTCCTCTACTCCTGGTGCCCCTCCATCCAGGGGCCAGACCTTAAAGAGTCACCGCAAGAGAATCCTGGTCCCAAAGGAGCCTTCTGGGGGACCGGTGCTGAGAGAGGTTGTGGGCATGGCCTGCTGGGGCTCTGCCCGACCCAGGGCTGAGAGATGCCACCTCCCAGCTCTGGGTCCCTGCAGGAAGTGTTGGCAAGCACAGGGCCGGTCCTCCAAAGGCCCAGGTGCAGGGAGCCCAGGCCAAGCAGCCTGTGGAAGAGGCCACTTGCCGTGCCACCCCGGGAACAGGACTGCAGGCCCCGGCCCTTCCCACCTCCTCCTCCTCCTCCTCCTCCTCCTCCTCCCCCCCGCCCCCCCCCCACAGGGCACAGGGCTCAGAGACACCTCAGACTCTTGCTACCCGAAGTGCAAAGGGCATCAGTTGCTCCTCCAACCCCCCCGCCCAGCAGACCACGTTGTCCAGCCAGCCCCCGGGCCTCCCTGGGGTGCCCAGCACAAAAGTGCAGACACCCACCGGACCCTCAATCTCAGTTTTCGGATGTTTTTGCCACTCTAAGGACCCGCAGGCCAGCTGGGCCTTCGGGCAGGACAGAGAGCCCCGGAATCCGACGTGGAGAGCTGCGTGTACGTCCCCATCAGGAGGCGGTCCCCACCTCCGCGGCTCTCCCCTTGCGGGGAGGGGCAGCAGAGCCGGCAGCCAGCCGCAGGGCCTCAGGGAAGACACCAGGCTGGGCCCCCGCGGCACAGCGGGGGCACGTCCCCCGCACTCACGCGACTTAGGGACGGCTGCTGGAGACTGCTGCGGCCACCCTGCTGCCGGGTTTCTGGAGGGCTTCCTGGAAGCAGCGTCCACACCAAGCCCTTGGAAGGCCCAGGCGACGGAGGAGCCGGTCAGGCAGGGGCCGAGGACGGTGAGAGGCCGGGCGGGCGGGAAGGAGCATGTCAGGCAGGGGCAGAGGACGGTGACAGGCCGGGCGGGGAGGAGCCGGTCAGGCGGGGGCCCAGGACAGTGACGGGCCTGGCCGGGGAGGAGTGCGTCAGGCAGGGAGAGTGGAGACGGGCTGGGTAAGGGTTAGGGTGACAGTTAGGGCACAATTCACAATCGCAAAGACGTGGAAGCGACCCGAGTGCCCATCCATCCAGGAGTGCATGAATAAAATGTGGCGCGTGGACACCACGGAGTGCCATTCGGCTGTGAGGAGCAGCGGTGAGAGGGCGCCTCTCGTGTTCTCCTGGCCAGAGCTGGAACCCGTTCCAGTAGGCCAGGTATCCCAAGAATGGACACACGAGCACCACGTGAGCGCGCTCACCGGCAAATTGGTACGAACGGATGGACGCCTAAGTGGACAGAGAGGAATCACCTTCATCGGGTGGGTGTCGGGCGTGTGGGGGGAGGGGAGGGGCATACACATCCATTAGGCATGGGGTGGGTGCGCACCGACTGGGGGATGGGCGCACTTGAAGCTCTGACCCGAGGGGGGAGGCTTGGAGAGGGCAAGGCACCCGACCTTAACATTGGTACCCCCACAATACGCTGGAACAACATGAGAGGTATATGAATAAGAACACAGGGGGGGGCGGGCGCGGTGGCTCACGCCTGTAATCCTAGCTCTCTGGGAGGCCGAGGCGGGCGGATTGCTCCAGGTCAGGAGTTCGAAACCAGCCTGAGCAAGAGCGAGACCCCGTCTCTACTAAAAATAGAAAGAAATTAATTGGCCAACTAATATATATAGAAAAACACAGCCGGGCGTGGTGGTGCATGCCTGTAGTCCCAACTACTCGGGAGGCTGAGGCAGCAGGATTGCTTGAGCCCGGAGATTGAGGTTGCTGTGAGCTAGGCTGACGCCATGGCACTCACTCTAGCCTGGGCAGCAAAACGAGACTCTGTCTCAAAAAAAAAAAAAAAAAAAGAACACAGAAGGGAGGGGGGCACGGGCAACACATGTCACCTGAATACTTGTACTCCCATCATCTGCTTGAAGAGAGAGAGAAAAGAAAATGCAATCATAGAGGTAAGAGACACTTTTTAAAAATAATGAATCCGAAGAGAAAAGTAAAAGGAGGCCTGTGGAGCAGGTCTGGGTGTGACTCCGGATCCCCCAACATCAGGTGCCACCACCAAAGATTCCTGCGTGTAGCCCATAGAACCCCAAAAGCAACGGGACGAGTTCTGGTCACATACTCCCTCAAAATGACATCCTGGCCTTCTTCTGGAACTCCCTCCCCTCTCAGACTCTCAAGGTTTCCTCCAGCGTGTCGGTTCCCACAGAGCAGACCTTTGGTCTGAGACCTGACAGTCCAGATGCCACGCATGCTGCCGCGTGGCGGCGGTGTCGCGGCTTGGGACAAGAGGAGGCCCCACGGTGCGGGCTGGGGCGCCAGGCACCGCGGGCGGGCGCTGAGGGTGGGGGTGACCCCCACCCCGGGCCGCCGCCGCGCTCCCAGAAAGGGGACACAACAAGAGGCAAAAAAAAAAAAAAAAAAAAAAGCAGCAGCCTGTGGCACCCGGTATTCCCAGGCGGTCTCCCATCCAAGTACTAACCGGGCCCGACCCTGCTTAGCTTCCGAGACCAGACGAGATCGGGGGCGTTCAGGGTGGTGTGGCCCTAGACGGCGGCGGAGGGCGCCCCTGCCCCGCTCAAGAAGCCGAGCCTCTCTGGGCTTCCCCGCCGCCGCCTCCCGCCCCAGGCCCCGCGCCGGGCCGGGCCGGTTGAGTTCGCCGGCCGGGTCCCGCGGGCTCCCAGGGACGGGGTTGATGGGCGGGGCGGGGCGGGGCGGGGGGCTGTCTCTGTATACACACACACACACACTCACACTCACTCACACTCACACAAGATGCGCCTCCACGGCTGGACTCGCCAAGGTGGAGCCCTCCCAGCCTCCCTCGTCTCCTCGCCCGGCCTCCTTCACCTACCCGCTGCCCACCCCCAGCGCGTCGCTGCCTGCCGCTGACTGCGCACGCGCGGGACGCTCGCCCTTTGACCCCAGCCAGGGGCCGCCCTCCCCCACAACCCCTTTCAGCTGCGCCCCCCCCCTCGCCCTGTGGGTGGGCTGCCGCCTATTCCCCCGGGCCAGGGCTGGGGCACAGCCAGTGTATGGGGCGTCTCTCTCTGGGGATGTGTCCCATGGGTGGGGTGGGGTGGCGTGGTTTGGGGGGCGCTGAAGAAATCAGTCCCCTCCATCTCCTACCTCTGGAAAACGCCCAAGCCCGTGGAGAACTGCCGGCACCGCTTCGTGGGGGCCGGGACCCTCCTCCGTGTCCTCCTGTGGCCCAGTCCAAGGGGCCTGGGCCTGGCCGGGGCTGCATTGGACCCCGACCACCCTGGCGTGTGGACTCGCTAAAAATCGGCCATTAGATATTGGATTCCAGCTTCCTGGAGGTCATTTCACTAATGAGTGCACCGGAAAGAGTTTCCTAATCCATCTGTGAGGGTGGCAACTGAAAGAGAATTTGAAAGCTGACAGAATAGGCGAGGGAAGGCATAGGAGATTTCCACACCCAGCAAGGAAGACTTTCCCGAAATGGAAGAAAGAAACGAGCAAACAGAGACACCGGTAGCCCGCCCGGAAAAGAGTCTGCCCCTTAGAGAAAGCACCCTGACCAGGTTCACCCGTGGGTGGGTGGCGAGCTAGCGGCATTCAGAAGAGCGAGGCCCGCAGTCTGTGCGGAAGACACCTGCGCTCGGGTGTGTGTGGCGGCGCGATTCACAAGCAGCTCCAGATGTTAAACCAAGGAGAAGCCAGGGAGTTCCCAACGCCCCAGGTGTCCTCAGCCCACGACTGGCTGCTGTGGGAATGCGAAGCCCGGCTCCTTGTCTCAGAGCGGGGTTCCCAGGAGGATCAGGCTGAAGCTGGGACTCGGCCTCAAAGTGTCCCCTCGCATGGCCACCCCCTTCCCCTTCCTGCTCCTCTACTCCTGGTGCCCCTCCATCCAGGGGCCAGACCTTAAAGAGTCACCGCAAGAGAATCCTGGTCCCAAAGGAGCCTTCTGGGGGACCGGTGCTGAGAGAGGTTGTGGGCATGGCCTGCTGGGGCTCTGCCCGACCCAGGGCTGAGAGATGCCACCTCCCAGCTCTGGGTCCCTGCAGGAAGTGTTGGCAAGCACAGGGCCGGTCCTCCAAAGGCCCAGGTGCAGGGAGCCCAGGCCAAGCAGCCTGTGGAAGAGGCCACTTGCCGTGCCACCCCGGGAACAGGACTGCAGGCCCCGGCCCTTCCCACCTCCTCCTCCTCCTCCTCCTCCTCCTCCTCCCCCCCGCCCCCCCCCACAGGGCACAGGGCTCAGAGACACCTCAGACTCTTGCTACCCGAAGTGCAAAGGGCATCAGTTGCTCCTCCAACCCCCCCGCCCAGCAGACCACGTTGTCCAGCCAGCCCCCGGGCCTCCCTGGGGTGCCCAGCACAAAAGTGCAGACACCCACCGGACCCTCAATCTCAGTTTTCGGATGTTTTTGCCACTCTAAGGACCCGCAGGCCAGCTGGGCCTTCGGGCAGGACAGAGAGCCCCGGAATCCGACGTGGAGAGCTGCGTGTACGTCCCCATCAGGAGGCGGTCCCCACCTCCGCGGCTCTCCCCTTGCGGGGAGGGGCAGCAGAGCCGGCAGCCAGCCGCAGGGCCTCAGGGAAGACACCAGGCTGGGCCCCCGCGGCACAGCGGGGGCACGTCCCCCGCACTCACGCGACTTAGGGACGGCTGCTGGAGACTGCTGCGGCCACCCTGCTGCCGGGTTTCTGGAGGGCTTCCTGGAAGCAGCGTCCACACCAAGCCCTTGGAAGGCCCAGGCGACGGAGGAGCCGGTCAGGCAGGGGCCGAGGACGGTGAGAGGCCGGGCGGGCGGGAAGGAGCATGTCAGGCAGGGGCAGAGGACGGTGACAGGCCGGGCGGGGAGGAGCCGGTCAGGCGGGGGCCCAGGACAGTGACGGGCCTGGCCGGGGAGGAGTGCGTCAGGCAGGGAGAGTGGAGACGGGCTGGGTAAGGGTTAGGGTGACAGTTAGGGCACAATTCACAATCGCAAAGACGTGGAAGCGACCCGAGTGCCCATCCATCCAGGAGTGCATGAATAAAATGTGGCGCGTGGACACCACGGAGTGCCATTCGGCTGTGAGGAGCAGCGGTGAGAGGGCGCCTCTCGTGTTCTCCTGGCCAGAGCTGGAACCCGTTCCAGTAGGCCAGGTATCCCAAGAATGGACACACGAGCACCACGTGAGCGCGCTCACCGGCAAATTGGTACGAACGGATGGACGCCTAAGTGGACAGAGAGGAATCACCTTCATCGGGTGGGTGTCGGGCGTGTGGGGGGAGGGGAGGGGCATACACATCCATTAGGCATGGGGTGGGTGCGCACCGACTGGGGGATGGGCGCACTTGAAGCTCTGACCCGAGGGGGGAGGCTTGGAGAGGGCAAGGCACCCGACCTTAACATTGGTACCCCCACAATACGCTGGAACAACATGAGAGGTATATGAATAAGAACACAGGGGGGGGCGGGCGCGGTGGCTCACGCCTGTAATCCTAGCTCTCTGGGAGGCCGAGGCGGGCGGATTGCTCCAGGTCAGGAGTTCGAAACCAGCCTGAGCAAGAGCGAGACCCCGTCTCTACTAAAAATAGAAAGAAATTAATTGGCCAACTAATATATATAGAAAAACACAGCCGGGCGTGGTGGTGCATGCCTGTAGTCCCAACTACTCGGGAGGCTGAGGCAGCAGGATTGCTTGAGCCCGGAGATTGAGGTTGCTGTGAGCTAGGCTGACGCCATGGCACTCACTCTAGCCTGGGCAGCAAAACGAGACTCTGTCTCAAAAAAAAAAAAAAAAAGAACACAGGGGGGAGGGGGGCACGGGCAACACATGTCACCTGAATACTTGTACTCCCATCATCTGCTTGAAGAGAGAGAGAAAAGAAAATGCAATCATAGAGGTAAGAGACACTTTTTAAAAATAATGAATCCGAAGAGAAAAGTAAAAGGAGGCCTGTGGAGCAGGTCTGGGTGTGACTCCGGATCCCCCAACATCAGGTGCCACCACCAAAGATTCCTGCGTGTAGCCCATAGAACCCCAAAAGCAACGGGACGAGTTCTGGTCACATACTCCCTCAAAATGACATCCTGGCCTTCTTCTGGAACTCCCTCCCCTCTCAGACTCTCAAGGTTTCCTCCAGCGTGTCGGTTCCCACAGAGCAGACCTTTGGTCTGAGACCTGACAGTCCAGATGCCACGCATGCTGCCGCGTGGCGGCGGTGTCGCGGCTTGGGACAAGAGGAGGCCCCACGGTGCGGGCTGGGGCGCCAGGCACCGCGGGCGGGCGCTGAGGGTGGGGGTGACCCCCACCCCGGGCCGCTGCCGCGCTCCCAGAAAGGGGACACAACAAGAGGCAAAAAAAAAAAAAAAAAAAAAAGCAGCAGCCTGTGGCACCCGGTATTCCCAGGCGGTCTCCCATCCAAGTACTAACCGGGCCCGACCCTGCTTAGCTTCCGAGACCAGACGAGATCGGGGGCGTTCAGGGTGGTGTGGCCCTAGACGGCGGCGGAGGGCGCCCCTGCCCCGCTCAAGAAGCCGAGCCTCTCTGGGCTTCCCCGCCGCCGCCTCCCGCCCCAGGCCCCGCGCCGGGCCGGGCCGGTTGAGTTCGCCGGCCGGGTCCCGCGGGCTCCCAGGGACGGGGTTGATGGGCGGGGCGGGGCGGGGCGGGGGGCTGTCTCTGTATACACACACACACACACTCACACTCACTCACACTCACACAAGATGCGCCTCCACGGCTGGACTCGCCAAGGTGGAGCCCTCCCAGCCTCCCTCGTCTCCTCGCCCGGCCTCCTTCACCTACCCGCTGCCCACCCCCAGCGCGTCGCTGCCTGCCGCTGACTGCGCACGCGGGACGCTCGCCCTTTGACCCCAGCCAGGGGCCGCCCTCCCCCACAACCCCTTTCAGCTGCGCCCCCCCCCCTCGCCCTGTGGGTGGGCTGCCGCCTATTCCCCCGGGCCAGGGCTGGGGCACAGCCAGTGTATGGGGCGTCTCTCTCTGGGGATGTGTCCCATGGGTGGGGTGGGGTGGCGTGGTTTGGGGGGCGCTGAAGAAATCAGTCCCCTCCATCTCCTACCTCTGGAAAACGCCCAAGCCCGTGGAGAACTGCCGGCACCGCTTCGTGGGGGCCGGGACCCTCCTCCGTGTCCTCCTGTGGCCCAGTCCAAGGGGCCTGGGCCTGGCCGGGGCTGCATTGGACCCCGACCACCCTGGCGTGTGGACTCGCTAAAAATCGGCCATTAGATATTGGATTCCAGCTTCCTGGAGGTCATTTCACTAATGAGTGCACCGGAAAGAGTTTCCTAATCCATCTGTGAGGGTGGCAACTGAAAGAGAATTTGAAAGCTGACAGAATAGGCGAGGGAAGGCATAGGAGATTTCCACACCCAGCAAGGAAGACTTTCCCGAAATGGAAGAAAGAAACGAGCAAACAGAGACACCGGTAGCCCGCCCGGAAAAGAGTCTGCCCCTTAGAGAAAGCACCCTGACCAGGTTCACCCGTGGGTGGGTGGCGAGCTAGCGGCATTCAGAAGAGCGAGGCCCGCAGTCTGTGCGGAAGACACCTGCGCTCGGGTGTGTGTGGCGGCGCAATTCACAAGCAGCTCCAGATGTTAAACCAAGGAGAAGCCAGGGAGTTCCCAACGCCCCAGGTGTCCTCAGCCCACGACTGGCTGCTGTGGGAATGCGAAGCCCGGCTCCTTGTCTCAGAGCGGGGTTCCCAGGAGGATCAGGCTGAAGCTGGGACTCGGCCTCAAAGTGTCCCCTCGCATGGCCACCCCCTTCCCCTTCCTGCTCCTCTACTCCTGGTGCCCCTCCATCCAGGGGCCAGACCTTAAAGAGTCACCGCAAGAGAATCCTGGTCCCAAAGGAGCCTTCTGGGGGACCGGTGCTGAGAGAGGTTGTGGGCATGGCCTGCTGGGGCTCTGCCCGACCCAGGGCTGAGAGATGCCACCTCCCAGCTCTGGGTCCCTGCAGGAAGTGTTGGCAAGCACAGGGCCGGTCCTCCAAAGGCCCAGGTGCAGGGAGCCCAGGCCAAGCAGCCTGTGGAAGAGGCCACTTGCCGTGCCACCCCGGGAACAGGACTGCAGGCCCCGGCCCTTCCCACCTCCTCCTCCTCCTCCTCCTCCTCCTCCTCCCCCCCGTCCCCCCCCACAGGGCACAGGGCTCAGAGACACCTCAGACTCTTGCTACCCGAAGTGCAAAGGGCATCAGTTGCTCCTCCAACCCCCCCGCCCAGCAGACCACGTTGTCCAGCCAGCCCCCGGGCCTCCCTGGGGTGCCCAGCACAAAAGTGCAGACACCCACCGGACCCTCAATCTCAGTTTTCGGATGTTTTTGCCACTCTAAGGACCCGCAGGCCAGCTGGGCCTTCGGGCAGGACAGAGAGCCCCGGAATCCGACGTGGAGAGCTGCGTGTACGTCCCCATCAGGAGGCGGTCCCCACCTCCGCGGCTCTCCCCTTGCGGGGAGGGGCAGCCCAGCCGGCAGCCAGCCGCAGGGCCTCAGGGAAGACACCAGGCTGGGCCCCCGCGGCACAGCGGGGGCACGTCCCCCGCACTCACGCGACTTAGGGACGGCTGCTGGAGACTGCTGCGGCCACCCTGCTGCCGGGTTTCTGGAGGGCTTCCTGGAAGCAGCGTCCACACCAAGCCCTTGGAAGGCCCAGGCGACGGAGGAGCCGGTCAGGCAGGGGCCGAGGACGGTGAGAGGCCGGGCGGGCGGGAAGGAGCATGTCAGGCAGGGGCAGAGGACGGTGACAGGCCGGGCGGGGAGGAGCCGGTCAGGCGGGGGCCCAGGACAGTGACGGGCCTGGCCGGGGAGGAGTGCGTCAGGCAGGGGCAGTGGAGACGGGCTGGGTAAGGGTTAGGGTGACAGTTAGGGCACAATTCACAATCGCAAAGACGTGGAAGCGACCCGAGTGCCCATCCATCCAGGAGTGCATGAATAAAATGTGGCGCGTGGACACCACGGAGTGCCATTCGGCTGTGAGGAGCAGCGGTGAGAGGGCGCCTCTCGTGTTCTCCTGGCCAGAGCTGGAACCCGTTCCAGTAGGCCAGGTATCCCAAGAATGGACACACGAGCACCACGTGAGCGCGCTCACCGGCAAATTGGTACGAACGGATGGACGCCTAAGTGGACAGAGAGGAATCACCTTCATCGGGTGGGTGTCGGGCGGGTGGGGGGAGGGGAGGGGCATACACATCCATTAGGCATGGGGTGGGTGCGCACCGACTGGGGGATGGGCGCACTTGAAGCTCTGACCCGAGGGGGGAGGCTTGGAGAGGGCAAGGCACCCGACCTTAACATTGGTACCCCCACAATACGCTGGAACAACATGAGAGGTATATGAATAAGAACACAGGGGGGGCCGGGCGCGGTGGCTCACGCCTGTAATCCTAGCTCTCTGGGAGGCCGAGGCGGGCGGATTGCTCCAGGTCAGGAGTTCGAAACCAGCCTGAGCAAGAGCGAGACCCCGTCTCTACTAAAAATAGAAAGAAATTAATTGGCCAACTAATATATATAGAAAAACACAGCCGGGCGTGGTGGTGCATGCCTGTAGTCCCAACTACTCGGGAGGCTGAGGCAGCAGGATTGCTTGAGCCCGGAGATTGAGGTTGCTGTGAGCTAGGCTGACGCCATGGCACTCACTCTAGCCTGGGCAGCAAAACGAGACTCTGTCTCAAAAAAAAAAAAAAAAAAAGAACACAGAAGGGAGGGGGGCACGGGCAACACATGTCACCTGAATACTTGTACTCCCATCATCTGCTTGAAGAGAGAGAGAAAAGAAAATGCAATCATAGAGGTAAGAGACACTTTTTAAAAATAATGAATCCGAAGAGAAAAGTAAAAGGAGGCCTGTGGAGCAGGTCTGGGTGTGACTCCGGATCCCCCAACATCAGGTGCCACCACCAAAGATTCCTGCGTGTAGCCCATAGAACCCCAAAAGCAACGGGACGAGTTCTGGTCACATACTCCCTCAAAATGACATCCTGGCCTTCTTCTGGAACTCCCTCCCCTCTCAGACTCTCAAGGTTTCCTCCAGCGTGTCGGTTCCCACAGAGCAGACCTTTGGTCTGAGACCTGACAGTCCAGATGCCACGCATGCTGCCGCGTGGCGGCGGTGTCGCGGCTTGGGACAAGAGGAGGCCCCACGGTGCGGGCTGGGGCGCCAGGCACCGCGGGCGGGCGCTGAGGGTGGGGGTGACCCCCACCCCGGGCCGCCGCCGCGCTCCCAGAAAGGGGACACAACAAGAGGCAAAAAAAAAAAAAAAAAAAAAAGCAGCAGCCTGTGGCACCCGGTATTCCCAGGCGGTCTCCCATCCAAGTACTAACCGGGCCCGACCCTGCTTAGCTTCCGAGACCAGACGAGATCGGGGGCGTTCAGGGTGGTGTGGCCCTAGACGGCGGCGGAGGGCGCCCCTGCCCCGCTCAAGAAGCCGAGCCTCTCTGGGCTTCCCCGCCGCCGCCTCCCGCCCCAGGCCCCGCGCCGGGCCGGGCCGGTTGAGTTCGCCGGCCGGGTCCCGCGGGCTCCCAGGGACGGGGTTGATGGGCGGGGCGGGGCGGGGCGGGGGGCTGTCTCTGTATACACACACACACACACTCACACTCACTCACACTCACACAAGATGCGCCTCCACGGCTGGACTCGCCAAGGTGGAGCCCTCCCAGCCTCCCTCGTCTCCTCGCCCGGCCTCCTTCACCTACCCGCTGCCCACCCCCAGCGCGTCGCTGCCTGCCGCTGACTGCGCACGCGCGGGACGCTCGCCCTTTGACCCCAGCCAGGGGCCGCCCTCCCCCACAACCCCTTTCAGCTGCGCCCCCCCCCTCGCCCTGTGGGTGGGCTGCCGCCTATTCCCCCGGGCCAGGGCTGGGGCACAGCCAGTGTATGGGGCGTCTCTCTCTGGGGATGTGTCCCATGGGTGGGGTGGGGTGGCGTGGTTTGGGGGGCGCTGAAGAAATCAGTCCCCTCCATCTCCTACCTCTGGAAAACGCCCAAGCCCGTGGAGAACTGCCGGCACCGCTTCGTGGGGGCCGGGACCCTCCTCCGTGTCCTCCTGTGGCCCAGTCCAAGGGGCCTGGGCCTGGCCGGGGCTGCATTGGACCCCGACCACCCTGGCGTGTGGACTCGCTAAAAATCGGCCATTAGATATTGGATTCCAGCTTCCTGGAGGTCATTTCACTAATGAGTGCACCGGAAAGAGTTTCCTAATCCATCTGTGAGGGTGGCAACTGAAAGAGAATTTGAAAGCTGACAGAATAGGCGAGGGAAGGCATAGGAGATTTCCACACCCAGCAAGGAAGACTTTCCCGAAATGGAAGAAAGAAACGAGCAAACAGAGACACCGGTAGCCCGCCCGGAAAAGAGTCTGCCCCTTAGAGAAAGCACCCTGACCAGGTTCACCCGTGGGTGGGTGGCGAGCTAGCGGCATTCAGAAGAGCGAGGCCCGCAGTCTGTGCGGAAGACACCTGCGCTCGGGTGTGTGTGGCGGCGCGATTCACAAGCAGCTCCAGATGTTAAACCAAGGAGAAGCCAGGGAGTTCCCAACGCCCCAGGTGTCCTCAGCCCACGACTGGCTGCTGTGGGAATGCGAAGCCCGGCTCCTTGTCTCAGAGCGGGGTTCCCAGGAGGATCAGGCTGAAGCTGGGACTCGGCCTCAAAGTGTCCCCTCGCATGGCCACCCCCTTCCCCTTCCTGCTCCTCTACTCCTGGTGCCCCTCCATCCAGGGGCCAGACCTTAAAGAGTCACCGCAAGAGAATCCTGGTCCCAAAGGAGCCTTCTGGGGGACCGGTGCTGAGAGAGGTTGTGGGCATGGCCTGCTGGGGCTCTGCCCGACCCAGGGCTGAGAGATGCCACCTCCCAGCTCTGGGTCCCTGCAGGAAGTGTTGGCAAGCACAGGGCCGGTCCTCCAAAGGCCCAGGTGCAGGGAGCCCAGGCCAAGCAGCCTGTGGAAGAGGCCACTTGCCGTGCCACCCCGGGAACAGGACTGCAGGCCCCGGCCCTTCCCACCTCCTCCTCCTCCTCCTCCTCCTCCTCCTCCCCCCCGCCCCCCCCCACAGGGCACAGGGCTCAGAGACACCTCAGACTCTTGCTACCCGAAGTGCAAAGGGCATCAGTTGCTCCTCCAACCCCCCCGCCCAGCAGACCACGTTGTCCAGCCAGCCCCCGGGCCTCCCTGGGGTGCCCAGCACAAAAGTGCAGACACCCACCGGACCCTCAATCTCAGTTTTCGGATGTTTTTGCCACTCTAAGGACCCGCAGGCCAGCTGGGCCTTCGGGCAGGACAGAGAGCCCCGGAATCCGACGTGGAGAGCTGCGTGTACGTCCCCATCAGGAGGCGGTCCCCACCTCCGCGGCTCTCCCCTTGCGGGGAGGGGCAGCCCAGCCGGCAGCCAGCCGCAGGGCCTCAGGGAAGACACCAGGCTGGGCCCCCGCGGCACAGCGGGGGCACGTCCCCCGCACTCACGCGACTTAGGGACGGCTGCTGGAGACTGCTGCGGCCACCCTGCTGCCGGGTTTCTGGAGGGCTTCCTGGAAGCAGCGTCCACACCAAGCCCTTGGAAGGCCCAGGCGACGGAGGAGCCGGTCAGGCAGGGGCCGAGGACGGTGAGAGGCCGGGCGGGCGGGAAGGAGCATGTCAGGCAGGGGCAGAGGACGGTGACAGGCCGGGCGGGGAGGAGCCGGTCAGGCGGGGGCCCAGGACAGTGACGGGCCTGGCCGGGGAGGAGTGCGTCAGGCAGGGAGAGTGGAGACGGGCTGGGTAAGGGTTAGGGTGACAGTTAGGGCACAATTCACAATCGCAAAGACGTGGAAGCGACCCGAGTGCCCATCCATCCAGGAGTGCATGAATAAAATGTGGCGCGTGGACACCACGGAGTGCCATTCGGCTGTGAGGAGCAGCGGTGAGAGGGCGCCTCTCGTGTTCTCCTGGCCAGAGCTGGAACCCGTTCCAGTAGGCCAGGTATCCCAAGAATGGACACACGAGCACCACGTGAGCGCGCTCACCGGCAAATTGGTACGAACGGATGGACGCCTAAGTGGACAGAGAGGAATCACCTTCATCGGGTGGGTGTCGGGCGTGTGGGGGGAGGGGAGGGGCATACACATCCATTAGGCATGGGGTGGGTGCGCACCGACTGGGGGATGGGCGCACTTGAAGCTCTGACCCGAGGGGGGAGGCTTGGAGAGGGCAAGGCACCCGACCTTAACATTGGTACCCCCACAATACGCTGGAACAACATGAGAGGTATATGAATAAGAACACAGGGGGGGGCGGGCGCGGTGGCTCACGCCTGTAATCCTAGCTCTCTGGGAGGCCGAGGCGGGCGGATTGCTCCAGGTCAGGAGTTCGAAACCAGCCTGAGCAAGAGCGAGACCCCGTCTCTACTAAAAATAGAAAGAAATTAATTGGCCAACTAATATATATAGAAAAACACAGCCGGGCGTGGTGGTGCATGCCTGTAGTCCCAACTACTCGGGAGGCTGAGGCAGCAGGATTGCTTGAGCCCGGAGATTGAGGTTGCTGTGAGCTAGGCTGACGCCATGGCACTCACTCTAGCCTGGGCAGCAAAACGAGACTCTGTCTCAAAAAAAAAAAAAAAAAAAGAACACAGAAGGGAGGGGGGCACGGGCAACACATGTCACCTGAATACTTGTACTCCCATCATCTGCTTGAAGAGAGAGAGAAAAGAAAATGCAATCATAGAGGTAAGAGACACTTTTTAAAAATAATGAATCCGAAGAGAAAAGTAAAAGGAGGCCTGTGGAGCAGGTCTGGGTGTGACTCCGGATCCCCCAACATCAGGTGCCACCACCAAAGATTCCTGCGTGTAGCCCATAGAACCCCAAAAGCAACGGGACGAGTTCTGGTCACATACTCCCTCAAAATGACATCCTGGCCTTCTTCTGGAACTCCCTCCCCTCTCAGACTCTCAAGGTTTCCTCCAGCGTGTCGGTTCCCACAGAGCAGACCTTTGGTCTGAGACCTGACAGTCCAGATGCCACGCATGCTGCCGCGTGGCGGCGGTGTCGCGGCTTGGGACAAGAGGAGGCCCCACGGTGCGGGCTGGGGCGCCAGGCACCGCGGGCGGGCGCTGAGGGTGGGGGTGACCCCCACCCCGGGCCGCTGCCGCGCTCCCAGAAAGGGGACACAACAAGAGGCAAAAAAAAAAAAAAAAAAAAAAGCAGCAGCCTGTGGCACCCGGTATTCCCAGGCGGTCTCCCATCCAAGTACTAACCGGGCCCGACCCTGCTTAGCTTCCGAGACCAGACGAGATCGGGGGCGTTCAGGGTGGTGTGGCCCTAGACGGCGGCGGAGGGCGCCCCTGCCCCGCTCAAGAAGCCGAGCCTCTCTGGGCTTCCCCGCCGCCGCCTCCCGCCCCAGGCCCCGCGCCGGGCCGGGCCGGTTGAGTTCGCCGGCCGGGTCCCGCGGGCTCCCAGGGACGGGGTTGATGGGCGGGGCGGGGCGGGGCGGGGGGCTGTCTCTGTATACACACACACACACACTCACACTCACTCACACTCACACAAGATGCGCCTCCACGGCTGGACTCGCCAAGGTGGAGCCCTCCCAGCCTCCCTCGTCTCCTCGCCCGGCCTCCTTCACCTACCCGCTGCCCACCCCCAGCGCGTCGCTGCCTGCCGCTGACTGCGCACGTGCGGGACGCTCGCCCTTTGACCCCAGCCAGGGGCCGCCCTCCCCCACAACCCCTTTCAGCTGCGCCCCCCCCCCTCGCCCTGTGGGTGGGCTGCCGCCTATTCCCCCGGGCCAGGGCTGGGGCACAGCCAGTGTATGGGGCGTCTCTCTCTGGGGATGTGTCCCATGGGTGGGGTGGGGTGGCGTGGTTTGGGGGGCGCTGAAGAAATCAGTCCCCTCCATCTCCTACCTCTGGAAAACGCCCAAGCCCGTGGAGAACTGCCGGCACCGCTTCGTGGGGGCCGGGACCCTCCTCCGTGTCCTCCTGTGGCCCAGTCCAAGGGGCCTGGGCCTGGCCGGGGCTGCATTGGACCCCGACCACCCTGGCGTGTGGACTCGCTAAAAATCGGCCATTAGATATTGGATTCCAGCTTCCTGGAGGTCATTTCACTAATGAGTGCACCGGAAAGAGTTTCCTAATCCATCTGTGAGGGTGGCAACTGAAAGAGAATTTGAAAGCTGACAGAATAGGCGAGGGAAGGCATAGGAGATTTCCACACCCAGCAAGGAAGACTTTCCCGAAATGGAAGAAAGAAACGAGCAAACAGAGACACCGGTAGCCCGCCCGGAAAAGAGTCTGCCCCTTAGAGAAAGCACCCTGACCAGGTTCACCCGTGGGTGGGTGGCGAGCTAGCGGCGTTCAGAAGAGCGAGGCCCGCAGTCTGTGCGGAAGACACCTGCGCTCGGGTGTGTGTGGCGGCGCAATTCACAAGCAGCTCCAGATGTTAAACCAAGGAGAAGCCAGGGAGTTCCCAACGCCCCAGGTGTCCTCAGCCCACGACTGGCTGCTGTGGGAATGCGAAGCCCGGCTCCTTGTCTCAGAGCGGGGTTCCCAGGAGGATCAGGCTGAAGCTGGGACTCGGCCTCAAAGTGTCCCCTCGCATGGCCACCCCCTTCCCCTTCCTGCTCCTCTACTCCTGGTGCCCCTCCATCCAGGGGCCAGACCTTAAAGAGTCACCGCAAGAGAATCCTGGTCCCAAAGGAGCCTTCTGGGGGACCGGTGCTGAGAGAGGTTGTGGGCATGGCCTGCTGGGGCTCTGCCCGACCCAGGGCTGAGAGATGCCACCTCCCAGCTCTGGGTCCCTGCAGGAAGTGTTGGCAAGCACAGGGCCGGTCCTCCAAAGGCCCAGGTGCAGGGAGCCCAGGCCAAGCAGCCTGTGGAAGAGGCCACTTGCCGTGCCACCCCGGGAACAGGACTGCAGGCCCCGGCCCTTCCCACCTCCTCCTCCTCCTCCTCCTCCTCCTCCTCCCCCCCGCCCCCCCCCACAGGGCACAGGGCTCAGAGACACCTCAGACTCTTGCTACCCGAAGTGCAAAGGGCATCAGTTGCTCCTCCAACCCCCCCGCCCAGCAGACCACGTTGTCCAGCCAGCCCCCGGGCCTCCCTGGGGTGCCCAGCACAAAAGTGCAGACACCCACCGGACCCTCAATCTCAGTTTTCGGATGTTTTTGCCACTCTAAGGACCCGCAGGCCAGCTGGGCCTTCGGGCAGGACAGAGAGCCCCGGAATCCGACGTGGAGAGCTGCGTGTACGTCCCCATCAGGAGGCGGTCCCCACCTCCGCGGCTCTCCCCTTGCGGGGAGGGGCAGCCCAGCCGGCAGCCAGCCGCAGGGCCTCAGGGAAGACACCAGGCTGGGCCCCCGCGGCACAGCGGGGGCACGTCCCCCGCACTCACGCGACTTAGGGACGGCTGCTGGAGACTGCTGCGGCCACCCTGCTGCCGGGTTTCTGGAGGGCTTCCTGGAAGCAGCGTCCACACCAAGCCCTTGGAAGGCCCAGGCGACGGAGGAGCCGGTCAGGCAGGGGCCGAGGACGGTGAGAGGCCGGGCGGGCGGGAAGGAGCATGTCAGGCAGGGGCAGAGGACGGTGACAGGCCGGGCGGGGAGGAGCCGGTCAGGCGGGGGCCCAGGACAGTGACGGGCCTGGCCGGGGAGGAGTGCGTCAGGCAGGGGCAGTGGAGACGGGCTGGGTAAGGGTTAGGGTGACAGTTAGGGCACAATTCACAATCGCAAAGACGTGGAAGCGACCCGAGTGCCCATCCATCCAGGAGTGCATGAATAAAATGTGGCGCGTGGACACCACGGAGTGCCATTCGGCTGTGAGGAGCAGCGGTGAGAGGGCGCCTCTCGTGTTCTCCTGGCCAGAGCTGGAACCCGTTCCAGTAGGCCAGGTATCCCAAGAATGGACACACGAGCACCACGTGAGCGCGCTCACCGGCAAATTGGTACGAACGGATGGACGCCTAAGTGGACAGAGAGGAATCACCTTCATCGGGTGGGTGTCGGGCGGGTGGGGGGAGGGGAGGGGCATACACATCCATTAGGCATGGGGTGGGTGCGCACCGACTGGGGGATGGGCGCACTTGAAGCTCTGACCCGAGGGGGGAGGCTTGGAGAGGGCAAGGCACCCGACCTTAACATTGGTACCCCCACAATACGCTGGAACAACATGAGAGGTATATGAATAAGAACACAGGGGGGGCCGGGCGCGGTGGCTCACGCCTGTAATCCTAGCTCTCTGGGAGGCCGAGGCGGGCGGATTGCTCCAGGTCAGGAGTTCGAAACCAGCCTGAGCAAGAGCGAGACCCCGTCTCTACTAAAAATAGAAAGAAATTAATTGGCCAACTAATATATATAGAAAAACACAGCCGGGCGTGGTGGTGCATGCCTGTAGTCCCAACTACTCGGGAGGCTGAGGCAGCAGGATTGCTTGAGCCCGGAGATTGAGGTTGCTGTGAGCTAGGCTGACGCCATGGCACTCACTCTAGCCTGGGCAGCAAAACGAGACTCTGTCTCAAAAAAAAAAAAAAAAAAAGAACACAGAAGGGAGGGGGGCACGGGCAACACATGTCACCTGAATACTTGTACTCCCATCATCTGCTTGAAGAGAGAGAGAAAAGAAAATGCAATCATAGAGGTAAGAGACACTTTTTAAAAATAATGAATCCGAAGAGAAAAGTAAAAGGAGGCCTGTGGAGCAGGTCTGGGTGTGACTCCGGATCCCCCAACATCAGGTGCCACCACCAAAGATTCCTGCGTGTAGCCCATAGAACCCCAAAAGCAACGGGACGAGTTCTGGTCACATACTCCCTCAAAATGACATCCTGGCCTTCTTCTGGAACTCCCTCCCCTCTCAGACTCTCAAGGTTTCCTCCAGCGTGTCGGTTCCCACAGAGCAGACCTTTGGTCTGAGACCTGACAGTCCAGATGCCACGCATGCTGCCGCGTGGCGGCGGTGTCGCGGCTTGGGACAAGAGGAGGCCCCACGGTGCGGGCTGGGGCGCCAGGCACCGCGGGCGGGCGCTGAGGGTGGGGGTGACCCCCACCCCGGGCCGCCGCCGCGCTCCCAGAAAGGGGACACAACAAGAGGCAAAAAAAAAAAAAAAAAAAAAAGCAGCAGCCTGTGGCACCCGGTATTCCCAGGCGGTCTCCCATCCAAGTACTAACCGGGCCCGACCCTGCTTAGCTTCCGAGACCAGACGAGATCGGGGGCGTTCAGGGTGGTGTGGCCCTAGACGGCGGCGGAGGGCGCCCCTGCCCCGCTCAAGAAGCCGAGCCTCTCTGGGCTTCCCCGCCGCCGCCTCCCGCCCCAGGCCCCGCGCCGGGCCGGGCCGGTTGAGTTCGCCGGCCGGGTCCCGCGGGCTCCCAGGGACGGGGTTGATGGGCGGGGCGGGGCGGGGCGGGGGGCTGTCTCTGTATACACACACACACACACTCACACTCACTCACACTCACACAAGATGCGCCTCCACGGCTGGACTCGCCAAGGTGGAGCCCTCCCAGCCTCCCTCGTCTCCTCGCCCGGCCTCCTTCACCTACCCGCTGCCCACCCCCAGCGCGTCGCTGCCTGCCGCTGACTGCGCACGTGCGGGACGCTCGCCCTTTGACCCCAGCCAGGGGCCGCCCTCCCCCACAACCCCTTTCAGCTGCGCCCCCCCCCCTCGCCCTGTGGGTGGGCTGCCGCCTATTCCCCCGGGCCAGGGCTGGGGCACAGCCAGTGTATGGGGCGTCTCTCTCTGGGGATGTGTCCCATGGGTGGGGTGGGGTGGCGTGGTTTGGGGGGCGCTGAAGAAATCAGTCCCCTCCATCTCCTACCTCTGGAAAACGCCCAAGCCCGTGGAGAACTGCCGGCACCGCTTCGTGGGGGCCGGGACCCTCCTCCGTGTCCTCCTGTGGCCCAGTCCAAGGGGCCTGGGCCTGGCCGGGGCTGCATTGGACCCCGACCACCCTGGCGTGTGGACTCGCTAAAAATCGGCCATTAGATATTGGATTCCAGCTTCCTGGAGGTCATTTCACTAATGAGTGCACCGGAAAGAGTTTCCTAATCCATCTGTGAGGGTGGCAACTGAAAGAGAATTTGAAAGCTGACAGAATAGGCGAGGGAAGGCATAGGAGATTTCCACACCCAGCAAGGAAGACTTTCCCGAAATGGAAGAAAGAAACGAGCAAACAGAGACACCGGTAGCCCGCCCGGAAAAGAGTCTGCCCCTTAGAGAAAGCACCCTGACCAGGTTCACCCGTGGGTGGGTGGCGAGCTAGCGGCATTCAGAAGAGCGAGGCCCGCAGTCTGTGCGGAAGACACCTGCGCTCGGGTGTGTGTGGCGGCGCGATTCACAAGCAGCTCCAGATGTTAAACCAAGGAGAAGCCAGGGAGTTCCCAACGCCCCAGGTGTCCTCAGCCCACGACTGGCTGCTGTGGGAATGCGAAGCCCGGCTCCTTGTCTCAGAGCGGGGTTCCCAGGAGGATCAGGCTGAAGCTGGGACTCGGCCTCAAAGTGTCCCCTCGCATGGCCACCCCCTTCCCCTTCCTGCTCCTCTACTCCTGGTGCCCCTCCATCCAGGGGCCAGACCTTAAAGAGTCACCGCAAGAGAATCCTGGTCCCAAAGGAGCCTTCTGGGGGACCGGTGCTGAGAGAGGTTGTGGGCATGGCCTGCTGGGGCTCTGCCCGACCCAGGGCTGAGAGATGCCACCTCCCAGCTCTGGGTCCCTGCAGGAAGTGTTGGCAAGCACAGGGCCGGTCCTCCAAAGGCCCAGGTGCAGGGAGCCCAGGCCAAGCAGCCTGTGGAAGAGGCCACTTGCCGTGCCACCCCGGGAACAGGACTGCAGGCCCCGGCCCTTCCCACCTCCTCCTCCTCCTCCTCCTCCTCCTCCTCCCCCCCGCCCCCCCCCACAGGGCACAGGGCTCAGAGACACCTCAGACTCTTGCTACCCGAAGTGCAAAGGGCATCAGTTGCTCCTCCAACCCCCCCGCCCAGCAGACCACGTTGTCCAGCCAGCCCCCGGGCCTCCCTGGGGTGCCCAGCACAAAAGTGCAGACACCCACCGGACCCTCAATCTCAGTTTTCGGATGTTTTTGCCACTCTAAGGACCCGCAGGCCAGCTGGGCCTTCGGGCAGGACAGAGAGCCCCGGAATCCGACGTGGAGAGCTGCGTGTACGTCCCCATCAGGAGGCGGTCCCCACCTCCGCGGCTCTCCCCTTGCGGGGAGGGGCAGCCCAGCCGGCAGCCAGCCGCAGGGCCTCAGGGAAGACACCAGGCTGGGCCCCCGCGGCACAGCGGGGGCACGTCCCCCGCACTCACGCGACTTAGGGACGGCTGCTGGAGACTGCTGCGGCCACCCTGCTGCCGGGTTTCTGGAGGGCTTCCTGGAAGCAGCGTCCACACCAAGCCCTTGGAAGGCCCAGGCGACGGAGGAGCCGGTCAGGCAGGGGCCGAGGACGGTGAGAGGCCGGGCGGGCGGGAAGGAGCATGTCAGGCAGGGGCAGAGGACGGTGACAGGCCGGGCGGGGAGGAGCCGGTCAGGCGGGGGCCCAGGACAGTGACGGGCCTGGCCGGGGAGGAGTGCGTCAGGCA
Source organism: Microcebus murinus (assembly GCF_040939455.1). Classification (NCBI taxonomy): domain Eukaryota; kingdom Metazoa; phylum Chordata; class Mammalia; order Primates; family Cheirogaleidae; genus Microcebus; species Microcebus murinus. The sequence goes on from NW_027438953.1 coordinate 944,128, forward strand.
GGGAGAGTGGAGACGGGCTGGGTAAGGGTTAGGGTGACAGTTAGGGCACAATTCACAATCGCAAAGACGTGGAAGCGACCCGAGTGCCCATCCATCCAGGAGTGCATGAATAAAATGTGGCGCGTGGACACCACGGAGTGCCATTCGGCTGTGAGGAGCAGCGGTGAGAGGGCGCCTCTCGTGTTCTCCTGGCCAGAGCTGGAACCCGTTCCAGTAGGCCAGGTATCCCAAGAATGGACACACGAGCACCACGTGAGCGCGCTCACCGGCAAATTGGTACGAACGGATGGACGCCTAAGTGGACAGAGAGGAATCACCTTCATCGGGTGGGTGTCGGGCGTGTGGGGGGAGGGGAGGGGCATACACATCCATTAGGCATGGGGTGGGTGCGCACCGACTGGGGGATGGGCGCACTTGAAGCTCTGACCCGAGGGGGGAGGCTTGGAGAGGGCAAGGCACCCGACCTTAACATTGGTACCCCCACAATACGCTGGAACAACATGAGAGGTATATGAATAAGAACACAGGGGGGGGCGGGCGCGGTGGCTCACGCCTGTAATCCTAGCTCTCTGGGAGGCCGAGGCGGGCGGATTGCTCCAGGTCAGGAGTTCGAAACCAGCCTGAGCAAGAGCGAGACCCCGTCTCTACTAAAAATAGAAAGAAATTAATTGGCCAACTAATATATATAGAAAAACACAGCCGGGCGTGGTGGTGCATGCCTGTAGTCCCAACTACTCGGGAGGCTGAGGCAGCAGGATTGCTTGAGCCCGGAGATTGAGGTTGCTGTGAGCTAGGCTGACGCCATGGCACTCACTCTAGCCTGGGCAGCAAAACGAGACTCTGTCTCAAAAAAAAAAAAAAAAAAGAACACAGGGGGGAGGGGGGCACGGGCAACACATGTCACCTGAATACTTGTACTCCCATCATCTGCTTGAAGAGAGAGAGAAAAGAAAATGCAATCATAGAGGTAAGAGACACTTTTTAAAAATAATGAATCCGAAGAGAAAAGTAAAAGGAGGCCTGTGGAGCAGGTCTGGGTGTGACTCCGGATCCCCCAACATCAGGTGCCACCACCAAAGATTCCTGCGTGTAGCCCATAGAACCCCAAAAGCAACGGGACGAGTTCTGGTCACATACTCCCTCAAAATGACATCCTGGCCTTCTTCTGGAACTCCCTCCCCTCTCAGACTCTCAAGGTTTCCTCCAGCGTGTCGGTTCCCACAGAGCAGACCTTTGGTCTGAGACCTGACAGTCCAGATGCCACGCATGCTGCCGCGTGGCGGCGGTGTCGCGGCTTGGGACAAGAGGAGGCCCCACGGTGCGGGCTGGGGCGCCAGGCACCGCGGGCGGGCGCTGAGGGTGGGGGTGACCCCCACCCCGGGCCGCTGCCGCGCTCCCAGAAAGGGGACACAACAAGAGGCAAAAAAAAAAAAAAAAAAAAAAGCAGCAGCCTGTGGCACCCGGTATTCCCAGGCGGTCTCCCATCCAAGTACTAACCGGGCCCGACCCTGCTTAGCTTCCGAGACCAGACGAGATCGGGGGCGTTCAGGGTGGTGTGGCCCTAGACGGCGGCGGAGGGCGCCCCTGCCCCGCTCAAGAAGCCGAGCCTCTCTGGGCTTCCCCGCCGCCGCCTCCCACCCCAGGCCCCGCGCCGGGCCGGGCCGGTTGAGTTCGCCGGCCGGGTCCCGCGGGCTCCCAGGGACGGGGTTGATGGGCGGGGCGGGGCGGGGCGGGGGGCTGTCTCTGTATACACACACACACACACTCACACTCACTCACACTCACACAAGATGCGCCTCCACGGCTGGACTCGCCAAGGTGGAGCCCTCCCAGCCTCCCTCGTCTCCTCGCCCGGCCTCCTTCACCTACCCGCTGCCCACCCCCAGCGCGTCGCTGCCTGCCGCTGACTGCGCACGTGCGGGACGCTCGCCCTTTGACCCCAGCCAGGGGCCGCCCTCCCCCACAACCCCTTTCAGCTGCGCCCCCCCCCCTCGCCCTGTGGGTGGGCTGCCGCCTATTCCCCCGGGCCAGGGCTGGGGCACAGCCAGTGTATGGGGCGTCTCTCTCTGGGGATGTGTCCCATGGGTGGGGTGGGGTGGCGTGGTTTGGGGGGCGCTGAAGAAATCAGTCCCCTCCATCTCCTACCTCTGGAAAACGCCCAAGCCCGTGGAGAACTGCCGGCACCGCTTCGTGGGGGCCGGGACCCTCCTCCGTGTCCTCCTGTGGCCCAGTCCAAGGGGCCTGGGCCTGGCCGGGGCTGCATTGGACCCCGACCACCCTGGCGTGTGGACTCGCTAAAAATCGGCCATTAGATATTGGATTCCAGCTTCCTGGAGGTCATTTCACTAATGAGTGCACCGGAAAGAGTTTCCTAATCCATCTGTGAGGGTGGCAACTGAAAGAGAATTTGAAAGCTGACAGAATAGGCGAGGGAAGGCATAGGAGATTTCCACACCCAGCAAGGAAGACTTTCCCGAAATGGAAGAAAGAAACGAGCAAACAGAGACACCGGTAGCCCGCCCGGAAAAGAGTCTGCCCCTTAGAGAAAGCACCCTGACCAGGTTCACCCGTGGGTGGGTGGCGAGCTAGCGGCATTCAGAAGAGCGAGGCCCGCAGTCTGTGCGGAAGACACCTGCGCTCGGGTGTGTGTGGCGGCGCAATTCACAAGCAGCTCCAGATGTTAAACCAAGGAGAAGCCAGGGAGTTCCCAACGCCCCAGGTGTCCTCAGCCCACGACTGGCTGCTGTGGGAATGCGAAGCCCGGCTCCTTGTCTCAGAGCGGGGTTCCCAGGAGGATCAGGCTGAAGCTGGGACTCGGCCTCAAAGTGTCCCCTCGCATGGCCACCCCCTTCCCCTTCCTGCTCCTCTACTCCTGGTGCCCCTCCATCCAGGGGCCAGACCTTAAAGAGTCACCGCAAGAGAATCCTGGTCCCAAAGGAGCCTTCTGGGGGACCGGTGCTGAGAGAGGTTGTGGGCATGGCCTGCTGGGGCTCTGCCCGACCCAGGGCTGAGAGATGCCACCTCCCAGCTCTGGGTCCCTGCAGGAAGTGTTGGCAAGCACAGGGCCGGTCCTCCAAAGGCCCAGGTGCAGGGAGCCCAGGCCAAGCAGCCTGTGGAAGAGGCCACTTGCCGTGCCACCCCGGGAACAGGACTGCAGGCCCCGGCCCTTCCCACCTCCTCCTCCTCCTCCTCCTCCTCCTCCTCCCCCCCGTCCCCCCCCACAGGGCACAGGGCTCAGAGACACCTCAGACTCTTGCTACCCGAAGTGCAAAGGGCATCAGTTGCTCCTCCAACCCCCCCGCCCAGCAGACCACGTTGTCCAGCCAGCCCCCGGGCCTCCCTGGGGTGCCCAGCACAAAAGTGCAGACACCCACCGGACCCTCAATCTCAGTTTTCGGATGTTTTTGCCACTCTAAGGACCCGCAGGCCAGCTGGGCCTTCGGGCAGGACAGAGAGCCCCGGAATCCGACGTGGAGAGCTGCGTGTACGTCCCCATCAGGAGGCGGTCCCCACCTCCGCGGCTCTCCCCTTGCGGGGAGGGGCAGCCCAGCCGGCAGCCAGCCGCAGGGCCTCAGGGAAGACACCAGGCTGGGCCCCCGCGGCACAGCGGGGGCACGTCCCCCGCACTCACGCGACTTAGGGACGGCTGCTGGAGACTGCTGCGGCCACCCTGCTGCCGGGTTTCTGGAGGGCTTCCTGGAAGCAGCGTCCACACCAAGCCCTTGGAAGGCCCAGGCGACGGAGGAGCCGGTCAGGCAGGGGCCGAGGACGGTGAGAGGCCGGGCGGGCGGGAAGGAGCATGTCAGGCAGGGGCAGAGGACGGTGACAGGCCGGGCGGGGAGGAGCCGGTCAGGCGGGGGCCCAGGACAGTGACGGGCCTGGCCGGGGAGGAGTGCGTCAGGCAGGGGCAGTGGAGACGGGCTGGGTAAGGGTTAGGGTGACAGTTAGGGCACAATTCACAATCGCAAAGACGTGGAAGCGACCCGAGTGCCCATCCATCCAGGAGTGCATGAATAAAATGTGGCGCGTGGACACCACGGAGTGCCATTCGGCTGTGAGGAGCAGCGGTGAGAGGGCGCCTCTCGTGTTCTCCTGGCCAGAGCTGGAACCCGTTCCAGTAGGCCAGGTATCCCAAGAATGGACACACGAGCACCACGTGAGCGCGCTCACCGGCAAATTGGTACGAACGGATGGACGCCTAAGTGGACAGAGAGGAATCACCTTCATCGGGTGGGTGTCGGGCGGGTGGGGGGAGGGGAGGGGCATACACATCCATTAGGCATGGGGTGGGTGCGCACCGACTGGGGGATGGGCGCACTTGAAGCTCTGACCCGAGGGGGGAGGCTTGGAGAGGGCAAGGCACCCGACCTTAACATTGGTACCCCCACAATACGCTGGAACAACATGAGAGGTATATGAATAAGAACACAGGGGGGCCGGGCTCGGTGGCTCACGCCTGTAATCCTAGCTCTCTGGGAGGCCGAGGCGGGCGGATTGCTCCAGGTCAGGAGTTCGAAACCAGCCTGAGCAAGAGCGAGACCCCGTCTCTACTAAAAATAGAAAGAAATTAATTGGCCAACTAATATATATAGAAAAACACAGCCGGGCGTGGTGGTGCATGCCTGTAGTCCCAACTACTCGGGAGGCTGAGGCAGCAGGATTGCTTGAGCCCGGAGATTGAGGTTGCTGTGAGCTAGGCTGACGCCATGGCACTCACTCTAGCCTGGGCAGCAAAACGAGACTCTGTCTCAAAAAAAAAAAAAAAAAAAGAACACAGAAGGGAGGGGGGCACGGGCAACACATGTCACCTGAATACTTGTACTCCCATCATCTGCTTGAAGAGAGAGAGAAAAGAAAATGCAATCCTAGAGGTAAGAGACACTTTTTAAAAATAATGAATCCGAAGAGAAAAGTAAAAGGAGGCCTGTGGAGCAGGTCTGGGTGTGACTCCGGATCCCCCAACATCAGGTGCCACCACCAAAGATTCCTGCGTGTAGCCCATAGAACCCCAAAAGCAACGGGACGAGTTCTGGTCACATACTCCCTCAAAATGACATCCTGGCCTTCTTCTGGAACTCCCTCCCCTCTCAGACTCTCAAGGTTTCCTCCAGCGTGTCGGTTCCCACAGAGCAGACCTTTGGTCTGAGACCTGACAGTCCAGATGCCACGCATGCTGCCGCGTGGCGGCGGTGTCGCGGCTTGGGACAAGAGGAGGCCCCACGGTGCGGGCTGGGGCGCCAGGCACCGCGGGCGGGCGCTGAGGGTGGGGGTGACCCCCACCCCGGGCCGCTGCCGCGCTCCCAGAAAGGGGACACAACAAGAGGCAAAAAAAAAAAAAAAAAAAAAGCAGCAGCCTGTGGCACCCGGTATTCCCAGGCGGTCTCCCATCCAAGTACTAACCGGGCCCGACCCTGCTTAGCTTCCGAGACCAGACGAGATCGGGGGCGTTCAGGGTGGTGTGGCCCTAGACGGCGGCGGAGGGCGCCCCTGCCCCGCTCAAGAAGCCGAGCCTCTCTGGGCTTCCCCGCCGCCGCCTCCCGCCCCAGGCCCCGCGCCGGGCCGGGCCGGTTGAGTTCGCCGGCCGGGTCCCGCGGGCTCCCAGGGACGGGGTTGATGGGCGGGGCGGGGCGGGGCGGGGGGCTGTCTCTGTATACACACACACACACACTCACACTCACTCACACTCACACAAGATGCGCCTCCACGGCTGGACTCGCCAAGGTGGAGCCCTCCCAGCCTCCCTCGTCTCCTCGCCCGGCCTCCTTCACCTACCCGCTGCCCACCCCCAGCGCGTCGCTGCCTGCCGCTGACTGCGCACGTGCGGGACGCTCGCCCTTTGACCCCAGCCAGGGGCCGCCCTCCCCCACAACCCCTTTCAGCTGCGCCCCCCCCCCTCGCCCTGTGGGTGGGCTGCCGCCTATTCCCCCGGGCCAGGGCTGGGGCACAGCCAGTGTATGGGGCGTCTCTCTCTGGGGATGTGTCCCATGGGTGGGGTGGGGTGGCGTGGTTTGGGGGGCGCTGAAGAAATCAGTCCCCTCCATCTCCTACCTCTGGAAAACGCCCAAGCCCGTGGAGAACTGCCGGCACCGCTTCGTGGGGGCCGGGACCCTCCTCCGTGTCCTCCTGTGGCCCAGTCCAAGGGGCCTGGGCCTGGCCGGGGCTGCATTGGACCCCGACCACCCTGGCGTGTGGACTCGCTAAAAATCGGCCATTAGATATTGGATTCCAGCTTCCTGGAGGTCATTTCACTAATGAGTGCACCGGAAAGAGTTTCCTAATCCATCTGTGAGGGTGGCAACTGAAAGAGAATTTGAAAGCTGACAGAATAGGCGAGGGAAGGCATAGGAGATTTCCACACCCAGCAAGGAAGACTTTCCCGAAATGGAAGAAAGAAACGAGCAAACAGAGACACCGGTAGCCCGCCCGGAAAAGAGTCTGCCCCTTAGAGAAAGCACCCTGACCAGGTTCACCCGTGGGTGGGTGGCGAGCTAGCGGCATTCAGAAGAGCGAGGCCCGCAGTCTGTGCGGAAGACACCTGCGCTCGGGTGTGTGTGGCGGCGCGATTCACAAGCAGCTCCAGATGTTAAACCAAGGAGAAGCCAGGGAGTTCCCAACGCCCCAGGTGTCCTCAGCCCACGACTGGCTGCTGTGGGAATGCGAAGCCCGGCTCCTTGTCTCAGAGCGGGGTTCCCAGGAGGATCAGGCTGAAGCTGGGACTCGGCCTCAAAGTGTCCCCTCGCATGGCCACCCCCTTCCCCTTCCTGCTCCTCTACTCCTGGTGCCCCTCCATCCAGGGGCCAGACCTTAAAGAGTCACCGCAAGAGAATCCTGGTCCCAAAGGAGCCTTCTGGGGGACCGGTGCTGAGAGAGGTTGTGGGCATGGCCTGCTGGGGCTCTGCCCGACCCAGGGCTGAGAGATGCCACCTCCCAGCTCTGGGTCCCTGCAGGAAGTGTTGGCAAGCACAGGGCCGGTCCTCCAAAGGCCCAGGTGCAGGGAGCCCAGGCCAAGCAGCCTGTGGAAGAGGCCACTTGCCGTGCCACCCCGGGAACAGGACTGCAGGCCCCGGCCCTTCCCACCTCCTCCTCCTCCTCCTCCTCCTCCTCCTCCCCCCCGCCCCCCCCCACAGGGCACAGGGCTCAGAGACACCTCAGACTCTTGCTACCCGAAGTGCAAAGGGCATCAGTTGCTCCTCCAACCCCCCCGCCCAGCAGACCACGTTGTCCAGCCAGCCCCCGGGCCTCCCTGGGGTGCCCAGCACAAAAGTGCAGACACCCACCGGACCCTCAATCTCAGTTTTCGGATGTTTTTGCCACTCTAAGGACCCGCAGGCCAGCTGGGCCTTCGGGCAGGACAGAGAGCCCCGGAATCCGACGTGGAGAGCTGCGTGTACGTCCCCATCAGGAGGCGGTCCCCACCTCCGCGGCTCTCCCCTTGCGGGGAGGGGCAGCCCAGCCGGCAGCCAGCCGCAGGGCCTCAGGGAAGACACCAGGCTGGGCCCCCGCGGCACAGCGGGGGCACGTCCCCCGCACTCACGCGACTTAGGGACGGCTGCTGGAGACTGCTGCGGCCACCCTGCTGCCGGGTTTCTGGAGGGCTTCCTGGAAGCAGCGTCCACACCAAGCCCTTGGAAGGCCCAGGCGACGGAGGAGCCGGTCAGGCAGGGGCCGAGGACGGTGAGAGGCCGGGCGGGCGGGAAGGAGCATGTCAGGCAGGGGCAGAGGACGGTGACAGGCCGGGCGGGGAGGAGCCGGTCAGGCGGGGGCCCAGGACAGTGACGGGCCTGGCCGGGGAGGAGTGCGTCAGGCAGGGAGAGTGGAGACGGGCTGGGTAAGGGTTAGGGTGACAGTTAGGGCACAATTCACAATCGCAAAGACGTGGAAGCGACCCGAGTGCCCATCCATCCAGGAGTGCATGAATAAAATGTGGCGCGTGGACACCACGGAGTGCCATTCGGCTGTGAGGAGCAGCGGTGAGAGGGCGCCTCTCGTGTTCTCCTGGCCAGAGCTGGAACCCGTTCCAGTAGGCCAGGTATCCCAAGAATGGACACACGAGCACCACGTGAGCGCGCTCACCGGCAAATTGGTACGAACGGATGGACGCCTAAGTGGACAGAGAGGAATCACCTTCATCGGGTGGGTGTCGGGCGTGTGGGGGGAGGGGAGGGGCATACACATCCATTAGGCATGGGGTGGGTGCGCACCGACTGGGGGATGGGCGCACTTGAAGCTCTGACCCGAGGGGGGAGGCTTGGAGAGGGCAAGGCACCCGACCTTAACATTGGTACCCCCACAATACGCTGGAACAACATGAGAGGTATATGAATAAGAACACAGGGGGGGGCGGGCGCGGTGGCTCACGCCTGTAATCCTAGCTCTCTGGGAGGCCGAGGCGGGCGGATTGCTCCAGGTCAGGAGTTCGAAACCAGCCTGAGCAAGAGCGAGACCCCGTCTCTACTAAAAATAGAAAGAAATTAATTGGCCAACTAATATATATAGAAAAACACAGCCGGGCGTGGTGGTGCATGCCTGTAGTCCCAACTACTCGGGAGGCTGAGGCAGCAGGATTGCTTGAGCCCGGAGATTGAGGTTGCTGTGAGCTAGGCTGACGCCATGGCACTCACTCTAGCCTGGGCAGCAAAACGAGACTCTGTCTCAAAAAAAAAAAAAAAAAGAACACAGGGGGGAGGGGGGCACGGGCAACACATGTCACCTGAATACTTGTACTCCCATCATCTGCTTGAAGAGAGAGAGAAAAGAAAATGCAATCATAGAGGTAAGAGACACTTTTTAAAAATAATGAATCCGAAGAGAAAAGTAAAAGGAGGCCTGTGGAGCAGGTCTGGGTGTGACTCCGGATCCCCCAACATCAGGTGCCACCACCAAAGATTCCTGCGTGTAGCCCATAGAACCCCAAAAGCAACGGGACGAGTTCTGGTCACATACTCCCTCAAAATGACATCCTGGCCTTCTTCTGGAACTCCCTCCCCTCTCAGACTCTCAAGGTTTCCTCCAGCGTGTCGGTTCCCACAGAGCAGACCTTTGGTCTGAGACCTGACAGTCCAGATGCCACGCATGCTGCCGCGTGGCGGCGGTGTCGCGGCTTGGGACAAGAGGAGGCCCCACGGTGCGGGCTGGGGCGCCAGGCACCGCGGGCGGGCGCTGAGGGTGGGGGTGACCCCCACCCCGGGCCGCTGCCGCGCTCCCAGAAAGGGGACACAACAAGAGGCAAAAAAAAAAAAAAAAAAAAAGCAGCAGCCTGTGGCACCCGGTATTCCCAGGCGGTCTCCCATCCAAGTACTAACCGGGCCCGACCCTGCTTAGCTTCCGAGACCAGACGAGATCGGGGGCGTTCAGGGTGGTGTGGCCCTAGACGGCGGCGGAGGGCGCCCCTGCCCCGCTCAAGAAGCCGAGCCTCTCTGGGCTTCCCCGCCGCCGCCTCCCACCCCAGGCCCCGCGCCGGGCCGGGCCGGTTGAGTTCGCCGGCCGGGTCCCGCGGGCTCCCAGGGACGGGGTTGATGGGCGGGGCGGGGCGGGGCGGGGGGCTGTCTCTGTATACACACACACACACACTCACACTCACTCACACTCACACAAGATGCGCCTCCACGGCTGGACTCGCCAAGGTGGAGCCCTCCCAGCCTCCCTCGTCTCCTCGCCCGGCCTCCTTCACCTACCCGCTGCCCACCCCCAGCGCGTCGCTGCCTGCCGCTGACTGCGCACGTGCGGGACGCTCGCCCTTTGACCCCAGCCAGGGGCCGCCCTCCCCCACAACCCCTTTCAGCTGCGCCCCCCCCCCTCGCCCTGTGGGTGGGCTGCCGCCTATTCCCCCGGGCCAGGGCTGGGGCACAGCCAGTGTATGGGGCGTCTCTCTCTGGGGATGTGTCCCATGGGTGGGGTGGGGTGGCGTGGTTTGGGGGGCGCTGAAGAAATCAGTCCCCTCCATCTCCTACCTCTGGAAAACGCCCAAGCCCGTGGAGAACTGCCGGCACCGCTTCGTGGGGGCCGGGACCCTCCTCCGTGTCCTCCTGTGGCCCAGTCCAAGGGGCCTGGGCCTGGCCGGGGCTGCATTGGACCCCGACCACCCTGGCGTGTGGACTCGCTAAAAATCGGCCATTAGATATTGGATTCCAGCTTCCTGGAGGTCATTTCACTAATGAGTGCACCGGAAAGAGTTTCCTAATCCATCTGTGAGGGTGGCAACTGAAAGAGAATTTGAAAGCTGACAGAATAGGCGAGGGAAGGCATAGGAGATTTCCACACCCAGCAAGGAAGACTTTCCCGAAATGGAAGAAAGAAACGAGCAAACAGAGACACCGGTAGCCCGCCCGGAAAAGAGTCTGCCCCTTAGAGAAAGCACCCTGACCAGGTTCACCCGTGGGTGGGTGGCGAGCTAGCGGCATTCAGAAGAGCGAGGCCCGCAGTCTGTGCGGAAGACACCTGCGCTCGGGTGTGTGTGGCGGCGCAATTCACAAGCAGCTCCAGATGTTAAACCAAGGAGAAGCCAGGGAGTTCCCAACGCCCCAGGTGTCCTCAGCCCACGACTGGCTGCTGTGGGAATGCGAAGCCCGGCTCCTTGTCTCAGAGCGGGGTTCCCAGGAGGATCAGGCTGAAGCTGGGACTCGGCCTCAAAGTGTCCCCTCGCATGGCCACCCCCTTCCCCTTCCTGCTCCTCTACTCCTGGTGCCCCTCCATCCAGGGGCCAGACCTTAAAGAGTCACCGCAAGAGAATCCTGGTCCCAAAGGAGCCTTCTGGGGGACCGGTGCTGAGAGAGGTTGTGGGCATGGCCTGCTGGGGCTCTGCCCGACCCAGGGCTGAGAGATGCCACCTCCCAGCTCTGGGTCCCTGCAGGAAGTGTTGGCAAGCACAGGGCCGGTCCTCCAAAGGCCCAGGTGCAGGGAGCCCAGGCCAAGCAGCCTGTGGAAGAGGCCACTTGCCGTGCCACCCCGGGAACAGGACTGCAGGCCCCGGCCCTTCCCACCTCCTCCTCCTCCTCCTCCTCCTCCTCCTCCCCCCCGTCCCCCCCCACAGGGCACAGGGCTCAGAGACACCTCAGACTCTTGCTACCCGAAGTGCAAAGGGCATCAGTTGCTCCTCCAACCCCCCCGCCCAGCAGACCACGTTGTCCAGCCAGCCCCCGGGCCTCCCTGGGGTGCCCAGCACAAAAGTGCAGACACCCACCGGACCCTCAATCTCAGTTTTCGGATGTTTTTGCCACTCTAAGGACCCGCAGGCCAGCTGGGCCTTCGGGCAGGACAGAGAGCCCCGGAATCCGACGTGGAGAGCTGCGTGTACGTCCCCATCAGGAGGCGGTCCCCACCTCCGCGGCTCTCCCCTTGCGGGGAGGGGCAGCCCAGCCGGCAGCCAGCCGCAGGGCCTCAGGGAAGACACCAGGCTGGGCCCCCGCGGCACAGCGGGGGCACGTCCCCCGCACTCACGCGACTTAGGGACGGCTGCTGGAGACTGCTGCGGCCACCCTGCTGCCGGGTTTCTGGAGGGCTTCCTGGAAGCAGCGTCCACACCAAGCCCTTGGAAGGCCCAGGCGACGGAGGAGCCGGTCAGGCAGGGGCCGAGGACGGTGAGAGGCCGGGCGGGCGGGAAGGAGCATGTCAGGCAGGGGCAGAGGACGGTGACAGGCCGGGCGGGGAGGAGACGGTCAGGCGGGGGCCCAGGACAGTGACGGGCCTGGCCGGGGAGGAGTGCGTCAGGCAGGGGCAGTGGAGACGGGCTGGGTAAGGGTTAGGGTGACAGTTAGGGCACAATTCACAATCGCAAAGACGTGGAAGCGACCCGAGTGCCCATCCATCCAGGAGTGCATGAATAAAATGTGGCGCGTGGACACCACGGAGTGCCATTCGGCTGTGAGGAGCAGCGGTGAGAGGGCGCCTCTCGTGTTCTCCTGGCCAGAGCTGGAACCCGTTCCAGTAGGCCAGGTATCCCAAGAATGGACACACGAGCACCACGTGAGCGCGCTCACCGGCAAATTGGTACGAACGGATGGACGCCTAAGTGGACAGAGAGGAATCACCTTCATCGGGTGGGTGTCGGGCGGGTGGGGGGAGGGGAGGGGCATACACATCCATTAGGCATGGGGTGGGTGCGCACCGACTGGGGGATGGGCGCACTTGAAGCTCTGACCCGAGGGGGGAGGCTTGGAGAGGGCAAGGCACCCGACCTTAACATTGGTACCCCCACAATACGCTGGAACAACATGAGAGGTATATGAATAAGAACACAGGGGGGCCGGGCTCGGTGGCTCACGCCTGTAATCCTAGCTCTCTGGGAGGCCGAGGCGGGCGGATTGCTCCAGGTCAGGAGTTCGAAACCAGCCTGAGCAAGAGCGAGACCCCGTCTCTACTAAAAATAGAAAGAAATTAATTGGCCAACTAATATATATAGAAAAACACAGCCGGGCGTGGTGGTGCATGCCTGTAGTCCCAACTACTCGGGAGGCTGAGGCAGCAGGATTGCTTGAGCCCGGAGATTGAGGTTGCTGTGAGCTAGGCTGACGCCATGGCACTCACTCTAGCCTGGGCAGCAAAACGAGACTCTGTCTCAAAAAAAAAAAAAAAAAAAGAACACAGAAGGGAGGGGGGCACGGGCAACACATGTCACCTGAATACTTGTACTCCCATCATCTGCTTGAAGAGAGAGAGAAAAGAAAATGCAATCCTAGAGGTAAGAGACACTTTTTAAAAATAATGAATCCGAAGAGAAAAGTAAAAGGAGGCCTGTGGAGCAGGTCTGGGTGTGACTCCGGATCCCCCAACATCAGGTGCCACCACCAAAGATTCCTGCGTGTAGCCCATAGAACCCCAAAAGCAACGGGACGAGTTCTGGTCACATACTCCCTCAAAATGACATCCTGGCCTTCTTCTGGAACTCCCTCCCCTCTCAGACTCTCAAGGTTTCCTCCAGCGTGTCGGTTCCCACAGAGCAGACCTTTGGTCTGAGACCTGACAGTCCAGATGCCACGCATGCTGCCGCGTGGCGGCGGTGTCGCGGCTTGGGACAAGAGGAGGCCCCACGGTGCGGGCTGGGGCGCCAGGCACCGCGGGCGGGCGCTGAGGGTGGGGGTGACCCCCACCCCGGGCCGCTGCCGCGCTCCCAGAAAGGGGACACAACAAGAGGCAAAAAAAAAAAAAAAAAAAAAGCAGCAGCCTGTGGCACCCGGTATTCCCAGGCGGTCTCCCATCCAAGTACTAACCGGGCCCGACCCTGCTTAGCTTCCGAGACCAGACGAGATCGGGGGCGTTCAGGGTGGTGTGGCCCTAGACGGCGGCGGAGGGCGCCCCTGCCCCGCTCAAGAAGCCGAGCCTCTCTGGGCTTCCCCGCCGCCGCCTCCCGCCCCAGGCCCCGCGCCGGGCCGGGCCGGTTGAGTTCGCCGGCCGGGTCCCGCGGGCTCCCAGGGACGGGGTTGATGGGCGGGGCGGGGCGGGGCGGGGGGCTGTCTCTGTATACACACACACACACACTCACACTCACTCACACTCACACAAGATGCGCCTCCACGGCTGGACTCGCCAAGGTGGAGCCCTCCCAGCCTCCCTCGTCTCCTCGCCCGGCCTCCTTCACCTACCCGCTGCCCACCCCCAGCGCGTCGCTGCCTGCCGCTGACTGCGCACGTGCGGGACGCTCGCCCTTTGACCCCAGCCAGGGGCCGCCCTCCCCCACAACCCCTTTCAGCTGCGCCCCCCCCCCTCGCCCTGTGGGTGGGCTGCCGCCTATTCCCCCGGGCCAGGGCTGGGGCACAGCCAGTGTATGGGGCGTCTCTCTCTGGGGATGTGTCCCATGGGTGGGGTGGGGTGGCGTGGTTTGGGGGGCGCTGAAGAAATCAGTCCCCTCCATCTCCTACCTCTGGAAAACGCCCAAGCCCGTGGAGAACTGCCGGCACCGCTTCGTGGGGGCCGGGACCCTCCTCCGTGTCCTCCTGTGGCCCAGTCCAAGGGGCCTGGGCCTGGCCGGGGCTGCATTGGACCCCGACCACCCTGGCGTGTGGACTCGCTAAAAATCGGCCATTAGATATTGGATTCCAGCTTCCTGGAGGTCATTTCACTAATGAGTGCACCGGAAAGAGTTTCCTAATCCATCTGTGAGGGTGGCAACTGAAAGAGAATTTGAAAGCTGACAGAATAGGCGAGGGAAGGCATAGGAGATTTCCACACCCAGCAAGGAAGACTTTCCCGAAATGGAAGAAAGAAACGAGCAAACAGAGACACCGGTAGCCCGCCCGGAAAAGAGTCTGCCCCTTAGAGAAAGCACCCTGACCAGGTTCACCCGTGGGTGGGTGGCGAGCTAGCGGCATTCAGAAGAGCGAGGCCCGCAGTCTGTGCGGAAGACACCTGCGCTCGGGTGTGTGTGGCGGCGCGATTCACAAGCAGCTCCAGATGTTAAACCAAGGAGAAGCCAGGGAGTTCCCAACGCCCCAGGTGTCCTCAGCCCACGACTGGCTGCTGTGGGAATGCGAAGCCCGGCTCCTTGTCTCAGAGCGGGGTTCCCAGGAGGATCAGGCTGAAGCTGGGACTCGGCCTCAAAGTGTCCCCTCGCATGGCCACCCCCTTCCCCTTCCTGCTCCTCTACTCCTGGTGCCCCTCCATCCAGGGGCCAGACCTTAAAGAGTCACCGCAAGAGAATCCTGGTCCCAAAGGAGCCTTCTGGGGGACCGGTGCTGAGAGAGGTTGTGGGCATGGCCTGCTGGGGCTCTGCCCGACCCAGGGCTGAGAGATGCCACCTCCCAGCTCTGGGTCCCTGCAGGAAGTGTTGGCAAGCACAGGGCCGGTCCTCCAAAGGCCCAGGTGCAGGGAGCCCAGGCCAAGCAGCCTGTGGAAGAGGCCACTTGCCGTGCCACCCCGGGAACAGGACTGCAGGCCCCGGCCCTTCCCACCTCCTCCTCCTCCTCCTCCTCCTCCTCCTCCCCCCCGCCCCCCCCACAGGGCACAGGGCTCAGAGACACCTCAGACTCTTGCTACCCGAAGTGCAAAGGGCATCAGTTGCTCCTCCAACCCCCCCGCCCAGCAGACCACGTTGTCCAGCCAGCCCCCGGGCCTCCCTGGGGTGCCCAGCACAAAAGTGCAGACACCCACCGGACCCTCAATCTCAGTTTTCGGATGTTTTTGCCACTCTAAGGACCCGCAGGCCAGCTGGGCCTTCGGGCAGGACAGAGAGCCCCGGAATCCGACGTGGAGAGCTGCGTGTACGTCCCCATCAGGAGGCGGTCCCCACCTCCGCGGCTCTCCCCTTGCGGGGAGGGGCAGCCCAGCCGGCAGCCAGCCGCAGGGCCTCAGGGAAGACACCAGGCTGGGCCCCCGCGGCACAGCGGGGGCACGTCCCCCGCACTCACGCGACTTAGGGACGGCTGCTGGAGACTGCTGCGGCCACCCTGCTGCCGGGTTTCTGGAGGGCTTCCTGGAAGCAGCGTCCACACCAAGCCCTTGGAAGGCCCAGGCGACGGAGGAGCCGGTCAGGCAGGGGCCGAGGACGGTGAGAGGCCGGGCGGGCGGGAAGGAGCATGTCAGGCAGGGGCAGAGGACGGTGACAGGCCGGGCGGGGAGGAGCCGGTCAGGCGGGGGCCCAGGACAGTGACGGGCCTGGCCGGGGAGGAGTGCGTCAGGCAGGGAGAGTGGAGACGGGCTGGGTAAGGGTTAGGGTGACAGTTAGGGCACAATTCACAATCGCAAAGACGTGGAAGCGACCCGAGTGCCCATCCATCCAGGAGTGCATGAATAAAATGTGGCGCGTGGACACCACGGAGTGCCATTCGGCTGTGAGGAGCAGCGGTGAGAGGGCGCCTCTCGTGTTCTCCTGGCCAGAGCTGGAACCCGTTCCAGTAGGCCAGGTATCCCAAGAATGGACACACGAGCACCACGTGAGCGCGCTCACCGGCAAATTGGTACGAACGGATGGACGCCTAAGTGGACAGAGAGGAATCACCTTCATCGGGTGGGTGTCGGGCGTGTGGGGGGAGGGGAGGGGCATACACATCCATTAGGCATGGGGTGGGTGCGCACCGACTGGGGGATGGGCGCACTTGAAGCTCTGACCCGAGGGGGGAGGCTTGGAGAGGGCAAGGCACCCGACCTTAACATTGGTACCCCCACAATACGCTGGAACAACATGAGAGGTATATGAATAAGAACACAGGGGGGGCCGGGCGCGGTGGCTCACGCCTGTAATCCTAGCTCTCTGGGAGGCCGAGGCGGGCGGATTGCTCCAGGTCAGGAGTTCGAAACCAGCCTGAGCAAGAGCGAGACCCCGTCTCTACTAAAAATAGAAAGAAATTAATTGGCCAACTAATATATATAGAAAAACACAGCCGGGCGTGGTGGTGCATGCCTGTAGTCCCAACTACTCGGGAGGCTGAGGCAGCAGGATTGCTTGAGCCCGGAGATTGAGGTTGCTGTGAGCTAGGCTGACGCCATGGCACTCACTCTAGCCTGGGCAGCAAAACGAGACTCTGTCTCAAAAAAAAAAAAAAAAAAAGAACACAGGGGGGAGGGGGGCACGGGCAACACATGTCACCTGAATACTTGTACTCCCATCATCTGCTTGAAGAGAGAGAGAAAAGAAAATGCAATCCTAGAGGTAAGAGACACTTTTTAAAAATAATGAATCCGAAGAGAAAAGTAAAAGGAGGCCTGTGGAGCAGGTCTGGGTGTGACTCCGGATCCCCCAACATCAGGTGCCACCACCAAAGATTCCTGCGTGTAGCCCATAGAACCCCAAAAGCAACGGGACGAGTTCTGGTCACATACTCCCTCAAAATGACATCCTGGCCTTCTTCTGGAACTCCCTCCCCTCTCAGACTCTCAAGGTTTCCTCCAGCGTGTCGGTTCCCACAGAGCAGACCTTTGGTCTGAGACCTGACAGTCCAGATGCCACGCATGCTGCCGCGTGGCGGCGGTGTCGCGGCTTGGGACAAGAGGAGGCCCCACGGTGCGGGCTGGGGCGCCAGGCACCGCGGGCGGGCGCTGAGGGTGGGGGTGACCCCCACCCCGGGCCGCCGCCGCGCTCCCAGAAAGGGGACACAACAAGAGGCAAAAAAAAAAAAAAAAAAAAAGCAGCAGCCTGTGGCACCCGGTATTCCCAGGCGGTCTCCCATCCAAGTACTAACCGGGCCCGACCCTGCTTAGCTTCCGAGACCAGACGAGATCGGGGGCGTTCAGGGTGGTGTGGCCCTAGACGGCGGCGGAGGGCGCCCCTGCCCCGCTCAAGAAGCCGAGCCTCTCTGGGCTTCCCCGCCGCCGCCTCCCGCCCCAGGCCCCGCGCCGGGCCGGGCCGGTTGAGTTCGCCGGCCGGGTCCCGCGGGCTCCCAGGGACGGGGTTGATGGGCGGGGCGGGGCGGGGCAGGGGGCTGTCTCTGTATACACACACACACACACTCACACTCACTCACACTCACACAAGATGCGCCTCCACGGCTGGACTCGCCAAGGTGGAGCCCTCCCAGCCTCCCTCGTCTCCTCGCCCGGCCTCCTTCACCTACCCGCTGCCCACCCCCAGCGCGTCGCTGCCTGCCGCTGACTGCGCACGCGCGGGACGCTCGCCCTTTGACCCCAGCCAGGGGCCGCCCTCCCCCACAACCCCTTTCAGCTGCGCCCCCCCCCTCGCCCTGTGGGTGGGCTGCCGCCTATTCCCCCGGGCCAGGGCTGGGGCACAGCCAGTGTATGGGGCGTCTCTCTCTGGGGATGTGTCCCATGGGTGGGGTGGGGTGGCGTGGTTTGGGGGGCGCTGAAGAAATCAGTCCCCTCCATCTCCTACCTCTGGAAAACGCCCAAGCCCGTGGAGAACTGCCGGCACCGCTTCGTGGGGGCCGGGACCCTCCTCCGTGTCCTCCTGTGGCCCAGTCCAAGGGGCCTGGGCCTGGCCGGGGCTGCATTGGACCCCGACCACCCTGGCGTGTGGACTCGCTAAAAATCGGCCATTAGATATTGGATTCCAGCTTCCTGGAGGTCATTTCACTAATGAGTGCACCGGAAAGAGTTTCCTAATCCATCTGTGAGGGTGGCAACTGAAAGAGAATTTGAAAGCTGACAGAATAGGCGAGGGAAGGCATAGGAGATTTCCACACCCAGCAAGGAAGACTTTCCCGAAATGGAAGAAAGAAACGAGCAAACAGAGACACCGGTAGCCCGCCCGGAAAAGAGTCTGCCCCTTAGAGAAAGCACCCTGACCAGGTTCACCCGTGGGTGGGTGGCGAGCTAGCGGCATTCAGAAGAGCGAGGCCCGCAGTCTGTGCGGAAGACACCTGCGCTCGGGTGTGTGTGGCGGCGCGATTCACAAGCAGCTCTAGATGTTAAACCAAGGAGAAGCCAGGGAGTTCCCAACGCCCCAGGTGTCCTCAGCCCACGACTGGCTGCTGTGGGAATGCGAAGCCCGGCTCCTTGTCTCAGAGCGGGGTTCCCAGGAGGATCAGGCTGAAGCTGGGACTCGGCCTCAAAGTGTCCCCTCGCATGGCCACCCCCTTCCCCTTCCTGCTCCTCTACTCCTGGTGCCCCTCCATCCAGGGGCCAGACCTTAAAGAGTCACCGCAAGAGAATCCTGGTCCCAAAGGAGCCTTCTGGGGGACCGGTGCTGAGAGAGGTTGTGGGCATGGCCTGCTGGGGCTCTGCCCGACCCAGGGCTGAGAGATGCCACCTCCCAGCTCTGGGTCCCTGCAGGAAGTGTTGGCAAGCACAGGGCCGGTCCTCCAAAGGCCCAGGTGCAGGGAGCCCAGGCCAAGCAGCCTGTGGAAGAGGCCACTTGCCGTGCCACCCCGGGAACAGGACTGCAGGCCCCGGCCCTTCCCACCTCCTCCTCCTCCTCCTCCTCCTCCTCCTCCCCCCCGCCCCCCCCCACAGGGCACAGGGCTCAGAGACACCTCAGACTCTTGCTACCCGAAGTGCAAAGGGCATCAGTTGCTCCTCCAACCCCCCCGCCCAGCAGACCACGTTGTCCAGCCAGCCCCCGGGCCTCCCTGGGGTGCCCAGCACAAAAGTGCAGACACCCACCGGACCCTCAATCTCAGTTTTCGGATGTTTTTGCCACTCTAAGGACCCGCAGGCCAGCTGGGCCTTCGGGCAGGACAGAGAGCCCCGGAATCCGACGTGGAGAGCTGCGTGTACGTCCCCATCAGGAGGCGGTCCCCACCTCCGCGGCTCTCCCCTTGCGGGGAGGGGCAGCCCAGCCGGCAGCCAGCCGCAGGGCCTCAGGGAAGACACCAGGCTGGGCCCCCGCGGCACAGCGGGGGCACGTCCCCCGCACTCACGCGACTTAGGGACGGCTGCTGGAGACTGCTGCGGCCACCCTGCTGCCGGGTTTCTGGAGGGCTTCCTGGAAGCAGCGTCCACACCAAGCCCTTGGAAGGCCCAGGCGACGGAGGAGCCGGTCAGGCAGGGGCCGAGGACGGTGAGAGGCCGGGCGGGCGGGAAGGAGCATGTCAGGCAGGGGCAGAGGACGGTGACAGGCCGGGCGGGGAGGAGCCGGTCAGGCGGGGGCCCAGGACAGTGACGGGCCTGGCCGGGGAGGAGTGCGTCAGGCAGGGAGAGTGGAGACGGGCTGGGTAAGGGTTAGGGTGACAGTTAGGGCACAATTCACAATCGCAAAGACGTGGAAGCGACCCGAGTGCCCATCCATCCAGGAGTGCATGAATAAAATGTGGCGCGTGGACACCACGGAGTGCCATTCGGCTGTGAGGAGCAGCGGTGAGAGGGCGCCTCTCGTGTTCTCCTGGCCAGAGCTGGAACCCGTTCCAGTAGGCCAGGTATCCCAAGAATGGACACACGAGCACCACGTGAGCGCGCTCACCGGCAAATTGGTACGAACGGATGGACGCCTAAGTGGACAGAGAGGAATCACCTTCATCGGGTGGGTGTCGGGCGTGTGGGGGGAGGGGAGGGGCATACACATCCATTAGGCATGGGGTGGGTGCGCACCGACTGGGGGATGGGCGCACTTGAAGCTCTGACCCGAGGGGGGAGGCTTGGAGAGGGCAAGGCACCCGACCTTAACATTGGTACCCCCACAATACGCTGGAACAACATGAGAGGTATATGAATAAGAACACAGGGGGGGCCGGGCGCGGTGGCTCACGCCTGTAATCCTAGCTCTCTGGGAGGCCGAGGCGGGCGGATTGCTCCAGGTCAGGAGTTCGAAACCAGCCTGAGCAAGAGCGAGACCCCGTCTCTACTAAAAATAGAAAGAAATTAATTGGCCAACTAATATATATAGAAAAACACAGCCGGGCGTGGTGGTGCATGCCTGTAGTCCCAACTACTCGGGAGGCTGAGGCAGCAGGATTGCTTGAGCCCGGAGATTGAGGTTGCTGTGAGCTAGGCTGACGCCATGGCACTCACTCTAGCCTGGGCAGCAAAACGAGACTCTGTCTCAAAAAAAAAAAAAAAAAGAACACAGGGGGGAGGGGGGCACGGGCAACACATGTCACCTGAATACTTGTACTCCCATCATCTGCTTGAAGAGAGAGAGAAAAGAAAATGCAATCATAGAGGTAAGAGACACTTTTTAAAAATAATGAATCCGAAGAGAAAAGTAAAAGGAGGCCTGTGGAGCAGGTCTGGGTGTGACTCCGGATCCCCCAACATCAGGTGCCACCACCAAAGATTCCTGCGTGTAGCCCATAGAACCCCAAAAGCAACGGGACGAGTTCTGGTCACATACTCCCTCAAAATGACATCCTGGCCTTCTTCTGGAACTCCCTCCCCTCTCAGACTCTCAAGGTTTCCTCCAGCGTGTCGGTTCCCACAGAGCAGACCTTTGGTCTGAGACCTGACAGTCCAGATGCCACGCATGCTGCCGCGTGGCGGCGGTGTCGCGGCTTGGGACAAGAGGAGGCCCCACGGTGCGGGCTGGGGCGCCAGGCACCGCGGGCGGGCGCTGAGGGTGGGGGTGACCCCCACCCCGGGCCGCTGCCGCGCTCCCAGAAAGGGGACACAACAAGAGGCAAAAAAAAAAAAAAAAAAAAAGCAGCAGCCTGTGGCACCCGGTATTCCCAGGCGGTCTCCCATCCAAGTACTAACCGGGCCCGACCCTGCTTAGCTTCCGAGACCAGACGAGATCGGGGGCGTTCAGGGTGGTGTGGCCCTAGACGGCGGCGGAGGGCGCCCCTGCCCCGCTCAAGAAGCCGAGCCTCTCTGGGCTTCCCCGCCGCCGCCTCCCGCCCCAGGCCCCGCGCCGGGCCGGGCCGGTTGAGTTCGCCGGCCGGGTCCCGCGGGCTCCCAGGGACGGGGTTGATGGGCGGGGCGGGGCGGGGCGGGGGGCTGTCTCTGTATACACACACACACACACTCACACTCACTCACACTCACACAAGATGCGCCTCCACGGCTGGACTCGCCAAGGTGGAGCCCTCCCAGCCTCCCTCGTCTCCTCGCCCGGCCTCCTTCACCTACCCGCTGCCCACCCCCAGCGCGTCGCTGCCTGCCGCTGACTGCGCACGTGCGGGACGCTCGCCCTTTGACCCCAGCCAGGGGCCGCCCTCCCCCACAACCCCTTTCAGCTGCGCCCCCCCCCCTCGCCCTGTGGGTGGGCTGCCGCCTATTCCCCCGGGCCAGGGCTGGGGCACAGCCAGTGTATGGGGCGTCTCTCTCTGGGGATGTGTCCCATGGGTGGGGTGGGGTGGCGTGGTTTGGGGGGCGCTGAAGAAATCAGTCCCCTCCATCTCCTACCTCTGGAAAACGCCCAAGCCCGTGGAGAACTGCCGGCACCGCTTCGTGGGGGCCGGGACCCTCCTCCGTGTCCTCCTGTGGCCCAGTCCAAGGGGCCTGGGCCTGGCCGGGGCTGCATTGGACCCCGACCACCCTGGCGTGTGGACTCGCTAAAAATCGGCCATTAGATATTGGATTCCAGCTTCCTGGAGGTCATTTCACTAATGAGTGCACCGGAAAGAGTTTCCTAATCCATCTGTGAGGGTGGCAACTGAAAGAGAATTTGAAAGCTGACAGAATAGGCGAGGGAAGGCATAGGAGATTTCCACACCCAGCAAGGAAGACTTTCCCGAAATGGAAGAAAGAAACGAGCAAACAGAGACACCGGTAGCCCGCCCGGAAAAGAGTCTGCCCCTTAGAGAAAGCACCCTGACCAGGTTCACCCGTGGGTGGGTGGCGAGCTAGCGGCATTCAGAAGAGCGAGGCCCGCAGTCTGTGCGGAAGACACCTGCGCTCGGGTGTGTGTGGCGGCGCAATTCACAAGCAGCTCCAGATGTTAAACCAAGGAGAAGCCAGGGAGTTCCCAACGCCCCAGGTGTCCTCAGCCCACGACTGGCTGCTGTGGGAATGCGAAGCCCGGCTCCTTGTCTCAGAGCGGGGTTCCCAGGAGGATCAGGCTGAAGCTGGGACTCGGCCTCAAAGTGTCCCCTCGCATGGCCACCCCCTTCCCCTTCCTGCTCCTCTACTCCTGGTGCCCCTCCATCCAGGGGCCAGACCTTAAAGAGTCACCGCAAGAGAATCCTGGTCCCAAAGGAGCCTTCTGGGGGACCGGTGCTGAGAGAGGTTGTGGGCATGGCCTGCTGGGGCTCTGCCCGACCCAGGGCTGAGAGATGCCACCTCCCAGCTCTGGGTCCCTGCAGGAAGTGTTGGCAAGCACAGGGCCGGTCCTCCAAAGGCCCAGGTGCAGGGAGCCCAGGCCAAGCAGCCTGTGGAAGAGGCCACTTGCCGTGCCACCCCGGGAACAGGACTGCAGGCCCCGGCCCTTCCCACCTCCTCCTCCTCCTCCTCCTCCTCCTCCTCCCCCCCGTCCCCCCCCACAGGGCACAGGGCTCAGAGACACCTCAGACTCTTGCTACCCGAAGTGCAAAGGGCATCAGTTGCTCCTCCAACCCCCCCGCCCAGCAGACCACGTTGTCCAGCCAGCCCCCGGGCCTCCCTGGGGTGCCCAGCACAAAAGTGCAGACACCCACCGGACCCTCAATCTCAGTTTTCGGATGTTTTTGCCACTCTAAGGACCCGCAGGCCAGCTGGGCCTTCGGGCAGGACAGAGAGCCCCGGAATCCGACGTGGAGAGCTGCGTGTACGTCCCCATCAGGAGGCGGTCCCCACCTCCGCGGCTCTCCCCTTGCGGGGAGGGGCAGCCCAGCCGGCAGCCAGCCGCAGGGCCTCAGGGAAGACACCAGGCTGGGCCCCCGCGGCACAGCGGGGGCACGTCCCCCGCACTCACGCGACTTAGGGACGGCTGCTGGAGACTGCTGCGGCCACCCTGCTGCCGGGTTTCTGGAGGGCTTCCTGGAAGCAGCGTCCACACCAAGCCCTTGGAAGGCCCAGGCGACGGAGGAGCCGGTCAGGCAGGGGCCGAGGACGGTGAGAGGCCGGGCGGGCGGGAAGGAGCATGTCAGGCAGGGGCAGAGGACGGTGACAGGCCGGGCGGGGAGGAGCCGGTCAGGCGGGGGCCCAGGACAGTGACGGGCCTGGCCGGGGAGGAGTGCGTCAGGCAGGGGCAGTGGAGACGGGCTGGGTAAGGGTTAGGGTGACAGTTAGGGCACAATTCACAATCGCAAAGACGTGGAAGCGACCCGAGTGCCCATCCATCCAGGAGTGCATGAATAAAATGTGGCGCGTGGACACCACGGAGTGCCATTCGGCTGTGAGGAGCAGCGGTGAGAGGGCGCCTCTCGTGTTCTCCTGGCCAGAGCTGGAACCCGTTCCAGTAGGCCAGGTATCCCAAGAATGGACACACGAGCACCACGTGAGCGCGCTCACCGGCAAATTGGTACGAACGGATGGACGCCTAAGTGGACAGAGAGGAATCACCTTCATCGGGTGGGTGTCGGGCGGGTGGGGGGAGGGGAGGGGCATACACATCCATTAGGCATGGGGTGGGTGCGCACCGACTGGGGGATGGGCGCACTTGAAGCTCTGACCCGAGGGGGGAGGCTTGGAGAGGGCAAGGCACCCGACCTTAACATTGGTACCCCCACAATACGCTGGAACAACATGAGAGGTATATGAATAAGAACACAGGGGGGGCCGGGCGCGGTGGCTCACGCCTGTAATCCTAGCTCTCTGGGAGGCCGAGGCGGGCGGATTGCTCCAGGTCAGGAGTTCGAAACCAGCCTGAGCAAGAGCGAGACCCCGTCTCTACTAAAAATAGAAAGAAATTAATTGGCCAACTAATATATATAGAAAAACACAGCCGGGCGTGGTGGTGCATGCCTGTAGTCCCAACTACTCGGGAGGCTGAGGCAGCAGGATTGCTTGAGCCCGGAGATTGAGGTTGCTGTGAGCTAGGCTGACGCCATGGCACTCACTCTAGCCTGGGCAGCAAAACGAGACTCTGTCTCAAAAAAAAAAAAAAAAAAAGAACACAGAAGGGAGGGGGGCACGGGCAACACATGTCACCTGAATACTTGTACTCCCATCATCTGCTTGAAGAGAGAGAGAAAAGAAAATGCAATCATAGAGGTAAGAGACACTTTTTAAAAATAATGAATCCGAAGAGAAAAGTAAAAGGAGGCCTGTGGAGCAGGTCTGGGTGTGACTCCGGATCCCCCAACATCAGGTGCCACCACCAAAGATTCCTGCGTGTAGCCCATAGAACCCCAAAAGCAACGGGACGAGTTCTGGTCACATACTCCCTCAAAATGACATCCTGGCCTTCTTCTGGAACTCCCTCCCCTCTCAGACTCTCAAGGTTTCCTCCAGCGTGTCGGTTCCCACAGAGCAGACCTTTGGTCTGAGACCTGACAGTCCAGATGCCACGCATGCTGCCGCGTGGCGGCGGTGTCGCGGCTTGGGACAAGAGGAGGCCCCACGGTGCGGGCTGGGGCGCCAGGCACCGCGGGCGGGCGCTGAGGGTGGGGGTGACCCCCACCCCGGGCCGCCGCCGCGCTCCCAGAAAGGGGACACAACAAGAGGCAAAAAAAAAAAAAAAAAAAAAAGCAGCAGCCTGTGGCACCCGGTATTCCCAGGCGGTCTCCCATCCAAGTACTAACCGGGCCCGACCCTGCTTAGCTTCCGAGACCAGACGAGATCGGGGGCGTTCAGGGTGGTGTGGCCCTAGACGGCGGCGGAGGGCGCCCCTGCCCCGCTCAAGAAGCCGAGCCTCTCTGGGCTTCCCCGCCGCCGCCTCCCGCCCCAGGCCCCGCGCCGGGCCGGGCCGGTTGAGTTCGCCGGCCGGGTCCCGCGGGCTCCCAGGGACGGGGTTGATGGGCGGGGCGGGGCGGGGCGGGGGGCTGTCTCTGTATACACACACACACACACTCACACTCACTCACACTCACACAAGATGCGCCTCCACGGCTGGACTCGCCAAGGTGGAGCCCTCCCAGCCTCCCTCGTCTCCTCGCCCGGCCTCCTTCACCTACCCGCTGCCCACCCCCAGCGCGTCGCTGCCTGCCGCTGACTGCGCACGCGCGGGACGCTCGCCCTTTGACCCCAGCCAGGGGCCGCCCTCCCCCACAACCCCTTTCAGCTGCGCCCCCCCCCTCGCCCTGTGGGTGGGCTGCCGCCTATTCCCCCGGGCCAGGGCTGGGGCACAGCCAGTGTATGGGGCGTCTCTCTCTGGGGATGTGTCCCATGGGTGGGGTGGGGTGGCGTGGTTTGGGGGGCGCTGAAGAAATCAGTCCCCTCCATCTCCTACCTCTGGAAAACGCCCAAGCCCGTGGAGAACTGCCGGCACCGCTTCGTGGGGGCCGGGACCCTCCTCCGTGTCCTCCTGTGGCCCAGTCCAAGGGGCCTGGGCCTGGCCGGGGCTGCATTGGACCCCGACCACCCTGGCGTGTGGACTCGCTAAAAATCGGCCATTAGATATTGGATTCCAGCTTCCTGGAGGTCATTTCACTAATGAGTGCACCGGAAAGAGTTTCCTAATCCATCTGTGAGGGTGGCAACTGAAAGAGAATTTGAAAGCTGACAGAATAGGCGAGGGAAGGCATAGGAGATTTCCACACCCAGCAAGGAAGACTTTCCCGAAATGGAAGAAAGAAACGAGCAAACAGAGACACCGGTAGCCCGCCCGGAAAAGAGTCTGCCCCTTAGAGAAAGCACCCTGACCAGGTTCACCCGTGGGTGGGTGGCGAGCTAGCGGCGTTCAGAAGAGCGAGGCCCGCAGTCTGTGCGGAAGACACCTGCGCTCGGGTGTGTGTGGCGGCGCGATTCACAAGCAGCTCCAGATGTTAAACCAAGGAGAAGCCAGGGAGTTCCCAACGCCCCAGGTGTCCTCAGCCCACGACTGGCTGCTGTGGGAATGCGAAGCCCGGCTCCTTGTCTCAGAGCGGGGTTCCCAGGAGGATCAGGCTGAAGCTGGGACTCGGCCTCAAAGTGTCCCCTCGCATGGCCACCCCCTTCCCCTTCCTGCTCCTCTACTCCTGGTGCCCCTCCATCCAGGGGCCAGACCTTAAAGAGTCACCGCAAGAGAATCCTGGTCCCAAAGGAGCCTTCTGGGGGACCGGTGCTGAGAGAGGTTGTGGGCATGGCCTGCTGGGGCTCTGCCCGACCCAGGGCTGAGAGATGCCACCTCCCAGCTCTGGGTCCCTGCAGGAAGTGTTGGCAAGCACAGGGCCGGTCCTCCAAAGGCCCAGGTGCAGGGAGCCCAGGCCAAGCAGCCTGTGGAAGAGGCCACTTGCCGTGCCACCCCGGGAACAGGACTGCAGGCCCCGGCCCTTCCCACCTCCTCCTCCTCCTCCTCCTCCTCCTCCTCCCCCCCGCCCCCCCCCACAGGGCACAGGGCTCAGAGACACCTCAGACTCTTGCTACCCGAAGTGCAAAGGGCATCAGTTGCTCCTCCAACCCCCCCGCCCAGCAGACCACGTTGTCCAGCCAGCCCCCGGGCCTCCCTGGGGTGCCCAGCACAAAAGTGCAGACACCCACCGGACCCTCAATCTCAGTTTTCGGATGTTTTTGCCACTCTAAGGACCCGCAGGCCAGCTGGGCCTTCGGGCAGGACAGAGAGCCCCGGAATCCGACGTGGAGAGCTGCGTGTACGTCCCCATCAGGAGGCGGTCCCCACCTCCGCGGCTCTCCCCTTGCGGGGAGGGGCAGCCCAGCCGGCAGCCAGCCGCAGGGCCTCAGGGAAGACACCAGGCTGGGCCCCCGCGGCACAGCGGGGGCACGTCCCCCGCACTCACGCGACTTAGGGACGGCTGCTGGAGACTGCTGCGGCCACCCTGCTGCCGGGTTTCTGGAGGGCTTCCTGGAAGCAGCGTCCACACCAAGCCCTTGGAAGGCCCAGGCGACGGAGGAGCCGGTCAGGCAGGGGCCGAGGACGGTGAGAGGCCGGGCGGGCGGGAAGGAGCATGTCAGGCAGGGGCAGAGGACGGTGACAGGCCGGGCGGGGAGGAGCCGGTCAGGCGGGGGCCCAGGACAGTGACGGGCCTGGCCGGGGAGGAGTGCGTCAGGCAGGGAGAGTGGAGACGGGCTGGGTAAGGGTTAGGGTGACAGTTAGGGCACAATTCACAATCGCAAAGACGTGGAAGCGACCCGAGTGCCCATCCATCCAGGAGTGCATGAATAAAATGTGGCGCGTGGACACCACGGAGTGCCATTCGGCTGTGAGGAGCAGCGGTGAGAGGGCGCCTCTCGTGTTCTCCTGGCCAGAGCTGGAACCCGTTCCAGTAGGCCAGGTATCCCAAGAATGGACACACGAGCACCACGTGAGCGCGCTCACCGGCAAATTGGTACGAACGGATGGACGCCTAAGTGGACAGAGAGGAATCACCTTCATCGGGTGGGTGTCGGGCGTGTGGGGGGAGGGGAGGGGCATACACATCCATTAGGCATGGGGTGGGTGCGCACCGACTGGGGGATGGGCGCACTTGAAGCTCTGACCCGAGGGGGGAGGCTTGGAGAGGGCAAGGCACCCGACCTTAACATTGGTACCCCCACAATACGCTGGAACAACATGAGAGGTATATGAATAAGAACACAGGGGGGGGCGGGCGCGGTGGCTCACGCCTGTAATCCTAGCTCTCTGGGAGGCCGAGGCGGGCGGATTGCTCCAGGTCAGGAGTTCGAAACCAGCCTGAGCAAGAGCGAGACCCCGTCTCTACTAAAAATAGAAAGAAATTAATTGGCCAACTAATATATATAGAAAAACACAGCCGGGCGTGGTGGTGCATGCCTGTAGTCCCAACTACTCGGGAGGCTGAGGCAGCAGGATTGCTTGAGCCCGGAGATTGAGGTTGCTGTGAGCTAGGCTGACGCCATGGCACTCACTCTAGCCTGGGCAGCAAAACGAGACTCTGTCTCAAAAAAAAAAAAAAAAAGAACACAGGGGGGAGGGGGGCACGGGCAACACATGTCACCTGAATACTTGTACTCCCATCATCTGCTTGAAGAGAGAGAGAAAAGAAAATGCAATCATAGAGGTAAGAGACACTTTTTAAAAATAATGAATCCGAAGAGAAAAGTAAAAGGAGGCCTGTGGAGCAGGTCTGGGTGTGACTCCGGATCCCCCAACATCAGGTGCCACCACCAAAGATTCCTGCGTGTAGCCCATAGAACCCCAAAAGCAACGGGACGAGTTCTGGTCACATACTCCCTCAAAATGACATCCTGGCCTTCTTCTGGAACTCCCTCCCCTCTCAGACTCTCAAGGTTTCCTCCAGCGTGTCGGTTCCCACAGAGCAGACCTTTGGTCTGAGACCTGACAGTCCAGATGCCACGCATGCTGCCGCGTGGCGGCGGTGTCGCGGCTTGGGACAAGAGGAGGCCCCACGGTGCGGGCTGGGGCGCCAGGCACCGCGGGCGGGCGCTGAGGGTGGGGGTGACCCCCACCCCGGGCCGCCGCCGCGCTCCCAGAAAGGGGACACAACAAGAGGCAAAAAAAAAAAAAAAAAAAAAGCAGCAGCCTGTGGCACCCGGTATTCCCAGGCGGTCTCCCATCCAAGTACTAACCGGGCCCGACCCTGCTTAGCTTCCGAGACCAGACGAGATCGGGGGCGTTCAGGGTGGTGTGGCCCTAGACGGCGGCGGAGGGCGCCCCTGCCCCGCTCAAGAAGCCGAGCCTCTCTGGGCTTCCCCGCCGCCGCCTCCCGCCCCAGGCCCCGCGCCGGGCCGGGCCGGTTGAGTTCGCCGGCCGGGTCCCGCGGGCTCCCAGGGACGGGGTTGATGGGCGGGGCGGGGCGGGGCGGGGGGCTGTCTCTGTATACACACACACACACACTCACACTCACTCACACTCACACAAGATGCGCCTCCACGGCTGGACTCGCCAAGGTGGAGCCCTCCCAGCCTCCCTCGTCTCCTCGCCCGGCCTCCTTCACCTACCCGCTGCCCACCCCCAGCGCGTCGCTGCCTGCCGCTGACTGCGCACGTGCGGGACGCTCGCCCTTTGACCCCAGCCAGGGGCCGCCCTCCCCCACAACCCCTTTCAGCTGCGCCCCCCCCCCTCGCCCTGTGGGTGGGCTGCCGCCTATTCCCCCGGGCCAGGGCTGGGGCACAGCCAGTGTATGGGGCGTCTCTCTCTGGGGATGTGTCCCATGGGTGGGGTGGGGTGGCGTGGTTTGGGGGGCGCTGAAGAAATCAGTCCCCTCCATCTCCTACCTCTGGAAAACGCCCAAGCCCGTGGAGAACTGCCGGCACCGCTTCGTGGGGGCCGGGACCCTCCTCCGTGTCCTCCTGTGGCCCAGTCCAAGGGGCCTGGGCCTGGCCGGGGCTGCATTGGACCCCGACCACCCTGGCGTGTGGACTCGCTAAAAATCGGCCATTAGATATTGGATTCCAGCTTCCTGGAGGTCATTTCACTAATGAGTGCAC
Organism: Microcebus murinus; assembly: GCF_040939455.1. Classification (NCBI taxonomy): domain Eukaryota; kingdom Metazoa; phylum Chordata; class Mammalia; order Primates; family Cheirogaleidae; genus Microcebus; species Microcebus murinus. The sequence goes on from NW_027438953.1 coordinate 973,804, forward strand.
CGGAAAGAGTTTCCTAATCCATCTGTGAGGGTGGCAACTGAAAGAGAATTTGAAAGCTGACAGAATAGGCGAGGGAAGGCATAGGAGATTTCCACACCCAGCAAGGAAGACTTTCCCGAAATGGAAGAAAGAAACGAGCAAACAGAGACACCGGTAGCCCGCCCGGAAAAGAGTCTGCCCCTTAGAGAAAGCACCCTGACCAGGTTCACCCGTGGGTGGGTGGCGAGCTAGCGGCATTCAGAAGAGCGAGGCCCGCAGTCTGTGCGGAAGACACCTGCGCTCGGGTGTGTGTGGCGGCGCAATTCACAAGCAGCTCCAGATGTTAAACCAAGGAGAAGCCAGGGAGTTCCCAACGCCCCAGGTGTCCTCAGCCCACGACTGGCTGCTGTGGGAATGCGAAGCCCGGCTCCTTGTCTCAGAGCGGGGTTCCCAGGAGGATCAGGCTGAAGCTGGGACTCGGCCTCAAAGTGTCCCCTCGCATGGCCACCCCCTTCCCCTTCCTGCTCCTCTACTCCTGGTGCCCCTCCATCCAGGGGCCAGACCTTAAAGAGTCACCGCAAGAGAATCCTGGTCCCAAAGGAGCCTTCTGGGGGACCGGTGCTGAGAGAGGTTGTGGGCATGGCCTGCTGGGGCTCTGCCCGACCCAGGGCTGAGAGATGCCACCTCCCAGCTCTGGGTCCCTGCAGGAAGTGTTGGCAAGCACAGGGCCGGTCCTCCAAAGGCCCAGGTGCAGGGAGCCCAGGCCAAGCAGCCTGTGGAAGAGGCCACTTGCCGTGCCACCCCGGGAACAGGACTGCAGGCCCCGGCCCTTCCCACCTCCTCCTCCTCCTCCTCCTCCTCCTCCTCCCCCCCGTCCCCCCCCACAGGGCACAGGGCTCAGAGACACCTCAGACTCTTGCTACCCGAAGTGCAAAGGGCATCAGTTGCTCCTCCAACCCCCCCGCCCAGCAGACCACGTTGTCCAGCCAGCCCCCGGGCCTCCCTGGGGTGCCCAGCACAAAAGTGCAGACACCCACCGGACCCTCAATCTCAGTTTTCGGATGTTTTTGCCACTCTAAGGACCCGCAGGCCAGCTGGGCCTTCGGGCAGGACAGAGAGCCCCGGAATCCGACGTGGAGAGCTGCGTGTACGTCCCCATCAGGAGGCGGTCCCCACCTCCGCGGCTCTCCCCTTGCGGGGAGGGGCAGCCCAGCCGGCAGCCAGCCGCAGGGCCTCAGGGAAGACACCAGGCTGGGCCCCCGCGGCACAGCGGGGGCACGTCCCCCGCACTCACGCGACTTAGGGACGGCTGCTGGAGACTGCTGCGGCCACCCTGCTGCCGGGTTTCTGGAGGGCTTCCTGGAAGCAGCGTCCACACCAAGCCCTTGGAAGGCCCAGGCGACGGAGGAGCCGGTCAGGCAGGGGCCGAGGACGGTGAGAGGCCGGGCGGGCGGGAAGGAGCATGTCAGGCAGGGGCAGAGGACGGTGACAGGCCGGGCGGGGAGGAGCCGGTCAGGCGGGGGCCCAGGACAGTGACGGGCCTGGCCGGGGAGGAGTGCGTCAGGCAGGGGCAGTGGAGACGGGCTGGGTAAGGGTTAGGGTGACAGTTAGGGCACAATTCACAATCGCAAAGACGTGGAAGCGACCCGAGTGCCCATCCATCCAGGAGTGCATGAATAAAATGTGGCGCGTGGACACCACGGAGTGCCATTCGGCTGTGAGGAGCAGCGGTGAGAGGGCGCCTCTCGTGTTCTCCTGGCCAGAGCTGGAACCCGTTCCAGTAGGCCAGGTATCCCAAGAATGGACACACGAGCACCACGTGAGCGCGCTCACCGGCAAATTGGTACGAACGGATGGACGCCTAAGTGGACAGAGAGGAATCACCTTCATCGGGTGGGTGTCGGGCGGGTGGGGGGAGGGGAGGGGCATACACATCCATTAGGCATGGGGTGGGTGCGCACCGACTGGGGGATGGGCGCACTTGAAGCTCTGACCCGAGGGGGGAGGCTTGGAGAGGGCAAGGCACCCGACCTTAACATTGGTACCCCCACAATACGCTGGAACAACATGAGAGGTATATGAATAAGAACACAGGGGGGCCGGGCTCGGTGGCTCACGCCTGTAATCCTAGCTCTCTGGGAGGCCGAGGCGGGCGGATTGCTCCAGGTCAGGAGTTCGAAACCAGCCTGAGCAAGAGCGAGACCCCGTCTCTACTAAAAATAGAAAGAAATTAATTGGCCAACTAATATATATAGAAAAACACAGCCGGGCGTGGTGGTGCATGCCTGTAGTCCCAACTACTCGGGAGGCTGAGGCAGCAGGATTGCTTGAGCCCGGAGATTGAGGTTGCTGTGAGCTAGGCTGACGCCATGGCACTCACTCTAGCCTGGGCAGCAAAACGAGACTCTGTCTCAAAAAAAAAAAAAAAAAAAGAACACAGAAGGGAGGGGGGCACGGGCAACACATGTCACCTGAATACTTGTACTCCCATCATCTGCTTGAAGAGAGAGAGAAAAGAAAATGCAATCATAGAGGTAAGAGACACTTTTTAAAAATAATGAATCCGAAGAGAAAAGTAAAAGGAGGCCTGTGGAGCAGGTCTGGGTGTGACTCCGGATCCCCCAACATCAGGTGCCACCACCAAAGATTCCTGCGTGTAGCCCATAGAACCCCAAAAGCAACGGGACGAGTTCTGGTCACATACTCCCTCAAAATGACATCCTGGCCTTCTTCTGGAACTCCCTCCCCTCTCAGACTCTCAAGGTTTCCTCCAGCGTGTCGGTTCCCACAGAGCAGACCTTTGGTCTGAGACCTGACAGTCCAGATGCCACGCATGCTGCCGCGTGGCGGCGGTGTCGCGGCTTGGGACAAGAGGAGGCCCCACGGTGCGGGCTGGGGCGCCAGGCACCGCGGGCGGGCGCTGAGGGTGGGGGTGACCCCCACCCCGGGCCGCTGCCGCGCTCCCAGAAAGGGGACACAACAAGAGGCAAAAAAAAAAAAAAAAAAAAAGCAGCAGCCTGTGGCACCCGGTATTCCCAGGCGGTCTCCCATCCAAGTACTAACCGGGCCCGACCCTGCTTAGCTTCCGAGACCAGACGAGATCGGGGGCGTTCAGGGTGGTGTGGCCCTAGACGGCGGCGGAGGGCGCCCCTGCCCCGCTCAAGAAGCCGAGCCTCTCTGGGCTTCCCCGCCGCCGCCTCCCGCCCCAGGCCCCGCGCCGGGCCGGGCCGGTTGAGTTCGCCGGCCGGGTCCCGCGGGCTCCCAGGGACGGGGTTGATGGGCGGGGCGGGGCGGGGCGGGGGGCTGTCTCTGTATACACACACACACACACTCACACTCACTCACACTCACACAAGATGCACCTCCACGGCTGGACTCGCCAAGGTGGAGCCCTCCCAGCCTCCCTCGTCTCCTCGCCCGGCCTCCTTCACCTACCCGCTGCCCACCCCCAGCGCGTCGCTGCCTGCCGCTGACTGCGCACGCGCGGGACGCTCGCCCTTTGACCCCAGCCAGGGGCCGCCCTCCCCCACAACCCCTTTCAGCTGCGCCCCCCCCCCTCGCCCTGTGGGTGGGCTGCCGCCTATTCCCCCGGGCCAGGGCTGGGGCACAGCCAGTGTATGGGGCGTCTCTCTCTGGGGATGTGTCCCATGGGTGGGGTGGGGTGGCGTGGTTTGGGGGGCGCTGAAGAAATCAGTCCCCTCCATCTCCTACCTCTGGAAAACGCCCAAGCCCGTGGAGAACTGCCGGCACCGCTTCGTGGGGGCCGGGACCCTCCTCCGTGTCCTCCTGTGGCCCAGTCCAAGGGGCCTGGGCCTGGCCGGGGCTGCATTGGACCCCGACCACCCTGGCGTGTGGACTCGCTAAAAATCGGCCATTAGATATTGGATTCCAGCTTCCTGGAGGTCATTTCACTAATGAGTGCACCGGAAAGAGTTTCCTAATCCATCTGTGAGGGTGGCAACTGAAAGAGAATTTGAAAGCTGACAGAATAGGCGAGGGAAGGCATAGGAGATTTCCACACCCAGCAAGGAAGACTTTCCCGAAATGGAAGAAAGAAACGAGCAAACAGAGACACCGGTAGCCCGCCCGGAAAAGAGTCTGCCCCTTAGAGAAAGCACCCTGACCAGGTTCACCCGTGGGTGGGTGGCGAGCTAGCGGCATTCAGAAGAGCGAGGCCCGCAGTCTGTGCGGAAGACACCTGCGCTCGGGTGTGTGTGGCGGCGCGATTCACAAGCAGCTCCAGATGTTAAACCAAGGAGAAGCCAGGGAGTTCCCAACGCCCCAGGTGTCCTCAGCCCACGACTGGCTGCTGTGGGAATGCGAAGCCCGGCTCCTTGTCTCAGAGCGGGGTTCCCAGGAGGATCAGGCTGAAGCTGGGACTCGGCCTCAAAGTGTCCCCTCGCATGGCCACCCCCTTCCCCTTCCTGCTCCTCTACTCCTGGTGCCCCTCCATCCAGGGGCCAGACCTTAAAGAGTCACCGCAAGAGAATCCTGGTCCCAAAGGAGCCTTCTGGGGGACCGGTGCTGAGAGAGGTTGTGGGCATGGCCTGCTGGGGCTCTGCCCGACCCAGGGCTGAGAGATGCCACCTCCCAGCTCTGGGTCCCTGCAGGAAGTGTTGGCAAGCACAGGGCCGGTCCTCCAAAGGCCCAGGTGCAGGGAGCCCAGGCCAAGCAGCCTGTGGAAGAGGCCACTTGCCGTGCCACCCCGGGAACAGGACTGCAGGCCCCGGCCCTTCCCACCTCCTCCTCCTCCTCCTCCTCCTCCTCCTCCTCCCCCCCGCCCCCCCCCCACAGGGCACAGGGCTCAGAGACACCTCAGACTCTTGCTACCCGAAGTGCAAAGGGCATCAGTTGCTCCTCCAACCCCCCCGCCCAGCAGACCACGTTGTCCAGCCAGCCCCCGGGCCTCCCTGGGGTGCCCAGCACAAAAGTGCAGACACCCACCGGACCCTCAATCTCAGTTTTCGGATGTTTTTGCCACTCTAAGGACCCGCAGGCCAGCTGGGCCTTCGGGCAGGACAGAGAGCCCCGGAATCCGACGTGGAGAGCTGCGTGTACGTCCCCATCAGGAGGCGGTCCCCACCTCCGCGGCTCTCCCCTTGCGGGGAGGGGCAGCCCAGCCGGCAGCCAGCCGCAGGGCCTCAGGGAAGACACCAGGCTGGGCCCCCGCGGCACAGCGGGGGCACGTCCCCCGCACTCACGCGACTTAGGGACGGCTGCTGGAGACTGCTGCGGCCACCCTGCTGCCGGGTTTCTGGAGGGCTTCCTGGAAGCAGCGTCCACACCAAGCCCTTGGAAGGCCCAGGCGACGGAGGAGCCGGTCAGGCAGGGGCCGAGGACGGTGAGAGGCCGGGCGGGCGGGAAGGAGCATGTCAGGCAGGGGCAGAGGACGGTGACAGGCCGGGCGGGGAGGAGCCGGTCAGGCGGGGGCCCAGGACAGTGACGGGCCTGGCCGGGGAGGAGTGCGTCAGGCAGGGAGAGTGGAGACGGGCTGGGTAAGGGTTAGGGTGACAGTTAGGGCACAATTCACAATCGCAAAGACGTGGAAGCGACCCGAGTGCCCATCCATCCAGGAGTGCATGAATAAAATGTGGCGCGTGGACACCACGGAGTGCCATTCGGCTGTGAGGAGCAGCGGTGAGAGGGCGCCTCTCGTGTTCTCCTGGCCAGAGCTGGAACCCGTTCCAGTAGGCCAGGTATCCCAAGAATGGACACACGAGCACCACGTGAGCGCGCTCACCGGCAAATTGGTACGAACGGATGGACGCCTAAGTGGACAGAGAGGAATCACCTTCATCGGGTGGGTGTCGGGCGTGTGGGGGGAGGGGAGGGGCATACACATCCATTAGGCATGGGGTGGGTGCGCACCGACTGGGGGATGGGCGCACTTGAAGCTCTGACCCGAGGGGGGAGGCTTGGAGAGGGCAAGGCACCCGACCTTAACATTGGTACCCCCACAATACGCTGGAACAACATGAGAGGTATATGAATAAGAACACAGGGGGGGCCGGGCTCGGTGGCTCACGCCTGTAATCCTAGCTCTCTGGGAGGCCGAGGCGGGCGGATTGCTCCAGGTCAGGAGTTCGAAACCAGCCTGAGCAAGAGCGAGACCCCGTCTCTACTAAAAATAGAAAGAAATTAATTGGCCAACTAATATATATAGAAAAACACAGCCGGGCGTGGTGGTGCATGCCTGTAGTCCCAACTACTCGGGAGGCTGAGGCAGCAGGATTGCTTGAGCCCGGAGATTGAGGTTGCTGTGAGCTAGGCTGACGCCATGGCACTCACTCTAGCCTGGGCAGCAAAACGAGACTCTGTCTCAAAAAAAAAAAAAAAAAAAGAACACAGAAGGGAGGGGGGCACGGGCAACACATGTCACCTGAATACTTGTACTCCCATCATCTGCTTGAAGAGAGAGAGAAAAGAAAATGCAATCATAGAGGTAAGAGACACTTTTTAAAAATAATGAATCCGAAGAGAAAAGTAAAAGGAGGCCTGTGGAGCAGGTCTGGGTGTGACTCCGGATCCCCCAACATCAGGTGCCACCACCAAAGATTCCTGCGTGTAGCCCATAGAACCCCAAAAGCAACGGGACGAGTTCTGGTCACATACTCCCTCAAAATGACATCCTGGCCTTCTTCTGGAACTCCCTCCCCTCTCAGACTCTCAAGGTTTCCTCCAGCGTGTCGGTTCCCACAGAGCAGACCTTTGGTCTGAGACCTGACAGTCCAGATGCCACGCATGCTGCCGCGTGGCGGCGGTGTCGCGGCTTGGGACAAGAGGAGGCCCCACGGTGCGGGCTGGGGCGCCAGGCACCGCGGGCGGGCGCTGAGGGTGGGGGTGACCCCCACCCCAGGCCGCCGCCGTGCTCCCAGAAAGGGGACAGAACAAGAGGCAAAAAAAAAAAAAAAAAAAAAAGCAGCAGCCTGTGGCACCCGGTATTCCCAGGCGGTCTCCCATCCAAGTACTAACCGGGCCCGACCCTGCTTAGCTTCCGAGACCAGACGAGATCGGGGGCGTTCAGGGTGGTGTGGCCCTAGACGGCGGCGGAGGGCGCCCCTGCCCCGCTCAAGAAGCCGAGCCTCTCTGGGCTTCCCCGCCGCCGCCTCCCGCCCCAGGCCCCGCGCCGGGCCGGGCCGGTTGAGTTCGCCGGCCGGGTCCCGCGGGCTCCCAGGGACGGGGTTGATGGGCGGGGCGGGGCGGGGCGGGGGGCTGTCTCTGTATACACACACACACACACTCACACTCACTCACACTCACACAAGATGCGCCTCCACGGCTGGACTCGCCAAGGTGGAGCCCTCCCAGCCTCCCTCGTCTCCTCGCCCGGCCTCCTTCACCTACCCGCTGCCCACCCCCAGCGCGTCGCTGCCTGCCGCTGACTGCGCACGTGCGGGACGCTCGCCCTTTGACCCCAGCCAGGGGCCGCCCTCCCCCACAACCCCTTTCAGCTGCGCCCCCCCCCCTCGCCCTGTGGGTGGGCTGCCGCCTATTCCCCCGGGCCAGGGCTGGGGCACAGCCAGTGTATGGGGCGTCTCTCTCTGGGGATGTGTCCCATGGGTGGGGTGGGGTGGCGTGGTTTGGGGGGCGCTGAAGAAATCAGTCCCCTCCATCTCCTACCTCTGGAAAACGCCCAAGCCCGTGGAGAACTGCCGGCACCGCTTCGTGGGGGCCGGGACCCTCCTCCGTGTCCTCCTGTGGCCCAGTCCAAGGGGCCTGGGCCTGGCCGGGGCTGCATTGGACCCCGACCACCCTGGCGTGTGGACTCGCTAAAAATCGGCCATTAGATATTGGATTCCAGCTTCCTGGAGGTCATTTCACTAATGAGTGCACCGGAAAGAGTTTCCTAATCCATCTGTGAGGGTGGCAACTGAAAGAGAATTTGAAAGCTGACAGAATAGGCGAGGGAAGGCATAGGAGATTTCCACACCCAGCAAGGAAGACTTTCCCGAAATGGAAGAAAGAAACGAGCAAACAGAGACACCGGTAGCCCGCCCGGAAAAGAGTCTGCCCCTTAGAGAAAGCACCCTGACCAGGTTCACCCGTGGGTGGGTGGCGAGCTAGCGGCATTCAGAAGAGCGAGGCCCGCAGTCTGTGCGGAAGACACCTGCGCTCGGGTGTGTGTGGCGGCGCAATTCACAAGCAGCTCCAGATGTTAAACCAAGGAGAAGCCAGGGAGTTCCCAACGCCCCAGGTGTCCTCAGCCCACGACTGGCTGCTGTGGGAATGCGAAGCCCGGCTCCTTGTCTCAGAGCGGGGTTCCCAGGAGGATCAGGCTGAAGCTGGGACTCGGCCTCAAAGTGTCCCCTCGCATGGCCACCCCCTTCCCCTTCCTGCTCCTCTACTCCTGGTGCCCCTCCATCCAGGGGCCAGACCTTAAAGAGTCACCGCAAGAGAATCCTGGTCCCAAAGGAGCCTTCTGGGGGACCGGTGCTGAGAGAGGTTGTGGGCATGGCCTGCTGGGGCTCTGCCCGACCCAGGGCTGAGAGATGCCACCTCCCAGCTCTGGGTCCCTGCAGGAAGTGTTGGCAAGCACAGGGCCGGTCCTCCAAAGGCCCAGGTGCAGGGAGCCCAGGCCAAGCAGCCTGTGGAAGAGGCCACTTGCCGTGCCACCCCGGGAACAGGACTGCAGGCCCCGGCCCTTCCCACCTCCTCCTCCTCCTCCTCCTCCTCCTCCTCCCCCCCGTCCCCCCCCACAGGGCACAGGGCTCAGAGACACCTCAGACTCTTGCTACCCGAAGTGCAAAGGGCATCAGTTGCTCCTCCAACCCCCCCGCCCAGCAGACCACGTTGTCCAGCCAGCCCCCGGGCCTCCCTGGGGTGCCCAGCACAAAAGTGCAGACACCCACCGGACCCTCAATCTCAGTTTTCGGATGTTTTTGCCACTCTAAGGACCCGCAGGCCAGCTGGGCCTTCGGGCAGGACAGAGAGCCCCGGAATCCGACGTGGAGAGCTGCGTGTACGTCCCCATCAGGAGGCGGTCCCCACCTCCGCGGCTCTCCCCTTGCGGGGAGGGGCAGCCCAGCCGGCAGCCAGCCGCAGGGCCTCAGGGAAGACACCAGGCTGGGCCCCCGCGGCACAGCGGGGGCACGTCCCCCGCACTCACGCGACTTAGGGACGGCTGCTGGAGACTGCTGCGGCCACCCTGCTGCCGGGTTTCTGGAGGGCTTCCTGGAAGCAGCGTCCACACCAAGCCCTTGGAAGGCCCAGGCGACGGAGGAGCCGGTCAGGCAGGGGCCGAGGACGGTGAGAGGCCGGGCGGGCGGGAAGGAGCATGTCAGGCAGGGGCAGAGGACGGTGACAGGCCGGGCGGGGAGGAGCCGGTCAGGCGGGGGCCCAGGACAGTGACGGGCCTGGCCGGGGAGGAGTGCGTCAGGCAGGGGCAGTGGAGACGGGCTGGGTAAGGGTTAGGGTGACAGTTAGGGCACAATTCACAATCGCAAAGACGTGGAAGCGACCCGAGTGCCCATCCATCCAGGAGTGCATGAATAAAATGTGGCGCGTGGACACCACGGAGTGCCATTCGGCTGTGAGGAGCAGCGGTGAGAGGGCGCCTCTCGTGTTCTCCTGGCCAGAGCTGGAACCCGTTCCAGTAGGCCAGGTATCCCAAGAATGGACACACGAGCACCACGTGAGCGCGCTCACCGGCAAATTGGTACGAACGGATGGACGCCTAAGTGGACAGAGAGGAATCACCTTCATCGGGTGGGTGTCGGGCGGGTGGGGGGAGGGGAGGGGCATACACATCCATTAGGCATGGGGTGGGTGCGCACCGACTGGGGGATGGGCGCACTTGAAGCTCTGACCCGAGGGGGGAGGCTTGGAGAGGGCAAGGCACCCGACCTTAACATTGGTACCCCCACAATACGCTGGAACAACATGAGAGGTATATGAATAAGAACACAGGGGGGGCCGGGCGCGGTGGCTCACGCCTGTAATCCTAGCTCTCTGGGAGGCCGAGGCGGGCGGATTGCTCCAGGTCAGGAGTTCGAAACCAGCCTGAGCAAGAGCGAGACCCCGTCTCTACTAAAAATAGAAAGAAATTAATTGGCCAACTAATATATATAGAAAAACACAGCCGGGCGTGGTGGTGCATGCCTGTAGTCCCAACTACTCGGGAGGCTGAGGCAGCAGGATTGCTTGAGCCCGGAGATTGAGGTTGCTGTGAGCTAGGCTGACGCCATGGCACTCACTCTAGCCTGGGCAGCAAAACGAGACTCTGTCTCAAAAAAAAAAAAAAAAAAAGAACACAGAAGGGAGGGGGGCACGGGCAACACATGTCACCTGAATACTTGTACTCCCATCATCTGCTTGAAGAGAGAGAGAAAAGAAAATGCAATCATAGAGGTAAGAGACACTTTTTAAAAATAATGAATCCGAAGAGAAAAGTAAAAGGAGGCCTGTGGAGCAGGTCTGGGTGTGACTCCGGATCCCCCAACATCAGGTGCCACCACCAAAGATTCCTGCGTGTAGCCCATAGAACCCCAAAAGCAACGGGACGAGTTCTGGTCACATACTCCCTCAAAATGACATCCTGGCCTTCTTCTGGAACTCCCTCCCCTCTCAGACTCTCAAGGTTTCCTCCAGCGTGTCGGTTCCCACAGAGCAGACCTTTGGTCTGAGACCTGACAGTCCAGATGCCACGCATGCTGCCGCGTGGCGGCGGTGTCGCGGCTTGGGACAAGAGGAGGCCCCACGGTGCGGGCTGGGGCGCCAGGCACCGCGGGCGGGCGCTGAGGGTGGGGGTGACCCCCACCCCAGGCCGCCGCCGTGCTCCCAGAAAGGGGACAGAACAAGAGGCAAAAAAAAAAAAAAAAAAAAAGCAGCAGCCTGTGGCACCCGGTATTCCCAGGCGGTCTCCCATCCAAGTACTAACCGGGCCCGACCCTGCTTAGCTTCCGAGACCAGACGAGATCGGGGGCGTTCAGGGTGGTGTGGCCCTAGACGGCGGCGGAGGGCGCCCCTGCCCCGCTCAAGAAGCCGAGCCTCTCTGGGCTTCCCCGCCGCCGCCTCCCGCCCCAGGCCCCGCGCCGGGCCGGGCCGGTTGAGTTCGCCGGCCGGGTCCCGCGGGCTCCCAGGGACGGGGGTGATGGGCGGGGCGGGGCGGGGCGGGGGGCTGTCTCTGTATACACACACACACACACTCACACTCACTCACACTCACACAAGATGCACCTCCACGGCTGGACTCGCCAAGGTGGAGCCCTCCCAGCCTCCCTCGTCTCCTCGCCCGGCCTCCTTCACCTACCCGCTGCCCACCCCCAGCGCGTCGCTGCCTGCCGCTGACTGCGCACGCGCGGGACGCTCGCCCTTTGACCCCAGCCAGGGGCCGCCCTCCCCCACAACCCCTTTCAGCTGCGCCCCCCCCTCGCCCTGTGGGTGGGCTGCCGCCTATTCCCCCGGGCCAGGGCTGGGGCACAGCCAGTGTATGGGGCGTCTCTCTCTGGGGATGTGTCCCATGGGTGGGGTGGGGTGGCGTGGTTTGGGGGGCGCTGAAGAAATCAGTCCCCTCCATCTCCTACCTCTGGAAAACGCCCAAGCCCGTGGAGAACTGCCGGCACCGCTTCGTGGGGGCCGGGACCCTCCTCCGTGTCCTCCTGTGGCCCAGTCCAAGGGGCCTGGGCCTGGCCGGGGCTGCATTGGACCCCGACCACCCTGGCGTGTGGACTCGCTAAAAATCGGCCATTAGATATTGGATTCCAGCTTCCTGGAGGTCATTTCACTAATGAGTGCACCGGAAAGAGTTTCCTAATCCATCTGTGAGGGTGGCAACTGAAAGAGAATTTGAAAGCTGACAGAATAGGCGAGGGAAGGCATAGGAGATTTCCACACCCAGCAAGGAAGACTTTCCCGAAATGGAAGAAAGAAACGAGCAAACAGAGACACCGGTAGCCCGCCCGGAAAAGAGTCTGCCCCTTAGAGAAAGCACCCTGACCAGGTTCACCCGTGGGTGGGTGGCGAGCTAGCGGCATTCAGAAGAGCGAGGCCCGCAGTCTGTGCGGAAGACACCTGAGCTCGGGTGTGTGTGGCGGCGCGATTCACAAGCAGCTCCAGATGTTAAACCAAGGAGAAGCCAGGGAGTTCCCAACGCCCCAGGTGTCCTCAGCCCACGACTGGCTGCTGTGGGAATGCGAAGCCCGGCTCCTTGTCTCAGAGCGGGGTTCCCAGGAGGATCAGGCTGAAGCTGGGACTCGGCCTCAAAGTGTCCCCTCGCATGGCCACCCCCTTCCCCTTCCTGCTCCTCTACTCCTGGTGCCCCTCCATCCAGGGGCCAGACCTTAAAGAGTCACCGCAAGAGAATCCTGGTCCCAAAGGAGCCTTCTGGGGGACCGGTGCTGAGAGAGGTTGTGGGCATGGCCTGCTGGGGCTCTGCCCGACCCAGGGCTGAGAGATGCCACCTCCCAGCTCTGGGTCCCTGCAGGAAGTGTTGGCAAGCACAGGGCCGGTCCTCCAAAGGCCCAGGTGCAGGGAGCCCAGGCCAAGCAGCCTGTGGAAGAGGCCACTTGCCGTGCCACCCCGGGAACAGGACTGCAGGCCCCGGCCCTTCCCACCTCCTCCTCCTCCTCCTCCTCCTCCTCCTCCTCCCCCCCGCCCCCCCCCACAGGGCACAGGGCTCAGAGACACCTCAGACTCTTGCTACCCGAAGTGCAAAGGGCATCAGTTGCTCCTCCAACCCCCCCGCCCAGCAGACCACGTTGTCCAGCCAGCCCCCGGGCCTCCCTGGGGTGCCCAGCACAAAAGTGCAGACACCCACCGGACCCTCAATCTCAGTTTTCGGATGTTTTTGCCACTCTAAGGACCCGCAGGCCAGCTGGGCCTTCGGGCAGGACAGAGAGCCCCGGAATCCGACGTGGAGAGCTGCGTGTACGTCCCCATCAGGAGGCGGTCCCCACCTCCGCGGCTCTCCCCTTGCGGGGAGGGGCAGCCCAGCCGGCAGCCAGCCGCAGGGCCTCAGGGAAGACACCAGGCTGGGCCCCCGCGGCACAGCGGGGGCACGTCCCCCGCACTCACGCGACTTAGGGACGGCTGCTGGAGACTGCTGCGGCCACCCTGCTGCCGGGTTTCTGGAGGGCTTCCTGGAAGCAGCGTCCACACCAAGCCCTTGGAAGGCCCAGGCGACGGAGGAGCCGGTCAGGCAGGGGCCGAGGACGGTGAGAGGCCGGGCGGGCGGGAAGGAGCATGTCAGGCAGGGGCAGAGGACGGTGACAGGCCGGGCGGGGAGGAGCCGGTCAGGCGGGGGCCCAGGACAGTGACGGGCCTGGCCGGGGAGGAGTGCGTCAGGCAGGGGCAGTGGAGACGGGCTGGGTAAGGGTTAGGGTGACAGTTAGGGCACAATTCACAATCGCAAAGACGTGGAAGCGACCCGAGTGCCCATCCATCCAGGAGTGCATGAATAAAATGTGGCGCGTGGACACCACGGAGTGCCATTCGGCTGTGAGGAGCAGCGGTGAGAGGGCGCCTCTCGTGTTCTCCTGGCCAGAGCTGGAACCCGTTCCAGTAGGCCAGGTATCCCAAGAATGGACACACGAGCACCACGTGAGCGCGCTCACCGGCAAATTGGTACGAACGGATGGACGCCTAAGTGGACAGAGAGGAATCACCTTCATCGGGTGGGTGTCGGGCGTGTGGGGGGAGGGGAGGGGCATACACATCCATTAGGCATGGGGTGGGTGCGCACCGACTGGGGGATGGGCGCACTTGAAGCTCTGACCCGAGGGGGGAGGCTTGGAGAGGGCAAGGCACCCGACCTTAACATTGGTACCCCCACAATACGCTGGAACAACATGAGAGGTATATGAATAAGAACACAGGGGGGGCCGGGCGCGGTGGCTCACGCCTGTAATCCTAGCTCTCTGGGAGGCCGAGGCGGGCGGATTGCTCCAGGTCAGGAGTTCGAAACCAGCCTGAGCAAGAGCGAGACCCCGTCTCTACTAAAAATAGAAAGAAATTAATTGGCCAACTAATATATATAGAAAAACACAGCCGGGCGTGGTGGTGCATGCCTGTAGTCCCAACTACTCGGGAGGCTGAGGCAGCAGGATTGCTTGAGCCCGGAGATTGAGGTTGCTGTGAGCTAGGCTGACGCCATGGCACTCACTCTAGCCTGGGCAGCAAAACGAGACTCTGTCTCAAAAAAAAAAAAAAAAAAGAACACAGGGGGGAGGGGGGCACGGGCAACACATGTCACCTGAATACTTGTACTCCCATCATCTGCTTGAAGAGAGAGAGAAAAGAAAATGCAATCCTAGAGGTAAGAGACACTTTTTAAAAATAATGAATCCGAAGAGAAAAGTAAAAGGAGGCCTGTGGAGCAGGTCTGGGTGTGACTCCGGATCCCCCAACATCAGGTGCCACCACCAAAGATTCCTGCGTGTAGCCCATAGAACCCCAAAAGCAACGGGACGAGTTCTGGTCACATACTCCCTCAAAATGACATCCTGGCCTTCTTCTGGAACTCCCTCCCCTCTCAGACTCTCAAGGTTTCCTCCAGCGTGTCGGTTCCCACAGAGCAGACCTTTGGTCTGAGACCTGACAGTCCAGATGCCACGCATGCTGCCGCGTGGCGGCGGTGTCGCGGCTTGGGACAAGAGGAGGCCCCACGGTGCGGGCTGGGGCGCCAGGCACCGCGGGCGGGCGCTGAGGGTGGGGGTGACCCCCACCCCGGGCCGCCGCCGCGCTCCCAGAAAGGGGACAGAACAAGAGGCAAAAAAAAAAAAAAAAAAAAAGCAGCAGCCTGTGGCACCCGGTATTCCCAGGCGGTCTCCCATCCAAGTACTAACCGGGCCCGACCCTGCTTAGCTTCCGAGACCAGACGAGATCGGGGGCGTTCAGGGTGGTGTGGCCCTAGACGGCGGCGGAGGGCGCCCCTGCCCCGCTCAAGAAGCCGAGCCTCTCTGGGCTTCCCCGCCGCCGCCTCCCGCCCCAGGCCCCGCGCCGGGCCGGGCCGGTTGAGTTCGCCGGCCGGGTCCCGCGGGCTCCCAGGGACGGGGTTGATGGGCGGGGCGGGGCGGGGCGGGGCGGGGCGGGGCGGGGGGCTGTCTCTGTATACACACACACACACACTCACACTCACTCACACTCACACAAGATGCGCCTCCACGGCTGGACTCGCCAAGGTGGAGCCCTCCCAGCCTCCCTCGTCTCCTCGCCCGGCCTCCTTCACCTACCCGCTGCCCACCCCCAGCGCGTCGCTGCCTGCCGCTGACTGCGCACGCGCGGGACGCTCGCCCTTTGACCCCAGCCAGGGGCCGCCCTCCCCCACAACCCCTTTCAGCTGCGCCCCCCCCCTCGCCCTGTGGGTGGGCTGCCGCCTATTCCCCCGGGCCAGGGCTGGGGCACAGCCAGTGTATGGGGCGTCTCTCTCTGGGGATGTGTCCCATGGGTGGGGTGGGGTGGCGTGGTTTGGGGGGCGCTGAAGAAATCAGTCCCCTCCATCTCCTACCTCTGGAAAACGCCCAAGCCCGTGGAGAACTGCCGGCACCGCTTCGTGGGGGCCGGGACCCTCCTCCGTGTCCTCCTGTGGCCCAGTCCAAGGGGCCTGGGCCTGGCCGGGGCTGCATTGGACCCCGACCACCCTGGCGTGTGGACTCGCTAAAAATCGGCCATTAGATATTGGATTCCAGCTTCCTGGAGGTCATTTCACTAATGAGTGCACCGGAAAGAGTTTCCTAATCCATCTGTGAGGGTGGCAACTGAAAGAGAATTTGAAAGCTGACAGAATAGGCGAGGGAAGGCATAGGAGATTTCCACACCCAGCAAGGAAGACTTTCCCGAAATGGAAGAAAGAAACGAGCAAACAGAGACACCGGTAGCCCGCCCGGAAAAGAGTCTGCCCCTTAGAGAAAGCACCCTGACCAGGTTCACCCGTGGGTGGGTGGCGAGCTAGCGGCATTCAGAAGAGCGAGGCCCGCAGTCTGTGCGGAAGACACCTGCGCTCGGGTGTGTGTGGCGGCGCGATTCACAAGCAGCTCCAGATGTTAAACCAAGGAGAAGCCAGGGAGTTCCCAACGCCCCAGGTGTCCTCAGCCCACGACTGGCTGCTGTGGGAATGCGAAGCCCGGCTCCTTGTCTCAGAGCGGGGTTCCCAGGAGGATCAGGCTGAAGCTGGGACTCGGCCTCAAAGTGTCCCCTCGCATGGCCACCCCCTTCCCCTTCCTGCTCCTCTACTCCTGGTGCCCCTCCATCCAGGGGCCAGACCTTAAAGAGTCACCGCAAGAGAATCCTGGTCCCAAAGGAGCCTTCTGGGGGACCGGTGCTGAGAGAGGTTGTGGGCATGGCCTGCTGGGGCTCTGCCCGACCCAGGGCTGAGAGATGCCACCTCCCAGCTCTGGGTCCCTGCAGGAAGTGTTGGCAAGCACAGGGCCGGTCCTCCAAAGGCCCAGGTGCAGGGAGCCCAGGCCAAGCAGCCTGTGGAAGAGGCCACTTGCCGTGCCACCCCGGGAACAGGACTGCAGGCCCCGGCCCTTCCCACCTCCTCCTCCTCCTCCTCCTCCTCCTCCTCCTCCCCCCCGCCCCCCCCCACAGGGCACAGGGCTCAGAGACACCTCAGACTCTTGCTACCCGAAGTGCAAAGGGCATCAGTTGCTCCTCCAACCCCCCCGCCCAGCAGACCACGTTGTCCAGCCAGCCCCCGGGCCTCCCTGGGGTGCCCAGCACAAAAGTGCAGACACCCACCGGACCCTCAATCTCAGTTTTCGGATGTTTTTGCCACTCTAAGGACCCGCAGGCCAGCTGGGCCTTCGGGCAGGACAGAGAGCCCCGGAATCCGACGTGGAGAGCTGCGTGTACGTCCCCATCAGGAGGCGGTCCCCACCTCCGCGGCTCTCCCCTTGCGGGGAGGGGCAGCCCAGCCGGCAGCCAGCCGCAGGGCCTCAGGGAAGACACCAGGCTGGGCCCCCGCGGCACAGCGGGGGCACGTCCCCCGCACTCACGCGACTTAGGGACGGCTGCTGGAGACTGCTGCGGCCACCCTGCTGCCGGGTTTCTGGAGGGCTTCCTGGAAGCAGCGTCCACACCAAGCCCTTGGAAGGCCCAGGCGACGGAGGAGCCGGTCAGGCAGGGGCCGAGGACGGTGAGAGGCCGGGCGGGCGGGAAGGAGCATGTCAGGCAGGGGCAGAGGACGGTGACAGGCCGGGCGGGGAGGAGCCGGTCAGGCGGGGGCCCAGGACAGTGACGGGCCTGGCCGGGGAGGAGTGCGTCAGGCAGGGGCAGTGGAGACGGGCTGGGTAAGGGTTAGGGTGACAGTTAGGGCACAATTCACAATCGCAAAGACGTGGAAGCGACCCGAGTGCCCATCCATCCAGGAGTGCATGAATAAAATGTGGCGCGTGGACACCACGGAGTGCCATTCGGCTGTGAGGAGCAGCGGTGAGAGGGCGCCTCTCGTGTTCTCCTGGCCAGAGCTGGAACCCGTTCCAGTAGGCCAGGTATCCCAAGAATGGACACACGAGCACCACGTGAGCGCGCTCACCAGCAAATTGGTACGAACGGATGGACGCCTAAGTGGACAGAGAGGAATCACCTTCATCGGGTGGGTGTCGGGCGTGTGGGGGGAGGGGAGGGGCATACACATCCATTAGGCATGGGGTGGGTGCGCACCGACTGGGGGATGGGCGCACTTGAAGCTCTGACCCGAGGGGGGAGGCTTGGAGAGGGCAAGGCACCCGACCTTAACATTGGTACCCCCACAATACGCTGGAACAACATGAGAGGTATATGAATAAGAACACAGGGGGGGCCGGGCGCGGTGGTTCACGCCTGTAATCCTAGCTCTCTGGGAGGCCGAGGCGGGCGGATTGCTCCAGGTCAGGAGTTCGAAACCAGCCTGAGCAAGAGCGAGACCCCGTCTCTACTAAAAATAGAAAGAAATTAATTGGCCAACTAATATATATAGAAAAACACAGCCGGGCGTGGTGGTGCATGCCTGTAGTCCCAACTACTCGGGAGGCTGAGGCAGCAGGATTGCTTGAGCCCGGAGATTGAGGTTGCTGTGAGCTAGGCTGACGCCATGGCACTCACTCTAGCCTGGGCAGCAAAACGAGACTCTGTCTCAAAAAAAAAAAAAAAAAGAACACAGGGGGGAGGGGGGCACGGGCAACACATGTCACCTGAATACTTGTACTCCCATCATCTGCTTGAAGAGAGAGAGAAAAGAAAATGCAATCCTAGAGGTAAGAGACACTTTTTAAAAATAATGAATCCGAAGAGAAAAGTAAAAGGAGGCCTGTGGAGCAGGTCTGGGTGTGACTCCGGATCCCCCAACATCAGGTGCCACCACCAAAGATTCCTGCGTGTAGCCCATAGAACCCCAAAAGCAACGGGACGAGTTCTGGTCACATACTCCCTCAAAATGACATCCTGGCCTTCTTCTGGAACTCCCTCCCCTCTCAGACTCTCAAGGTTTCCTCCAGCGTGTCGGTTCCCACAGAGCAGACCTTTGGTCTGAGACCTGACAGTCCAGATGCCACGCATGCTGCCGCGTGGCGGCGGTGTCGCGGCTTGGGACAAGAGGAGGCCCCACGGTGCGGGCTGGGGCGCCAGGCACCGCGGGCGGGCGCTGAGGGTGGGGGTGACCCCCACCCCGGGCCGCCGCCGCGCTCCCAGAAAGGGGACAGAACAAGAGGCAAAAAAAAAAAAAAAAAAAAAAGCAGCAGCCTGTGGCACCCGGTATTCCCAGGCGGTCTCCCATCCAAGTACTAACCGGGCCCGACCCTGCTTAGCTTCCGAGACCAGACGAGATCGGGGGCGTTCAGGGTGGTGTGGCCCTAGACGGCGGCGGAGGGCGCCCCTGCCCCGCTCAAGAAGCCGAGCCTCTCTGGGCTTCCCCGCCGCCGCCTCCCGCCCCAGGCCCCGCGCCGGGCCGGGCCGGTTGAGTTCGCCGGCCGGGTCCCGCGGGCTCCCAGGGACGGGGTTGATGGGCGGGGCGGGGCGGGGCGGGGGGCTGTCTCTGTATACACACACACACACACTCACACTCACTCACACTCACACAAGATGCACCTCCACGGCTGGACTCGCCAAGGTGGAGCCCTCCCAGCCTCCCTCGTCTCCTCGCCCGGCCTCCTTCACCTACCCGCTGCCCACCCCCAGCGCGTCGCTGCCTGCCGCTGACTGCGCACGCGCGGGACGCTCGCCCTTTGACCCCAGCCAGGGGCCGCCCTCCCCCACAACCCCTTTCAGCTGCGCCCCCCCCTCGCCCTGTGGGTGGGCTGCCGCCTATTCCCCCGGGCCAGGGCTGGGGCACAGCCAGTGTATGGGGCGTCTCTCTCTGGGGATGTGTCCCATGGGTGGGGTGGGGTGGCGTGGTTTGGGGGGCGCTGAAGAAATCAGTCCCCTCCATCTCCTACCTCTGGAAAACGCCCAAGCCCGTGGAGAACTGCCGGCACCGCTTCGTGGGGGCCGGGACCCTCCTCCGTGTCCTCCTGTGGCCCAGTCCAAGGGGCCTGGGCCTGGCCGGGGCTGCATTGGACCCCGACCACCCTGGCGTGTGGACTCGCTAAAAATCGGCCATTAGATATTGGATTCCAGCTTCCTGGAGGTCATTTCACTAATGAGTGCACCGGAAAGAGTTTCCTAATCCATCTGTGAGGGTGGCAACTGAAAGAGAATTTGAAAGCTGACAGAATAGGCGAGGGAAGGCATAGGAGATTTCCACACCCAGCAAGGAAGACTTTCCCGAAATGGAAGAAAGAAACGAGCAAACAGAGACACCGGTAGCCCGCCCGGAAAAGAGTCTGCCCCTTAGAGAAAGCACCCTGACCAGGTTCACCCGTGGGTGGGTGGCGAGCTAGCGGCATTCAGAAGAGCGAGGCCCGCAGTCTGTGCGGAAGACACCTGCGCTCGGGTGTGTGTGGCGGCGCGATTCACAAGCAGCTCCAGATGTTAAACCAAGGAGAAGCCAGGGAGTTCCCAACGCCCCAGGTGTCCTCAGCCCACGACTGGCTGCTGTGGGAATGCGAAGCCCGGCTCCTTGTCTCAGAGCGGGGTTCCCAGGAGGATCAGGCTGAAGCTGGGACTCGGCCTCAAAGTGTCCCCTCGCATGGCCACCCCCTTCCCCTTCCTGCTCCTCTACTCCTGGTGCCCCTCCATCCAGGGGCCAGACCTTAAAGAGTCACCGCAAGAGAATCCTGGTCCCAAAGGAGCCTTCTGGGGGACCGGTGCTGAGAGAGGTTGTGGGCATGGCCTGCTGGGGCTCTGCCCGACCCAGGGCTGAGAGATGCCACCTCCCAGCTCTGGGTCCCTGCAGGAAGTGTTGGCAAGCACAGGGCCGGTCCTCCAAAGGCCCAGGTGCAGGGAGCCCAGGCCAAGCAGCCTGTGGAAGAGGCCACTTGCCGTGCCACCCCGGGAACAGGACTGCAGGCCCCGGCCCTTCCCACCTCCTCCTCCTCCTCCTCCTCCTCCTCCTCCTCCCCCCCGCCCCCCCCCCACAGGGCACAGGGCTCAGAGACACCTCAGACTCTTGCTACCCGAAGTGCAAAGGGCATCAGTTGCTCCTCCAACCCCCCCGCCCAGCAGACCACGTTGTCCAGCCAGCCCCCGGGCCTCCCTGGGGTGCCCAGCACAAAAGTGCAGACACCCACCGGACCCTCAATCTCAGTTTTCGGATGTTTTTGCCACTCTAAGGACCCGCAGGCCAGCTGGGCCTTCGGGCAGGACAGAGAGCCCCGGAATCCGACGTGGAGAGCTGCGTGTACGTCCCCATCAGGAGGCGGTCCCCACCTCCGCGGCTCTCCCCTTGCGGGGAGGGGCAGCCCAGCCGGCAGCCAGCCGCAGGGCCTCAGGGAAGACACCAGGCTGGGCCCCCGCGGCACAGCGGGGGCACGTCCCCCGCACTCACGCGACTTAGGGACGGCTGCTGGAGACTGCTGCGGCCACCCTGCTGCCGGGTTTCTGGAGGGCTTCCTGGAAGCAGCGTCCACACCAAGCCCTTGGAAGGCCCAGGCGACGGAGGAGCCGGTCAGGCAGGGGCCGAGGACGGTGAGAGGCCGGGCGGGCGGGAAGGAGCATGTCAGGCAGGGGCAGAGGACGGTGACAGGCCGGGCGGGGAGGAGCCGGTCAGGCGGGGGCCCAGGACAGTGACGGGCCTGGCCGGGGAGGAGTGCGTCAGGCAGGGGCAGTGGAGACGGGCTGGGTAAGGGTTAGGGTGACAGTTAGGGCACAATTCACAATCGCAAAGACGTGGAAGCGACCCGAGTGCCCATCCATCCAGGAGTGCATGAATAAAATGTGGCGCGTGGACACCACGGAGTGCCATTCGGCTGTGAGGAGCAGCGGTGAGAGGGCGCCTCTCGTGTTCTCCTGGCCAGAGCTGGAACCCGTTCCAGTAGGCCAGGTATCCCAAGAATGGACACACGAGCACCACGTGAGCGCGCTCACCAGCAAATTGGTACGAACGGATGGACGCCTAAGTGGACAGAGAGGAATCACCTTCATCGGGTGGGTGTCGGGCGTGTGGGGGGAGGGGAGGGGCATACACATCCATTAGGCATGGGGTGGGTGCGCACCGACTGGGGGATGGGCGCACTTGAAGCTCTGACCCGAGGGGGGAGGCTTGGAGAGGGCAAGGCACCCGACCTTAACATTGGTACCCCCACAATACGCTGGAACAACATGAGAGGTATATGAATAAGAACACAGGGGGGGCCGGGCGCGGTGGCTCACGCCTGTAATCCTAGCTCTCTGGGAGGCCGAGGCGGGCGGATTGCTCCAGGTCAGGAGTTCGAAACCAGCCTGAGCAAGAGCGAGACCCCGTCTCTACTAAAAATAGAAAGAAATTAATTGGCCAACTAATATATATAGAAAAACACAGCCGGGCGTGGTGGTGCATGCCTGTAGTCCCAACTACTCGGGAGGCTGAGGCAGCAGGATTGCTTGAGCCCGGAGATTGAGGTTGCTGTGAGCTAGGCTGACGCCATGGCACTCACTCTAGCCTGGGCAGCAAAACGAGACTCTGTCTCAAAAAAAAAAAAAAAAAGAACACAGGGGGGAGGGGGGCACGGGCAACACATGTCACCTGAATACTTGTACTCCCATCATCTGCTTGAAGAGAGAGAGAAAAGAAAATGCAATCCTAGAGGTAAGAGACACTTTTTAAAAATAATGAATCCGAAGAGAAAAGTAAAAGGAGGCCTGTGGAGCAGGTCTGGGTGTGACTCCGGATCCCCCAACATCAGGTGCCACCACCAAAGATTCCTGCGTGTAGCCCATAGAACCCCAAAAGCAACGGGACGAGTTCTGGTCACATACTCCCTCAAAATGACATCCTGGCCTTCTTCTGGAACTCCCTCCCCTCTCAGACTCTCAAGGTTTCCTCCAGCGTGTCGGTTCCCACAGAGCAGACCTTTGGTCTGAGACCTGACAGTCCAGATGCCACGCATGCTGCCGCGTGGCGGCGGTGTCGCGGCTTGGGACAAGAGGAGGCCCCACGGTGCGGGCTGGGGCGCCAGGCACCGCGGGCGGGCGCTGAGGGTGGGGGTGACCCCCACCCCGGGCCGCCGCCGCGCTCCCAGAAAGGGGACAGAACAAGAGGCAAAAAAAAAAAAAAAAAAAAAAGCAGCAGCCTGTGGCACCCGGTATTCCCAGGCGGTCTCCCATCCAAGTACTAACCGGGCCCGACCCTGCTTAGCTTCCGAGACCAGACGAGATCGGGGGCGTTCAGGGTGGTGTGGCCCTAGACGGCGGCGGAGGGCGCCCCTGCCCCGCTCAAGAAGCCGAGCCTCTCTGGGCTTCCCCGCCGCCGCCTCCCGCCCCAGGCCCCGCGCCGGGCCGGGCCGGTTGAGTTCGCCGGCCGGGTCCCGCGGGCTCCCAGGGACGGGGTTGATGGGCGGGGCGGGGCGGGGCGGGGGGCTGTCTCTGTATACACACACACACACACTCACACTCACTCACACTCACACAAGATGCACCTCCACGGCTGGACTCGCCAAGGTGGAGCCCTCCCAGCCTCCCTCGTCTCCTCGCCCGGCCTCCTTCACCTACCCGCTGCCCACCCCCAGCGCGTCGCTGCCTGCCGCTGACTGCGCACGCGCGGGACGCTCGCCCTTTGACCCCAGCCAGGGGCCGCCCTCCCCCACAACCCCTTTCAGCTGCGCCCCCCCCTCGCCCTGTGGGTGGGCTGCCGCCTATTCCCCCGGGCCAGGGCTGGGGCACAGCCAGTGTATGGGGCGTCTCTCTCTGGGGATGTGTCCCATGGGTGGGGTGGGGTGGCGTGGTTTGGGGGGCGCTGAAGAAATCAGTCCCCTCCATCTCCTACCTCTGGAAAACGCCCAAGCCCGTGGAGAACTGCCGGCACCGCTTCGTGGGGGCCGGGACCCTCCTCCGTGTCCTCCTGTGGCCCAGTCCAAGGGGCCTGGGCCTGGCCGGGGCTGCATTGGACCCCGACCACCCTGGCGTGTGGACTCGCTAAAAATCGGCCATTAGATATTGGATTCCAGCTTCCTGGAGGTCATTTCACTAATGAGTGCACCGGAAAGAGTTTCCTAATCCATCTGTGAGGGTGGCAACTGAAAGAGAATTTGAAAGCTGACAGAATAGGCGAGGGAAGGCATAGGAGATTTCCACACCCAGCAAGGAAGACTTTCCCGAAATGGAAGAAAGAAACGAGCAAACAGAGACACCGGTAGCCCGCCCGGAAAAGAGTCTGCCCCTTAGAGAAAGCACCCTGACCAGGTTCACCCGTGGGTGGGTGGCGAGCTAGCGGCATTCAGAAGAGCGAGGCCCGCAGTCTGTGCGGAAGACACCTGCGCTCGGGTGTGTGTGGCGGCGCGATTCACAAGCAGCTCCAGATGTTAAACCAAGGAGAAGCCAGGGAGTTCCCAACGCCCCAGGTGTCCTCAGCCCACGACTGGCTGCTGTGGGAATGCGAAGCCCGGCTCCTTGTCTCAGAGCGGGGTTCCCAGGAGGATCAGGCTGAAGCTGGGACTCGGCCTCAAAGTGTCCCCTCGCATGGCCACCCCCTTCCCCTTCCTGCTCCTCTACTCCTGGTGCCCCTCCATCCAGGGGCCAGACCTTAAAGAGTCACCGCAAGAGAATCCTGGTCCCAAAGGAGCCTTCTGGGGGACCGGTGCTGAGAGAGGTTGTGGGCATGGCCTGCTGGGGCTCTGCCCGACCCAGGGCTGAGAGATGCCACCTCCCAGCTCTGGGTCCCTGCAGGAAGTGTTGGCAAGCACAGGGCCGGTCCTCCAAAGGCCCAGGTGCAGGGAGCCCAGGCCAAGCAGCCTGTGGAAGAGGCCACTTGCCGTGCCACCCCGGGAACAGGACTGCAGGCCCCGGCCCTTCCCACCTCCTCCTCCTCCTCCTCCTCCTCCTCCTCCTCCCCCCCGCCCCCCCCCCACAGGGCACAGGGCTCAGAGACACCTCAGACTCTTGCTACCCGAAGTGCAAAGGGCATCAGTTGCTCCTCCAACCCCCCCGCCCAGCAGACCACGTTGTCCAGCCAGCCCCCGGGCCTCCCTGGGGTGCCCAGCACAAAAGTGCAGACACCCACCGGACCCTCAATCTCAGTTTTCGGATGTTTTTGCCACTCTAAGGACCCGCAGGCCAGCTGGGCCTTCGGGCAGGACAGAGAGCCCCGGAATCCGACGTGGAGAGCTGCGTGTACGTCCCCATCAGGAGGCGGTCCCCACCTCCGCGGCTCTCCCCTTGCGGGGAGGGGCAGCCCAGCCGGCAGCCAGCCGCAGGGCCTCAGGGAAGACACCAGGCTGGGCCCCCGCGGCACAGCGGGGGCACGTCCCCCGCACTCACGCGACTTAGGGACGGCTGCTGGAGACTGCTGCGGCCACCCTGCTGCCGGGTTTCTGGAGGGCTTCCTGGAAGCAGCGTCCACACCAAGCCCTTGGAAGGCCCAGGCGACGGAGGAGCCGGTCAGGCAGGGGCCGAGGACGGTGAGAGGCCGGGCGGGCGGGAAGGAGCATGTCAGGCAGGGGCAGAGGACGGTGACAGGCCGGGCGGGGAGGAGCCGGTCAGGCGGGGGCCCAGGACAGTGACGGGCCTGGCCGGGGAGGAGTGCGTCAGGCAGGGGCAGTGGAGACGGGCTGGGTAAGGGTTAGGGTGACAGTTAGGGCACAATTCACAATCGCAAAGACGTGGAAGCGACCCGAGTGCCCATCCATCCAGGAGTGCATGAATAAAATGTGGCGCGTGGACACCACGGAGTGCCATTCGGCTGTGAGGAGCAGCGGTGAGAGGGCGCCTCTCGTGTTCTCCTGGCCAGAGCTGGAACCCGTTCCAGTAGGCCAGGTATCCCAAGAATGGACACACGAGCACCACGTGAGCGCGCTCACCAGCAAATTGGTACGAACGGATGGACGCCTAAGTGGACAGAGAGGAATCACCTTCATCGGGTGGGTGTCGGGCGTGTGGGGGGAGGGGAGGGGCATACACATCCATTAGGCATGGGGTGGGTGCGCACCGACTGGGGGATGGGCGCACTTGAAGCTCTGACCCGAGGGGGGAGGCTTGGAGAGGGCAAGGCACCCGACCTTAACATTGGTACCCCCACAATACGCTGGAACAACATGAGAGGTATATGAATAAGAACACAGGGGGGGCCGGGCGCGGTGGCTCACGCCTGTAATCCTAGCTCTCTGGGAGGCCGAGGCGGGCGGATTGCTCCAGGTCAGGAGTTCGAAACCAGCCTGAGCAAGAGCGAGACCCCGTCTCTACTAAAAATAGAAAGAAATTAATTGGCCAACTAATATATATAGAAAAACACAGCCGGGCGTGGTGGTGCATGCCTGTAGTCCCAACTACTCGGGAGGCTGAGGCAGCAGGATTGCTTGAGCCCGGAGATTGAGGTTGCTGTGAGCTAGGCTGACGCCATGGCACTCACTCTAGCCGCCAAAACGAGACTCTGTCTCAAAAAAAAAAAAAAAAAAGAACACAGGGGGGAGGGGGGCACGGCAACACATGTCACCTGAATACTTGTACTCCCATCATCTGCTTGAAGAGAGAGAGAAAAGAAAATGCAATCCTAGAGGTAAGAGACACTTTTTAAAAATAATGAATCCGAAGAGAAAAGTAAAAGGGGAGCCTGTGGAGCAGGTCTGGGTGTGACTC
This sequence comes from Microcebus murinus, assembly GCF_040939455.1. Lineage (NCBI taxonomy): Eukaryota > Metazoa > Chordata > Mammalia > Primates > Cheirogaleidae > Microcebus > Microcebus murinus. Next base: position 999,838 of record NW_027438953.1, read on the forward strand.
CGGATCCCCCAACATCAGGTGCCACCACCAAAGATTCTGCGTGTAGCCCATAGAACCCCCAAAAGCAACGGGACGAGTTCTGGTCACATACTCCCTCAAAATGACAGCCTGGCCTTCTTCTGGAACTCCCTCCCCTCTTCAACCTCAAGGTTTCCTCCAGCGTGTCGGTTCCCACAGAGCAGACCTTTGGTCTGAGACCTGACAGTCCAGATGCCACGCATGCTGCCGCGTGGCGGCGGTGTCGCGGCTTGGGACAAGAGGAGGCCCCACGGTGCGGGCTGGGCCGCCAGGCACCGCGGGCGGGCGCTGAGGGTGGGGGTGACCCCCACCCCGGGCCGCCGCCGCGCTCCCAGAAAGGGGACAGAACAAGAGGCAAAAAAAAAAAAAAAAAAAAAAAAGCAGCAGCCTGTGGCACCCGGTATTCCCAGCGGTCTCCCATCCAACCAAGTACTAACCGGGCCCGACCCTGCTTAGCTTCCGAGACCAGACGAGATCGGGGGCGTTCAGGGTGGTGTGGCCCTAGACTGCGGCGGAGGCGCCCCTGCCCCGCTCAAGAAGCCGAGCCTCTCTGGGCTTCCCCGCCGCCGCCTCCCGCCCCAGGCCCCGCGCCGGGCCGGGCCGGTTGAGTTCGCCGGCCGGGTCCCGCGGGCTCCCAGGGACGGGGTTGATGGGCGGGGCGGGGCGGGGCGGGGGGCTGTCTCTGTAGACACACACACACACACTCACACTCACTCACACCCACACAAGATGCACCTCCACGGCTGGACTCCCAAGGTGGAGCCCTCCCAGCCTCCCTCGTCTCCTCGCCCGGCCTCCTTCACCTACCCGGCTGCCCACCCCCAGCGCGTCCTGCCTGCCGCTGACTGCGCACGCGCGGGACGCTCGCCCTTTGACCCCAGCCAGGGGCCCGCCCTCCCCCACAACCCCTTTCAGCTGCGCCCCCCCCCCCTCGCCCTGTGGGTGGGCTGCCGCCTATTCCCCCGGGCCAGGGCTGGGGCACAGCCAGTGTATGGGGCGTCTCTCTCTGGGATGTGTCCCATGGGTGGGGTGGGGTGGCGTGGTTTGGGGGGGCGCTGAAGAAATCAGTCCCCTCCATCTCCTACCTCTGGAAAACGCCCAAGCCCGTGGAGAACTGCCGGCACCGCTTCGTGGGGGCCGGGACCCTCCTCCGTGTCCTCCTGGTGGCCCAGTCCAAGGGGCCTGGGCCTGGCCGGGGCTGCATTGGACCCCGACCACCCTGGCGTGTGGACTCGCTAAAAATCGGCCATTAGATATTGGATTCCAGCTTCCTGGAGGTCATTTCACTTAATGAGTGCACCGAAAGAGTTTCCTAATCCCATCTGTGAGGGTGGCAACTGAAAGAGAATTTGAAAGCTGACAGAATAGGCGAGGGAAGGCATAGGAGAATTCCACAACCCAGCAAGGAAGACTTTCCCGAAATGGAAGAAAGAAACGAGCAAACAGAGACACCGGTAGCCGCCCGGAAAAGAGTCTGCCCCTTAGAGAAAGCACCCTGACCAGGTTCACCCGTGGGTGGGTGGCGAGCTAGCGGCATTCAGGAAGAGCGAGGGCCCGCAGTCTGTGCGGAAGACACCTGCGCTCGGGTGTGTGTGGCGGCGCGATTCACAAGCAGCTCCAGAATGTTAAACCAAGGAGAAGCCAGGGAGTTCCCAACGCCCCCAGGGTCCTCAGCCCACGACTGGCTGCTGTGGGAATGCGAAGCCCGGCTCCTTGTCTCAGAGCGGGGTTCCCAGGAGGATCAGGCTGAAGCTGGGACTCGGCCTCAAAGTGTCCCCTCGCATGGCCACCCCTTCCCCTTCCTGCTCCTCTACTCCTGGTGCCCTCCATCCAGGGGCCAGACCTTAAAGAGTCACCGCAAGAGAATCCTGGTCCCAAGGAGCCTTCTGGGGGACCGGTGCTGAGAGGGTTGTGGGCATGGCCTGCTGGGGCTCTGCCCGACCCAGGGCTGAGAGATGCCACCTCCCAGCTCTGGGTCCCTGCAGGAAGTGTTGGGCAAGCACAGGGGCCGGTCCTCCAAAGGCCCAGGTGCAGGGGAGCCCAGGCCAAGCAGCCTGTGGAAGAGGCCACTTGCCGTGCCACCCCGGGAACAGGACTGCAGGCCCCGGCCCTTCCCACCTCCTCCTCCTCCTCCTCCTCTCCTCCTCCTCCCCCCCCGCCCCCCCCCCACAGGGCACAGGGCTCAGAGACACCTCAGACTCTTGCTACCCGAAGTGCAAAGGGCATCAGTTGCTCCTCCAACCCCCCGCCCAGCAGACCACGTTGTCCAGCCAGCCCCCGGCCTCCCTGGGGTGCCCAGCACAAAAGTGCAGACACCCACCGGACCTCAATCTCAGTTTTCGGATGTTTTGCCACTCTAAGGACCCGCAGGCCAGCTGGGCCTTCGGGCAGGAAGAGAGCCCCGGAATCCGACGTGGAGAGCTGCGTGTACGTCCCCATCAGGAGGCGGTCCCCACCTCCGCGGCTCTCCCCTTGCGGGGAGGGGCAGCCCAGCCGGCAGCCCAGCCGCAGGGCCTCAGGGAAGACACCAGGCTGGGCCCCCGCGGCACAGCGGGGGCACGTCCCCCGCACTCACGCGACTTAGGGACGGCTGCTGGAGACTGCTGCGGCCACCCTGCTGCCGGGTTTCTGGAGGGCTTCCTGGAAGCAGCGTCCACACCAAGCCCTTGGAAGGCCCAGGCGACGGAGGACCGGTCAGGCAGGGGCCGAGGACGGTGAGAGGCCGGGCGGGCGGGAAGGAGCATGTCAGGCAGGGGCAGAGGACGGTGACAGGCCGGGCGGGAGGAGCCGGTCAGGCGGGGGCCCAGGACAGTGACGGGCCTGGCCGGGGAGGAGTGCGTCAGGCAGGGGCAGTGGAGACGGGCTGGGTAAGGGTTAGGGTGACAGTTAGGGCACAATTCACAATCGCAAAGACGTGGAAAGCGACCCGAGTGCCCATCCATCCAGGAGTGCATGAATAAAATGTGGCGCGTGGACACCACGGAGTGCCATTCGGCTGTGAGGAGCAGCGGTGAGAGGGCGCCTCTCGTGTTCTCCTGGCCAGAGCTGGAACCCGTTCCAGTAGGCCAGGTATCCCAAGAATGGACACACGAGCACCACGTGAGCGCGCTCACCAGCAAATTGGTACGAACGGATGGACGCCTAAGTGGACAGAGAGGAATCACCTTCATCGGGTGGGTGTCGGGCGTGTGGGGGGAGGGGAGGGGCATACACATCCATTAGGCATGGGGTGGGTGCGCACCGACTGGGGGATGGGCGCACTTGAAGCTCTGACCCGAGGGGGGAGGCTTGGAGAGGGCAAGGCACCCGACCTTAACATTGGTACCCCCACAATACGCTGGAACAACATGAGAGGTATATGAATAAGAACACAGGGGGGCCGGGCGCGGTGGCTCACGCCTGTAATCCTAGCTCTCTGGGAGGCCGAGGCGGGCGGATTGCTCCAGGTCAGGAGTTCGAAACCAGCCTGAGCAAGAGCGAGACCCCGTCTCTACTAAAAATAGAAAGAAATTAATTGGCCAACTAATATATATAGAAAAACACAGCCGGGCGTGGTGGTGCATGCCTGTAGTCCCAACTACTCGGGAGGCTGAGGCAGCAGGATTGCTTGAGCCCGGAGATTGAGGTTGCTGTGAGCTAGGCTGACGCCATGGCACTCACTCTAGCCTGGGCAGCAAAACGAGACTCTGTCTCAAAAAAAAAAAAAAAAGAACACAGGGGGGAGGGGGGCACGGGCAACACATGTCACCTGAATACTTGTACTCCCATCATCTGCTTGAAGAGAGAGAGAAAAGAAAATGCAATCCTAGAGGTAAGAGACACTTTTTAAAAATAATGAATCCGAAGAGAAAAGTAAAAGGAGGCCTGTGGAGCAGGTCTGGGTGTGACTCCGGATCCCCCAACATCAGGTGCCACCACCAAAGATTCCTGCGTGTAGCCCATAGAACCCCAAAAGCAACGGGACGAGTTCTGGTCACATACTCCCTCAAAATGACATCCTGGCCTTCTTCTGGAACTCCCTCCCCTCTCAGACTCTCAAGGTTTCCTCCAGCGTGTCGGTTCCCACAGAGCAGACCTTTGGTCTGAGACCTGACAGTCCAGATGCCACGCATGCTGCCGCGTGGCGGCGGTGTCGCGGCTTGGGACAAGAGGAGGCCCCACGGTGCGGGCTGGGGCGCCAGGCACCGCGGGCGGGCGCTGAGGGTGGGGGTGACCCCCACCCCGGGCCGCCGCCGCGCTCCCAGAAAGGGGACAGAACAAGAGGCAAAAAAAAAAAAAAAAAAAAAGCAGCAGCCTGTGGCACCCGGTATTCCCAGGCGGTCTCCCATCCAAGTACTAACCGGGCCCGACCCTGCTTAGCTTCCGAGACCAGACGAGATCGGGGGCGTTCAGGGTGGTGTGGCCCTAGACGGCGGCGGAGGGCGCCCCTGCCCCGCTCAAGAAGCCGAGCCTCTCTGGGCTTCCCCGCCGCCGCCTCCCGCCCCAGGCCCCGCGCCGGGCCGGGCCGGTTGAGTTCGCCGGCCGGGTCCCGCGGGCTCCCAGGGACGGGGTTGATGGGCGGGGCGGGGCGGGGCGGGGGGCTGTCTCTGTATACACACACACACACACTCACACTCACTCACACTCACACAAGATGCACCTCCACGGCTGGACTCGCCAAGGTGGAGCCCTCCCAGCCTCCCTCGTCTCCTCGCCCGGCCTCCTTCACCTACCCGCTGCCCACCCCCAGCGCGTCGCTGCCTGCCGCTGACTGCGCACGCGCGGGACGCTCGCCCTTTGACCCCAGCCAGGGGCCGCCCTCCCCCACAACCCCTTTCAGCTGCGCCCCCCCCTCGCCCTGTGGGTGGGCTGCCGCCTATTCCCCCGGGCCAGGGCTGGGGCACAGCCAGTGTATGGGGCGTCACTCTCTGGGGATGTGTCCCATGGGTGGGGTGGGGTGGCGTGGTTTGGGGGGCGCTGAAGAAATCAGTCCCCTCCATCTCCTACCTCTGGAAAACGCCCAAGCCCGTGGAGAACTGCCGGCACCGCTTCGTGGGGGCCGGGACCCTCCTCCGTGTCCTCCTGTGGCCCAGTCCAAGGGGCCTGGGCCTGGCCGGGGCTGCATTGGACCCCGACCACCCTGGCGTGTGGACTCGCTAAAAATCGGCCATTAGATATTGGATTCCAGCTTCCTGGAGGTCATTTCACTAATGAGTGCACCGGAAAGAGTTTCCTAATCCATCTGTGAGGGTGGCAACTGAAAGAGAATTTGAAAGCTGACAGAATAGGCGAGGGAAGGCATAGGAGATTTCCACACCCAGCAAGGAAGACTTTCCCGAAATGGAAGAAAGAAACGAGCAAACAGAGACACCGGTAGCCCGCCCGGAAAAGAGTCTGCCCCTTAGAGAAAGCACCCTGACCAGGTTCACCCGTGGGTGGGTGGCGAGCTAGCGGCATTCAGAAGAGCGAGGCCCGCAGTCTGTGCGGAAGACACCTGCGCTCGGGTGTGTGTGGCGGCGCGATTCACAAGCAGCTCCAGATGTTAAACCAAGGAGAAGCCAGGGAGTTCCCAACGCCCCAGGTGTCCTCAGCCCACGACTGGCTGCTGTGGGAATGCGAAGCCCGGCTCCTTGTCTCAGAGCGGGGTTCCCAGGAGGATCAGGCTGAAGCTGGGACTCGGCCTCAAAGTGTCCCCTCGCATGGCCACCCCCTTCCCCTTCCTGCTCCTCTACTCCTGGTGCCCCTCCATCCAGGGGCCAGACCTTAAAGAGTCACCGCAAGAGAATCCTGGTCCCAAAGGAGCCTTCTGGGGGACCGGTGCTGAGAGAGGTTGTGGGCATGGCCTGCTGGGGCTCTGCCCGACCCAGGGCTGAGAGATGCCACCTCCCAGCTCTGGGTCCCTGCAGGAAGTGTTGGCAAGCACAGGGCCGGTCCTCCAAAGGCCCAGGTGCAGGGAGCCCAGGCCAAGCAGCCTGTGGAAGAGGCCACTTGCCGTGCCACCCCGGGAACAGGACTGCAGGCCCCGGCCCTTCCCACCTCCTCCTCCTCCTCCTCCTCCTCCTCCTCCTCCCCCCCGCCCCCCCCCCCCACAGGGCACAGGGCTCAGAGACACCTCAGACTCTTGCTACCCGAAGTGCAAAGGGCATCAGTTGCTCCTCCAACCCCCCCGCCCAGCAGACCACGTTGTCCAGCCAGCCCCCGGGCCTCCCTGGGGTGCCCAGCACAAAAGTGCAGACACCCACCGGACCCTCAATCTCAGTTTTCGGATGTTTTTGCCACTCTAAGGACCCGCAGGCCAGCTGGGCCTTCGGGCAGGACAGAGAGCCCCGGAATCCGACGTGGAGAGCTGCGTGTACGTCCCCATCAGGAGGCGGTCCCCACCTCCGCGGCTCTCCCCTTGCGGGGAGGGGCAGCCCAGCCGGCAGCCAGCCGCAGGGCCTCAGGGAAGACACCAGGCTGGGCCCCCGCGGCACAGCGGGGGCACGTCCCCCGCACTCACGCGACTTAGGGACGGCTGCTGGAGACTGCTGCGGCCACCCTGCTGCCGGGTTTCTGGAGGGCTTCCTGGAAGCAGCGTCCACACCAAGCCCTTGGAAGGCCCAGGCGACGGAGGAGCCGGTCAGGCAGGGGCCGAGGACGGTGAGAGGCCGGGCGGGCGGGAAGGAGCATGTCAGGCAGGGGCAGAGGACGGTGACAGGCCGGGCGGGGAGGAGCCGGTCAGGCGGGGGCCCAGGACAGTGACGGGCCTGGCCGGGGAGGAGTGCGTCAGGCAGGGGCAGTGGAGACGGGCTGGGTAAGGGTTAGGGTGACAGTTAGGGCACAATTCACAATCGCAAAGACGTGGAAGCGACCCGAGTGCCCATCCATCCAGGAGTGCATGAATAAAATGTGGCGCGTGGACACCACGGAGTGCCATTCGGCTGTGAGGAGCAGCGGTGAGAGGGCGCCTCTCGTGTTCTCCTGGCCAGAGCTGGAACCCGTTCCAGTAGGCCAGGTATCCCAAGAATGGACACACGAGCACCACGTGAGCGCGCTCACCAGCAAATTGGTACGAACGGATGGACGCCTAAGTGGACAGAGAGGAATCACCTTCATCGGGTGGGTGTCGGGCGTGTGGGGGGAGGGGAGGGGCATACACATCCATTAGGCATGGGGTGGGTGCGCACCGACTGGGGGATGGGCGCACTTGAAGCTCTGACCCGAGGGGGGAGGCTTGGAGAGGGCAAGGCACCCGACCTTAACATTGGTACCCCCACAATACGCTGGAACAACATGAGAGGTATATGAATAAGAACACAGGGGGGGCCGGGCGCGGTGGCTCACGCCTGTAATCCTAGCTCTCTGGGAGGCCGAGGCGGGCGGATTGCTCCAGGTCAGGAGTTCGAAACCAGCCTGAGCAAGAGCGAGACCCCGTCTCTACTAAAAATAGAAAGAAATTAATTGGCCAACTAATATATATAGAAAAACACAGCCGGGCGTGGTGGTGCATGCCTGTAGTCCCAACTACTCGGGAGGCTGAGGCAGCAGGATTGCTTGAGCCCGGAGATTGAGGTTGCTGTGAGCTAGGCTGACGCCATGGCACTCACTCTAGCCTGGGCAGCAAAACGAGACTCTGTCTCAAAAAAAAAAAAAAAAAAGAACACAGGGGGGAGGGGGGCACGGGCAACACATGTCACCTGAATACTTGTACTCCCATCATCTGCTTGAAGAGAGAGAGAAAAGAAAATGCAATCCTAGAGGTAAGAGACACTTTTTAAAAATAATGAATCCGAAGAGAAAAGTAAAAGGAGGCCTGTGGAGCAGGTCTGGGTGTGACTCCGGATCCCCCAACATCAGGTGCCACCACCAAAGATTCCTGCGTGTAGCCCATAGAACCCCAAAAGCAACGGGACGAGTTCTGGTCACATACTCCCTCAAAATGACATCCTGGCCTTCTTCTGGAACTCCCTCCCCTCTCAGACTCTCAAGGTTTCCTCCAGCGTGTCGGTTCCCACAGAGCAGACCTTTGGTCTGAGACCTGACAGTCCAGATGCCACGCATGCTGCCGCGTGGCGGCGGTGTCGCGGCTTGGGACAAGAGGAGGCCCCACGGTGCGGGCTGGGGCGCCAGGCACCGCGGGCGGGCGCTGAGGGTGGGGGTGACCCCCACCCCGGGCCGCCGCCGCGCTCCCAGAAAGGGGACAGAACAAGAGGCAAAAAAAAAAAAAAAAAAAAAGCAGCAGCCTGTGGCACCCGGTATTCCCAGGCGGTCTCCCATCCAAGTACTAACCGGGCCCGACCCTGCTTAGCTTCCGAGACCAGACGAGATCGGGGGCGTTCAGGGTGGTGTGGCCCTAGACGGCGGCGGAGGGCGCCCCTGCCCCGCTCAAGAAGCCGAGCCTCTCTGGGCTTCCCCGCCGCCGCCTCCCGCCCCAGGCCCCGCGCCGGGCCGGGCCGGTTGAGTTCGCCGGCCGGGTCCCGCGGGCTCCCAGGGACGGGGTTGATGGGCGGGGCGGGGCGGGGCGGGGCGGGGCGGGGCGGGGCGGGGGGCTGTCTCTGTATACACACACACACACACTCACACTCACTCACACTCACACAAGATGCGCCTCCACGGCTGGACTCGCCAAGGTGGAGCCCTCCCAGCCTCCCTCGTCTCCTCGCCCGGCCTCCTTCACCTACCCGCTGCCCACCCCCAGCGCGTCGCTGCCTGCCGCTGACTGCGCACGCGCGGGACGCTCGCCCTTTGACCCCAGCCAGGGGCCGCCCTCCCCCACAACCCCTTTCAGCTGCGCCCCCCCCCTCGCCCTGTGGGTGGGCTGCCGCCTATTCCCCCGGGCCAGGGCTGGGGCACAGCCAGTGTATGGGGCGTCTCTCTCTGGGGATGTGTCCCATGGGTGGGGTGGGGTGGCGTGGTTTGGGGGGCGCTGAAGAAATCAGTCCCCTCCATCTCCTACCTCTGGAAAACGCCCAAGCCCGTGGAGAACTGCCGGCACCGCTTCGTGGGGGCCGGGACCCTCCTCCGTGTCCTCCTGTGGCCCAGTCCAAGGGGCCTGGGCCTGGCCGGGGCTGCATTGGACCCCGACCACCCTGGCGTGTGGACTCGCTAAAAATCGGCCATTAGATATTGGATTCCAGCTTCCTGGAGGTCATTTCACTAATGAGTGCACCGGAAAGAGTTTCCTAATCCATCTGTGAGGGTGGCAACTGAAAGAGAATTTGAAAGCTGACAGAATAGGCGAGGGAAGGCATAGGAGATTTCCACACCCAGCAAGGAAGACTTTCCCGAAATGGAAGAAAGAAACGAGCAAACAGAGACACCGGTAGCCCGCCCGGAAAAGAGTCTGCCCCTTAGAGAAAGCACCCTGACCAGGTTCACCCGTGGGTGGGTGGCGAGCTAGCGGCATTCAGAAGAGCGAGGCCCGCAGTCTGTGCGGAAGACACCTGCGCTCGGGTGTGTGTGGCGGCGCGATTCACAAGCAGCTCCAGATGTTAAACCAAGGAGAAGCCAGGGAGTTCCCAACGCCCCAGGTGTCCTCAGCCCACGACTGGCTGCTGTGGGAATGCGAAGCCCGGCTCCTTGTCTCAGAGCGGGGTTCCCAGGAGGATCAGGCTGAAGCTGGGACTCGGCCTCAAAGTGTCCCCTCGCATGGCCACCCCCTTCCCCTTCCTGCTCCTCTACTCCTGGTGCCCCTCCATCCAGGGGCCAGACCTTAAAGAGTCACCGCAAGAGAATCCTGGTCCCAAAGGAGCCTTCTGGGGGACCGGTGCTGAGAGAGGTTGTGGGCATGGCCTGCTGGGGCTCTGCCCGACCCAGGGCTGAGAGATGCCACCTCCCAGCTCTGGGTCCCTGCAGGAAGTGTTGGCAAGCACAGGGCCGGTCCTCCAAAGGCCCAGGTGCAGGGAGCCCAGGCCAAGCAGCCTGTGGAAGAGGCCACTTGCCGTGCCACCCCGGGAACAGGACTGCAGGCCCCGGCCCTTCCCACCTCCTCCTCCTCCTCCTCCTCCTCCTCCTCCTCCCCCCCGCCCCCCCCCCCACAGGGCACAGGGCTCAGAGACACCTCAGACTCTTGCTACCCGAAGTGCAAAGGGCATCAGTTGCTCCTCCAACCCCCCCGCCCAGCAGACCACGTTGTCCAGCCAGCCCCCGGGCCTCCCTGGGGTGCCCAGCACAAAAGTGCAGACACCCACCGGACCCTCAATCTCAGTTTTCGGATGTTTTTGCCACTCTAAGGACCCGCAGGCCAGCTGGGCCTTCGGGCAGGACAGAGAGCCCCGGAATCCGACGTGGAGAGCTGCGTGTACGTCCCCATCAGGAGGCGGTCCCCACCTCCGCGGCTCTCCCCTTGCGGGGAGGGGCAGCCCAGCCGGCAGCCAGCCGCAGGGCCTCAGGGAAGACACCAGGCTGGGCCCCCGCGGCACAGCGGGGGCACGTCCCCCGCACTCACGCGACTTAGGGACGGCTGCTGGAGACTGCTGCGGCCACCCTGCTGCCGGGTTTCTGGAGGGCTTCCTGGAAGCAGCGTCCACACCAAGCCCTTGGAAGGCCCAGGCGACGGAGGAGCCGGTCAGGCAGGGGCCGAGGACGGTGAGAGGCCGGGCGGGCGGGAAGGAGCATGTCAGGCAGGGGCAGAGGACGGTGACAGGCCGGGCGGGGAGGAGCCGGTCAGGCGGGGGCCCAGGACAGTGACGGGCCTGGCCGGGGAGGAGTGCGTCAGGCAGGGGCAGTGGAGACGGGCTGGGTAAGGGTTAGGGTGACAGTTAGGGCACAATTCACAATCGCAAAGACGTGGAAGCGACCCGAGTGCCCATCCATCCAGGAGTGCATGAATAAAATGTGGCGCGTGGACACCACGGAGTGCCATTCGGCTGTGAGGAGCAGCGGTGAGAGGGCGCCTCTCGTGTTCTCCTGGCCAGAGCTGGAACCCGTTCCAGTAGGCCAGGTATCCCAAGAATGGACACACGAGCACCACGTGAGCGCGCTCACCGGCAAATTGGTACGAACGGATGGACGCCTAAGTGGACAGAGAGGAATCACCTTCATCGGGTGGGTGTCGGGCGTGTGGGGGGAGGGGAGGGGCATACACATCCATTAGGCATGGGGTGGGTGCGCACCGACTGGGGGATGGGCGCACTTGAAGCTCTGACCCGAGGGGGGAGGCTTGGAGAGGGCAAGGCACCCGACCTTAACATTGGTACCCCCACAATACGCTGGAACAACATGAGAGGTATATGAATAAGAACACAGGGGGGGCCGGGCGCGGTGGCTCACGCCTGTAATCCTAGCTCTCTGGGAGGCCGAGGCGGGCGGATTGCTCCAGGTCAGGAGTTCGAAACCAGCCTGAGCAAGAGCGAGACCCCGTCTCTACTAAAAATAGAAAGAAATTAATTGGCCAACTAATATATATAGAAAAACACAGCCGGGCGTGGTGGTGCATGCCTGTAGTCCCAACTACTCGGGAGGCTGAGGCAGCAGGATTGCTTGAGCCCGGAGATTGAGGTTGCTGTGAGCTAGGCTGACGCCATGGCACTCACTCTAGCCTGGGCAGCAAAACGAGACTCTGTCTCAAAAAAAAAAAAAAAAAAAGAACACAGGGGGGAGGGGGGCACGGGCAACACATGTCACCTGAATACTTGTACTCCCATCATCTGCTTGAAGAGAGAGAGAAAAGAAAATGCAATCATAGAGGTAAGAGACACTTTTTAAAAATAATGAATCCGAAGAGAAAAGTAAAAGGAGGCCTGTGGAGCAGGTCTGGGTGTGACTCCGGATCCCCCAACATCAGGTGCCACCACCAAAGATTCCTGCGTGTAGCCCATAGAACCCCAAAAGCAACGGGACGAGTTCTGGTCACATACTCCCTCAAAATGACATCCTGGCCTTCTTCTGGAACTCCCTCCCCTCTCAGACTCTCAAGGTTTCCTCCAGCGTGTCGGTTCCCACAGAGCAGACCTTTGGTCTGAGACCTGACAGTCCAGATGCCACGCATGCTGCCGCGTGGCGGCGGTGTCGCGGCTTGGGACAAGAGGAGGCCCCACGGTGCGGGCTGGGGCGCCAGGCACCGCGGGCGGGCGCTGAGGGTGGGGGTGACCCCCACCCCGGGCCGCCGCCGCGCTCCCAGAAAGGGGACAGAACAAGAGGCAAAAAAAAAAAAAAAAAAAAAGCAGCAGCCTGTGGCACCCGGTATTCCCAGGCGGTCTCCCATCCAAGTACTAACCGGGCCCGACCCTGCTTAGCTTCCGAGACCAGACGAGATCGGGGGCGTTCAGGGTGGTGTGGCCCTAGACGGCGGCGGAGGGCGCCCCTGCCCCGCTCAAGAAGCCGAGCCTCTCTGGGCTTCCCCGCCGCCGCCTCCCGCCCCAGGCCCCGCGCCGGGCCGGGCCGGTTGAGTTCGCCGGCCGGGTCCCGCGGGCTCCCAGGGACGGGGGTGATGGGCGGGGCGGGGCGGGGCAGGGCGGGGCGGGGGGCTGTCTCTGTATACACACACACACACACTCACACTCACTCACACTCACACAAGATGCGCCTCCACGGCTGGACTCGCCAAGGTGGAGCCCTCCCAGCCTCCCTCGTCTCCTCGCCCGGCCTCCTTCACCTACCCGCTGCCCACCCCCAGCGCGTCGCTGCCTGCCGCTGACTGCGCACGCGGGACGCTCGCCCTTTGACCCCAGCCAGGGGCCGCCCTCCCCCACAACCCCTTTCAGCTGCGCCCCCCCCCTCGCCCTGTGGGTGGGCTGCCGCCTATTCCCCCGGGCCAGGGCTGGGGCACAGCCAGTGTATGGGGCGTCTCTCTCTGGGGATGTGTCCCATGGGTGGGGTGGGGTGGCGTGGTTTGGGGGGCGCTGAAGAAATCAGTCCCCTCCATCTCCTACCTCTGGAAAACGCCCAAGCCCGTGGAGAACTGCCGGCACCGCTTCGTGGGGGCCGGGACCCTCCTCCGTGTCCTCCTGTGGCCCAGTCCAAGGGGCCTGGGCCTGGCCGGGGCTGCATTGGACCCCGACCACCCTGGCGTGTGGACTCGCTAAAAATCGGCCATTAGATATTGGATTCCAGCTTCCTGGAGGTCATTTCACTAATGAGTGCACCGGAAAGAGTTTCCTAATCCATCTGTGAGGGTGGCAACTGAAAGAGAATTTGAAAGCTGACAGAATAGGCGAGGGAAGGCATAGGAGATTTCCACACCCAGCAAGGAAGACTTTCCCGAAATGGAAGAAAGAAACGAGCAAACAGAGACACCGGTAGCCCGCCCGGAAAAGAGTCTGCCCCTTAGAGAAAGCACCCTGACCAGGTTCACCCGTGGGTGGGTGGCGAGCTAGCGGCATTCAGAAGAGCGAGGCCCGCAGTCTGTGCGGAAGACACCTGCGCTCGGGTGTGTGTGGCGGCGCGATTCACAAGCAGCTCCAGATGTTAAACCAAGGAGAAGCCAGGGAGTTCCCAACGCCCCAGGTGTCCTCAGCCCACGACTGGCTGCTGTGGGAATGCGAAGCCCGGCTCCTTGTCTCAGAGCGGGGTTCCCAGGAGGATCAGGCTGAAGCTGGGACTCGGCCTCAAAGTGTCCCCTCGCATGGCCACCCCCTTCCCCTTCCTGCTCCTCTACTCCTGGTGCCCCTCCATCCAGGGGCCAGACCTTAAAGAGTCACCGCAAGAGAATCCTGGTCCCAAAGGAGCCTTCTGGGGGACCGGTGCTGAGAGAGGTTGTGGGCATGGCCTGCTGGGGCTCTGCCCGACCCAGGGCTGAGAGATGCCACCTCCCAGCTCTGGGTCCCTGCAGGAAGTGTTGGCAAGCACAGGGCCGGTCCTCCAAAGGCCCAGGTGCAGGGAGCCCAGGCCAAGCAGCCTGTGGAAGAGGCCACTTGCCGTGCCACCCCGGGAACAGGACTGCAGGCCCCGGCCCTTCCCACCTCCTCCTCCTCCTCCTCCTCCTCCTCCTCCTCCCCCCCGCCCCCCCCCACAGGGCACAGGGCTCAGAGACACCTCAGACTCTTGCTACCCGAAGTGCAAAGGGCATCAGTTGCTCCTCCAACCCCCCCGCCCAGCAGACCACGTTGTCCAGCCAGCCCCCGGGCCTCCCTGGGGTGCCCAGCACAAAAGTGCAGACACCCACCGGACCCTCAATCTCAGTTTTCGGATGTTTTTGCCACTCTAAGGACCCGCAGGCCAGCTGGGCCTTCGGGCAGGACAGAGAGCCCCGGAATCCGACGTGGAGAGCTGCGTGTACGTCCCCATCAGGAGGCGGTCCCCACCTCCGCGGCTCTCCCCTTGCGGGGAGGGGCAGCCCAGCCGGCAGCCAGCCGCAGGGCCTCAGGGAAGACACCAGGCTGGGCCCCCGCGGCACAGCGGGGGCACGTCCCCCGCACTCACGCGACTTAGGGACGGCTGCTGGAGACTGCTGCGGCCACCCTGCTGCCGGGTTTCTGGAGGGCTTCCTGGAAGCAGCGTCCACACCAAGCCCTTGGAAGGCCCAGGCGACGGAGGAGCCGGTCAGGCAGGGGCCGAGGACGGTGAGAGGCCGGGCGGGCGGGAAGGAGCATGTCAGGCAGGGGCAGAGGACGGTGACAGGCCGGGCGGGGAGGAGCCGGTCAGGCGGGGGCCCAGGACAGTGACGGGCCTGGCCGGGGAGGAGTGCGTCAGGCAGGGGCAGTGGAGACGGGCTGGGTAAGGGTTAGGGTGACAGTTAGGGCACAATTCACAATCGCAAAGACGTGGAAGCGACCCGAGTGCCCATCCATCCAGGAGTGCATGAATAAAATGTGGCGCGTGGACACCACGGAGTGCCATTCGGCTGTGAGGAGCAGCGGTGAGAGGGCGCCTCTCGTGTTCTCCTGGCCAGAGCTGGAACCCGTTCCAGTAGGCCAGGTATCCCAAGAATGGACACACGAGCACCACGTGAGCGCGCTCACCGGCAAATTGGTACGAACGGATGGACGCCTAAGTGGACAGAGAGGAATCACCTTCATCGGGTGGGTGTCGGGCGTGTGGGGGGAGGGGAGGGGCATACACATCCATTAGGCATGGGGTGGGTGCGCACCGACTGGGGGATGGGCGCACTTGAAGCTCTGACCCGAGGGGGGAGGCTTGGAGAGGGCAAGGCACCCGACCTTAACATTGGTACCCCCACAATACGCTGGAACAACATGAGAGGTATATGAATAAGAACACAGGGGGGGCCGGGCGCGGTGGCTCACGCCTGTAATCCTAGCTCTCTGGGAGGCCGAGGCGGGCGGATTGCTCCAGGTCAGGAGTTCGAAACCAGCCTGAGCAAGAGCGAGACCCCGTCTCTACTAAAAATAGAAAGAAATTAATTGGCCAACTAATATATATAGAAAAACACAGCCGGGCGTGGTGGTGCATGCCTGTAGTCCCAACTACTCGGGAGGCTGAGGCAGCAGGATTGCTTGAGCCCGGAGATTGAGGTTGCTGTGAGCTAGGCTGACGCCATGGCACTCACTCTAGCCTGGGCAGCAAAACGAGACTCTGTCTCAAAAAAAAAAAAAAAAAAAGAACACAGGGGGGAGGGGGGCACGGGCAACACATGTCACCTGAATACTTGTACTCCCATCATCTGCTTGAAGAGAGAGAGAAAAGAAAATGCAATCCTAGAGGTAAGAGACACTTTTTAAAAATAATGAATCCGAAGAGAAAAGTAAAAGGAGGCCTGTGGAGCAGGTCTGGGTGTGACTCCGGATCCCCCAACATCAGGTGCCACCACCAAAGATTCCTGCGTGTAGCCCATAGAACCCCAAAAGCAACGGGACGAGTTCTGGTCACATACTCCCTCAAAATGACATCCTGGCCTTCTTCTGGAACTCCCTCCCCTCTCAGACTCTCAAGGTTTCCTCCAGCGTGTCGGTTCCCACAGAGCAGACCTTTGGTCTGAGACCTGACAGTCCAGATGCCACGCATGCTGCCGCGTGGCGGCGGTGTCGCGGCTTGGGACAAGAGGAGGCCCCACGGTGCGGGCTGGGGCGCCAGGCACCGCGGGCGGGCGCTGAGGGTGGGGGTGACCCCCACCCCGGGCCGCCGCCGCGCTCCCAGAAAGGGGACAGAACAAGAGGCAAAAAAAAAAAAAAAAAAAAAGCAGCAGCCTGTGGCACCCGGTATTCCCAGGCGGTCTCCCATCCAAGTACTAACCGGGCCCGACCCTGCTTAGCTTCCGAGACCAGACGAGATCGGGGGCGTTCAGGGTGGTGTGGCCCTAGACGGCGGCGGAGGGCGCCCCTGCCCCGCTCAAGAAGCCGAGCCTCTCTGGGCTTCCCCGCCGCCGCCTCCCGCCCCAGGCCCCGCGCCGGGCCGGGCCGGTTGAGTTCGCCGGCCGGGTCCCGCGGGCTCCCAGGGACGGGGTTGATGGGCGGGGCGGGGCGGGGCGGGGGGCTGTCTCTGTATACACACACACACACACTCACACTCACTCACACTCACACAAGATGCGCCTCCACGGCTGGACTCGCCAAGGTGGAGCCCTCCCAGCCTCCCTCGTCTCCTCGCCCGGCCTCCTTCACCTACCCGCTGCCCACCCCCAGCGCGTCGCTGCCTGCCGCTGACTGCGCACGCGCGGGACGCTCGCCCTTTGACCCCAGCCAGGGGCCGCCCTCCCCCACAACCCCTTTCAGCTGCGCCCCCCCCCCCTCGCCCTGTGGGTGGGCTGCCGCCTATTCCCCCGGGCCAGGGCTGGGGCACAGCCAGTGTATGGGGCGTCTCTCTCTGGGGATGTGTCCCATGGGTGGGGTGGGGTGGCGTGGTTTGGGGGGCGCTGAAGAAATCAGTCCCCTCCATCTCCTACCTCTGGAAAACGCCCAAGCCCGTGGAGAACTGCCGGCACCGCTTCGTGGGGGCCGGGACCCTCCTCCGTGTCCTCCTGTGGCCCAGTCCAAGGGGCCTGGGCCTGGCCGGGGCTGCATTGGACCCCGACCACCCTGGCGTGTGGACTCGCTAAAAATCGGCCATTAGATATTGGATTCCAGCTTCCTGGAGGTCATTTCACTAATGAGTGCACCGGAAAGAGTTTCCTAATCCATCTGTGAGGGTGGCAACTGAAAGAGAATTTGAAAGCTGACAGAATAGGCGAGGGAAGGCATAGGAGATTTCCACACCCAGCAAGGAAGACTTTCCCGAAATGGAAGAAAGAAACGAGCAAACAGAGACACCGGTAGCCCGCCCGGAAAAGAGTCTGCCCCTTAGAGAAAGCACCCTGACCAGGTTCACCCGTGGGTGGGTGGCGAGCTAGCGGCATTCAGAAGAGCGAGGCCCGCAGTCTGTGCGGAAGACACCTGCGCTCGGGTGTGTGTGGCGGCGCGATTCACAAGCAGCTCCAGATGTTAAACCAAGGAGAAGCCAGGGAGTTCCCAACGCCCCAGGTGTCCTCAGCCCACGACTGGCTGCTGTGGGAATGCGAAGCCCGGCTCCTTGTCTCAGAGCGGGGTTCCCAGGAGGATCAGGCTGAAGCTGGGACTCGGCCTCAAAGTGTCCCCTCGCATGGCCACCCCCTTCCCCTTCCTGCTCCTCTACTCCTGGTGCCCCTCCATCCAGGGGCCAGACCTTAAAGAGTCACCGCAAGAGAATCCTGGTCCCAAAGGAGCCTTCTGGGGGACCGGTGCTGAGAGAGGTTGTGGGCATGGCCTGCTGGGGCTCTGCCCGACCCAGGGCTGAGAGATGCCACCTCCCAGCTCTGGGTCCCTGCAGGAAGTGTTGGCAAGCACAGGGCCGGTCCTCCAAAGGCCCAGGTGCAGGGAGCCCAGGCCAAGCAGCCTGTGGAAGAGGCCACTTGCCGTGCCACCCCGGGAACAGGACTGCAGGCCCCGGCCCTTCCCACCTCCTCCTCCTCCTCCTCCTCCTCCTCCTCCTCCCCCCCGCCCCCCCCCACAGGGCACAGGGCTCAGAGACACCTCAGACTCTTGCTACCCGAAGTGCAAAGGGCATCAGTTGCTCCTCCAACCCCCCCGCCCAGCAGACCACGTTGTCCAGCCAGCCCCCGGGCCTCCCTGGGGTGCCCAGCACAAAAGTGCAGACACCCACCGGACCCTCAATCTCAGTTTTCGGATGTTTTTGCCACTCTAAGGACCCGCAGGCCAGCTGGGCCTTCGGGCAGGACAGAGAGCCCCGGAATCCGACGTGGAGAGCTGCGTGTACGTCCCCATCAGGAGGCGGTCCCCACCTCCGCGGCTCTCCCCTTGCGGGGAGGGGCAGCCCAGCCGGCAGCCAGCCGCAGGGCCTCAGGGAAGACACCAGGCTGGGCCCCCGCGGCACAGCGGGGGCACGTCCCCCGCACTCACGCGACTTAGGGACGGCTGCTGGAGACTGCTGCGGCCACCCTGCTGCCGGGTTTCTGGAGGGCTTCCTGGAAGCAGCGTCCACACCAAGCCCTTGGAAGGCCCAGGCGACGGAGGAGCCGGTCAGGCAGGGGCCGAGGACGGTGAGAGGCCGGGCGGGCGGGAAGGAGCATGTCAGGCAGGGGCAGAGGACGGTGACAGGCCGGGCGGGGAGGAGCCGGTCAGGCGGGGGCCCAGGACAGTGACGGGCCTGGCCGGGGAGGAGTGCGTCAGGCAGGGAGAGTGGAGACGGGCTGGGTAAGGGTTAGGGTGACAGTTAGGGCACAATTCACAATCGCAAAGACGTGGAAGCGACCCGAGTGCCCATCCATCCAGGAGTGCATGAATAAAATGTGGCGCGTGGACACCACGGAGTGCCATTCGGCTGTGAGGAGCAGCGGTGAGAGGGCGCCTCTCGTGTTCTCCTGGCCAGAGCTGGAACCCGTTCCAGTAGGCCAGGTATCCCAAGAATGGACACACGAGCACCACGTGAGCGCGCTCACCGGCAAATTGGTACGAACGGATGGACGCCTAAGTGGACAGAGAGGAATCACCTTCATCGGGTGGGTGTCGGGCGGGTGGGGGGAGGGGAGGGGCATACACATCCATTAGGCATGGGGTGGGTGCGCACCGACTGGGGGATGGGCGCACTTGAAGCTCTGACCCGAGGGGGGAGGCTTGGAGAGGGCAAGGCACCCGACCTTAACATTGGTACCCCCACAATACGCTGGAACAACATGAGAGGTATATGAATAAGAACACAGGGGGGGCCGGGCGCGGTGGCTCACGCCTGTAATCCTAGCTCTCTGGGAGGCCGAGGCGGGCGGATTGCTCCAGGTCAGGAGTTCGAAACCAGCCTGAGCAAGAGCGAGACCCCGTCTCTACTAAAAATAGAAAGAAATTAATTGGCCAACTAATATATATAGAAAAACACAGCCGGGCGTGGTGGTGCATGCCTGTAGTCCCAACTACTCGGGAGGCTGAGGCAGCAGGATTGCTTGAGCCCGGAGATTGAGGTTGCTGTGAGCTAGGCTGACGCCATGGCACTCACTCTAGCCTGGGCAGCAAAACGAGACTCTGTCTCAAAAAAAAAAAAAAAAAAAGAACACAGAAGGGAGGGGGGCACGGGCAACACATGTCACCTGAATACTTGTACTCCCATCATCTGCTTGAAGAGAGAGAGAAAAGAAAATGCAATCCTAGAGGTAAGAGACACTTTTTAAAAATAATGAATCCGAAGAGAAAAGTAAAAGGAGGCCTGTGGAGCAGGTCTGGGTGTGACTCCGGATCCCCCAACATCAGGTGCCACCACCAAAGATTCCTGCGTGTAGCCCATAGAACCCCAAAAGCAACGGGACGAGTTCTGGTCACATACTCCCTCAAAATGACATCCTGGCCTTCTTCTGGAACTCCCTCCCCTCTCAGACTCTCAAGGTTTCCTCCAGCGTGTCGGTTCCCACAGAGCAGACCTTTGGTCTGAGACCTGACAGTCCAGATGCCACGCATGCTGCCGCGTGGCGGCGGTGTCGCGGCTTGGGACAAGAGGAGGCCCCACGGTGCGGGCTGGGGCGCCAGGCACCGCGGGCGGGCGCTGAGGGTGGGGGTGACCCCCACCCCGGGCCGCCGCCGCGCTCCCAGAAAGGGGACACAACAAGAGGCAAAAAAAAAAAAAAAAAAAAAAGCAGCAGCCTGTGGCACCCGGTATTCCCAGGCGGTCTCCCATCCAAGTACTAACCGGGCCCGACCCTGCTTAGCTTCCGAGACCAGACGAGATCGGGGGCGTTCAGGGTGGTGTGGCCCTAGACGGCGGCGGAGGGCGCCCCTGCCCCGCTCAAGAAGCCGAGCCTCTCTGGGCTTCCCCGCCGCCGCCTCCCGCCCCAGGCCCCGCGCCGGGCCGGGCCGGTTGAGTTCGCCGGCCGGGTCCCGCGGGCTCCCAGGGACGGGGTTGATGGGCGGGGCGGGGCGGGGCGGGGGGCTGTCTCTGTATACACACACACACACACTCACACTCACTCACACTCACACAAGATGCGCCTCCACGGCTGGACTCGCCAAGGTGGAGCCCTCCCAGCCTCCCTCGTCTCCTCGCCCGGCCTCCTTCACCTACCCGCTGCCCACCCCCAGCGCGTCGCTGCCTGCCGCTGACTGCGCACGCGCGGGACGCTCGCCCTTTGACCCCAGCCAGGGGCCGCCCTCCCCCACAACCCCTTTCAGCTGCGCCCCCCCCCCTCGCCCTGTGGGTGGGCTGCCGCCTATTCCCCCGGGCCAGGGCTGGGGCACAGCCAGTGTATGGGGCGTCTCTCTCTGGGGATGTGTCCCATGGGTGGGGTGGGGTGGCGTGGTTTGGGGGGCGCTGAAGAAATCAGTCCCCTCCATCTCCTACCTCTGGAAAACGCCCAAGCCCGTGGAGAACTGCCGGCACCGCTTCGTGGGGGCCGGGACCCTCCTCTGTGTCCTCCTGTGGCCCAGTCCAAGGGGCCTGGGCCTGGCCGGGGCTGCATTGGACCCCGACCACCCTGGCGTGTGGACTCGCTAAAAATCGGCCATTAGATATTGGATTCCAGCTTCCTGGAGGTCATTTCACTAATGAGTGCACCGGAAAGAGTTTCCTAATCCATCTGTGAGGGTGGCAACTGAAAGAGAATTTGAAAGCTGACAGAATAGGCGAGGGAAGGCATAGGAGATTTCCACACCCAGCAAGGAAGACTTTCCCGAAATGGAAGAAAGAAACGAGCAAACAGAGACACCGGTAGCCCGCCCGGAAAAGAGTCTGCCCCTTAGAGAAAGCACCCTGACCAGGTTCACCCGTGGGTGGGTGGCGAGCTAGCGGCATTCAGAAGAGCGAGGCCCGCAGTCTGTGCGGAAGACACCTGCGCTCGGGTGTGTGTGGCGGCGCGATTCACAAGCAGCTCCAGATGTTAAACCAAGGAGAAGCCAGGGAGTTCCCAACGCCCCAGGTGTCCTCAGCCCACGACTGGCTGCTGTGGGAATGCGAAGCCCGGCTCCTTGTCTCAGAGCGGGGTTCCCAGGAGGATCAGGCTGAAGCTGGGACTCGGCCTCAAAGTGTCCCCTCGCATGGCCACCCCCTTCCCCTTCCTGCTCCTCTACTCCTGGTGCCCCTCCATCCAGGGGCCAGACCTTAAAGAGTCACCGCAAGAGAATCCTGGTCCCAAAGGAGCCTTCTGGGGGACCGGTGCTGAGAGAGGTTGTGGGCATGGCCTGCTGGGGCTCTGCCCGACCCAGGGCTGAGAGATGCCACCTCCCAGCTCTGGGTCCCTGCAGGAAGTGTTGGCAAGCACAGGGCCGGTCCTCCAAAGGCCCAGGTGCAGGGAGCCCAGGCCAAGCAGCCTGTGGAAGAGGCCACTTGCTGTGCCACCCCGGGAACAGGACTGCAGGCCCCGGCCCTTCCCACCTCCTCCTCCTCCTCCTCCTCCTCCTCCTCCTCCCCCCCGCCCCCCCCCACAGGGCACAGGGCTCAGAGACACCTCAGACTCTTGCTACCCGAAGTGCAAAGGGCATCAGTTGCTCCTCCAACCCCCCCGCCCAGCAGACCACGTTGTCCAGCCAGCCCCCGGGCCTCCCTGGGGTGCCCAGCACAAAAGTGCAGACACCCACCGGACCCTCAATCTCAGTTTTCGGATGTTTTTGCCACTCTAAGGACCCGCAGGCCAGCTGGGCCTTCGGGCAGGACAGAGAGCCCCGGAATCCGACGTGGAGAGCTGCGTGTACGTCCCCATCAGGAGGCGGTCCCCACCTCCGCGGCTCTCCCCTTGCGGGGAGGGGCAGCCCAGCCGGCAGCCAGCCGCAGGGCCTCAGGGAAGACACCAGGCTGGGCCCCCGCGGCACAGCGGGGGCACGTCCCCCGCACTCACGCGACTTAGGGACGGCTGCTGGAGACTGCTGCGGCCACCCTGCTGCCGGGTTTCTGGAGGGCTTCCTGGAAGCAGCGTCCACACCAAGCCCTTGGAAGGCCCAGGCGACGGAGGAGCCGGTCAGGCAGGGGCCGAGGACGGTGAGAGGCCGGGCGGGCGGGAAGGAGCATGTCAGGCAGGGGCAGAGGACGGTGACAGGCCGGGCGGGGAGGAGCCGGTCAGGCGGGGGCCCAGGACAGTGACGGGCCTGGCCGGGGAGGAGTGCGTCAGGCAGGGAGAGTGGAGACGGGCTGGGTAAGGGTTAGGGTGACAGTTAGGGCACAATTCACAATCGCAAAGACGTGGAAGCGACCCGAGTGCCCATCCATCCAGGAGTGCATGAATAAAATGTGGCGCGTGGACACCACGGAGTGCCATTCGGCTGTGAGGAGCAGCGGTGAGAGGGCGCCTCTCGTGTTCTCCTGGCCAGAGCTGGAACCCGTTCCAGTAGGCCAGGTATCCCAAGAATGGACACACGAGCACCACGTGAGCGCGCTCACCGGCAAATTGGTACGAACGGATGGACGCCTAAGTGGACAGAGAGGAATCACCTTCATCGGGTGGGTGTCGGGCGTGTGGGGGGAGGGGAGGGGCATACACATCCATTAGGCATGGGGTGGGTGCGCACCGACTGGGGGATGGGCGCACTTGAAGCTCTGACCCGAGGGGGGAGGCTTGGAGAGGGCAAGGCACCCGACCTTAACATTGGTACCCCCACAATACGCTGGAACAACATGAGAGGTATATGAATAAGAACACAGGGGGGGGCGGGCGCGGTGGCTCACGCCTGTAATCCTAGCTCTCTGGGAGGCCGAGGCGGGCGGATTGCTCCAGGTCAGGAGTTCGAAACCAGCCTGAGCAAGAGCGAGACCCCGTCTCTACTAAAAATAGAAAGAAATTAATTGGCCAACTAATATATATAGAAAAACACAGCCGGGCGTGGTGGTGCATGCCTGTAGTCCCAACTACTCGGGAGGCTGAGGCAGCAGGATTGCTTGAGCCCGGAGATTGAGGTTGCTGTGAGCTAGGCTGACGCCATGGCACTCACTCTAGCCTGGGCAGCAAAACGAGACTCTGTCTCAAAAAAAAAAAAAAAAAGAACACAGGGGGGAGGGGGGCACGGGCAACACATGTCACCTGAATACTTGTACTCCCATCATCTGCTTGAAGAGAGAGAGAAAAGAAAATGCAATCATAGAGGTAAGAGACACTTTTTAAAAATAATGAATCCGAAGAGAAAAGTAAAAGGAGGCCTGTGGAGCAGGTCTGGGTGTGACTCCGGATCCCCCAACATCAGGTGCCACCACCAAAGATTCCTGCGTGTAGCCCATAGAACCCCAAAAGCAACGGGACGAGTTCTGGTCACATACTCCCTCAAAATGACATCCTGGCCTTCTTCTGGAACTCCCTCCCCTCTCAGACTCTCAAGGTTTCCTCCAGCGTGTCGGTTCCCACAGAGCAGACCTTTGGTCTGAGACCTGACAGTCCAGATGCCACGCATGCTGCCGCGTGGCGGCGGTGTCGCGGCTTGGGACAAGAGGAGGCCCCACGGTGCGGGCTGGGGCGCCAGGCACCGCGGGCGGGCGCTGAGGGTGGGGGTGACCCCCACCCCGGGCCGCTGCCGCGCTCCCAGAAAGGGGACACAACAAGAGGCAAAAAAAAAAAAAAAAAAAAAAGCAGCAGCCTGTGGCACCCGGTATTCCCAGGCGGTCTCCCATCCAAGTACTAACCGGGCCCGACCCTGCTTAGCTTCCGAGACCAGACGAGATCGGGGGCGTTCAGGGTGGTGTGGCCCTAGACGGCGGCGGAGGGCGCCCCTGCCCCGCTCAAGAAGCCGAGCCTCTCTGGGCTTCCCCGCCGCCGCCTCCCGCCCCAGGCCCCGCGCCGGGCCGGGCCGGTTGAGTTCGCCGGCCGGGTCCCGCGGGCTCCCAGGGACGGGGTTGATGGGCGGGGCGGGGCGGGGCGGGGGGCTGTCTCTGTATACACACACACACACACTCACACTCACTCACACTCACACAAGATGCGCCTCCACGGCTGGACTCGCCAAGGTGGAGCCCTCCCAGCCTCCCTCGTCTCCTCGCCCGGCCTCCTTCACCTACCCGCTGCCCACCCCCAGCGCGTCGCTGCCTGCCGCTGACTGCGCACGTGCGGGACGCTCGCCCTTTGACCCCAGCCAGGGGCCGCCCTCCCCCACAACCCCTTTCAGCTGCGCCCCCCCCCCTCGCCCTGTGGGTGGGCTGCCGCCTATTCCCCCGGGCCAGGGCTGGGGCACAGCCAGTGTATGGGGCGTCTCTCTCTGGGGATGTGTCCCATGGGTGGGGTGGGGTGGCGTGGTTTGGGGGGCGCTGAAGAAATCAGTCCCCTCCATCTCCTACCTCTGGAAAACGCCCAAGCCCGTGGAGAACTGCCGGCACCGCTTCGTGGGGGCCGGGACCCTCCTCCGTGTCCTCCTGTGGCCCAGTCCAAGGGGCCTGGGCCTGGCCGGGGCTGCATTGGACCCCGACCACCCTGGCGTGTGGACTCGCTAAAAATCGGCCATTAGATATTGGATTCCAGCTTCCTGGAGGTCATTTCACTAATGAGTGCACCGGAAAGAGTTTCCTAATCCATCTGTGAGGGTGGCAACTGAAAGAGAATTTGAAAGCTGACAGAATAGGCGAGGGAAGGCATAGGAGATTTCCACACCCAGCAAGGAAGACTTTCCCGAAATGGAAGAAAGAAACGAGCAAACAGAGACACCGGTAGCCCGCCCGGAAAAGAGTCTGCCCCTTAGAGAAAGCACCCTGACCAGGTTCACCCGTGGGTGGGTGGCGAGCTAGCGGCATTCAGAAGAGCGAGGCCCGCAGTCTGTGCGGAAGACACCTGCGCTCGGGTGTGTGTGGCGGCGCGATTCACAAGCAGCTCCAGATGTTAAACCAAGGAGAAGCCAGGGAGTTC
This sequence comes from Microcebus murinus, assembly GCF_040939455.1. NCBI lineage: Eukaryota > Metazoa > Chordata > Mammalia > Primates > Cheirogaleidae > Microcebus > Microcebus murinus. Next base: position 1,024,970 of record NW_027438953.1, read on the forward strand.
CCAACGCCCCAGGTGTCCTCAGCCCACGACTGGCTGCTGTGGGAATGCGAAGCCCGGCTCCTTGTCTCAGAGCGGGGTTCCCAGGAGGATCAGGCTGAAGCTGGGACTCGGCCTCAAAGTGTCCCCTCGCATGGCCACCCCCTTCCCCTTCCTGCTCCTCTACTCCTGGTGCCCCTCCATCCAGGGGCCAGACCTTAAAGAGTCACCGCAAGAGAATCCTGGTCCCAAAGGAGCCTTCTGGGGGACCGGTGCTGAGAGAGGTTGTGGGCATGGCCTGCTGGGGCTCTGCCCGACCCAGGGCTGAGAGATGCCACCTCCCAGCTCTGGGTCCCTGCAGGAAGTGTTGGCAAGCACAGGGCCGGTCCTCCAAAGGCCCAGGTGCAGGGAGCCCAGGCCAAGCAGCCTGTGGAAGAGGCCACTTGCCGTGCCACCCCGGGAACAGGACTGCAGGCCCCGGCCCTTCCCACCTCCTCCTCCTCCTCCTCCTCCTCCTCCTCCCCCCCGCCCCCCCCACAGGGCACAGGGCTCAGAGACACCTCAGACTCTTGCTACCCGAAGTGCAAAGGGCATCAGTTGCTCCTCCAACCCCCCCGCCCAGCAGACCACGTTGTCCAGCCAGCCCCCGGGCCTCCCTGGGGTGCCCAGCACAAAAGTGCAGACACCCACCGGACCCTCAATCTCAGTTTTCGGATGTTTTTGCCACTCTAAGGACCCGCAGGCCAGCTGGGCCTTCGGGCAGGACAGAGAGCCCCGGAATCCGACGTGGAGAGCTGCGTGTACGTCCCCATCAGGAGGCGGTCCCCACCTCCGCGGCTCTCCCCTTGCGGGGAGGGGCAGCCCAGCCGGCAGCCAGCCGCAGGGCCTCAGGGAAGACACCAGGCTGGGCCCCCGCGGCACAGCGGGGGCACGTCCCCCGCACTCACGCGACTTAGGGACGGCTGCTGGAGACTGCTGCGGCCACCCTGCTGCCGGGTTTCTGGAGGGCTTCCTGGAAGCAGCGTCCACACCAAGCCCTTGGAAGGCCCAGGCGACGGAGGAGCCGGTCAGGCAGGGGCCGAGGACGGTGAGAGGCCGGGCGGGCGGGAAGGAGCATGTCAGGCAGGGGCAGAGGACGGTGACAGGCCGGGCGGGGAGGAGCCGGTCAGGCGGGGGCCCAGGACAGTGACGGGCCTGGCCGGGGAGGAGTGCGTCAGGCAGGGAGAGTGGAGACGGGCTGGGTAAGGGTTAGGGTGACAGTTAGGGCACAATTCACAATCGCAAAGACGTGGAAGCGACCCGAGTGCCCATCCATCCAGGAGTGCATGAATAAAATGTGGCGCGTGGACACCACGGAGTGCCATTCGGCTGTGAGGAGCAGCGGTGAGAGGGCGCCTCTCGTGTTCTCCTGGCCAGAGCTGGAACCCGTTCCAGTAGGCCAGGTATCCCAAGAATGGACACACGAGCACCACGTGAGCGCGCTCACCAGCAAATTGGTACGAACGGATGGACGCCTAAGTGGACAGAGAGGAATCACCTTCATCGGGTGGGTGTCGGGCGTGTGGGGGGAGGGGAGGGGCATACACATCCATTAGGCATGGGGTGGGTGCGCACCGACTGGGGGATGGGCGCACTTGAAGCTCTGACCCGAGGGGGGAGGCTTGGAGAGGGCAAGGCACCCGACCTTAACATTGGTACCCCCACAATACGCTGGAACAACATGAGAGGTATATGAATAAGAACACAGGGGGGGCCGGGCGCGGTGGCTCACGCCTGTAATCCTAGCTCTCTGGGAGGCCGAGGCGGGCGGATTGCTCCAGGTCAGGAGTTCGAAACCAGCCTGAGCAAGAGCGAGACCCCGTCTCTACTAAAAATAGAAAGAAATTAATTGGCCAACTAATATATATAGAAAAACACAGCCGGGCGTGGTGGTGCATGCCTGTAGTCCCAACTACTCGGGAGGCTGAGGCAGCAGGATTGCTTGAGCCCGGAGATTGAGGTTGCTGTGAGCTAGGCTGACGCCATGGCACTCACTCTAGCCTGGGCAGCAAAACGAGACTCTGTCTCAAAAAAAAAAAAAAAAAGAACACAGGGGGGAGGGGGGCACGGGCAACACATGTCACCTGAATACTTGTACTCCCATCATCTGCTTGAAGAGAGAGAGAAAAGAAAATGCAATCATAGAGGTAAGAGACACTTTTTAAAAATAATGAATCCGAAGAGAAAAGTAAAAGGAGGCCTGTGGAGCAGGTCTGGGTGTGACTCCGGATCCCCCAACATCAGGTGCCACCACCAAAGATTCCTGCGTGTAGCCCATAGAACCCCAAAAGCAACGGGACGAGTTCTGGTCACATACTCCCTCAAAATGACATCCTGGCCTTCTTCTGGAACTCCCTCCCCTCTCAGACTCTCAAGGTTTCCTCCAGCGTGTCGGTTCCCACAGAGCAGACCTTTGGTCTGAGACCTGACAGTCCAGATGCCACGCATGTTGCCGCGTGGCGGCGGTGTCGCGGCTTGGGACAAGAGGAGGCCCCACGGTGCGGGCTGGGGCGCCAGGCACCGCGGGCGGGCGCTGAGGGTGGGGGTGACCCCCACCCCGGGCCGCCGCCGCGCTCCCAGAAAGGGGACAGAACAAGAGGCAAAAAAAAAAAAAAAAAAAAAGCAGCAGCCTGTGGCACCCGGTATTCCCAGGCGGTCTCCCATCCAAGTACTAACCAGGCCCGACCCTGCTTAGCTTCCGAGACCAGACGAGATTGGGGGCGTTCAGGGTGGTGTGGCCCTAGACGGCGGCCTAGGGCGCCCCTGCCTCGCTCAAGAAGCCAAGCCTCTCTGCGCTTTCCCCCCGCCGCCGCCGCCGCCGCCTCCCGCCCCAGGCCCCGCGCCGGGCCGGGCCTGTTGAGTTCGCCGGCCGGGTCCCCGGGGCTCCCAGGGACGGGGGTGATGGGCGGGGCGGGTCGGGGCGGGGCGGGGGGCTGTCTCTCTATACACACACACACACACTCACACTCACTCACACAAGATGCGCCTCCACGGCTGGACTCGCCAAGGTGGAGCCCTCCCAGCCCCCCTCGTCTCCTCGCCCGGCCTCCTTCACCTACCCGCTGCCCACCCCCGGCGCGTCGCTGCCGCTGACTGCGCACGCGCGGGGCGCTCGCCCTTTGACCCCAGCCAGGGGCCGCCCTCCCCCACAACCCCTTTCAGCTGCGCCCCCCCCCTCGCCCTGTGGGTGGGCTGCCGCCTATTCCCCCAGGCCAGGGCTGGGGCACAGCCAGTGTATGGGGCGTCTCTCTCTGGGGATGTGTCCCATGGGTGGGGTGGGGTGGCGTGGTTTGGGGGGCGCTCAAGAAATCAGTCCCCTCCATCTCCTACCTCTGGAAAACGCCCAACCCCGTGGAGAACTGCCGGCACCGCTTCGTGGGGGCCGGGACCCTCCTCTGTGTCCTCCTGTGGCCCAGTCCAAGGGGCCCGGGCCTGGCCGGGGCTGCATTGCACCCCAACCACCCTGGCGTGTGGACTCGCTAAAAATCGGCCATTAGATATTGGATTCCAGCTTCATTGAGGTCATTTCACTAATGAGTGCACCGGAAAGAGTTTCCTAATCCATCTGTGAGGGTGGCAACTGGAAGAGAATTTTCAAGCTGACAGAATAGGCGAGGGAAGGCATAGGAGATTTCCACACCCAGCAAGGAAGACTTTCCCGAAATGGAAGAAAGAAACGAGCAAACAGAGACACCGGTAGCCCGCCCGGAAAAGAGTCTGCCCCTTAGAGAAAGCACCCTGACCAGGTTCACCCGTGGGTGGGTGGCGAGCTAGCGGCATTCAGAAGAGCGAGGCCCGCAGTCTGTGGGGTAGACACCTGCACTCGGGTGTGTGTGGCGGCGCGATTCCCAAGCAGCTCTAGATGTTAAACCAAGGAGAAGCCAGGGAGTTCCCAACGCCCCAGGTGTCCTCAGCCCACGACTGGCTGCTGTGGGAATGCGAAGCCCGGCTCCTTGTCTCAGAGCGGGGTTCCCAGGAGGATCAGGCTGAAGCTGGGACTTGGCCTCAAAGTGTCCCCTCGCATGGCCACCCCCTTCCCCTTCCTGCTCCTCTACTCCTGGTGCCCCTCCATCCAGGGGCCAGACCTTAAAGAGTCACCGCAAGAGAATCCTGGTCCCAAAGGAGCCTTCTGGGGGACCGGTGCTGAGAGAGGTTGTGGGCATGGCCCGCTGGGGCTCTGCCCGACCCAGGGCTGAGAGATGCAACCCCCCAGCTCTGGGTCCCTGCAGGAAGTGTTGGCAAGCACAGGGCCGGTCCTCCAAAGGCCCAGGTGCAGGGAGCCCAGGCCAAGCAGCCTGTGGAAGAAGCCACTTGCCGTGCCACCCTGGGAACGGGACTGCAGGCCCCGGCCCTTCCCACCTCCTCCTCCTCCTCCCCCCCCCCCCCGACATGGCACAGGGCTCAGAGACACCTCAGACTCTTGCTACCCAAAGTGCAAAGGGCATCAGTTGCTCCTCCAACCCCCCCGCCCAGCAGACCACGTTGTCCAGCCAGCCCCCGGGCCTCCCTGGGGTGCCCAGCACAAAAGTGCAGACACCCACCGGACCCTCAATCTCAGTTTTCGGATGTTTTTGCCACTCTAAGGACCCGCAGGCCAGCTGGGCCTTCGGGCAGGACAGAGAGCCCCGGAATCCGACGTGGAGAGCTGCGTGTACGTCCCCATCAGGAGGCGGTCCCCACCTCCGTGGCTCTCCCCTTGCGGGGAGAGGCAGCCCAGCCGGCAGCCGCAGGGCCTCAGGGAAGACACCAGGCTGGGCCCCCGCCGGGGCACAGCGGGGGCACGTCCCCCGCACTCACGCGACTTAGGGACGGCTGCTGGAGACTGCTGCGGCCACCCTGCTGCCGGGTTTCTGGAGGGCTTCCTGGAAGCAGCGTCCACACCAAGCCCTTGGAAGGCCCAGGCGACGGAGGAGCCGGTCAGGCAGGGGCCGAGGACGGTGAGAGGCCGGGCGGGAAGGAGCATGTCAGGCAGGGGCAGAGGACGGTGACAGGCCGGGCGGGGAGGAGCCGGTCAGGCGGGGGCCCAGGACAGTGACGGGCCTGGCCGGGGAGGAGTGCGTCAGGCAGGGGCAGAGGAGACGGGCTGGGTAAGGGTTAGGGTTACAGTTAGGGCACAATTCACAATCGCAAAGACGTGGAAGCGACCCGAGTGCCCATCCATCCAGGAGTGCATTAATAAAATGTGGCGCGTGGACACCACGGAGTGCCATTCGGCTGTGAGGAGCAGCGGTGAGAGGGCACCTCTCGTGTTCTCCTGGCCAGAGCTGGAACCCGTTCCAGTAGGCCGAGTATCCCAAGAATGGACACACGAGCACCACGTGAGCGCGCTCACCGGCAAACTGGTACGAACGGATGGACGCCTAAGTGGACAGAGAGGAATCACCTTCATCGGGTGGGTGTCGGGCGGGTGGGGGGAGGGGAGGGGCATACACATCCATTAGGCATGGGGTGGGTGCGCACCGACTGGGGGATGGGCGCACTTGAAGCTCTGACCCGAGGGGGGAGGCTTGGAGAGGGCAATGTACCCGACCTTAACATTGGTACCCCCACAATACGCTGGAACAACATGACAGGTATATGAATAAGAACACAGGGGGGAGGGGGGCACGGGCAACACATGTCACCTGAATACTTGTACTCCCATCATCTGCTTGAAAAGAGAGAGGAAAGGAAATGCAATCATAGAGGTAAGAGACACTTTTTAAAAATAATGAATCCGAAGAGAAAAGTAAAAGGAGGCCTGTGGAGCAGGTCTGGGTGTGACTCCGGATCCCCCAACATCAGGTGCCACCACCAAAGATTCCTGCGTGTAGCCCATAGAACCCCAAAAGCAACGGGACGAGTTCTGGTCACATACTCCCTCAAAATGACATCCTGGCCTTCTTCTGGAACTCCCTCCCCTCTCAGACTCTCAAGGTTTCCTCCAGCGTGTCGGTTCCCACAGAGCAGACCTTTGGTCTGAGACCTGACAGTCCAGATGCCACGCATGCTGCCGCGTGGCGGCGGTGTCGCGGCTTGGGACAAGAGGAGGCCCCACGGTGCGGGCTGGGGCGCCAGGCACCGCGGCGGGCGCTGAGGGTTGGGGTCACCCCCACCCCGGGCCGCCGCCGCGCTCCCAGAAAGGGGACAGAACAAGAGGCAAAAAAAAAAAAAAAAAAAGAAGCAGCCTGTGGCACCCGGTATTCCCAGGCGGTCTGCCATCCAAGCACTAGCCAGGCCCGATCCTGCTTAGCTTCCGAGACCAGACGAGGTCGGGGGCGTTCAGGGTGGTGTGGCCCTAGACGGCGGCGGAGGGCGCCCCTGCCCCGCTCAAGAAGCCGAGCCTCTCTGCGCTTTCCCGCTGCCTCCCGCCCCAGGCCCCGCGCGCCGGGCCGGGCCTGTTGAGTTCAGCGGCGGGGTCCGGTGGGCTTAGAGGGACGGAGGTGATGGGCGGGGAGGGGTGGGGGGCTGTCTCTCTATACACACACACACACACACACTCACACTCACACAAGATGCGCCTCCACGGCTGGACTCGCCAAGGTGGAGCCCTTCCAGCCCCCCTTGTCTCCTCGCCTGGCCTCCTTCACCTACCCGCTGCCCACCCCCGGTGAGTCTCGTAGCCGCCACTGACTGCGCACGCGCGGGGCGCTCACCCTTTGACCCCAGCCAGGGGCCGCCCTCCCCCACAACCCCTTTCAGCTGGGCCCCCCCCTCGCCCTGTGGGTGGGCTGCCGCCTATTCCTTCCGGGCCAGGGCTGGGGCACAGGGCAAAGGAGCCAGTGTATGGGGCGTCTCTCTCTGGGGATGTGTCCCATGGGTGTGGTGGGGTGGCGTGGTTTGCGGGGCCCTCAAGAATTCAGTCCCCTCCATCTCCTACCTCTGGAAAACGCCCAAGCCCGTGGAGAACTGCCGGCACCGCTTCGTGGGGGCCGGCACCCTCCTCTGTGTCCTCCTGTGGCCCAGTCCAAGGGGCCTGGGCCTGGCCGGGGCTGCATTGGACCCCAACCACCCTGGCGTGTGGACTCGCTAAAAATCGGCCATTAGATATTGGATTCCAGCTTCCTGGAGGTCATTTCACTAATGAGTGCACCGGAAAGAGTTTCCTAATCCATCTGTGAGGGTGGCAACTGAAAGAGAATTTTAAAGCTGACAGACTAGGCGAGGGAAGGCATAGGAGATTTCCACACCCAGCAAGGAAGCCTTTCCCGAAATGGAAGAAAGAAACGAGCAAACAGAAACACCGGTAGCCCGCCTGGAAAAGAGTCTGCCCCTGAGAGAAAGTACCCTGACCAGGTTCACCCGTGGGTGGGTGGCGAGCTAGCGGCATTCAGAAGAGCGAGGCCCGCAGTCTGTGCGGAAGACACCTGCACTCGGGTGTGTGTGGCGGCACGATTCCCAAGCAGCTCCAGATGTTAAGCCAAGGAGAAGCCAGGGAGTTCCCAACGCCCCAGGTGTCCTCAGCCCACGACTGGCTGCTGTGGGAATGCGAAGCCCGGCTCCTTGTCTCAGAGCGGGGTTCCCAGGAGGATCAGGCTGAAGCTGGGACTTGGCCTCAAAGTGTCCCCTCGCATGGCCACCCCCTTCCCCTTCCTGCTCCTCTACTCCTGGTGCCCCTCCATCCAGGGGCCAGACCTTAAAGAGTCACCGCAAGAGAATCCTGGTCCCAAAGGAGCCTTCTGGGGGACCGGTGCTGAGAGAGGTTGTGGGCATGGCCCGCTGGGGCTCTGCCCGACCCAGGGCTGAGAGATGCCACCTCCCAGCTCTGGGTCCCTGCAGGAAGTGTTGGCAAGCACAGGGCCAGTCCTCCAAAGGCCCTGGTGCAGGTAGCCCAGGCCAAGCAGCCTGTGGAAGAAGCCACATGCCGTGCCACCCCGGAACACGACTGCAGGTCGCGGCCCCTCCCGCCTTTACCCCGACATGGCACAGGGCTCAGAGACACCTGAGACGCTGCTACCAAAGTCCAAAGGGCATCCGTTGCTCCTCCAAAGCCCCCGGGCAGACCACGTTGTCCAGCCAGCCCCTGGGCCTCCCTGGGGTGCCCGGCACAAAAGTGCAGACACCCACCGGACTCGCAATATCAGTTTGAGGATGTTTCTGCCATTCTAAGGACCCGCAAGTTAGCTGGGCCTTCAGGCAGGACAGAGAGCCCCGGAATCCGACGTGGAGAGCTGCGTGGACGTCCCCATCAGGAGGCGGTCCCCACCTCCGAGGCTCTCCCCTTGCGGGGAGCGGCAGCCCCAGGGCCTCAGGGAAGACACCAGGCTGGGCCCCCGCGGCACAGCGGGGCACGTCCCCATCCCAGGCAGGCGACTTAGCGATGCCTGCGCCAGACTGCTGCGGCCGCCCTGCTGCCGGGTTCCTGGAGGGCTTCCTGGAAGCAGCGTCCACACCAAGCCCCTGGAAGGCCCAGGTGATGGAGGAGCCGGTCAGCCAGGGGCCGAGGACGGTGACGGGCGGGGAGGAGCGTGTCAGGCAGGGGCCGAGGACGGTGACAGGCCGGGCGGGAAGGAGCCGGTCAGGCCGGGGCCCAGGACAGTGACGGGCCTGGCCGGGGAGGAGCGAGTCAGGCAGTGGCCCAGGTGGTGGGCCGGGCGGGAGGAGCCTGTCAGGCAGGGGCAGAGGACGGTGACGGTGACGGGCCGGGGCAGGAAGGAGCTGGTCAGGCATGTGCATGGCCTGAGGACAGTGACGGGCCTGGCGGGGGAGGAGCGTGTCACGCAGGGGCAGAGGAGACGGGCTGGGTAAGGGGTAGGGTGACAGTTAGGGCACAATTCACAATCGCAAAGACGTGGAAGCGACCCGAGTGCCCATCCATCCAGAAGCGCATTAATAACATGTGGCGCGTGGACACCACGGAGTGCCATTCGGCTGTGAGGAGCAGCGGTGAGAGGGCACCTCTCGTGTTCTCCTGGCCAGAGCTGGAACCCGTTCCAGTAAGTCAAGTATCCCAAGAATGGACACAGGAACACTACCTGCGTGCTCACTGTCAAATTGGGAGTAACCCATGGACACCTAATGGGACGTAGAAGAATCACCTTCATCGGGTGGAGGTCGGTCGTGTGGGGGGAGTAGATTGGCATCCACACCCATTAGGAATGGGGTGGGTGCGCACCAACTGGGGGATGGGAGCACTTGAAGCTCTCACCAGAGGGGGGAGGCGAGGAGAGGGCAATGTACCCGACCTTAACATTGGTACCCCCACAATTCGCTGCTAAAACATGAGAGATAAATGAACAAGGCAACAGGGGTAGGGGGGACGGGCAATACCTGGATCCTGAATACTTGTACTCCCATAATCTGCTTGAAAATAGAGAGAAAAGAAAATGCAATAATGGAGGTTAGATGCATTTTTTTTTTTAGAGACTGAGTCTAGCTTTGTTGCTCCGGCTAGAGTGAGTGCCATGGTGTCAGCCTAGCTCACAGCAACCTCAATCTCCTGGACTGAAGCAATCCTGCTGCCTCAGCCTCCCAAGTAGCTGGGACTACAGGCATGCGCCACCATGCCCGGCTAACATTTTTTTTGCATATATATATATATATATATATATGTATATATATATTAGTTGGCCAATTAATTTCTTTCTATTTATAGTAGAGATGGGGTCTCGCTCTTGCTCAGGCTGGTTTCGAACTCCTGACCTCGAACAATCCACCCACCTTTGCCTCCCAGTGTGCTAGTATTATAGGCGTTAGCCACCACGCCCGGCCAAGAGGCATTTTTTTTTAAAAAAATGACTCCGAAATGAAAAGTAAAAGTAGGCCTGTCGAGCACGTCTGTGTGTGACTGTGCATCCCCCAACATCCGGTGCCACCACCAAAGATTCCTACGTGTAGTCCATAGAACGCCAAAATCAATGGAAAGAGTTCTGGTCACATACTCCCTCAAAATGACATCCTGGCCTTCTTCTGGAACTCCCTCCCCTCTCAGACTCTCAAGGTTTCCTCCAGCCTGTTGGTTCCCACAGACCAGACCCTTGGTCTGAGTCCCGACAGTCCCGATGCCATGCCTGTTGTCGCTTGGCTGCAGTGCTGCAGCTTTGGGCAAGAGGAGGCCCCACGGTGTGGGCTGGGGTGCCAGGCACGGTGGTGGGTGCTGAGGGTTGGGGTCACCCCCCTGGACCCCCGCCGTGCTCTCCAAATGGTGACGGAACAAATGCCATCGACAGTGACAATTACATCAACAGTGACAATGACATCGACATTGACAATGACAATGACAGTGACAGTGACATCAGCAGTGACAATAACATCGACAGTGATAATCACAATGACAGTGACAATGACATCAACAGTGACAATGACAGTGACAATGACATCGACAGTGACAATAACAGTGGCAATGACATGCACGGTGACAATGACATCGACAATGACATGGACAGTGACCATGACATCGTCAGTGACAATCACAATGACAATGACAATGACAACAGTGACAATGACATCAACAGTGACAATGACATCAACAGTGACAATGACAATGACATCGACAGTTACAATGACATCGACAGTGACAATGACAATGACATCGACATTGAAAATGACAATGACATCGACAGTGACAATGACAGTGACAATGACATCCACAGTGACAATGACATCGACAGTGACAATGACTTCAACAGTGACAATGACAACAGTGACAATGACATCGGCAGTGACAATGACAACAGTTACAATGACATCGGCAGTGACAATGACATCGACTGTGACAATGACATCGACAGTGACAATAATATCAACAGTGACAGTGACAGACAGTGACATTGACAATGACAATGACATCGACAGTGACAATGACATGGACAGTGACATCAACAGTGACAATGACAGTGACAATGACATCGAAAATGGCATTGACGGTGACAATGACATCGACAGTGACAATGACAACAGTGACACTGACATCGACAGTAACAATGACATCAACAGTGACAATGACAGTGACAATGACTTCGACAGTGACAATGACAGTGACAATGACTTCGACAGTGACATTGACATCAACAGTGACAATGACAATGACATCGACAGTGACAATGATATCAACAGTGACAATGACATGGACAGTGACATTGATACCAACAGTGACAATGACATCTACAGTGACAGTGACAATGACATCAACAGCGAAAATGACAATGACATCAACAGTGAAAATGACAATGTCATCAACAGTGACAATGACATGGACAGTGACAATGACAGTGACAGTGACAATAACATCGACAGTGACAATCACAATGACAGTGACAATGACAACAGTGACAATGACATGGACAGTGACAATGACAACAGTGACAATGACAGTGACAATGACATCGGCAGTGACAATGACAACAGTGACAATGACAGTGGCAGTGATAATGACATCGACAGTGACAATGACAAGTGACAATGACAATGACATCGACAGTTACAATGACATCAACAGTGACAATGATAACAGTGACAATGACAATGACATGGACAGTGACATTGATATCAACAGTGACAATGACATCTACAGTGACAGTGACAATGACATCAACAGTGAAAATGACAATGTCATCAACAGTGACAATGACAGTGACAGTGACAATGACATCGACAGTGACAATCACAATGTCAGTGACAATGACATCAACAGTGACAATGACATGGACAGTGACAATGACAACAGTGACAATGACAGTGACAATGACATCGACAGTGACAATGACATCGACAGTGACAATGACAACAGTGACAATGACATTGGCAGTGACAATTACAATGACATCGACAGTGACAATGACTTCGACAGTGACAATGACATCGACAGTGACAATGACAACAGTGACAATGACAATGACATCGACAGTTACAATGACATCGACAGTAACAATATCAACAGTGACAATGACAATGACATGGACAGTGACATTGACATCAACAGTGACAATGACATCTACAGTGACAGTGACAATGACATCAACAGTGAAAATGACAATGACATCAACAGTGAAAATGACAATGTCATCAACAGTGACAATGACAATGACAGTGACATCGACAGTGACAATCACAATGACAGTGACAATGACATCAACAGTGACAATGACAGTGACCATGACAATGACAGTGACAATGACATCGGCAGTGACAATGACAATGACAACAGTGATAATGACATCGGCAGTGACAATGACATCGACAGTGACAATGACAACAGTGACAATGACATTGGCAGTGACAATGACATCGACAGTGACAATGACAATGACATCTACAGTGACAATGACAGTTGCAATGACATCAACAGTGACAATGACAATAACATCAAGTGACAATGACATCAACAGTGACAATGACAGTGACAATGACAGCAGTGACAATGACAGTGACAATGACATCAGCAGTGACAATGACAGTGACAATTACATCGACAGTGACAATCACAGTGACAATGACAGTGACAGTGACAATTACATAAACAGTGACAATGACATCTACAGTGACAATGACAACATTGACAATGACAATAGTGACAATGACATTGACAGTGACAATGACAATGACATCGACAGTGACAATGAGAATGACATCGACAGTGACAATGACAATCACAGTGACAATATCGACAGTGACAATGAAAAGTGATAATGACATTGGCAGTGACAATGACATCGGCAGTGACAATGACCACAGTTGTCACCATATTGTCACCATGTTGTCACCATATTGTCAACTGTTGTCACCAAATTGTCGCATGTTGTCACCATGATGTCACCAAATTGTCACCTCTTGTCACCAAATTGTCACCTCTTGTCACCAAATTGTCGCATGTTGTCACCATGTTGTCACCAAATTGTCACCTGTTGTCACCTGTTGTCACCATGTTGTCAATAAAATGTCACATGTCTCCATATTGTCACCAAATTGTCACCTATTGTCACCATATTGTCACCAAATTGTCACATGTTGTCACCTGTTGTCACCAAATTGTCTCCTGTTGTCACCGTATTGTCACCAAATTGTCACCATATTGTCACCAAATTGTCACATGTTGTCACCTGTTGTCACCAAATTGTCATCTGTTGTCACCAAATTGTCATATGTTGTCACCGTATTGTCACCAAATTGTTGCATGTTGTCACCATATTGTCACATGTTGTCACCTGTTGTCACCGTATTGTCACCAAATTGTCACCATATTGTCACCAAATTGTCACATGTTGTCACCTGTTGTCACCAAATTGTCACCTGTTGTCACCAAATTGTCATATGTTGTCACCGTATTGTCACCAAATTGTTGCATGTTGTCACCATATTGTCACCATATTGTCACATGTTGTCACCTGTTGTCACCAAATTGTCACCTGTTGTCACCATATTGTCACCTGTCACCATATTGTCAACTGTTGTCACCTGTTGTCACCAAATTGTCACCTGTTGTCACCAAATTGTCACCTGTTGTCACCAAATTGTCACCTATTGTCACCATATTGTCACCAAATTGTCACATGTTGTCACCTGTTGTCACCAAATTGTCACCATATTGTCACATCTTGTCACCATAATGTCACCATGTTGTCACCTGTTGTCACCATATTGTCACCTGTTGTCACCAAATTGTCACCAAATTGTCACCAAATTGTCGTATGTTGTCACCATATTATCACCAAATTGCCACATTTTGTCACTATGTTGTCACCTGTTTTCACCATATTGTCACCAAATTGTCACGTTGTCACCATGTCACCAAATTGTCACCATATTGTCACCAAATTGTCGCATGTTGTCACCATATTGTCACATGTTGTCACCATATTGTCACCAAATTGTCACATGTTGTCACCATATTGTCACCATATTGTTACCTGTTGTCACCAAATTGTCACCAAATTGTCACTTGTCACCGTAATGTCACCATATTGTCACCAAATTGTCGCATGTTGTCACCAAATTGTCACCAAATTGTCACGAAGTTGTCACCATATTGTCACCAAATCGTCACATGTTGTCACCATATTGTCACCAATTTGTCTCCTGTTGTCACCAAATTGTCACATGTCACCATATCGTCACCTGTTGTCACCAAATTGTCACATGTTGTCACCTGTTGTCACAATATTATCACGTTTGTCACCATATTGTCTCATGTTGTCACTATATTGTCACGTTTGTCAGAATTTTGTCACCGTATTGTCACATGTTGTCACATTATTGTCACCAAATTGTCACATGTTGTCAAAATATTCTCACCAAATTGTCACATGTCACAATATTGTCACATGTTTTTCACAATATTGTCATAATTTTGTCACAATATTGTCACCAAATTGTCACATATTTGTCACAATATTGTCACATGTTTGTCACAATATTGTCACGTTTATCACATTATCACAATATTGTCACTTGTTTGTCACAATATTGTCACATGATTTTCACAACATGTCACAATATTGTCACAATGATTTTCACAGTGTCACAATATTATCACAATATTGTCACAATATGATTTTCACAGTGTCACAATATTGTCACATGTTTTTCACATGTCACAATTTTGTCACAATATGGTTTTCACAACATGTCACAATATTGTCACAATATGATTTTCACAACATGTCATAATGTCACAATATTGTCACAATATGATTTTCACAACGTCACAATATCTCATAATATTGTCACTATATGATTTTCACAACGTCACATTGTCACAATATTGTCACAATATGATTTTCTACGGAGCTGAAAATAACCAACCGCTCCCGTTTGACAGCGTAGCCTCCTGTCTTTTCGCTGAGCCTCAAATACTTTTCTCGTGGGACAAGAATGGCGTCCTGGACCGTTGGTGCCTCTCTCCGATCCAAGATGCTCCCCAAATCCACTGGGGTCTTCAGAGGGGGTTTCCTCGTCAGCTATGGCTTGCAGCGCAGAGAAGTGACGTCTCAAGTGGGCCTCTTTCTGTCATTTTTCTCTATATTTTGGCACACCCACACACATGCACACAACAATGCGTGCCAAACACTATCCTACACACACACACACACACACGGGTAAGAAAAAGAAATAACCACTTCGCTACTTAAGACTCTAACTGGAAAAGGCAGAGGCAGGCCAACTGGCAAAATGCATGGTCGTGGGCTTGCTTTCTTCTTTTTCCTGACTCCCAGATTTATTCCTGGGACTCCCGGACAAATTTCTAGCCTGTGAAGATGGGGATGGGGAGAGTTGAATTGCTCTAGCATTTGCACCAAGAAAAAAATCACACTGAAAAAGGAGAAGAAAGAAGAGAGGGACCCAACATTTTATGGGCTACTCACCAGCACTGCGCAAGGCATTTAGAGAAGGCTCTCGGTTCAGTTCGGTCTTGGAGAACAGTCTGTTGAAGGAGCAGGCTTCTCACCATTTTACAGGGAAGTAACACTGCAGCTCAGAGAGGTTGCTGACTGGCCGAAAGCCACACAGCTAGTGGCTTCGAGGAGAGAGGAGACGTCTGACCCAGAGCTGATTCCAAAGCTCGCCCTCACTTCCATGCAGCACAGGCTTCTCTAGGTGGCCTTGAAGACGCCAGACGGGTGATTCCTGAGAACTCAGCCATCATGGCTGCACCACACTGTGCATGTGCTCAGTGCCACTAACCGACACACTTATAAATGGGTAAGGGGCCAAAGTTTATGGTATAAATATTGTACCACCATTAAAAAAAATATATTTCATGCCATGACAGTGGATAAGTTCTTTTTTTAAAAAAATATTTCCTGGTTTTCCCCTTTTACAGAAGCTACAGCTGCCCCGATTCCAAAGCTCTTTATTAGAATCTGCTCTTGCTAGTTGCAAAGAGACGTAAGAGAGAGGAAAAGTCAATGCCTGAATCTGAAGGTTCAAAGGACAGGCTGACTCTCGTTAGGGACCGATGCAGCTGATAACTCTCAGCCAATGCTCACTGACCATTCTGGAAAACCTGGGGCCCTTCAAAGAATCTTGCTAAATCTCTATTCTGCCTGTGCTCTATAAACGGCTAAACAAAGCCTGGATGACAGCGTGTGTGTTTCCAGAATGGTTTACCAAATATCTTCAGCCACTGCTGAGACCTGCTGCTCAGAAGAAAGATTTCTTTCAAATATGAACAGCTTGTTAATCCTAGCACTCAGGGAGGCCGAGGCGGGAGGATCGCTCAAGGTCAGGAGTTCGAAACCAGCCTGAGCAAGAGCAAGATCCCCGTCTCTACTAAAAATAGAAAGAAATTGCCGGGCGCGGTGGCTCACGCCTGTAATCCTAGCTCTCTGGGAGGCCGAGGCGGGCAGATTGCTCAAGGTCAGGAGTTCAAAACCAGCCTGAGCAAGAGCGAGACCCCGTCTCTACTATAAATAGAAAGAAATTAATTGGCCAACTGATATGTATATAAAAAATTAGCTGGGCATGGTGGCGCATGCCTGTAGTCCCAGCTACTCGGGAGGCTGAGGCAGGAGGATTGCCTGAGCCCAGGAGATTGAGGTTGCTGTGAGCTAGGCTGACGCCACGGCACTCACTCTAGCCTGGACAACAAAGTGAGACTCTGTCTTAAAAAAAAAAAAAAAAATAGAAAGAAATTAATTGGCCAACTAAAAATATATAGAAAAAAAATTAGCCAGGCATGATGGCACATGCCCATAGTCCCAGCTACTCGGGAAGCTAAGGCAGGAGGATCACTTGAGGTCAGGAGTTCGAAACCAGCCTGAGAAAGAGCAAGACCCTTTCTCTACTAAAAATAGAAAGAAATTAATTGGCCAACTAAAAATATATAGAAAAAATGAGCCGGGCATGGTGGCGCATGCCTGTAGTCCCAGCTACTCGGGAGGCTGAGACAGGAGGATCGCATGAGCCCAGGAGTCTGAGGTTGCTGTGAGTGAGGCTGACCACATGGTACTCTAGTCTGGACGACAGAGTGAGACTCTGTCTCAAAAAAAAAAAAAAAAAAAAGAATTAGCCAGGTGCAGCGGCATGTGCCTGTAGTCTCAGCTACTCGGGAGGCTGAGGCAGGAGGATCGCCTGAGCCCAGGGGTTAGAGGCTGCAGTGAGCTATGCTGACGCCACTGCACTCCAGCCCGGGCCACAGAGCAAGACCCTGTCTCAAAGAAGAAGAAGAAAAAAAGAAACCCGCATGTGCTTTATACTTTATTGTCATAACTATTACAATGGATTAAATAGTGGTCCCCCCAAAAGACATGTCACCTCCAAATGTGACCTCATTTGGAAAAAAGTCTTTGCAGATGTAATGAGGTTAAGGATCTTGAGATGAGAGCAGGCTGGATTAGGGTGGGTCTAAATTCAGTAAGTCCTTATAAGAGACAGGAAGGGAAGCAGAGAGACACAAAGAACACACCAAGTGACGACAGAGCCAGAGACAGGAGTGACGTGTCCACGGCCCAGAACACCAAAGATGCCAGCAGCCACAAGAAACTAGGACGGTGACACAGAAAAGATTGCCCTTGGAGCCTCAGGCAGGAATCGATCCTGCAGACACCTTGATTTGCGGCCTCAAGCCACCAGAAATGTGAGAAAAATAAGCTTCTGTCATTTTAAGTCACCCAGTTGACAGTAATTTGTTCCAGCAATTCTAGGAAACCAACACAACCGTGTAAAACTCCACGGCAAGAAAAACAGACTAGAAGGAAATCACAACATAATGCTAAGAGTATTCATTACTAGACGATGGAATTATGCTATTTTTTTTTTTCCAGAAATCACTTGAGTTTGCCGCATTTTCCAAATTGTCTAAGCCGGACATTTATTATCCAACAAGTGCATCAAAATTAATTTAAAATAAGAAGTGGGCCGGGCGTGGTGGCTCACGCCTGTAACCCTAGCACTCTGGGAGGCCGAGGCGGGCAGATCGCTCAAGGTTAGGAGTTCGAAACCAGCCTGAGCAAGAGCGAGACCCCATCTCTATTATAAATAGAAAGAAATTAATTGGCCAACAAATATATATAGAAAAAATTAGCTGGGCGTGGTGGCGCATGCCTGTAGTCCCAGCTACTCGGGAGGCTGAGGCAGGAGGATTGCTTGAGCCCAGGAGTTGGAGGTTGCTGTGAGCGAGGCTGATGCCACGGCACTCACTCTAGCCTGGGCAACAAAGCAAGACTCTGTCTCAAAAATAAATAAAATAAAATAAAATAAAATAAAATAAAATAAGAAGTAAACCTGCCTTACCCCTTTGCACTCGGATGTTGAGTGTGGATAATGTCGAGTGGAAAATGAGAAAAAAGCAAGCGAGTGCAAAGGGTTAAAAATGCTGTTATCAAAAAAAAAGAAAAAAGAAAAAGAAAAAAAAGTTCACCCATTCTACATGAACAAAAATAAAAGATAAATAAACAAATAAAACGGCTGTTATCACCAAGATGTTGAAACTCTGTTTTAAAAATCTGCAATGCCAAGCAGTGGGACACATCTATGAGGTCATTCCACCTTCTCGGAACCCAGGAAAACGTATGTCTGTCCCCTTCCCTGTGGCTACAGATATTCCAGGCCCGAGATGACAGACACGTGCCCTACTGTCTCCAGATTTGGGGCTTCAAGAAGATGAGAGCAGTCTGTCGTTGGGATCTCCCAACAATTGAATAAATGGGTGGAGAAGGTCCAACGGCCCAGTGGTCGGGGATGACAATACCAGGATCACTCCTGGGCGCCTGACTGTGGGTCAAACACCAGAGAAATTGTGTCATCAGGGTAATTTTGTAGCATCCTTGAAGAAAGAAAACCCCTGCATTCTTCTAATAGGTCCCCCGGAGGCCCAAGTCAAACTCAAAGTTGGAGGGGCCACTCTGGGTGTCACATGCACACGCACAATCACATAACGAGCCAATGTTTTAAGAACTGTGAAAGCAATTTCCGCGTCACCAAGAGGTTTACCAAACATAAAATCAAAAAACGCCCTCGTTAAACGCCTTCCAACGGCCAAAAGTGCTTTTGCTCGAGTCCCTTTTCCCAACGTGGGTGGCAGCAATAACCCTAAAGCATTGGGGGTCGCATGTTCAAAGGCTTGGGTCCAAAGTCCGGATGATGACCTTCTTGTTTGTTTTTATGCTTGTTGATGTGCAGTTGGCCGCGGTTGGATGAACTGCAAACTCCATCCCTCCACTGATCCTTTTTGGGGCGTTTTCTTCTAGGGAACGTTAGGTGAATGGCATTTCCAAAGAAGCAGCCCCCAGCCGGGCGCGGTGGCTCACACCTGTCATCCGGGCACTCTGGGAGGCTGAGGTGGGAGGATCGCTCAAGGTCAGGAGTTCAAACCAGCCTGAGCAAGAGCGAGACCCCATCTCTACTATAAATAGAAAGAAATTAATTGGCCAACTAAAAATATATAGAAAAAATCAGCCGGTCATAGTGGCTGACACCTGTCATCCTAGCACTCTGGGAGGCCGAGGCGGGAGGATCGCTCAAGGTCAGGAATTGGAAACCAGCCTGAGCAAGAGCGAGACCCCATCTCTACTAAAAATAGAAAGAAATTAATTGGCCAACTACAAATACATAGAAAAAATTAGCCGGGCATGGTGGCACATGCCTGTAGTCCCAGCTACTCGGGAGGCTGAGGCAGGAGGATGGCTTGAGCTCAGGAGTTTGAGGTTGCTGTGAGTGAGGCTGACGCCACGGCACTCACTCACACCTGGGTGACAGAGTGAGACTGTCTCAAAAAAAAAAAAAAGCAGCAGCTCCTTTCACGATCTGTCCCATTCGGCCCAATTTAACACCACATTTTTTTGCATGGTGAACAGAGGATTTGGAAGATCTGATTAGAAAACTGCAAGTGGCCTCCTGAGTAACCGGAAATCGAGTTACATTTGATTCGCTTTCTCACTATGCTGCATCTTTCTGATACCTCGGTAAGCTGGACACCACATACTCTGATTTGAGAGACAGGCATTTCACTCTTAAAACCCCAGCCTCAAATAAACCAACTAGCCCAGGGGTCTTCAGACACCCTGTTCCTGGCAGACACTGGTCCGATCTCATGCCCAAGCCATACAGAATGCAAGACTATATTTCCCCCAAGCTACAGTTTTCTATTTACACCCAGGAGAGTCAAAAAAAATGCCAGATCTCTGTCGCAACCGAGAACCAAGAACTTGTCATCTTGAACCCCCAAAAACCCGATTTCATGCCTTGTCTCCACTATTTAGTCCTGTGTGGACCAGGGCATGTTATCTAACTTCCCTGTTTCCTTGTCTTTAAAAAAGTGGAGGACAGGCCGGGCGTGGTGGCTCGCACCTGTCATCCTAGCACTCTGGGAGGCCGAGGCGGGAGGATAGCTCCAGTTCAGGAGTTTGAGACCAGCCTGAGCAAGAGCGAGACCCCGTCTCTACTAAAAAAATACATAGAAATTAATTGGCCAACTAAAAATATAAAGCACAAAAATGAGCCGGGCATGGTGGCGCATGCCTGTAGTCCCAGCCACTCGGGAGGCTGAGGCAGGAGGATCGCTTGAGCTCAGGATATTGAGTTTGCTGTGAGCTAGGCTGATGCCATGGCACTCACTCTAGCCCGGGTGACAGAGTGAGACTCTGTCTCAAAAAATAAAATAAAATAAAAACTAGAAAAGTGGAGGATAAAAGAGGAGCCCCAGGAAGGAGGCTGCTTTCAGCAGGACATGGAGAGAAACACATGAGCAAAGCTACTTACGCAGCTGGTGCCTGATCACGTCAGCTCCTGGCTGCCACCACTGCCACCAGGCCGGGAGGGCGGTGACACCCCCGCCGTCCTCAAGAACGCCTGAACCAAGGAGCCAGTGCTGGTCATGTCCTTCACCGGGGACCTCATTATAATTCTGCCCCCTCCCCTCGGCCCCTGCACCAGGCGTCCTCAAACTACGGCCCTTGGGCCACATGCGGGCCGCCTAGCACATTTATCCGGACTGCCACTGGGTGTTTTTGCCGCTGCTGCCTGTCCTGCTTAGCAGCCGGCTCGTCCCGGGCCCACAGTGTGCACTCTCCAATGGTCTGGGGGACAGTGGACTGGCCCCCTGTTTACAAAGTTTGAGGACCCCTGACCCTATACCAGCTATGTCATTGTGACCTGCCAGGCTGCACCCTACAGCCACCCACGTGCCCGGTGAGCCCAGCCACCCCCAGGGCCCCAGCTTGCAGAGGCCGAAGAAACTGTGAGCACCGCTGTTGGCAGGGAGGAGGCCCCCCTTCCCCGATGGCCCCCAATAAAACTGGGAAATAAAAATACATAAATGAAACAACGGGAGCTCCTCCCGGGAGTGTGGCCAAGGCAGGGAGGACTTGGCTGCTCGCTTGGATGGCTCGCCCGGCAGGGCCGTCCCCGAGCTGGGCCACTGCTTGCTAAGCCGCCACTCCCACCATCCTGCAGGCCACGTGCGATCGATCACTCACTGCCCTTCCGTAGCCACCAACTCTGATGGTGATCCCGGCCAGGGCAAGGTGGGGAACGGGGAATGGTGGGGACAGTGACAATGATGGATACACATTCTTTCCAAAAGGAAAGAAGAAATGCAAGACCAGAGTCAACAAAGATAGTCTTTTCATTTTCCCAGGGGAAGCCCAGATCTGAATTTTTTTATACAAAATCATAAAGGCTGGGAACGACCGTGTTTCCCCGAAAATAAGACCTACCCATAAAATAAGCCCCAGCAGGATGTCTAAGCATGTGCACAATAGAAGCCCCACCCCGAAAATAAGCCCTAGTGCTGGGCGTGGCTATGAAAATAAGCCCTAGTGCTGGGCGTGGCTATGAAAATAAGCCCTGGTGATGGGTGTGGCTATGAAAATAAGCCCTAGTGCTGGGCGTGGCTATGAAAATAAGCCCTAGTGGTAGGCGTGGCTATGAAAATAAGCCCTGGTGCTGGGCTTGGCTATGAAAATAAGCTCTAGAGATGGGCGTGGCTATGGAAATAAGCCCTGGTGCTGGGCGTGGCTATGGAAATAAGCCCTGGTGCTGGGCGTGGCTATGAAAATAAGCCCTAGCGATGGGCGTGGCTACGCAGTGCATCTGCACAACCCATGCATGTCGTTGCAGAGTGGGAAAGAACACGAGCAGCCGTTCTCATCTACCCCGTGAGAGCTCTATGGCTCCACATGAGAGATTGGGGCCAATGGTTCTAAAAGAAATAGAGTCGCAAGACATTCAGGATGGAATCCAGGGTTTGGAGAGTGAGGATGATGTTCCAGAAGAAGACGACTTCACTCTATTTGAATCAATGTAGATGGTTGTACCGTACTTAAAAAAAAAAACAAAAACATCTTCTTGAGGAAGATAATTCTTGAGGAAAACTAAATATAAGATCCTGTCTTATTTTCAGGGAAACATGGTAATTCAAAATGTAAGATCTTGCGCAATGCTAACAAAATACACCTACAGGCCAGATCTAATCTCAGGAGTTTCCAGGGTATGATCTCAGGTTCAAATATTGCACAAAGATCCTTATTTCTCAGGCCTCAGAAGAGTGAGCTTCTCCTTAAGCACTTGTGATCTTTAAATGCATTTACATTTGTTTAGCATGGCCACAAAAACTCATACTTATTAAGCAGGCGAGGGTGACACTGATGAAGAATTTCCTTAATGCTGTGTGATTCTCAACTTGGATGTGAATTTCTCACTGTCTAATCGGTGAGACACAGAACCCAAAAGAAGCCCCCCATTTTTTTTTGAGACAGAGTTTCACTCTGTCGCCCAGGCTAGAGTGCCGAGGCATTAGCCTCGCTCACAGCAACCTCCAACTCCTGAGCTCAAGCGATCCTGCCTCAGCCTCCCGAGTAGCTGGGACTACAGGTATGCGCCTCCATGCCCAGCTGATTTTCTCTATATATTTTTAGTTGGCCAATTGATTTGTTTCTATTTTTAGTAGAGACGGGGTCTCACTCTTGCTCAGGCTGGTTTCGAACTCCTGACCTTGAGTGATCCTCCCGCCTCGGCCTCCCAGAGTGCTAGGATGACAGGCGTGAGCTACCTTGCCCAGCCACAAGCCCCTTTTCATACACTGATCCCAGGGGCAGAATTTGAAAGTTACCTTCCTCTTATAGCTTGCAAACCGTTTTTATAAACATCATGTGCATATTTCGTTTAGGCAAAGAGATCGTGAGGGTTTAGGGTCCAATTCTACCAAACGCTAGTCACCTTAAGCGCATGAGCCACTAGGTGAGCGTGTGACATGCAATATGAATGTACTATTCTGCCAGGAGTTTCATTCCTTTAGAACCTGAAGTCCCACGTAAGGAGGGGCTCCATTCTATCTCTTCTGCTTTAGTCCGTGAGACAAGAATCATCACTCCCATTTAACTAATGAAGGGCTTTGGCCCATGATAAGGAAGTGACTTATTATCCATGACATGACCTACAATTTCCAGGGTCTTGAATTCAGATCTTCTTACTCCTTTATCACGTCTTGTTTCTATTAAACTCCTCTTGAAAGCACAAGCAACTACTATTAATAACATCAAGGCCAGCTATCAGCCATGCACAGTGGGGGGTGGGGAGACATGACATGCGTTGCCCCAAAACAACCTCACAAGACAAGTAATGGCATCCCCATTTCTCGGATAGGAAAACCGAGGCTGGAGTTAAGTCAATTGCCCAAGGCCATTTGGCTAGTAAAAGACAGAACAAAAAACCACAATCCCAGCAATCTGTCTTCAAAACCTGTCTTTTTAACTTCTCATTTATAATGCTCCCATATAAGCCTCTACAAGCTTCATAGAAATTTCTACAACACTGGCTGGAAATACACATTTCTCCCCAGAGATCATCCCCACGGTAGAATCTCTTTGATCTTAAAAATCTCAAGATCTGGGAATCATTCCCATTAGGGAATCCTCCTTCTCTCCGTAGAGAAATCCCTCTGGGATACTCATTAATCACAGGGTTAAAGGGAAACCCTTGAGCTTTTTGAACCAAGAGGCCACAAAATAACAAATTTATTAGGTTCTCCCTCATCTCACAAACCTTAAACTACAAAAGCATTAGGATGAATGGCAACCTTCCAACAGAGTGTGTGTGGGCATCATTTTTTATGATTAAAAACAAGTAACATTTATTTTGAAAAAAAAAACAATGACTGACATTGATACTCTGTTGTTTTCTCACTATTCGTAAGGCATAAATTGTCACTCGGGGTAATTCAATAAGAATTAATTACCAGGTTGCTGTATAAGCTGAGATATTTCCAAGCTTCAGCCCAAAGAGCACACAGATACGCTCAATTTTTAAAAGAAGGGGGCTAGAAATGGGCACCATTATTTTGGAGGCCAATTTGGCAAGAGCTCTTAAAATTTTAAATGTGACTATCCTCTGATCTAGCAATTGCAACTACCCCACAGAAACATAAAATTGGGTAAATGCACACAGGCATGTTGTAGCGTAAGTAAAGCTAGTGTCCTGTAGTATATAATCGGGAACAATGGAAAATCACCAAAGTGGCCATGAATGGAGAAATTTTTGACTCAGTGAGAATCCACACAATGGATTCTAAAAGCTAAGAAATGTATTAGACCTTTTAGCCCTTTATAGACTGACATGGAAGGATATCTCCAAAGTATTTCTAAGTATGACAAAAGTAAGCTGTAAAAGACAGTATGTAGAATACACATTTTCTGTAATTTTTTTTTTTGAGGGGTGGGACAGAGTCTCACTCTGTTGCCTGGGCTAGAGTGCCGTGGCATCAGCCTCGCCCACAGCAACCTCAAACTCCTGGGCTCAAGCGATCCTCCTGCCTCAGCCTCCCAAGTAGCTGGGACTACAGGCATGCGCCACCATGCCCGGCTAATGTTTTCTATATATTTTTAGCTGGCCAATTAATTTCTTTCTATTTTTAGTAGAGACAGTGTCTCGCTCTTGCTCAGGCTGGTTTCGAACTCCGGACCTTGAGCGATCCTCCCGCCTCGGCCTCCCAGAGTGCTAGGATGACAGGCGTGAGCCACCGCGCCCCGCCTGGAAAGTAATATTAAGAAATAATTTGATTGAATCTAAGGAAACACATGGCTCCAGCTTAGGGGTCAGCAAACTGCTTTGTTATAGAGCCAGGTAGCAAATGCTTCAGTTTTGTGGGACATAAGTCCTGTCTCCATCACTCAGCCATTGCCAAAGCAGCCTCAGATGCCACTACATGAATGAGCATGGCTGCGTTCCCATGCAACTTTATTTATGGACTTTGAAACTGAGGTTTTGTGCAGTTTTCACATGCCACAAAATGTGACTCTTCTTCTGATTTTGCTTCAACCATTTAAAAATGTGAAAACCATTTTTAGCCAGCATGCTATACAAAACAGGTAGCAAGCTAATTTTGGGCCCACCAGCTGGTTTGCCGACTCCCAGTCTAGAAGGTACAGCTAAGAAGTATTTTCCTCTCTGTGATATGTATGTTTTATATGCAGATGTGTGCGAGAGAGAGATTTTGTATCTTCTTTAATAGCTGTGTCTATTTTTAAAAAAAAAACAGAGAGATTAATATTGATATATTTGGATAAACTGATATATTTCCTCTAGAGCAGGCGTCCTCAAACTATGGCCCGTGGGCTGCCAAGAACATTTATCCAGCCCGCCCAGTGTCTTTGCCCTCGCTGCCTGTCCTGCTTAGCAGCCGACTCGTCCCGGGCCCACAGTGCGCACTCTCCAACAGTCTGAGGGACAGTGACCTGGTCCCCCCTGTTTACAAAGTTTGAGGACCCCTGGTCTAGAGGAAAACCCTATGAGATATTGTATCTTCTATCAAGTATATTATTAAATGCCATGACCAGGGACCTTCTTAGCTGGCTAAGCGTCTTTCTCCCTGCCTTAAATATTCTAGACATAAATCTTTCCCTCTCTTTCTTTTTCTCTTTCTCTTGTTTTCCCTTTTCTTGGCAAGTCAGTTGATTTAGACAGAGTGTTTTCCAGCCCAAGCAAAATAATCGGTGGGAACCCACTTCTTTGGCCAAATTACAACCCGCTGAAGGAAGCCGGGCCAGGGTCATCCTGAATTACTGCCTCAGTTGTGCATCAACACAATCGCCAGGGCAACTGAGGAAAGATGCTTTTCAGGGAGCAGCCTTGGCTGCCCCAGCCAGTCCTGCCTCTGCAGCGAGCGACTGCACCATGACCAAAAGTGTCCCGTCGTCTGGAGACCAACCGCTCACATAATCACAGCAAACTCGCAACGCTCCCCCCTGCTCTGGGCTTCCCTTGTCAGCTGCCCATGAAACTGGGACTCCAGGAAGCTGGATTGGAGAGCCTACCTTTTAATGCTCCAGTCCGATCTGCATTTATCTGCAAAGCCGAAACGTTAAAGGTATTACAAGGGGGCTTAGAAGCCATGGGAGGTTCATTGATCCAGTCTTGCGAGCCTCTTCTGCTCGTGCCCTGTAAGACATCGCTTTGATCCACACCCTGGTTCTTTGGCTGCCTTTGATTTGACCAGAGCTCACATCCAGGTTGGAGGGGATGTGTCCTCCAGCCTCGATTCCAGAAGATTCTCAGACCCTTTTACTCTAAACCAAGAGAAGCTGCTTGCATATTGCCCTAGAGCAGGCGTCATCAAACGGCCCGAGGGCCACATGCAGGCCACTTAGCACATTTATGCAGCCACCGGGTGTTTTTGCTGCCACTGCCTGTCCTGCTTAGCAGCCGACTGGTCCCAGGCCCACAGTGCACACTCTCCAATGGCCCGAGGGACAGTGAACTGGCACCCTGTTTACAAAGCTTGAGGACCCCTGCCCTAGATAGTGGTATAGACCAGGGGTCAGCAAACATTTTTTGCAACGAGCCAGATACTTCATGTTTTAGGGTTTCCGAGCCATACAATCTCAGCTCCAGCTACCAGCTGCACCATTGCAGCACAAAACAGCCCATAAATAAGATGTCAACAAACAGGCGTGACTTTGTTCGGATAATACCTCATTTATGGGCACCAAAATCTGCATGTTGTATAATTTTCATGCATCATGAAATATTATTCTTCTTTCGATTTTTTCCCCCAACCACTTAAAAATGCACCTTGTGAACCACACAAAACAGGTGAAGGGTCAAGTTTGACCAGCTGGCCCAGTTTACTGACCATGACCTAGACCCTCACTATTCAACATATGGTCCATAGACCAGTCCTCAAGCTTGTTAGAAATGCAAAATCTTTTGAGAGGCTGAGGGGGGAGGATTGCTTGAGGCCGGGAATTTGATGCCAGCCTGGGCAACATAGTGAGATCCCATCTCTAGAAAAAACGTAAAAGAATTAGCCGGGTTTTGTGGCATCTTCCGGTACTTGGGAGGCTGAAATGGGAGGATGGATTGAGGCTGGGAGTTTGAGGTTATAGTGAGCCAGGATCATGCCACTGCACTCTAGTCTGTCTCTATAAAAAAGGAAGGAAGGAAGGAAGGAAGGAAGGAAGGAAGGAAGGAAGGAAGGAAGGAAGGAAGGAAGGAAAGAAGGAAGGGAGGGAGGGAGGGAGGGAGGGAGGGAGGGAGAAAAAAAACAGAGAGAGAGAGAGAGAAGGAAAAGAAAAGACGGAAGGAAGGAAGGAAGGAAGGAAGGAAGGAAGGAAGGAAGGAAGGAAGGAAGGAAGGAAGGAAAAAAGAAAGAAGAAAGAAAGAAAGAAAGGAAGGAAGGAAGGAAGGAAGGAAGGAAGGAAGGAAGGAAGGAAGGAAGGAAGGAAGGAAGGAAGACAAAATCTCAGGCCCCACCTCAAACATACAAAATTGGAATCTGAATTTGAACAAGATCTCCTGGTAATTCACATGCAAGTGATGTTTGAAGTCCTGGGCCAGAACACAGACTTTTGAAGTCAGAATACTATTGACTAGTTGGCTGTGCAACCTCAGGCAGATAGTTGACCCTCTCTGAGACTCAGTTTCCTTACCTATTAAAATGGGTGTCAATAACTGCACCCCTCGCCCAGGGCTGTAACAAATGATAAGGTACAAAGGATGTCAAACATTTGCCTGGCATCCTCCATGCTTTTAGAACGGTAACTACCAGAGAAGCTTAACTATTTTTAGAAACCTTTTTTGGAGAGATGAGGATGGCTCGTTCAGGATCTACAAACTCCAATCATTTCCGGTACCTGGCAGGTAGCCTAAATATTTGGAGAGGTCCCTGAATGTTGGAGACAAGAGAGAAACCAAGGTCACACCCCTCTAAACAGAGACTACTCATGTCCTGCCAGTTACTGTCATGTAAGAAAAGTGGCCCCGAAGTGACCCCATCTTCAGATTTTTCAAGAGAAGCTGGAAACCTGGATTGTATTGCTAGAGAAAAGCCTCCTTCTTTAATAAGCTGCGCAGATCAACCCACACCTGGATTTGGCTCAAGGCTTTGCGACCACTGCCTTAGAATAAGTAGTAAGAGACAGTGAATCACAAGAAAATGAGCTAAATTCGATTTTGCAGCCAAATTCCAGCAGTTCTCCCTACCCGGGCGGTCTAAGATAATTTATTTAACAACCCTCAGCACCAGAAAAACAATCACATCTACCTTGTAACACCTGGTGAGAATTAAATAAATATGGCTCTAAACCAGGCGGCCTCAAACTACGGCCCGAGGGCGACACGTGGGTGTTTTTGCCCATTTGTTTTTTTACTTCGAAATAAGACATGTGCCGTGTGCATAGGAATTTGTTCATAGTTTGTTTTTTTTAAACTATAGTCCGGCCCTCCAACGGTCTGAGGGACAGTGGACTGGCCCCCTGTTTAAAAAGTTTGAGGACGCCTGGTCTAAACAACGGAAGCGTGGCACCCGACCAGAGTAAGCTCTGGCTATTGCTGCTGTTGTGTTGGGATTACTGTTGTTGTGCATCAGTTCCTGGGCACGTAGAAAGCAAATTGTCACCGCACACGTGGCCATTTTTGTCTCCCCTGAACAAACTGGTTGCAAAGAGGCAAGGCCAATTAACCTCGCTCTGAAAGCTACCTTGTCTCGGAGCACACTAAGTGCTCAGTTACTCATGAGGTTGTTCCGGCCATGGTCCACGAAGATGCCTTAATCCTCCTCTTAGTGAAAATTCCCTCCACAGCCCCAGCCCTGTGGGATTCCTGGAGGCCACCATGAGAGGATGCTTCTCCCAGGCTCAGCCACCTGTTGGGAGCCGGGACCACGGCCGCTCCACCCCTGCCCCACGTGGGGTGGAGGCGGGACCTTGTGCTGCCAATTGTGAGCTCCCTCTTCTCCAAGACACATGCATGCCTGTTCGTTGTCACTTGTTCTAGAAACCCTGAAATCCCCCCCGCCCACCCCCCAGATTTTCCACCTAACCCTTTGCACTCAGATGTCGAGTGTGACTCGACACGGTTAGCATGGGGGGCAGCTCGTACGTCGGGCCACATAGTTCTCAAACCCAAGGTCATGACCAACTATACAAAGCGTATGGGGGGTGTTGAGATAGCTGATCACTGCAATGTTTTATGAGGAAGACTCTGAAATGGTGGTGTACGTTGTTTTTCTGGGGGCTTGAGGCCAGTGTTGTAAATTCCTATATATCGTACAAAGAACGCCAAAAAAAGAAAAAATGAAAAACCGATAACGCGTGTGAAATGTATTAGGAAACTAGTATATGATCTTGTTGGAGAATTCAGAGATGGTCCGCTAACTCCCAGAGGTGGATTATTATCCACTAAGTTAGAGCAACGTGTAGATGGAAAGCTCCATACAATCTCACCTCACCCTAACAAAAAAACACACAAAGCTTGTGTCATTTGTTCTAACAGAAAAATCAAAGGAGGAAGAAGAGAGACGATCTATATTTGCAAAACATGTGCATGTAAACCAGGTCTTCGTGTGGGTGAATGCTTCAACAAACATCCCATCATGAAAAATTTATAGAGATTAAAATGACTCTTTGAATGTATCAATAATTTGAAATATTAAAAAAAATCCCAAATAAATAAGTTCGTATGAAAAGAAACTCCAGTTTTTTACTCTACTGCCATGCTTTGTAAAAAACTGGGGTGTTTAAAAAAATTAAATCCCGAGTAGAATAAAGGAATCGAGAAGAAGGCAAGCGGGTGCAAAGGGCTAAAGGTGTGGGTGACAACCAAACTGGGGGGCGCGGATGGTGAAATCCCCATGAAATCCCCATGAAATCTACAAGACTTTGAGGGAGCTTGGGGATCTCTCCTCCCATGTAGGAAGCCCCAGAGTGGGGAAACGCGATTTAACTCGGGGCCTCTCGATCTTTCCAGGGTACACGAATCAGCTGGGGATCTCCTTAAAGATCAGGTTCTGATCCAGTCGCTCCAGGGTCAGGGCTTGGAGACTTTGCATTTCTAACCTGCGCCCAGGACATGGTGACACTGCAGCATCCTGCAACAGATTCGGGTCTGCACCATCCTCCAAGAAGGCTCCATCCAGGTCTCTACTCCGTTGTCACCTCCTCAGAGAGCCCTTCCCCTGGCAACCACCTCTGGAACCCCGGATGTTGTTACCAGAAGGAGAGCAGGAATCCTGTCTGTTGGGTTCTTTGCAGAATCCCTAGCCCGCACTTCCTCCAGCATGTCGGTTCCCACAGAGCAGACCTTTGGTCTGAGACCTGACAGTCCAGATGCCACGCATGCTGCCTCGTGGCGGCGGTGTCGCGGCTTGGGACAAGAGGAGGCCCCACGGTGCAGGCTGGGGTGCCAGGCACCGCGGCGGGCGCTGAGGGTGGGGGTGACCCCCACCCCGGGCCGCCGCCGCGCTCCCAGAAAGGGGACAGAACAAGAGGCCAAAAAAAAAAAAAAAAAAAGAAGCAGCCTGTGGCACCCGGTATTCCCAGGCGGTCTCCCATCCAAGTACTAGCCAGGCCCGACCCTGCTTAGCTTCCGAGACCAGACGAGGTCGGGGGCGTTCAGGGTGGTGTGGCCGTAGACGGCGGCGGAGGGCGCCCCTGCCCCGCTCAAGAAGCCGAGCCTCTCTGCGCTTCCCCGCCGCCTCCTCCCGCCCCAGGCCCCCCGCCGGGCTGGGCCCTGCCTGTTGAGTTCTTTGGCAGGCGGGGGTCCCACGGGCTCCCCAGGACGGTGGTGCCATGTGGGGCGGGGTGGGGGCCTGTCCACACACACACACACACACACACACACACACACGATGCGCCTCCATGGCTGGACCCCCCAAGGTGGAGACCTTCAAACCCCCCTCCTCTCCTCACCTCGCCTCCTTCACCTACCCGCCCCCACCCCCAGCACACCGCTGCTGACTGTGCACGCGAGGGCGCTCCCCTTTGTCGCAGGGGCCGCTCTCCCACACAATCCCTTACAGCTGCGCTCCCGCCATGAGTGTGAGCTGCCGCCTATCCGCCCGGGCCAGGGCTGGGGCACAGCCCATGGGGGAGGGGAGCGAGTGTAGGGACATCTCTCAGGACGTGTGCCATGGGTGGGGTGAGGTGGGGTGGTATCGGGGGCACCGAAGAAAGCAGTCCCCTCCGTCTCCTACCTCTGGAAAACCACCAAGCCCTTGGAGAACTGCCGACACCGCTACCGTGGGGACCAGGACCCTACTCTGTGTCCTCCTGTGGCCCAGTCCAAGGGGCCTGGGCCTGGCCGGGGGTGGATTGGACCCCAACCACCCTGGGGTGTGGACTTGCTAAAAATGGGCGATTAGATATTGGATTCGAGGTTCATTTAGGTCATTTCACTAATGAATGCATGTAAAGACTTTCCTAATCCATTTGTGAGGGTGGCAACTGAGAGAGAATTTTAAAGCTGGCAGAATAGGCGAGGAAAGGCAGAGGAAATTCCCAAACCCAGTAAAGAAGACTTTCCCGAAATGGAAGGAAGAAAGTAGCAAACAAACAAACCGGCGCACCGCCCGGTTCAGAGTCTGCTCTCTAGAGAAACTACACTGACGAGGTTCACCCGTGGGTCCCAAGCGGCATTCAGAAGAGCGAGGCCTGCAATCTAGGCAAAAGACACCTTCAATCGGGTGTCTGTGGCGGCACAATTCACAATTGCAAAGTTGTGGAAGCGACCCGGGTGCCCATCGTTCCATGAGTGGATTAATAAAATGTGGCACGTGGACACCACGGAGTGCTATTCAGCTATGACGGACAGTGGTGACAGGACACCTCTCATGTTCTCCTGGCCAGAGCTGGAACCCATCCCAGTAAGCCAAGTAAGTATCCCAAGAATGGACACACGAGCACCACGTGGGCTCGCTCACCAGAAAATTGGCACGAACTGGTGGACACCTAAGTGGACAGAGAGGAATCACCTTCATCGGGTGGGTGTCAGGCGGGCGGGGGGAGGGGAAGGGCATACACATCCATTAGGAATGGGGTGGGTGCGCACCGACTGGGGGATGGGCGCACTTGAAGCTCTGACCCGAGGGGGGAGGCTGGGAGAGGGCAACGTACCCGACCTTAACATTGGTACCCCCACAATACGCTGGAACAACATGAGAGGTAAATGAATAAGAACACAGGGGGGAGGGGGGCACGGGCAACACATGTCACCTCAATACTTGTACTCCCATCATCTGCTTGAAAAGAGAGAGAAAAGAAAATGCAATCATAGAGGTAAGAGACACTTTTGAAAAATCATGAATCCGAAGAGAAAAGTAAAAGGAGGCCTGTGGAGCAGGTCTGGGTGTGACTCCGGATCCCCCAACATCAGGTGCCACCACCAAAGATTCCTGCGTGTAGCCCATAGAACCCCAAAAGCAACGGGACGAGTTCTGGTCACATACTCCCTCAAAATGACATCCTGGCCTTCTTCTGGAACTCCCTCCCCTCTCAGACTCTCAAGGTTTCCTCCAGCGTGTCGGTTCCCACAGAGCAGACCTTTGGTCTGAGACCTGACAGTCCAGATGCCACGCATGCTGCCGCGTGGCGGCGGTGTCGCGGCTTGGGACAAGAGGAGGCCCCACGGTGCGGGCTGGGGCGCCAGGCACCGCGGCGGGCGCTGAGGGTGGGGGTGATCCGCCGGACCGCCACCCCGCCGCGCTCCCAGCAAGGGGACAGAGCAACAGGCAAAAAAAAAAAAAAAAAAAGCCTAGGGCACCCGGTATTCCCAGGCGGTCTCCCATCCAAGCACTAGCCAGGCCCGACCCTGCTTAGCTTCCGAGACCAGACAAGGTCGGGCGCGTTCAGGGTGGTGTGGCCCTAGACGGCGGCGGAGGGCGCCCCTGCCCCGCTCAAGAAGCCGAGCCTCTCTGCGCTTCCCCCCCCCCCCTGCCGCCGCCGCCTCCCGCCCCAGGCCCCCCACCGGCGCTGACCCGCGCCGGGCCGGGCCTGTTGAGTTCCCGGGCCGGGTCCGGCGGGCTCCAAGGGACGGGGGTGACGGGCGGGGCGGGGCGGGGGGCTGTCTCTATACACAAACACACACTCACACTCACTCACACTCACCAAGATGAACCACACCGGCTGGACCCGCCAAGGTGGAGAACTTCCAGCCCCCCTCCTCTCCTCGCCTGGCCTCCTTCACCTACCCGCTGCCCACCCCTAGAGCGTCACCTCTGCTGCCGGCACCGCCTCCACCGCCGCTGCTGACTGAGCACGCGCGGGGCACTCGCCCTTTGACCCCAGCCAGGGGCCGCCCTCCCCCAAAACCCCTTTCAGCTGTGCCCCCTGCCCTGTGGGTGGGCTGCCGCCTATTCCCTAAGGCCAGGGCTAGGGCACAGTGCAAGGGGGAGGGGAGCCAGTGTATGGGACGTCTCTCTCTGGGGATGTGTCCCATGGGTGGGGTGGGGTGGGGTGGCATGGTTTGTGGGGCGCTGAAGAAATCAGTCCCCTCCATCTCCTACCTCTGGAAAACGCCCAAGCCCTTGGAGAACTGCCGGCACTGCTACCCTGGGGGCCGGGACACTGCTCTGTGTCCTCCTGTGGCCAAGTCCAAGGGGCCTGGGCCTGGCCGGGGCTGCATTGGACCCCAACCACCCTGGCGTGTGGACTCGCTAAAAATCGGCGATTAGATATTGGATTCGAGCTTCATTGAGGTCATTTCACTAATGAGTGCACAGGAAAGAGTTTCCTAATCCATCTGTGAGGGTGGCAACTGAAAGAGAATTTTAAGCTGACAGAATAGGCGAGGAAAGGCATAGGAGATTTCCACACCCAGTAAGGAAGACTTTCCCGAAATGGAAGAAAGAAACGAGCAAACAGAGACACCGGTAGCCCGCCCAGAAAAGAGTCTGCTCCTTAGAGAAAGTACCCTGACCAGGTTCACCCATGGGTGGGTGGCAAGCCAGTGGCATTCAGAAGAGCGAGGCCCGCAGTCTGTGCAGAAGACACCTGCACTCGGGTGTGTGTGGCGGCGCGATTCACAAGCAGCTCTAGATGTTAAACCAAGGAGAAGCCAGGGAGTTCCCAACGCCCCAGGTGTCCTCAGCCCACGACTGGCTGCTGTGGGAATGCGAAGCCCGGCTCCTTGTCTCAGAGCGGGACAACCAGGAGGTGTGATGTACACCCCGGGGTTCCCAGGAGGATCAGGCTGAAGCTGGTACTTGGCCTCAAAGTGTCTGCTCGCATGGCCACCCCCTTCCCCTTCCTGCTCCTCTACTCTTGATGCCCCTCCATCCAGGGGCCAGACCTTAAACAATCACCCGCAAGAGAATCCTGGTCCCAAAGGAGCCTTCTGGGGGACCCGTGCTGAGAGAGGTTTTGGGCATGGCCCGCTGGGGCTCTGCCCGACCCAGGGCTGAGAGATGCAACCTCCCAGCTCCGGGTCCCTGCAGGAAGTGTTGGCAAGCACAGGGCCAGTCCTCCAAAGGCCCAGGTGCAGGGAGCCCAGGCCAAGCAGCCTGTGGAAGAAGCCACATGCCGTGCCACCCCGGGAACACGACTGCAGGCCCGGCCCTTCACACCTCCTCCTCCTCCTCCTCCTCCTCCTCTTCCTCCTGCTCCTCCACCCCCCGGCCTCCCACCCCCCGACATGGCGCAGGGCTCAGGGACACCTCAGACTCTTGCTACCCAAAGTGCAAAGAACATCAGTTTCTCCTCCAAACCCCCCGCCCAACAGACCAAGTTGTCCAGCCAGCCCCCGGGCCTCCCTGGGGTGCCCAGCACAAAAGTGCAGACACCCACCGGACCCTCAATCTCAGTTTCGGATGTTTTTGCCACTCTAAGGACCCGCAGGCCAGCTGGGCCTTCGGGCAGGACAGAGAGCCCGGAATCCGACGTGGAGAGCTGCGTGTACGTCCCCATCAGGAGGCGGTCCCCACCTCCATGGCTCTCCCCTTGCGGGGAGGGGCAGCTGCAGGGTCTCAGGGAAGACATGAGGCTGGGCCCCTGTGGCACAGCGGGGGCACATCCCCTGCAGGCGACTTAGGGATGGCTGCTGGAGACTGCTGAGGCCACCCTGCTGCTGGGTTTCTGGAGGGCTTCCTGGAAGCAGTGTCCACACCATGCCCTTGGAAGGCCCAGGCGACGGAGCAGCCAGTCAGTCAGGGGCCAAGGACGGTGAGAGGCCGGGCGGGAAGGAGCATGTCAGGCAGGGGCAGAGGACGGTAACAGGCCGGGCGGGAAGGAGCCGGTCAGGCAGGGGCCGAGGACAAGGACGGTGACGGGCCGGGTGGGGAGGAGCCAGTCAGGCAGGGGCCGATGTGATGGCCCGGCAGGGGAGGAGGGTGTCAGGCAGGGGCAGAGGACGGTGACAGGCCGGGCGGGAAGGAGCATGTCAGGCAGGGGCAGAGGACGGTGACAGGCCGGGCGGGGAGGAGCCGGTCAGGCGGGGGCCCAGGACAGTGACGGGCCTGGCCGGGGAGGAGTGCGTCAGGCAGGGGCAGAGGAGACGGGCTGGGTAAGGGTTAGGGTGACAGTTAGGGCACAATTCACAATCGCAAAGACGTGGAAGCGACCCGAGTGCCCATCCATCCAGGAGTGCATTAATAAAATGTGGCGCGTGGACACCACGGAGTGCCATTCGGCTGTGAGGAGCAGCGGTGAGAGGGCACCTCTCGTGGTTCTCCTGGCCAGAGCTGGAACCCGTTCCAGTAGGCCAGGTAGCCCAAGAACGGACACACGAGCACCACGTGAGCGCACTCACCGGCAAATTGGTATGAACGGATGGACACCTAAGTGGACAGAGAGGAATCACCTTCATCGGGTGGGTGTCGGGCGGGTGGGGGGAGGGGGTGGACATACACATCCATTAGGAATGGGGTGGGTGCGCACCAACTGGGGGATGGGCGCACTTGAAGCTCTGATCTGACCCGAGGGGGGGGGCGGGGAAAGGGCGATGCACCTGTGGACGGAAGAAATCCAAGCCCTGAAATATTTGAAAGAAGTTTATTTTGAGCCAAATTTGAGGACCATGACCCGGAGCCACTCTCAAGTAGCCTTGAGCCAGTGGGCTCGCTGTAGCTGGGTTACAGTTTAGTTTTATATATTTTTAGAGGGACAAAGGTTATAGGCAAGGTCACAAATCAATACATGAGAGGCATACATTGGTTTGGCCCGAAAAGGTGGGACATCTCGAAGCGGGGGCTTACAGGAAATGGGATGCCAGGTGTTTTTATCAGCTAAAATAGCCCATCGACTTTTTATGGGAAGTATTTTGGTATTATTGACAATGGTTTTAATGCCAGCTAGTTGAACTACAGGATATTGTTGAGCCTCATTTAACTTTGGTGCCAGAATTTTTAAAATATAATGTTTAAGATTACATCTACCATCTAAAAATTTTTATAGATTTGGGGAACCATATATTTTCCATAGGTGCCTAGATTGAGCCTTAGCACTGAGTATTGTAGGCCATTGTTTTATAGCCCCTTTAGATTCTATTTGTAATAACATGGACATGAGTCCTTGTTGGGTCAGAGCACATGCTCGCTCCCACCTCTGGGTTTGGGCGTATGTCTTTAGGGTTTGTCTGGTCTCTTCTATCTACTTTATTAGACCTGCATTATCTTTTAGGGCAGCTTTCCATCCCTTTTCTTTTTTTTGGAACAGCATTTTTTTTATGTGTTCTATTTTTGAGAGGGAATCTTTTTTTAGGGAATGTCTCTCCTCATTAGCTGCGAATTTAGCTTGCCCCAATATACCTAACCCAGCTGGGTTTAAAGATTCTTTTGCTGGCAATTGGCTGAGAGGGTTAGACTTTATCTAGAAGACCAGAAAGGATATGCTTACTTTAAGATAAGGTTGTGGGCACTCTGGGAGATCCAGACAGGAGGGCATTTTAAATTTACAATAGGCGCCTGCTAGGATGTTTTAAGATGCTTTAAATTAAAGAATACGCACCTGCTAGGATGCTCAGTTAAGATATTTTAGATTTATGATAGGCATCTGCCAGGATGCTTGAGTTAAGACAGGGGCTTCTTATCTTTTAGGTGATGTTAATGCTATACCAGAATCAGGTCAGGAAGTAAACCACTGCTTCGTTTGGTTAACAAAAGCCGCTTTGTGGGAATTTACCGTTTGTCAGCCTAACCCTGCTGGCCTCCTTACCATTTGCCAGCCTAACCCAGCTGGCCTCCTTAGGAAGGAGTTTTTAGCAAAAAATTAGAGTTTAGTCCTCAGTTCCCCCTGTTGGCCAAAGATCATTCCATGGAATGCATGTGTAGGCCAACAACCAGCATGGTGTCCCACGGCGCTAGGAAGGCTCATTCCTAGAGTTGCCTATCTGGTCCCACGGTGCTGTAGAATAGGCGGTGTTATATCTTAGGGGAGGGACTTGACTCTACTTGATTTAGTAGCCAATTGTTAAAAGGGGCCAGATAGAGTCAGGCCTGGGTCTTAGTCTAAAAACACGTCTTGGACCAGATCTATTTTGCAAGCTATCATGATCTGGGCCTTTGATTGATTTTTTTTTTCCTTTTTCTGTATCTGGTATAGCATTTACAAGAAACATATAATAATAATATGGCAATGAGTGTCATAAAAGTACTAAACAGAAGGTGCCCAGGAAAGTCATAGGTAGAATGAGAAGGTAGCAAGCAGCCTAACCAGCCAAAAAATCCTCTGCATGCATCATCATATTTTTTAATCAGACTTACAATATGTTTACCCTCTTTATCAACAGTCAATTGAACTTTATGGTAAATTTTATTCGAGGATTGCAAAACTGATACCAATTCAGAGTCTAATAAATTTAAGTTTTCCTCTGGCCAATTAGTCTTCATAGGTATAACATCCTGAGGAGGGTATAAATTGAATTTGAGAAACATTTGATCTTTAATATTTAAATTATTATAGGACTTGTTTACAGTTAGCAAATTTATTTTTCTCACCACCTTTGTGTTACACCATATACTAGTATTTAGGAGGGAAAAGGAGGCTTTGTTACAAAAGAAATCATATAATTCTATAATGTCATTTTGTTTTTTCTCCCAGCAAAAACGGCCCTTTTTCATATACCAGATGTTATGTTCTATGGGGGTGGATACTAGGGGCCAAATCTGGGAGAAATCAGGGTTTTAAGTGTTTTGAGGGCATAGCCATTTTCCTTTTTTATTTTTACAATCTGAGAGGGAAATGGGATGCCAGGTGTTTTTATCAGCTAAAATAGCCCATCGACTTTTTATGGGAAGTATTTTGGTATTATTGACAATGGTTTTAATGCCAGCTAGTTGAACTACAGGATATTGTTGAGCCTCATTTAACTTTGGTGCCAGAATTTTTAAAATATAATGTTTAAGATTACATCTACCATCTAAAAATTTTTATAGATTTGGGGAACCATATATTTTCCATAGGTGCCTAGATTGAGCCTTAGCACTGAGTATTGTAGGCCATTGTTTTATAGCCCCTTTAGATTCTATTTGTAATAACATGGACATGAGTCCTTGTTGGGTCAGAGCACATGCTCGCTCCCACCTCTGGGTTTGGGCGTATGTCTTTAGGGTTTGTCTGGTCTCTTCTATCTACTTTATTAGACCTGCATTATCTTTTAGGGCAGCTTTCCATCCCTTTTCTTTTTTTTGGAACAGCATTTTTTTTATGTGTTCTATTTTTGAGAGGGAATCTTTTTTTAGGGAATGTCTCTCCTCATTAGCTGCGAATTTAGCTTGCCCCAATATACCTAACCCAGCTCCAATTTTTTCCGTGAGATCGCGTTTTAGTCTTTTGGATGGCCAATTTTGGTGTATCCACCAGGAATGCTGTTGCCATTGTATACTAATGCCCTCAGTGCAATTCGGATAAATGGAGTTAACCCAGAACCGCTGGGTATCCCAGACAATTGTCAGACGGGTGGAGGTTACTCCTAAGTATGCCTTTGTCTGAGTGTGCCATGAGGCTTCCCAGAGGCGCCCTTGTCTTAGGGTGGAATTTGTACTGTCAGGGACTTCTGTCCACCAACTGACTCCCATAAATAGTTTTTTATGGGCAGTGTCAGTGTGGTTGGTGCTGGACAAGGGCATCCAGCCACAAGCACAGGGCTGGTGGTTGTCTGGGCAGCTTATGCTGCGACAGTTTACACAGGAAGCTGCTAGGTTTCTCCCATCATACCCAGGCAGTTGTCTGAGTTTGTCATCACCCATGTCTATTGTGACGCAGTATTTTATCTGATTAGATCTCCTCAATAATCGTCCTGAGGCATTATTCGGTAAATATTCCTGCAGGGCATTATACTTGGTTAAGGCTTTATAATAGAGGTAACCTGCAAAGGGGGCCCCTCTAGGGAGATTTACAGTGGAACTGTTCCATTCAGTGGCCTTCATTTCATCCTGATCTATGTCATACCAAATGATATGATTTTTATCGGCAGGGAAGGTAGTGAGATTTGCAGGAAGCCAGGAAAAATCTTTAGGTTTAAAGAGAACAGGAGTGTGGGGTAGGCAGATAGGGGAAATTATGGGAAGGAGGATAATCAGGTGAAATATTTTTTTAATCTTAACAAGGAAATTTATAACCATATCCATTTAGAAAGTTATACCAAGGGAGATTTTACAAATCCCAAACAACCTCTTGGGGGTCTTGGTTAAGGCATTTAGGGTTTGCAGCAATATACTCTATAGCAAGTAAAGTAAGAATGAGAGTTATTTTAGGGTTCATGAGGACTGGCCTGGTCCAATGTCTTGGGAAGACTGTCCGCTTCAGTTGTTGCTTTGGACGTCGCTTTGGAGGCCGATTGAGACTCAGATGTTTTCTGAAGTCGTAGGCGGGTGTCAGAGATTAATTTAGAAGTCCAGGTGTGGTCGGGAGCGTGGTCAGGCACTCGTTTTAGATGTGAGACATGAATCCAAGAGGCGACCCCCTTTAATTTTGCAGCACAAGAGTTAGTTAAGAGTACCTGGTAAGGTCTTTTTTAGCGAGGTTGTAAGGAGTCTTTTAGTTGGTGCCTTTTCCAATAAACAAAGTCACCTGGCTGTAATCCATGATCCTTGGGGTCTTTGGCTCCCGTAAGCTCACTGTGGAAAGACTCTGTTATCATCTTTGCATTATTTGTTAGAGCTTTAAGTAGTCCCTGACAATAATGTAGTATTTCTCCTTTAAGTAAGGCTGGCTCATATAAGCCCTCGTCCAGCCTCATAGGTCTCCCTGTTATTATTTTATAAGGTGATAGACAGTGCTTCCCAAAGGGAGAGGATCTAAGGTTAAGCAAAACCAGTGGGAGGGCTTTTGGCCAGGGGAGGTTAAAGGCCTCAGTTAATTTAGCTAATTGAGTTTTTATTGTGCCATCTGTTTGTTTTACCAACCCAGACGACTGAGGATGATGGGCACAATGGAAATGTTGTATTATGGGCCAAATTTTGCAGATGGATTAGATAATTTGTCCAGTAAAGTGAGTTCCACGATCACTGTGTAACTCAGAAGGGATTTCCCAAACTGGAATGATTTTTTCCAGCAGTATTTTGCCTACTGTTAAGGCAGTAGCCCTCCGACAAGGAAATGCTTCTACCCAATGGGAGAACATGCAAACCAGGACCAATACATATTTGTAATTCTGGGATGGTGGCATCTGGATAAAATCCAGTTGCCAAACTTTAAATGGTCCTGCAGGCAAAGGAAAGTGGCCTTGGGAGCCATACAAAGGCTTGCCAGGGTTATGTTCTGGACATATAGTATAACGAAAATATACCTTTTGGGCTATTGTGGGGGATGGTTTTTAGAAATATTGTTTTTTTCATAATATCATTTTTTCAGGGGCCCAGTGAGTCATTTTATGAATGAATTGAAGGAGAGGAAATTGTGCACCTAAAGGAACTATAGGTTTTTTGTTGGGACCCAGCCACAACTCCCTATTTGGGTCAAATACACCTCCCTTTTGCTGCCAGATTTGGTTTTTTTTAGGGGTTGATGCCTGTTGGTACTGTAAAAGAATGTTAGTGAGAGTGTCGGTGGGTTGGAAAGGGCATTCTCGTACAAGACAGGTCATCTTTTCTAGGGCAGCATTCTTTGCTGCAGCATCAGCTAGATTGTTTCCCTTAGCTTTTTTAGTGTTATCTTTGGAATGCCCAGGAATTTTTATGATTGCCAGTTGTTTAGGCATTTGAATTGCTTTTAATAGCTCTGAGACTTGGTGCCCATTTCTTATAGGTTGTCCAGAGGAGGTAAGAAATCCTCTCTGTTTCCATAGCATGCCAAAATCATGGGCTATTTTAAAGGCATAGCGGCTATCAGTGTATATATTAGCTACCTTCCCTTCAGCCAAAATATAAGCTCTAGTTAATTCTATTAATTTAGCCATTTGGGCTGATTTTACTCCTTTGAGTTGGGCGCTTTTTATTATGTCTACCATGGAAGTGACAGCATATCCCGCCTGATAATGTCCCTGATGGTCCTTTAAATAAGAACCATCTGTAAACCAAATTAACTCAGCATTCTCCATAGGAGTTTCCTGCAAATCTGCTCTAGGAGAGAGTAAGATATCAGTTAGTAGACTGCAGTCATGTTTTTCCTCTTGCTCACCTGGAAGAGGGAGAAGAGTTGCAGGGTTAAGAATATTGCAGCGCTTCAAAGTGATGTTAGGGGCAGAAAGCAAAAGCACTTCATAGGAGGCAAGGCGACTTACAGAATAGTGTTGAGTGTGGTGAGAGTTTAGGAGAGAGTCCACAGAATGAGGGGCATAAATTATTAGTGGGGACCCCAGGACAAATTTCTCAATTTTTTTATATAAAATGGCTGCAGCTGATATGGCTCTCATATAAGGGGGGTGTCCTTTTGCTACTGGGTCTAACTGTTGGCTGAAATAACCAACTGGCCTGTGACTGTCGCCATGCTTTTGAGTTAATACTCCAAGTGCATTTCCATCTACTTCATGTACAAAAAGGAAAAAAGGAAGGCTATAGTTTGGGTGTCCTAAAGCAGGTGCCTGGGTAAGAGCCTGTTTTAAATCCTCTATATATTGCTTTTCACTTTCCCCCCAGCAAATTGGGTCTGGTTGGTGATGCTTTAGTTTCTTGTATAAGGGCTGGGCCATTAATGAGTAGTTTGGAATCCAACTTCTGCAGTAGCCTGTTAGCCCTAAGAACCCTCTTAATTGTTTTTTTGTTTTGGGCAAAGGAAAGGCCATGATGGCAGAGATTCTTTCTGGGTTTATAAGAAGTCCCTTTGGGGAAATTGTGTGCCCTAAGTATTTAACTTGGGGGAGCCTAAATTGTAATTTATCTCTGGACACTTTGTGTCCCTTCAAGGCAAGCTGTTGCAGTAGGTATATAGTGTCTTCTCTGCATTCACTCAGGGAGGGTGAACACAACAGCAAATTATCCACATACTGAATCAGAGTAGATTCATTTTGGAATACAATATCATCTAAATCTGCCTTTAATATTTGAGAAAAATATGTAGGACTTTCAGAGTAACCCTGGGGCAAGACTGTCCATGTACACTGGCGATTTTCCCAAGTGAAGGCAAAAAGATATTGACTGTCCTGATCTACAGGTGTACTAAAGAAAGCACTGCACAAGTCAACGACAGAGAAGTGGCTGGCAGTGATAGGAATATTGGACAGTAAGGTGTGGGGGTTAGGGACGACAGGATGCCTCGGAACCACTGTTTTATTTATGGCTCTTAGGTCCTGAACAAACCGCCAGCCTTTCCCATTTGGTTTTCTGAC
Organism: Microcebus murinus; assembly: GCF_040939455.1. Taxonomy (NCBI): domain Eukaryota; kingdom Metazoa; phylum Chordata; class Mammalia; order Primates; family Cheirogaleidae; genus Microcebus; species Microcebus murinus. The sequence continues at coordinate 1,067,804 of NW_027438953.1, forward strand.
TGGGAGGATTGGTGTGTTACAATCCTGGTGCAGGGTATTATGAGTCCTTTATCTAAGTGGTCCTGAATGATTGGCTTGATTCCTAGTAAGGCTTCAGGCCTAAGGGGGTATTGTTTAATGTTTGGCAGGGGTTTAGACTCATCTATGGTGATCTCTATGGGAACTGCTGGCTTAATTTGTCCAATATCCGTGGAAGAGTTTGCCCATAGAGAATCTGGTATTTTGGATAAGAAAGGCTCTACGTCCCCCTGTTCAAAATCTCCATTAACCTCAGCAAGCACGATACTGCATGTAGGGTTTTGTAAGTCTTCTGTGTCTCCCAAATTGAGAATCATTTCTCCCTTCTGTGAAAATGAGATGTGGGCATTTTGGGTCTCTAAGGAAATCCCGTCCCAGCAGGTGTATAGGAGCACTATCTATTAAAAGGAAAACATGCTGTCCTATAAGCTCTCCCAATTGAAATTGGAGTGGATCAGATTTAAAGGCAACAATTGGGGAGTTTGAAACCCCTACCATTTGAATTTTTACTTTGAGGGAGAGGGTTTTTAATTAAGGTAGGGTTGAGGACTGACAGCGTGGCACCAGTGTGCACAAGGGCTCTGGTGTCTTTTTTATTTATGGATATTTCTATTTCCCCTAGAGTGTTTGTTAGAAGTAAGGGGAAAATCCTCTCTATTCCCTCGGAGCCTCCCTATTCTAGTTTTAAAGTTTTTTGGTGCCTCCCTCTAAGGCCTTTTGCTCCTTTTGTGCAAGCACCCATTTAAGTTTTTTACAATCTTTTTTAAGGTGTCCCTTTTTTTTGCAGTAATAATAAATCACTTTCTCGGTGGCCAGCTGTGATCTCTGTAGGGGACGGAACCCCTCCGACCTTTTGACTTGGTTACTAAGTTGCTTTAGCAACTCATAATCTTGGAGGCTGTTTTCTTTTGCTTCTTAACTATTGTTTATGACAACTGGTCGGCTAGGATGACCAGGCTGCTAGTGGGCAGAGAAGCCCAGGCCACATTATTTTTTTTTATCAGGGTCACTAATTTGTCGTCTAAGCCTTGTACAAATCCAGAATTTAGTAAAGTGTCACTTTTACCATGCTCAAAATTTTTAGGAGGTATCCCTGAATATTGTTTGAATGTTTTTTAAAACCTGTTATAAAAGTCAGGTATGGTTTTATTTGGGCTTATTTTACATTGTTGCACTTTTGCCCAATCTATAACTTTAGGGAAAATTTGTGGTAAGTTTTTATAGAGGTGGTCACAGAGCTCCCTGCATTTTTTTTATTTGCATCTATTTTATCAAAATCTTTTAAAGGTTGTTTTTAACCTGCTACCCTGAACCATTTTTTAGCTTTGTTTTTGGGGACTAGTAACTCAATTAGCTGATACAGGTCAGAGAAACCTGGATCATAGGTCTTAAGTGTTAATTGGAATTCTCTGGCAAACCTGAGGGGGTCTTGAGTTGGATCAGGGAACCCAGACACCAGAGCCTTTAACTCTGTCTTGGTCCAGGGTGTATATAATGTATTAGGGTCCCCTCTGCCAGTGGGTTTTATTTTAAAGGGAGCAACAACTATTTTATCTTCTTTTTTAGCTATTTTTGATCCTTTTACAGCTTGAGGCGAAGGAATAGGGGAAGGAAGGGGGAAAATGAAATCATCAGGATAAGGAAATTTAGAGAACAGAGGGTTAGGGGGAGCAGAAGGAGAGACAATTTTTGGAGCGTTCCTGATTTTAGAAGCGGCTTCTGCTAGTTTCTTTAATTCTGAGACAGTCTCAAGTATTTTTTTATTAACTTCCTGGAGGGAGGCAAGTTTATCATTCTCTCTTTTGGATGATTCCAAGTGCCAGCAATAGTATGATTTTTATTTATTTTTCTTAATTTGAGAACCTAGTTTTTTTTAGTTTAGTGCGCAAGAAAACCAATTTGGGAATATTGAAAGTTCCCCATTTTGGAAACCTCAGACCTAGGTCATCTTTAGTAAGATCTTTCCATTTATATAAATACTTGCAAGTAGAGGAGCCATAATTATTAAACATAAAACCAGCTGGGGTGCCTGAAGGAGGTCGTTCTTTTTGCCTTTTCTCATTTTTACATAATTTGTTTCCCATTTTTTTTTTTTTTTAAGAAGGAACCGAACTGTGGTCTAGGGTTTGGTGTAGTGAATCAGAGTGTGCTGCTTGTGGGTGGGGCTCCTCAGTGTTTCACCACTGAGTCGGTCCCACCCTCTTATGTGTCCCAGTTTCTCTCTTTGGGGGTCTAGTACCTCTGAGAGGGCTCAAAAACGCCGAGTGATCAGCTCTTATGCGCGTTTTCTGGACGAGCCTTTTTTTAAATTAATTTGTTGGGGGTTCCCTGTGGGGCTACTCGCGCCTCGGGGAATCGCCCCAGGCAACTCCCAATCAGGGCTCTGGTCACCCAGGGCTACCTTAGGTCTGGGAGGAGTAAGCTGCCCCTTATCTTTGGAGCTGAGAAACTCAGTCTCTCATTTATCTACGAATAGGACAGTTGGGTTCCTTACGCAAATATGCAGACAAGCCAATCGAAATTGGTCTTTGAGAGGAAAAAGGCAGCAGAGAAAGCCCGTAAGAGTGCACTTTTACATCAAATTAGGATCCCAAACAACAATTTTTAGGAAGAGAACAGACAGCTCAGAATAAACCGGGACCTTTGACCGAGAGTGGGAGGTCCGGATCTCAGGAGGACTTACCGGTTCCCGCCGGAGGAGTGGCTAGAAGTCAGAAGGGCTTCAATGGGCCTGTGCTGATACCTTAGCTCTGGATTCGGGCGACTCCTTCGGGGGTCCCGAGTCTTCTCTGAGATCCTGCCGACTACGCCAAAATTGTGGACGGAAAAAATCCAAGCCCTGAAATATTTGAAAGAAGTTTATTCTGAGCCAAATTTGAGGACCATGACCCGGAGCCACTCTCAAGAAGCCTTGAGCAAGTGGGCTCGCTGTAGCTGGGTTACAGTTCAGTTTTATATATTTTTAGAGGGACAAAGGTTATAGGCAACGTCACAAATCAATACATGAGAGGCATACATTGGTTTGGCCCAAAAAGGTGGGACATCTCGAAGCGGGGGCTTACAGGTTATAGGTGGGTTTAAAGATTCTTTGGCTGGCAATTGGCTGAGAGGGTTAGACTTTATCTAGAAGACCAGAAAGGATATGCTTACTTTAAGATAAAGTTGTGGGCACTCTGGGAGGTCCAGACAGGAGGACATTTTAAATTTACAATAGGCGCCTGCTAGGATGTTTTAAGATGCTTTAAATTAAAGAATACGCACCTGCTAGGGTGCTCAGTTAAGACATTTTAGATTTATGATAGGCAACTTCCAGGATGCTTGAGTTAAGACAGGGGCTTCTTATCTTTTAGGTGATGTTAATGCCATACCAGAATCAGGTCAAAAAGTAAGCCACTGCTTCGTTTGGTTAACAAAAGCCGTTTTGTGGGAATTTACCATTTGTCAGCCTAACCCTGCTGGCCTCCTTACCATTTGCCAGCCTAACCCAGCTGGCCTCCTTAGGAAGGAGTTTTTAGCAAAAAATTAGAGTTTAGTCCTCACACCCACCTTAACATTGGTACCCCCACAGTACGCTGGGGGAAAATGAGAAATAAATGAATCAGAAAACAGGGGGGAGGGGGGCACGGGCAGTACATGTCACCTCAATACTTGTACTCCCATAATCTGCTTGAAAAGAGAGAGAAAAGGAAATGCAACAATAGAGATAAGAGACACTTTTTAAGAAAATGAATCCGAAAAGAAATGTAAAATGGGGCCTGTCGAGCAGGTGTGGGTGTGACTCCGGATCCCCCAACATCCAGTGCCACCACCAAAGATTCCTACAGTGTAGCCCATAGAACCTCCAAAGCAACGGGACGCATTCTGGTCACATACTCGCTCAAAATGACATCCTGGGAATTCTTCTGCAACTCCCTCCCCTCTCAGAATCTCAAGGTTCTCAAGGTTTCCTCCAGCATGTGGGTCCCACAGACCAGAGCTTTGGTCTGACACCTGACAGTCCAGATGCCACGCATGCTGCCGCGTGGCGGCGGTGTCGCGACTTGGGACAAGAGGAGGCCCCACGGTGCGGGCTGGGGCGCCAGGCACCGCGGCGGGCGCTGAGGGTGGGGGTGACCCCCACCCCGGGCCGCCGCCGCGCTCCCAGAAAGGGGACAGAACAAGAGGCAAAAAAAAAAAAAAAAAGCCCAGGGCACCCGGTATTCCCAGGCGGTCTCCCATCCAAGTACTAACCAGGCCCGACGCTGCTTAGCTTCCGAGACCAGACGAGATCGGGCCCGTTCAGGGCGGCATGGCCAGAGACGGCGGAGGGCGCCCCTGCCTCGCTCAAGAAGCCGAGCCTCTCTGCGCTTCCCCCCGCCAGCACTGACCCACACTGGGCCGGGCCTGTGGAGTTCCCCGGCCTGGACTGGCGTGGGGGGCGGGGCGGGGCGGGGGGGGGCCGTCCACACACACGCAAAAACACACAATCACACACAGACACACACACACACACACACACACACACACACACGATGCGCCTCCACGGCTGGACCCGCCAAGGTGGAGACCTTCCAGGCCCCCTCCTCTCCTCACCTCGCCTCCTTCACCTACCCGCCCCCACCCCCAGAGCGCCGCCGCTGACTGCGCACGCGCGGGGAGCTCGACCTTTGCCCCCAGCCAGGGGCCGCCCTCCCGCACAAGCCCTGTCAGCTGCGCCCCCGCCCTGTGCCTGAGCTGCCGCCTATTCCCCAGGGCCAGGGCTGGGGCACAGCACATGGGGGAGGGGAGCGAGTGTAGGGGCGTCGCTCGGGATGTGTCCCATGGCTGGGGTGGCGTGGTTTGGGGGGCACTGAAGAAATCAGTCCCCTCCATCTCCTCCCTCTGGAAGGCACCCAAGCCCTTGGATAACTGCCGGCACCGGCACCGCTACCGTGGGGGCCGGGACCCTGCTCTGTGTCCTCCTGTGGCCCAGTCCAAGGGGCCTGGGCCTGGCCAGGGGTGGATTGGGCCCCAACCACCCCGGGGTGTGCACTTGCTAAAAGTCGGCAATTAGATATTGGATTCGAGCTTCATTGAGGTCATTTCACTAATGAATGCACCGAAAAGAGTTTCCTAATCCATCTGTGAGGGTGGCAACTGAAAGAGAATTTTAAAGCTGACAGAATAGGCGAGGGAAGGCATAGGAGATTTCCACACCCAGCAAGGAAGCCTTTCCCGAAATGGAAGAAAGAAACAAGCAAACAGAGACACCGGTAGCCCGCAAGGATCAGAGTCTGCCCCTGAGAGAAAGCACCCTGACCAGGTTCACCCGTGGGTGGGTGGCGAGCTAGCGGCATTCAGAAGAGCGAGGCCCGCAGTCTGTGCGGAAGACACCTGCGCTCGGGTGTGTGTGGCGGCACGATTCCCAAGCAGCTCCAGATGTTAATCCAAGGAGAAGCCAGGGAGTTCCCAATGCCCCAGCTGTCCTCAGCCCACGACTGGCTGCTGTGGGAATGCGAAGCCCGTCTCCTTGTCTCAGAGCGGGGTTCCCAGGAGGATCAGGCTGAAGCTGGGACTTGGCCTGAAAGTATCCGCTCGCATGGCCACCCCCTTCCCCTTCCTGCTCCTCTACTCCTGTTGCCCCTCCATCCAGGGGCCAGACCTTAAAGAGTCACCCGCAAGAGACTCCTGGTCCCAAAGGAGCCTTCTGGGGGACCCGTGCTGAAAGAGGTTGTGGGCATGGCCCACTGGGGCTCTGTCCGACCCAGGGCTGAGAGATGCAACCTCCCAGCTCTGGGTCCCTGCAGGGGAAGCGTTGGCAAGCACAGGGCCGGTCCTCCAAAGGCCCAGGTGCAGGGAGCCCAGGCCAAGCAGCCTGTGGAAGATGCCACATGCCGTGCCACCCCGGGAACAGGACTGTAAGCCCCGGCCCCTCCCTCCTCCTCCTCCTCCTCCTCCTCCTCCTCCTCCTCCTCCCCCCCACATGGTGCAGGGATCAGAGACACCTCCGACACTTGCTACCCAAAGTGCAAAGGGCATCCATTGCTCCTCCAAACCTCCTGCCCAGCAGACCGCGTTGTCCAGCCAGTCCCCGGGCCTCCTTGGGGTGCCCAGCACAAAAGTGCAGACACCCAACGGACCCTCAATCTCAGTTTTTGGGTGTTTTTGCCACTCTAAGGACCCGCAGGCCAGCTGGGCCTTCTGGCAGGACAGAGAGCCCCGGAATCCGACGTGGAGAGCTGGGTGTACGTCCCCACGAGGAGGCGGTCCCCACCTCCGCGGCTCTCCCCTTGCGGGGGGGAAAAGCAGCCACGGGGCCTCAGATAAGACACCAGGCTGGGCCCCTGCGGCACAGGGGGAGCACGTCCCCCGCAGGCCACTTAGCGAGGGCGGCAGGCGGACGGTTGGGTTGCGCGAGACACTGCGGCCGCCCTGCTACCGGGTTCCTGGGAGGGCGTCCTGGAACCAGCGTCCACACCAAGCCCTTGGAAGGCCCAGGCGACGGAGGAGCCCCGTCAGGCAGGGGCTGAGGACGGTGACGGCCCGGGCGTGGAGGAGCGTGTCAGGCGGGGCAGAGGACGGTGACAGGTACAGGCTGGGCGGGAAGGAGTCAGTCAGGCAGGGGCCGAGGAGGAGACGGGCTGGTTAAGGGTTAGGGTTAGAGTCAGGGCACAAGTCACAATCTCAAAGACCTGGAAGCGACCCGAGTGCCCATCGACCCACGAGTGCGTAAATAAAATGTGGCGCGTGGACACCACGGAGTGCTATTCGGCTGTGAGGAGCAGCGGTGAGAGGGCACCTCTCGTGGTTCTCTTGGCCAGAGCTGGACCCCGTTCCAGTAAGCCAAGTATCCCAAGAATGGACACACGAGCACCACGTGCTCGCGCTCACCAGCAAATGGGTACAAACCGATGGACACCTAAGTGGACACAGAGGAATCACCTTCATCGGGTGGGTGTCGGGCGGGTGGGGGGAGGGGATGGGCATACACATCCACTAGGAATGGGGTGGGTGCGCACCCACTGGGGGATGGGCGCACTTGAAACTCTGACCCGAGGGGGGAGGCTGGGAGAGGGCAACGCACCCGACCTTAACATTGGGACCCCCACAATACCCTGGAACAACATGAGAGGTAAATGAATAAGAACACAGGGGGGAGTGGGGCAAGGGCAACACATGTCACCTGAATACTTGTACTCCCATCATCTGCTTGAAAAGAGAGAGAAAAGAAAATGCAATCATAGAGATAAGAGACACTTTTTAAAAATAATGAATCCGAAGAGAAAAGTAAAAGGAGGCCTGTGGAGCAGGTCTGGGTGTGACTCCGGATCCCCCAACCTCCAGTGCCACCACCAGAGATTCCTACGTGTAGCCCATAGAACCCCAAAAGCAACGGGACGAGTTCTGGTCACATACTCCCTCAAAATGACATCCTGGCCTTCTTCTGGAACTCCCTCCCCTCTCAGACTCTCAAGGTTTCCTCCAGCGTGTCGGTTCCCACAGAGCAGACACTGTGTGAATCTGGCCATATCCACACACTCACGGGAGACAGGCAGGCAGGGCGCTGTGTGGAACTGGCTGTGTCCACACACCCACGGGAGACAGGCAGGCGGGACGCAGTTTGGAGCTTGCTGTGTCCACACACCCACCGGAGACGTGCAGTTAAGGCGCTGTGTGGACGTGGCTGTGTCCACTCACCCATGGGAGACAGGCAGGTAGGGCACTGCGTGGAACTGGCTGTGTCCACACACCCACGGGAGACGGTCAGGCAGGGTCCTGTGGGGATGTGGCTGTGTCCACAATCCCAAGGAAGACGGTCTGGCAGGGTGCTGTGTGGGTATGGTGTGTCCACACACTCACGGGACACAGGCCGGCTGGGCGCCGTGTGGACCTGGCTGTGTCCACACACCCATGGGAGATGGGAAGGCTGGGCGCTGTGTGGAACTGGCTGTGTCAACACACCCACGGGAGACTGGCAGGTAGGGCGCAGTGTGGAAATGACTGTGTTCACACACCCATGGGAGACGATCAGCCAGGGTGCTCTGTGGATCTGGGTGTGTCCACACACCCACGGGAGACAGGAAAGCTGGGCGCCGTGTGGATCTGGCTGTGTCCATAAATCCATGGGAGAAGGGCAGGCTAGGTGTTGTGTGGAACTGGTTGTGTCCACACACCCACCGGAGACGGGCAGGCAGGGCGCAGTGTGGAATTGGCTGTGTCCACACACCCACGGGTGACGGGCAGGGAGGGCGCATGTGGACCTTGCTGTGTCCACACACCCACTGCAGATGGCAGGTAGGGTGCTGTGTGTACTTGGCTGTGTCAACTCACCCATGGGAGACAGGCAGGTAGGGCACTGCGTGGAACTGGCTGTGTCCACACACCATCGGGAGACTTTCAGGCAGGGTCCTGTGTGGATTTGGCTGTGTCCACAAACCCAAGGAAGACGGGCAGGCTGGGCACAGTGTGGATGTGGCTGTGTCCACTCACCCACGGGAGATGGGCAGGCTGGGCGCTGTGTGGATCTGGCTGTGTCCACTCACCCAAAGGAGATGGGCAGGCTGGGCGCTGTGTGGATCTGGCTGTGTCCACTCACCCACAGGAGATGGGCAGGCGGGGGCAGTGTGGAACTGGCTGTGTCCAAACACCCACGGGAGACGGGCAGGCAGTGTGCAGTGTGGATCTGGCTGTGTCCACTCACCCATGGTTGACGGACAGGCAGGGCGCAGTGTGGATCTTGCCGTGTCCACACAACCACGGGAGACGGGCTGGCAGGGCGCTGTGTGGATCTGGCTGTGTCCAAACACCCATAAGAGACAGTCAGGCAGGGTGTTGTGTGGATTTTGCCGTGTCCAGATACCCACGAGAAACAGGCAGTAAGGGCGCTGTGTGGAACGGGCTGTGTCCACACACCCATGGGTGCCGTCAGGCAGTGCGCAGTGTGGAACTTGCTGTGTCCACACACCCAATGGAGATGGGCAGGAAGGGCGCTGTGTGGATGTGGTTGTATCCACTCACCCACGGGAGACAGGCAGGCAGGGCGCTGTGTGGATCTGTCTGTGTTCACACACACATGGGAGACGGTCAGGCAGGGTGCTGTGTGGATCTGGTGTGTCCACACACTCACAGGAACCAGGCAGGCTTGGGGTTGTGTGGATCTGCCTGTGTCCACACACCCATGGGAGACGGGAAGGCTGGGCGCTGTGTGGAACTCGCTGTGTCAACACACCCATGGGAGACTGGCAGGTAGGGCGCAGTGTGGATGTGGCTGTGTATACTAACCCACGGGAGACAGGCAGGCAGGGCGCAGTGGGGAAATGGCTGTGTCCACACACCCACGAGAGCCGGGCAGGAAGGGCTCTGTGTGGAACTGGCTGTATCCACTCACCCACGGGAGACATGCAGGCAGAGCGCGGTGTGGATGTGGATGTGTCCACTCACCCACGAGAGACGGGCAGGCAGGGCGCAGTGTGGATCTGGCTGTGTCCACTCACGCATGGGTGACGAGAAGGCAGAGCGCAGTGTGGAACTGGCTATGTCCACACACCTACAGGAGATGGTCAGGCAGGGGTCTGTATGGAACTGGCTGTGTCCACACAAACACGGGAGACGAGCAGGCAGGGTGTAGTGCGGATCTGGCTGTGTCCACTCACCCATGGGTGACGGGCAGGCTAGGCGCAGTGTGGAACTGGCTGTGTCCACTCACCCATGGGAGACGGGCATGCAGGGCTCAGTATGGATGTGGCTGTGGCCACTCACCAATGGGAGATGGGCAGGTAGGGCTCTGTGTGGAACTGGCTGTGTCCACTTACTCACGGGAAACGGGCAGGCAGGGTGCAGTGTGGATGTGGCTGTGTCCACAAACCCAAGGGAGATGGTCAGGCAGGGCGCATTGTGGATGTGGCTGTGTCCACTCATCCACGGGAGAAGGGCAGGCTGGGCGCCATATGGATCTGGCTGTGTCCACTCACCCATGGAAGATGGGCAGACAGGCCGCAGTGTGGATCTGGCTGTGTCCACTCACCCACGGTAGACGGGCAGGGAGGGCGCTGTGTGGATCTGGCTGTGTCCGCTCTCCCATGTGTGACGGGTAGGCAGGGCGAAGTGTGCAACTGGCTGTGTCCACACACCCACCGGAGACGGGCAGGCAGAGCGCAGTGTGGATGTGGCTGTGTGCACTCACCCATGGGAGACGGGCAGGTAGGGCGCAGTGTGGAACTGGCTGCGTCCACACACCCAAGGGTGACGGGCAGGCATGGCGCAGTGTGTATCTGGCTGTGTCCACTCACCCATATGAGACGGGCAGGCAGGGCGCAGTGTGGATCTTGCCGTGTCCACACCCCCAGGGGAGACGAGCAGGCTGGGCGCCGTGTGGATCTGGCTGTGTCCACACACCCATGGAAGACGGGCAGGCAGGGCGCAGTGTGGAATTGGCTGTGTCCACTCACCCACCGGAGATGGGCAGGCAGGGCTCTGTGTAGAACTGGATGTGTCCACACACAGACGGGAGACAGGCAGGCAAGGCACAGTGTGGATCGGGCTATGTACACTCACCCACGGGAGATGGGCAGGCTGGGCACTGTTTGGATCTGGCTGTGTCCACTAACCCACGGGAAACATGCAGGCAGGGCGCAGTGTGGAAATGGCTGTGTCTACACACCCATGGGAGACAGTCAGGCAGGGTGCTGTGTGGATGTGGCTGTGTCCACACACCCACGGGAGACAGGCAGGCTGGGCGCCGTGTGGATCTGGCTGTGTCCACTCACCCATGGGAGACAGGCAGGCAGGGCGCAGTGTGGAACTGGCTGTATCTACACACCCATGGGAGACAGTCAGGCAGGGTGCTGTGTGGATGTGGCTGTGTACACACACCCACGGGAGACAGGCAGGCTGGGCGCCGTGTGGATCTGGCTGTGTCCACACACTCACGGGAGACGGTCATTCAGGGCGCAGTGTGGATGTGGCTGTGTCCACTCACCAACGGGAGACGGGCAGGCAGGGCGCAGTGTGGAACTGGCTGTGTCCACTCTCCCACGGGAGACGGCAGGCAGGTCGCAGTGTGCATGTGGCTGTGTCCACTCACCCACGGGAGATGGGCAGGCAGGGCACTGTGTGGATGTGGCTGTGTCTACTCACCCAAGGGTGATGGGCAGGCAGGGCGCCGTGTGGATGTGGCTATGTCACTCACCCACGGGAGACGGGCAGGCAGGGAACAATGTGGATCTAGCTGTGTCCACTCAACCACGGGAGACGGGCAGGCTGGGCGCTGTGTGGATCTGGCTGTGCCACACACCCACGGGAGATGGGCAGGCCGGGTGCAGTGTGGATGTGGCTGTGTCCACTCACCCACAGGTGATGGGCAGGCAGGGCACAGTGTGGAACTGGCTGTGTCCACTCACCCACGGGAGAAGGGCAGGCAGGCCACAGTGTGGATCTGGCTGTGTCCACACACCCACGGGAGATGGGCAGGCAGGGCGCAGTATAGATGTGGCTGTGTCCAATCACCCACAAGAGACAGGCAGGTAGGACGAAGTGTGGAACTGGCTGTGTCCACTCACCCACGGGAGACAGGCAGGAAGGGCGCAGTGTGGAACATGTTCTGTCCACACACCCACCAGAGACAGGCGGGCAGGGCGCAGTGTGGATGTGACTGTGTAAACTCACCGAAGGGAGACGGGCAGTCAGGGCGCAGTGTGGAACTGGCTGTGTCCACACACCCATGGGAGACGAGCAGGCCGTGCGCTGTGTAGATCTGGGTGTGTCCACACACCCATGGGGGATGGTCAGACAGGGTGCCAGACCTTTGGTCTGAGACCTGACAGTCCAGATGGCACGCATGCTGCCGCGTGGCGGCGGTGTCCCGGCTTGGGACAAGAGGAGGCCCCACGGTGCGGGCTGGGGCGCCAGGCACCGCGGCGGGCGCTGAGGGTGGGGCTGATCCGCCAGACCGCCACCCTGCCGCGCTCCCAGCAAGGGGACAGAGCAACAGGCAAAAAAAAAAAAAAAAAAAAAAAAAAAAAAAAAAAAAAAAAGCCTAGGGCACCCGGGATTCCCAGGCGGTCTTCTCCCATCCAAGTACTAACCAGGCCCGACGCTGCTTAGCTTCGGAGATCAGACGAGATGGGGCGCGTTCGGGGTGGTGTGGCCGTAGACCGCGGAGGGCGCCCCTGCCCCGCTCAAGAGGCCAGCCTCACCGCGCCTCCCAGGGATAACGCTGACCCGCGCCGGGCCTGTGGAGTTCGCCGGCCCGGTCGGGCGGACTCCGGAGGACTGAGGTGAGGGACCGGGAGGGGTGGGGTGGGGTGGGGTGGGGGGCTGTCTACACACACACACACACACACACACACACACAGACACGATGCGCCTCCACGGCTGGACCCGCCAAGGTGGAGACCTTCCAGCCCCCCTCCTCTCCTCACCTCGCCTCCTTCACCTACCCGCCCCCACCCCCAGCGCGCCGCCGCTGACTGCGCACGCGCGCTCACCCTTTGACCCCAGCCAGGGGCCGCCCTCCCGCACAACCCCTGTCAGCTGCGCCCCCGCCCCGTGGGTGGGCTGCCGCCTATTCCCCAGGGCCAGGGCTGGGGCACAGCGCATGGGGGAGGGGAGCGAGTGTAGGGGCGTCTCTCGGGATGTGTCCCATGGCTGGGGTGGGGCGGGGTGGTTTGGGGGGCGCTGAAGAAATCAGTCCCCTCCGTCTCCTACCTCTGGAAAACCCCCAACCCCTTGGAGAACTGCCGGCACCGCTAGCGTGGGGGCCGGGACCCTGCTCTGTGTCCTCCTGTGGCCCAGTCCAAGGGGCCTGGGCCTGGCCCGGGGCTGGATTGGACCCCAGCCACCCTCGGGTGTGGACTTGCTAAAAGCCGGCGATTAGATATTGGATTCGAGCTTCCTTGAGGTCATTTCACTAATGAATGCACCGAAAAGAGTTTCCTAATCCATCTGTGAGGGTGGCAACTGAAAGAGAATTTTAAAGCTGACAGGATAGGCGAGGAAAGGCATAGGAGATTTCCACACCCAGTAAGGCAGACTTTCCCGAAATGGAAGAAAGAAACGAGCAAACAGAGACACCGGTAGCCCGCCCGGATCAGAGTCTGCTCCTTAGAGAAAGCACCCTGACCAGGTTCACCCGTGGGTGGGTGGCGAGCCAGTGGCATTCAGAAGCGCGAGGCCCGCAGTCTGTGCAGAAGACACCTGCACTCGGGTGTGTGTGGCGGCACGATTCCCAAGCAGCTCCAAATGGTAATCCAAAGAGAAGCCAGGGAGTCCCCAAGGCCCCAGGTGTCCTCAGCCCACGACTGGCTGCTGTGGGAATGCGAAGCCCGGCTCCTTGTCTCAGAGCGGGACTACCAGGAGGTGTGACGTACACCCCGGGGTTCCCAGGAGGATCAGGCTGAAGCTGGTACTTGGCCTGAAAATGTCCCCTCGCATGGGCACCCCCTTCCGCTTCCGGCTCCTCTACTCCCGGTGCCCCTCCATCCAGGGGCCAGACTTTAAGAAGTCACCCGCAGGAGAATCCCGGTCCCAAAGGAGCCTTCTGGGGGACCCGTGCTGAGAGAGGTTGTGGGCATGGCCCGCTGGGGCTCTGCCCGGCCCAGGGCTGGGAGATGCCACCTCCCAGCTCCGGGTCCCTGCAGGAAGCGTTGGCAAGAACAGGGCCAGTCCCCCAAAGGCCCAGGTGCAGGGAGCCCAGGCCAAGCAGCCTGTGGAGGAAGCCACATGCCGTGCCACCCCGGGAACACGACTGCAGGTCGCGGCCCCTCCCGCCTCCTCCCCGACATGGCGCAGGGCTCAGAGACACCTGAGACGCTGCTACCAAAGTCCAAGGGGCATCGGTTGCTCCTCCAAAGCACCCGAGCAGACCGCGTTGTCCAGCCAGCCCCTGGGCCTCCCTGGGGTGCCCAGCACAAAAGTGCAGACAACCACCGGACTCGCAATATCAGTTTGAGGATGTTTCTGCCATTCTAAGGACCCGCAGGCCAGCTGGGCCTTCAGGCAGGACAGAGAGCCCCGGAGTCCGACGTGGAGAGCTGCGTGGACGTCCCCATCAGGAGGCGGTCCCCACCTCCGAGGCTCTCCCCTTGCGGGGAGCGGCAGCCCCAGGGCCTCAGGGAAGACACCAGGCTGGGCCCCCGCGGCACAGCGGGGCACGTCCCCGTCCCCGGCAGGCGACTTAGCGATGCCTGCGCCAGACTGCTGCGGCCGCCCTGCTGCCGGGTTCCTGGAGGGCTTCCTGGAAGCAGCGTCCACACCAAGCCCCTGGAAGGCCCAGGCGACGGAGGAGCCGGTCAGGCAGGGGCCGAGGACGGTGACGGGCGGGGAGGAGCGTGTCAGGCAGGGGCCCAGGACAGTGACGGGCCTGGCCGGGGAGGAGCGAGTCAGGCAGTGGCCCAGGTGGTGGGCCGGGCGGGGAGGAGCCTGTCAGGCAGGGGCAGAGGACGGTGACGGTGACGGGCCGGGGCGGGAAGGGGCCGGTCAGGCAGGGGCAGGGGCCGAGGACAGTGACGGGCCTGGCGGGGGAGGAGCGCGTCAGGCAGGGGCAGAGGAGACGGGCTGGGTAAGGGGTAGGGTGACAGTTAGGGCACAATTCACAATCGCAAAGATGTGGAAGCGACCCGAGTGCCCATCCATCCAGGAGTGCATTAATAACATGCGGCGCGTGGACACCACGGAGTGCCGTTCGGCTGTGAGGAGCAGCGGTGAGAGGGCGCCTCTCGTGTTCTCCTGGCCAGAGCTGGAACCCGTTCCAGTAGGCCAGGTGTCCCAAGAACGGACACACGAGCACCGCGTGCGCGCGCTCACCGGCAAATTGGTACGAACGGATGGACACCTAAGTGGACAGCGAGGAATCACCTTCATCGGGTGTGTGTCGGGCGGGCGTGGGGAGGGGGTGGGCATCCACATCCATTAGGGAGGGGGTGGGTGCGCACCGACTGGGGGATGGGCGCACTTGAAGCTCTGACCCGAGGGGGGAGGCGGGGAAAGAGCAATGCACCCGACCTGAACATCGGTACCCCCACAATACGCTGGGAGAAAATGAGAAATAAATAAGGAGACAGGGGGGAGGGGGGCACGAGCAACACATGTCACCTCAATACTTGTACTCCCATCATCTGCTTGAAAAGAGAGAGAAAAGAAAATGCAATAATAGAGATAAGAGACACTTTCTAAGAAAATGAATCCGAAAAGAAAAGTAAAAGGAGGCCTGTCGAGCAGGTCTGGGTGTGACTCCGGATCCCCCAACCTCCAGTGCCACCACCAGAGATTCCTACGTGTAGCCCATAGAACCCCAAAAGCAACGGGACGGGTTCTGGTCACATACTCGCTCAAAGTGACATCCTGGAATCCTTCCGGAACTCCCTCCCCTCTCAGACTCTCGAGGTTTCCTCCAGCGTGTCGGTTCCCACAGACCAGACCTTTGGTCTGAGACCTGACAGTCCAGATGGCACGCATGCTGCCCCGTGGCGGCGGTGTCCCCGCTTGGGACAAGAGGAGGCCCCACGGTGCGGGCTGGGGCGGCAGGCACCGCGGCGGGCGCTGAGGGTGGGGGTGATCCGCCGGACCGCCACCCCGCCGCGCTCCCAGCAAGGGGACAGAGCAACAGGCAAAAAAAAAAAAAAAAAAAGCCTAGGGCACCCGGGATTCCCAGGCGGTCTTCTCCCATCCAAGTACTAACCAGGCCCGACGCTGCTTAGCTTCGGAGATCAGACGAGATGGGGCGCGTTCGGGGTGGTGTGGCCGTAGACCGCGGAGGGCGCCCCTGCCCCGCTCAAGAGGCCAGCCTCACCGCGCCTCCCAGGGATAACGCTGACCCGCGCCGGGCCTGTGGAGTTCGCCGGCCCGGTCGGGCGGACTCCGGAGGACTGAGGTGAGGGACCGGGAGGGGTGGGGTGGGGTGGGGTGGGGGGCTGTCTACACACACACACACACACACACACACAAACAGACACGATGCGCCTCCACGGCTGGACCCGCCAAGGTGGAGACCTTCCAGCCCCCCTCCTCTCCTCACCTCGCCTCCTTCACCTACCCGCCCCCACCCCCAGCGCGCCGCCGCTGACTGCGCACGCGCGCTCACCCTTTGACCCCAGCCAGGGGCCGCCCTCCCGCACAACCCCTGTCAGCTGCGCCCCCGCCCCGTGGGTGGGCTGCCGCCTATTCCCCAGGGCCAGGGCTGGGGCACAGCGCATGGGGGAGGGGAGCGAGTGTAGGGGCGTCTCTCGGGATGTGTCCCATGGCTGGGGTGGGGCGGGGTGGTTTGGGGGGCGCTGAAGAAATCAGTCCCCTCCGTCTCCTACCTCTGGAAAACCCCCAACCCCTTGGAGAACTGCCGGCACCGCTAGCGTGGGGGCCGGGACCCTGCTCTGTGTCCTCCTGTGGCCCAGTCCAAGGGGCCTGGGCCTGGCCCGGGGCTGGATTGGACCCCAGCCACCCTCGGGTGTGGACTTGCTAAAAGCCGGCGATTAGATATTGGATTCGAGCTTCCTTGAGGTCATTTCACTAATGAATGCACCGAAAAGAGTTTCCTAATCCATCTGTGAGGGTGGCAACTGAAAGAGAATTTTAAAGCTGACAGGATAGGCGAGGAAAGGCATAGGAGATTTCCACACCCAGTAAGGAAGACTTTCCCGAAATGGAAGAAAGAAACGAGCAAACAGAGACACCGGTAGCCCGCCCGGATCAGAGTCTGCTCCTTAGAGAAAGCACCCTGACCAGGTTCACCCGTGGGTGGGTGGCGAGCCAGTGGCATTCAGAAGCGCGAGGCCCGCAGTCTGTGCAGAAGACACCTGCACTCGGGTGTGTGTGGCGGCACGATTCCCAAGCAGCTCCAAATGGTAATCCAAAGAGAAGCCAGGGAGTTCCCAAGGCCCCAGGTGTCCTCAGCCCACGACTGGCTGCTGTGGGAATGCGAAGCCCGGCTCCTTGTCTCAGAGCGGGACTACCAGGAGGTGTGACGTACACCCCGGGGTTCCCAGGAGGATCAGGCTGAAGCTGGTACTTGGCCTGAAAATGTCCCCTCGCATGGGCACCCCCTTCCGCTTCCGGCTCCTCTACTCCCGGTGCCCCTCCATCCAGGGGCCAGACTTTAAGAAGTCACCCGCAGGAGAATCCCGGTCCCAAAGGAGCCTTCTGGGGGACCCGTGCTGAGAGAGGTTGTGGGCATGGCCCGCTGGGGCTCTGCCCGGCCCAGGGCTGGGAGATGCCACCTCCCAGCTCCGGGTCCCTGCAGGAAGCGTTGGCAAGAACAGGGCCAGTCCCCCAAAGGCCCAGGTGCAGGGAGCCCAGGCCAAGCAGCCTGTGGAGGAAGCCACATGCCGTGCCACCCCGGGAACACGACTGCAGGTCGCGGCCCCTCCCGCCTCCTCCCCGACATGGCGCAGGGCTCAGAGACACCTGAGACGCTGCTACCAAAGTCCAAGGGGCATCGGTTGCTCCTCCAAAGCACCCGAGCAGACCGCGTTGTCCAGCCAGCCCCTGGGCCTCCCTGGGGTGCCCAGCACAAAAGTGCAGACAACCACCGGACTCGCAATATCAGTTTGAGGATGTTTCTGCCATTCTAAGGACCCGCAGGCCAGCTGGGCCTTCAGGCAGGACAGAGAGCCCCGGAGTCCGACGTGGAGAGCTGCGTGGACGTCCCCATCAGGAGGCGGTCCCCACCTCCGAGGCTCTCCCCTTGCGGGGAGCGGCAGCCCCAGGGCCTCAGGGAAGACACCAGGCTGGGCCCCCGCGGCACAGCGGGGCACGTCCCCGTCCCCGGCAGGCGACTTAGCGATGCCTGCGCCAGACTGCTGCGGCCGCCCTGCTGCCGGGTTCCTGGAGGGCTTCCTGGAAGCAGCGTCCACACCAAGCCCCTGGAAGGCCCAGGCGACGGAGGAGCCGGTCAGGCAGGGGCCGAGGACGGTGACGGGCGGGGAGGAGCGTGTCAGGCAGGGGCCGGGGACGGTGACAGGCCGGGCGGGAAGGAGCCGGTCAGGCAGGGGCCCAGGACAGTGACGGGCCTGGCCGGGGAGGAGCGAGTCAGGCAGTGGCCCAGGTGGTGGGCCGGGCGGGGAGGAGCCTGTCAGGCAGGGGCAGAGGACGGTGACGGTGACGGGCCGGGGCGGGAAGGGGCCGGTCAGGCAGGGGCAGGGGCCGAGGACAGTGACGGGCCTGGCCGGGGAGGAGTGCGTCAGGCAGGGAGAGTGGAGACGGGCTGGGTAAGGGTTAGGATGACAGTTAGGGCACAATTCACAATCGCAAAGACGTGGAAGCGACCCGAGTGCCCATCCATCCAGGAGTGCATGAATAAAATGTGGCGCGTGGACACCACGGAGTGCCATTCGGCTGTGAGGAGCAGCGGTGAGAGGGCGCCTCTCGTGTTCTCCTGGCCAGAGCTGGAACCCGTTCCAGTAGGCCAGGTATCCCAAGAACGGACACACGAGCACCGCGTGCGCGCGCTCACCGGCAAATTGGTACGAACGGATGGACGCCTAAGTGGACAGCGAGGAATCACCTTCATCGGGTGGGTGTCGGGCGGGCGTGGGGAGGGGGTGGGCATCCACATCCATTAGGGAGGGGGTGGGTGCGCACCGACTGGGGGATGGGCGCACTTGAAGCTCTGACCCGAGGGGGGAGGCGGGGAAAGAGCAATGCACCCGACCTGAACATCGGTACCCCCACAATACGCTGGGAGAAAATGAGAAATAAATAAGGAGACAGGGGGGAGGGGGGCACGGGCAACACATGTCACCTCAATACTTGTACTCCCATCATCTGCTTGAAAAGAGAGAGAAAAGAAAATGCAATAATAGAGATAAGAGACACTTTCTAAGAAAATGAATCCGAAAAGAAAAGTAAAAGGAGGCCTGTCGAGCAGGTCTGGGTGTGACTCCGGATCCCCCAACCTCCAGTGCCACCACCAGAGATTCCTACGTGTAGCCCATAGAACCCCAAAAGCAACGGGACGGGTTCTGGTCACATACTCGCTCAAAGTGACATCCTGGAATCCTTCCGGAACTCCCTCCCCTCTCAGACTCTCGAGGTTTCCTCCAGCGTGTCGGTTCCCACAGACCAGACCTTTGGTCTGAGACCTGACAGTCCAGATGGCACGCATGCTGCCCCGTGGCGGCGGTGTCCCGGCTTGGGACAAGAGGAGGCCCCACGGTGCGGGCTGGGGCGGCAGGCACCGCGGCGGGCGCTGAGGGTGGGGGTGATCCGCCGGACCGCCACCCCGCCGCGCTCCCAGCAAGGGGACAGAGCAACAGGCAAAAAAAAAAAAAAAAAAAAAGCCTAGGGCACCCGGGATTCCCAGGCGGTCTTCTCCCATCCAAGTACTAACCAGGCCCGACGCTGCTTAGCTTCGGAGATCAGACGAGATGGGGCGCGTTCGGGGTGGTGTGGCCGTAGACCGCGGAGGGCGCCCCTGCCCCGCTCAAGAGGCCAGCCTCACCGCGCCTCCCAGGGATAACGCTGACCCGCGCCGGGCCTGTGGAGTTCGCCGGCCCGGTCGGGCGGACTCCGGAGGACTGAGGTGAGGGACCGGGAGGGGTGGGGTGGGGTGGGGTGGGGGGCTGTCTACACACACACACACACACACACACACAAACAGACACGATGCGCCTCCACGGCTGGACCCGCCAAGGTGGAGACCTTCCAGCCCCCCTCCTCTCCTCACCTCGCCTCCTTCACCTACCCGCCCCCACCCCCAGCGCGCCGCCGCTGACTGCGCACGCGCGCTCACCCTTTGACCCCAGCCAGGGGCCGCCCTCCCGCACAACCCCTGTCAGCTGCGCCCCCGCCCCGTGGGTGGGCTGCCGCCTATTCCCCAGGGCCAGGGCTGGGGCACAGCGCATGGGGGAGGGGAGCGAGTGTAGGGGCGTCTCTCGGGATGTGTCCCATGGCTGGGGTGGGGCGGGGTGGTTTGGGGGGCGCTGAAGAAATCAGTCCCCTCCGTCTCCTACCTCTGGAAAACCCCCAACCCCTTGGAGAACTGCCGGCACCGCTAGCGTGGGGGCCGGGACCCTGCTCTGTGTCCTCCTGTGGCCCAGTCCAAGGGGCCTGGGCCTGGCCCGGGGCTGGATTGGACCCCAGCCACCCTCGGGTGTGGACTTGCTAAAAGCCGGCGATTAGATATTGGATTCGAGCTTCCTTGAGGTCATTTCACTAATGAATGCACCGAAAAGAGTTTCCTAATCCATCTGTGAGGGTGGCAACTGAAAGAGAATTTTAAAGCTGACAGGATAGGCGAGGAAAGGCATAGGAGATTTCCACACCCAGTAAGGCAGACTTTCCCGAAATGGAAGAAAGAAACGAGCAAACAGAGACACCGGTAGCCCGCCCGGATCAGAGTCTGCTCCTTAGAGAAAGCACCCTGACCAGGTTCACCCGTGGGTGGGTGGCGAGCCAGTGGCATTCAGAAGCGCGAGGCCCGCAGTCTGTGCAGAAGACACCTGCACTCGGGTGTGTGTGGCGGCACGATTCCCAAGCAGCTCCAAATGGTAATCCAAAGAGAAGCCAGGGAGTCCCCAAGGCCCCAGGTGTCCTCAGCCCACGACTGGCTGCTGTGGGAATGCGAAGCCCGGCTCCTTGTCTCAGAGCGGGACTACCAGGAGGTGTGACGTACACCCCGGGGTTCCCAGGAGGATCAGGCTGAAGCTGGTACTTGGCCTGAAAATGTCCCCTCGCATGGGCACCCCCTTCCGCTTCCGGCTCCTCTACTCCCGGTGCCCCTCCATCCAGGGGCCAGACTTTAAGAAGTCACCCGCAGGAGAATCCCGGTCCCAAAGGAGCCTTCTGGGGGACCCGTGCTGAGAGAGGTTGTGGGCATGGCCCGCTGGGGCTCTGCCCGGCCCAGGGCTGGGAGATGCCACCTCCCAGCTCCGGGTCCCTGCAGGAAGCGTTGGCAAGAACAGGGCCAGTCCCCCAAAGGCCCAGGTGCAGGGAGCCCAGGCCAAGCAGCCTGTGGAGGAAGCCACATGCCGTGCCACCCCGGGAACACGACTGCAGGTCGCGGCCCCTCCCGCCTCCTCCCCGACATGGCGCAGGGCTCAGAGACACCTGAGACGCTGCTACCAAAGTCCAAGGGGCATCGGTTGCTCCTCCAAAGCACCCGAGCAGACCGCGTTGTCCAGCCAGCCCCTGGGCCTCCCTGGGGTGCCCAGCACAAAAGTGCAGACAACCACCGGACTCGCAATATCAGTTTGAGGATGTTTCTGCCATTCTAAGGACCCGCAGGCCAGCTGGGCCTTCAGGCAGGACAGAGAGCCCCGGAGTCCGACGTGGAGAGCTGCGTGGACGTCCCCATCAGGAGGCGGTCCCCACCTCCGAGGCTCTCCCCTTGCGGGGAGCGGCAGCCCCAGGGCCTCAGGGAAGACACCAGGCTGGGCCCCCGCGGCACAGCGGGGCACGTCCCCGTCCCCGGCAGGCGACTTAGCGATGCCTGCGCCAGACTGCTGCGGCCGCCCTGCTGCCGGGTTCCTGGAGGGCTTCCTGGAAGCAGCGTCCACACCAAGCCCCTGGAAGGCCCAGGCGACGGAGGAGCCGGTCAGGCAGGGGCCGAGGACGGTGACGGGCGGGGAGGAGCGTGTCAGGCAGGGGCCGGGGACGGTGACAGGCCGGGCGGGAAGGAGCCGGTCAGGCAGGGGCCCAGGACAGTGACGGGCCTGGCCGGGGAGGAGCGAGTCAGGCAGTGGCCCAGGTGGTGGGCCGGGCGGGGAGGAGCCTGTCAGGCAGGGGCAGAGGACGGTGACGGTGACGGGCCGGGGCGGGAAGGGGCCGGTCAGGCAGGGGCAGGGGCCGAGGACAGTGACGGGCCTGGCGGGGGAGGAGCGCGTCAGGCAGGGGCAGAGGAGACGGGCTGGGTAAGGGGTAGGGTGACAGTTAGGGCACAATTCACAATCGCAAAGATGTGGAAGCGACCCGAGTGCCCATCCATCCAGGAGTGCATTAATAACATGCGGCGCGTGGACACCACGGAGTGCCGTTCGGCTGTGAGGAGCAGCGGTGAGAGGGCGCCTCTCGTGTTCTCCTGGCCAGAGCTGGAACCCGTTCCAGTAGGCCAGGTATCCCAAGAACGGACACACGAGCACCGCGTGCGCGCGCTCACCGGCAAATTGGTACGAACGGATGGACGCCTAAGTGGACAGCGAGGAATCACCTTCATCGGGTGGGTGTC
The DNA here is from genome assembly GCF_040939455.1 of Microcebus murinus. Taxonomy (NCBI): domain Eukaryota; kingdom Metazoa; phylum Chordata; class Mammalia; order Primates; family Cheirogaleidae; genus Microcebus; species Microcebus murinus. The sequence goes on from NW_027438953.1 coordinate 1,089,933, forward strand.
GGGCGGGCGTGGGGAGGGGGTGGGCATCCACATCCATTAGGGAGGGGGTGGGTGCGCACCGACTGGGGGATGGGCGCACTTGAAGCTCTGACCCGAGGGGGGAGGCGGGGAAAGAGCAATGCACCCGACCTGAACATCGGTACCCCCACAATACGCTGGGAGAAAATGAGAAATAAATAAGGAGACAGGGGGGAGGGGGGCACGGGCAACACATGTCACCTCAATACTTGTACTCCCATCATCTGCTTGAAAAGAGAGAGAAAAGAAAATGCAATAATAGAGATAAGAGACACTTTCTAAGAAAATGAATCCGAAAAGAAAAGTAAAAGGAGGCCTGTCGAGCAGGTCTGGGTGTGACTCCGGATCCCCCAACCTCCAGTGCCACCACCAGAGATTCCTACGTGTAGCCCATAGAACCCCAAAAGCAACGGGACGGGTTCTGGTCACATACTCGCTCAAAGTGACATCCTGGAATCCTTCCGGAACTCCCTCCCCTCTCAGACTCTCGAGGTTTCCTCCAGCGTGTCGGTTCCCACAGACCAGACCTTTGGTCTGAGACCTGACAGTCCAGATGGCACGCATGCTGCCCCGTGGCGGCGGTGTCCCGGCTTGGGACAAGAGGAGGCCCCACGGTGCGGGCTGGGGCGGCAGGCACCGCGGCGGGCGCTGAGGGTGGGGGTGATCCGCCGGACCGCCACCCCGCCGCGCTCCCAGCAAGGGGACAGAGCAACAGGCAAAAAAAAAAAAAAAAAAAAGCCTAGGGCACCCGGGATTCCCAGGCGGTCTTCTCCCATCCAAGTACTAACCAGGCCCGACGCTGCTTAGCTTCGGAGATCAGACGAGATGGGGCGCGTTCGGGGTGGTGTGGCCGTAGACCGCGGAGGGCGCCCCTGCCCCGCTCAAGAGGCCAGCCTCACCGCGCCTCCCAGGGATAACGCTGACCCGCGCCGGGCCTGTGGAGTTCGCCGGCCCGGTCGGGCGGACTCCGGAGGACTGAGGTGAGGGACCGGGAGGGGTGGGGTGGGGTGGGGTGGGGGGCTGTCTACACACACACACACACACACACACACAAACAGACACGATGCGCCTCCACGGCTGGACCCGCCAAGGTGGAGACCTTCCAGCCCCCCTCCTCTCCTCACCTCGCCTCCTTCACCTACCCGCCCCCACCCCCAGCGCGCCGCCGCTGACTGCGCACGCGCGCTCACCCTTTGACCCCAGCCAGGGGCCGCCCTCCCGCACAACCCCTGTCAGCTGCGCCCCCGCCCCGTGGGTGGGCTGCCGCCTATTCCCCAGGGCCAGGGCTGGGGCACAGCGCATGGGGGAGGGGAGCGAGTGTAGGGGCGTCTCTCGGGATGTGTCCCATGGCTGGGGTGGGGCGGGGTGGTTTGGGGGGCGCTGAAGAAATCAGTCCCCTCCGTCTCCTACCTCTGGAAAACCCCCAACCCCTTGGAGAACTGCCGGCACCGCTAGCGTGGGGGCCGGGACCCTGCTCTGTGTCCTCCTGTGGCCCAGTCCAAGGGGCCTGGGCCTGGCCCGGGGCTGGATTGGACCCCAGCCACCCTCGGGTGTGGACTTGCTAAAAGCCGGCGATTAGATATTGGATTCGAGCTTCCTTGAGGTCATTTCACTAATGAATGCACCGAAAAGAGTTTCCTAATCCATCTGTGAGGGTGGCAACTGAAAGAGAATTTTAAAGCTGACAGGATAGGCGAGGAAAGGCATAGGAGATTTCCACACCCAGTAAGGAAGACTTTCCCGAAATGGAAGAAAGAAACGAGCAAACAGAGACACCGGTAGCCCGCCCGGATCAGAGTCTGCTCCTTAGAGAAAGCACCCTGACCAGGTTCACCCGTGGGTGGGTGGCGAGCCAGTGGCATTCAGAAGCGCGAGGCCCGCAGTCTGTGCAGAAGACACCTGCACTCGGGTGTGTGTGGCGGCACGATTCCCAAGCAGCTCCAAATGGTAATCCAAAGAGAAGCCAGGGAGTCCCCAAGGCCCCAGGTGTCCTCAGCCCACGACTGGCTGCTGTGGGAATGCGAAGCCCGGCTCCTTGTCTCAGAGCGGGACTACCAGGAGGTGTGACGTACACCCCGGGGTTCCCAGGAGGATCAGGCTGAAGCTGGTACTTGGCCTGAAAATGTCCCCTCGCATGGGCACCCCCTTCCGCTTCCGGCTCCTCTACTCCCGGTGCCCCTCCATCCAGGGGCCAGACTTTAAGAAGTCACCCGCAGGAGAATCCCGGTCCCAAAGGAGCCTTCTGGGGGACCCGTGCTGAGAGAGGTTGTGGGCATGGCCCGCTGGGGCTCTGCCCGGCCCAGGGCTGGGAGATGCCACCTCCCAGCTCCGGGTCCCTGCAGGAAGCGTTGGCAAGAACAGGGCCAGTCCCCCAAAGGCCCAGGTGCAGGGAGCCCAGGCCAAGCAGCCTGTGGAGGAAGCCACATGCCGTGCCACCCCGGGAACACGACTGCAGGTCGCGGCCCCTCCCGCCTCCTCCCCGACATGGCGCAGGGCTCAGAGACACCTGAGACGCTGCTACCAAAGTCCAAGGGGCATCGGTTGCTCCTCCAAAGCACCCGAGCAGACCGCGTTGTCCAGCCAGCCCCTGGGCCTCCCTGGGGTGCCCAGCACAAAAGTGCAGACAACCACCGGACTCGCAATATCAGTTTGAGGATGTTTCTGCCATTCTAAGGACCCGCAGGCCAGCTGGGCCTTCAGGCAGGACAGAGAGCCCCGGAGTCCGACGTGGAGAGCTGCGTGGACGTCCCCATCAGGAGGCGGTCCCCACCTCCGAGGCTCTCCCCTTGCGGGGAGCGGCAGCCCCAGGGCCTCAGGGAAGACACCAGGCTGGGCCCCCGCGGCACAGCGGGGCACGTCCCCGTCCCCGGCAGGCGACTTAGCGATGCCTGCGCCAGACTGCTGCGGCCGCCCTGCTGCCGGGTTCCTGGAGGGCTTCCTGGAAGCAGCGTCCACACCAAGCCCCTGGAAGGCCCAGGCGACGGAGGAGCCGGTCAGGCAGGGGCCGAGGACGGTGACGGGCGGGGAGGAGCGTGTCAGGCAGGGGCCGGGGACGGTGACAGGCCGGGCGGGAAGGAGCCGGTCAGGCAGGGGCCCAGGACAGTGACGGGCCTGGCCGGGGAGGAGCGAGTCAGGCAGTGGCCCAGGTGGTGGGCCGGGCGGGGAGGAGCCTGTCAGGCAGGGGCAGAGGACGGTGACGGTGACGGGCCGGGGCGGGAAGGGGCCGGTCAGGCAGGGGCAGGGGCCGAGGACAGTGACGGGCCTGGCGGGGGAGGAGCGCGTCAGGCAGGGGCAGAGGAGACGGGCTGGGTAAGGGGTAGGGTGACAGTTAGGGCACAATTCACAATCGCAAAGATGTGGAAGCGACCCGAGTGCCCATCCATCCAGGAGTGCATTAATAACATGCGGCGCGTGGACACCACGGAGTGCCGTTCGGCTGTGAGGAGCAGCGGTGAGAGGGCGCCTCTCGTGTTCTCCTGGCCAGAGCTGGAACCCGTTCCAGTAGGCCAGGTATCCCAAGAACGGACACACGAGCACCGCGTGCGCGCGCTCACCGGCAAATTGGTACGAACGGATGGACGCCTAAGTGGACAGCGAGGAATCACCTTCATCGGGTGGGTGTCGGGCGGGCGTGGGGAGGGGGTGGGCATCCACATCCATTAGGGAGGGGGTGGGTGCGCACCGACTGGGGGATGGGCGCACTTGAAGCTCTGACCCGAGGGGGGAGGCGGGGAAAGAGCAATGCACCCGACCTGAACATCGGTACCCCCACAATACGCTGGGAGAAAATGAGAAATAAATAAGGAGACAGGGGGGAGGGGGGCACGGGCAACACATGTCACCTCAATACTTGTACTCCCATCATCTGCTTGAAAAGAGAGAGAAAAGAAAATGCAATAATAGAGATAAGAGACACTTTCTAAGAAAATGAATCCGAAAAGAAAAGTAAAAGGAGGCCTGTCGAGCAGGTCTGGGTGTGACTCCGGATCCCCCAACCTCCAGTGCCACCACCAGAGATTCCTACGTGTAGCCCATAGAACCCCAAAAGCAACGGGACGGGTTCTGGTCACATACTCGCTCAAAGTGACATCCTGGAATCCTTCCGGAACTCCCTCCCCTCTCAGACTCTCGAGGTTTCCTCCAGCGTGTCGGTTCCCACAGACCAGACCTTTGGTCTGAGACCTGACAGTCCAGATGGCACGCATGCTGCCCCGTGGCGGCGGTGTCCCGGCTTGGGACAAGAGGAGGCCCCACGGTGCGGGCTGGGGCGGCAGGCACCGCGGCGGGCGCTGAGGGTGGGGGTGATCCGCCGGACCGCCACCCCGCCGCGCTCCCAGCAAGGGGACAGAGCAACAGGCAAAAAAAAAAAAAAAAAAAGCCTAGGGCACCCGGGATTCCCAGGCGGTCTTCTCCCATCCAAGTACTAACCAGGCCCGACGCTGCTTAGCTTCGGAGATCAGACGAGATGGGGCGCGTTCGGGGTGGTGTGGCCGTAGACCGCGGAGGGCGCCCCTGCCCCGCTCAAGAGGCCAGCCTCACCGCGCCTCCCAGGGATAACGCTGACCCGCGCCGGGCCTGTGGAGTTCGCCGGCCCGGTCGGGCGGACTCCGGAGGACTGAGGTGAGGGACCGGGAGGGGTGGGGTGGGGTGGGGTGGGGGGCTGTCTACACACACACACACACACACACACACAAACAGACACGATGCGCCTCCACGGCTGGACCCGCCAAGGTGGAGACCTTCCAGCCCCCCTCCTCTCCTCACCTGGCCTCCTTCACCTACCCGCCCCCACCCCCAGCGCGCCGCCGCTGACTGCGCACGCGCGCTCACCCTTTGACCCCAGCCAGGGGCCGCCCTCCCGCACAACCCCTGTCAGCTGCGCCCCCGCCCCGTGGGTGGGCTGCCGCCTATTCCCCAGGGCCAGGGCTGGGGCACAGCGCATGGGGGAGGGGAGCGAGTGTAGGGGCGTCTCTCGGGATGTGTCCCATGGCTGGGGTGGGGCGGGGTGGTTTGGGGGGCGCTGAAGAAATCAGTCCCCTCCGTCTCCTACCTCTGGAAAACCCCCAACCCCTTGGAGAACTGCCGGCACCGCTAGCGTGGGGGCCGGGACCCTGCTCTGTGTCCTCCTGTGGCCCAGTCCAAGGGGCCTGGGCCTGGCCCGGGGCTGGATTGGACCCCAGCCACCCTCGGGTGTGGACTTGCTAAAAGCCGGCGATTAGATATTGGATTCGAGCTTCCTTGAGGTCATTTCACTAATGAATGCACCGAAAAGAGTTTCCTAATCCATCTGTGAGGGTGGCAACTGAAAGAGAATTTTAAAGCTGACAGGATAGGCGAGGAAAGGCATAGGAGATTTCCACACCCAGTAAGGCAGACTTTCCCGAAATGGAAGAAAGAAACGAGCAAACAGAGACACCGGTAGCCCGCCCGGATCAGAGTCTGCTCCTTAGAGAAAGCACCCTGACCAGGTTCACCCGTGGGTGGGTGGCGAGCCAGTGGCATTCAGAAGCGCGAGGCCCGCAGTCTGTGCAGAAGACACCTGCACTCGGGTGTGTGTGGCGGCACGATTCCCAAGCAGCTCCAAATGGTAATCCAAAGAGAAGCCAGGGAGTCCCCAAGGCCCCAGGTGTCCTCAGCCCACGACTGGCTGCTGTGGGAATGCGAAGCCCGGCTCCTTGTCTCAGAGCGGGACTACCAGGAGGTGTGACGTACACCCCGGGGTTCCCAGGAGGATCAGGCTGAAGCTGGTACTTGGCCTGAAAATGTCCCCTCGCATGGGCACCCCCTTCCGCTTCCGGCTCCTCTACTCCCGGTGCCCCTCCATCCAGGGGCCAGACTTTAAGAAGTCACCCGCAGGAGAATCCCGGTCCCAAAGGAGCCTTCTGGGGGACCCGTGCTGAGAGAGGTTGTGGGCATGGCCCGCTGGGGCTCTGCCCGGCCCAGGGCTGGGAGATGCCACCTCCCAGCTCCGGGTCCCTGCAGGAAGCGTTGGCAAGAACAGGGCCAGTCCCCCAAAGGCCCAGGTGCAGGGAGCCCAGGCCAAGCAGCCTGTGGAGGAAGCCACATGCCGTGCCACCCCGGGAACACGACTGCAGGTCGCGGCCCCTCCCGCCTCCTCCCCGACATGGCGCAGGGCTCAGAGACACCTGAGACGCTGCTACCAAAGTCCAAGGGGCATCGGTTGCTCCTCCAAAGCACCCGAGCAGACCGCGTTGTCCAGCCAGCCCCTGGGCCTCCCTGGGGTGCCCAGCACAAAAGTGCAGACAACCACCGGACTCGCAATATCAGTTTGAGGATGTTTCTGCCATTCTAAGGACCCGCAGGCCAGCTGGGCCTTCAGGCAGGACAGAGAGCCCCGGAGTCCGACGTGGAGAGCTGCGTGGACGTCCCCATCAGGAGGCGGTCCCCACCTCCGAGGCTCTCCCCTTGCGGGGAGCGGCAGCCCCAGGGCCTCAGGGAAGACACCAGGCTGGGCCCCCGCGGCACAGCGGGGCACGTCCCCGTCCCCGGCAGGCGACTTAGCGATGCCTGCGCCAGACTGCTGCGGCCGCCCTGCTGCCGGGTTCCTGGAGGGCTTCCTGGAAGCAGCGTCCACACCAAGCCCCTGGAAGGCCCAGGCGACGGAGGAGCCGGTCAGGCAGGGGCCGAGGACGGTGACGGGCGGGGAGGAGCGTGTCAGGCAGGGGCCGGGGACGGTGACAGGCCGGGCGGGAAGGAGCCGGTCAGGCAGGGGCCCAGGACAGTGACGGGCCTGGCCGGGGAGGAGCGAGTCAGGCAGTGGCCCAGGTGGTGGGCCGGGCGGGGAGGAGCCTGTCAGGCAGGGGCAGAGGACGGTGACGGTGACGGGCCGGGGCGGGAAGGGGCCGGTCAGGCAGGGGCAGGGGCCGAGGACAGTGACGGGCCTGGCGGGGGAGGAGCGCGTCAGGCAGGGGCAGAGGAGACGGGCTGGGTAAGGGGTAGGGTGACAGTTAGGGCACAATTCACAATCGCAAAGATGTGGAAGCGACCCGAGTGCCCATCCATCCAGGAGTGCATTAATAACATGCGGCGCGTGGACACCACGGAGTGCCGTTCGGCTGTGAGGAGCAGCGGTGAGAGGGCGCCTCTCGTGTTCTCCTGGCCAGAGCTGGAACCCGTTCCAGTAGGCCAGGTATCCCAAGAACGGACACACGAGCACCGCGTGCGCGCGCTCACCGGCAAATTGGTACGAACGGATGGACGCCTAAGTGGACAGCGAGGAATCACCTTCATCGGGTGGGTGTCGGGCGGGCGTGGGGAGGGGGTGGGCATCCACATCCATTAGGGAGGGGGTGGGTGCGCACCGACTGGGGGATGGGCGCACTTGAAGCTCTGACCCGAGGGGGGAGGCGGGGAAAGAGCAATGCACCCGACCTGAACATCGGTACCCCCACAATACGCTGGGAGAAAATGAGAAATAAATAAGGAGACAGGGGGGAGGGGGGCACGGGCAACACATGTCACCTCAATACTTGTACTCCCATCATCTGCTTGAAAAGAGAGAGAAAAGAAAATGCAATAATAGAGATAAGAGACACTTTCTAAGAAAATGAATCCGAAAAGAAAAGTAAAAGGAGGCCTGTCGAGCAGGTCTGGGTGTGACTCCGGATCCCCCAACCTCCAGTGCCACCACCAGAGATTCCTACGTGTAGCCCATAGAACCCCAAAAGCAACGGGACGGGTTCTGGTCACATACTCGCTCAAAGTGACATCCTGGAATCCTTCCGGAACTCCCTCCCCTCTCAGACTCTCGAGGTTTCCTCCAGCGTGTCGGTTCCCACAGACCAGACCTTTGGTCTGAGACCTGACAGTCCAGATGGCACGCATGCTGCCCCGTGGCGGCGGTGTCCCGGCTTGGGACAAGAGGAGGCCCCACGGTGCGGGCTGGGGCGGCAGGCACCGCGGCGGGCGCTGAGGGTGGGGGTGATCCGCCGGACCGCCACCCCGCCGCGCTCCCAGCAAGGGGACAGAGCAACAGGCAAAAAAAAAAAAAAAAAAAAGCCTAGGGCACCCGGGATTCCCAGGCGGTCTTCTCCCATCCAAGTACTAACCAGGCCCGACGCTGCTTAGCTTCGGAGATCAGACGAGATGGGGCGCGTTCGGGGTGGTGTGGCCGTAGACCGCGGAGGGCGCCCCTGCCCCGCTCAAGAGGCCAGCCTCACCGCGCCTCCCAGGGATAACGCTGACCCGCGCCGGGCCTGTGGAGTTCGCCGGCCCGGTCGGGCGGACTCCGGAGGACTGAGGTGAGGGACCGGGAGGGGTGGGGTGGGGTGGGGTGGGTGGCTGTCTACACACACACACACACACACACACAAACAGACACGATGCGCCTCCACGGCTGGACCCGCCAAGGTGGAGACCTTCCAGCCCCCCTCCTCTCCTCACCTGGCCTCCTTCACCTACCCGCCCCCACCCCCAGCGCGCCGCCGCTGACTGCGCACGCGCGCTCACCCTTTGACCCCAGCCAGGGGCCGCCCTCCCGCACAACCCCTGTCAGCTGCGCCCCCGCCCCGTGGGTGGGCTGCCGCCTATTCCCCAGGGCCAGGGCTGGGGCACAGCGCATGGGGGAGGGGAGCGAGTGTAGGGGCGTCTCTCGGGATGTGTCCCATGGCTGGGGTGGGGCGGGGTGGTTTGGGGGGCGCTGAAGAAATCAGTCCCCTCCGTCTCCTACCTCTGGAAAACCCCCAACCCCTTGGAGAACTGCCGGCACCGCTAGCGTGGGGGCCGGGACCCTGCTCTGTGTCCTCCTGTGGCCCAGTCCAAGGGGCCTGGGCCTGGCCCGGGGCTGGATTGGACCCCAGCCACCCTCGGGTGTGGACTTGCTAAAAGCCGGCGATTAGATATTGGATTCGAGCTTCCTTGAGGTCATTTCACTAATGAATGCACCGAAAAGAGTTTCCTAATCCATCTGTGAGGGTGGCAACTGAAAGAGAATTTTAAAGCTGACAGGATAGGCGAGGAAAGGCATAGGAGATTTCCACACCCAGTAAGGCAGACTTTCCCGAAATGGAAGAAAGAAACGAGCAAACAGAGACACCGGTAGCCCGCCCGGATCAGAGTCTGCTCCTTAGAGAAAGCACCCTGACCAGGTTCACCCGTGGGTGGGTGGCGAGCCAGTGGCATTCAGAAGCGCGAGGCCCGCAGTCTGTGCAGAAGACACCTGCACTCGGGTGTGTGTGGCGGCACGATTCCCAAGCAGCTCCAAATGGTAATCCAAAGAGAAGCCAGGGAGTCCCCAAGGCCCCAGGTGTCCTCAGCCCACGACTGGCTGCTGTGGGAATGCGAAGCCCGGCTCCTTGTCTCAGAGCGGGACTACCAGGAGGTGTGACGTACACCCCGGGGTTCCCAGGAGGATCAGGCTGAAGCTGGTACTTGGCCTGAAAATGTCCCCTCGCATGGGCACCCCCTTCCGCTTCCGGCTCCTCTACTCCCGGTGCCCCTCCATCCAGGGGCCAGACTTTAAGAAGTCACCCGCAGGAGAATCCCGGTCCCAAAGGAGCCTTCTGGGGGACCCGTGCTGAGAGAGGTTGTGGGCATGGCCCGCTGGGGCTCTGCCCGGCCCAGGGCTGGGAGATGCCACCTCCCAGCTCCGGGTCCCTGCAGGAAGCGTTGGCAAGAACAGGGCCAGTCCCCCAAAGGCCCAGGTGCAGGGAGCCCAGGCCAAGCAGCCTGTGGAGGAAGCCACATGCCGTGCCACCCCGGGAACACGACTGCAGGTCGCGGCCCCTCCCGCCTCCTCCCCGACATGGCGCAGGGCTCAGAGACACCTGAGACGCTGCTACCAAAGTCCAAGGGGCATCGGTTGCTCCTCCAAAGCACCCGAGCAGACCGCGTTGTCCAGCCAGCCCCTGGGCCTCCCTGGGGTGCCCAGCACAAAAGTGCAGACAACCACCGGACTCGCAATATCAGTTTGAGGATGTTTCTGCCATTCTAAGGACCCGCAGGCCAGCTGGGCCTTCAGGCAGGACAGAGAGCCCCGGAGTCCGACGTGGAGAGCTGCGTGGACGTCCCCATCAGGAGGCGGTCCCCACCTCCGAGGCTCTCCCCTTGCGGGGAGCGGCAGCCCCAGGGCCTCAGGGAAGACACCAGGCTGGGCCCCCGCGGCACAGCGGGGCACGTCCCCGTCCCCGGCAGGCGACTTAGCGATGCCTGCGCCAGACTGCTGCGGCCGCCCTGCTGCCGGGTTCCTGGAGGGCTTCCTGGAAGCAGCGTCCACACCAAGCCCCTGGAAGGCCCAGGCGACGGAGGAGCCGGTCAGGCAGGGGCCGAGGACGGTGACGGGCGGGGAGGAGCGTGTCAGGCAGGGGCCGGGGACGGTGACAGGCCGGGCGGGAAGGAGCCGGTCAGGCAGGGGCCCAGGACAGTGACGGGCCTGGCCGGGGAGGAGCGAGTCAGGCAGTGGCCCAGGTGGTGGGCCGGGCGGGGAGGAGCCTGTCAGGCAGGGGCAGAGGACGGTGACGGTGACGGGCCGGGGCGGGAAGGGGCCGGTCAGGCAGGGGCAGGGGCCGAGGACAGTGACGGGCCTGGCGGGGGAGGAGCGCGTCAGGCAGGGGCAGAGGAGACGGGCTGGGTAAGGGGTAGGGTGACAGTTAGGGCACAATTCACAATCGCAAAGATGTGGAAGCGACCCGAGTGCCCATCCATCCAGGAGTGCATTAATAACATGCGGCGCGTGGACACCACGGAGTGCCGTTCGGCTGTGAGGAGCAGCGGTGAGAGGGCGCCTCTCGTGTTCTCCTGGCCAGAGCTGGAACCCGTTCCAGTAGGCCAGGTATCCCAAGAACGGACACACGAGCACCGCGTGCGCGCGCTCACCGGCAAATTGGTACGAACGGATGGACGCCTAAGTGGACAGCGAGGAATCACCTTCATCGGGTGGGTGTCGGGCGGGCGTGGGGAGGGGGTGGGCATCCACATCCATTAGGGAGGGGGTGGGTGCGCACCGACTGGGGGATGGGCGCACTTGAAGCTCTGACCCGAGGGGGGAGGCGGGGAAAGAGCAATGCACCCGACCTGAACATCGGTACCCCCACAATACGCTGGGAGAAAATGAGAAATAAATAAGGAGACAGGGGGGAGGGGGGCACGGGCAACACATGTCACCTCAATACTTGTACTCCCATCATCTGCTTGAAAAGAGAGAGAAAAGAAAATGCAATAATAGAGATAAGAGACACTTTCTAAGAAAATGAATCCGAAAAGAAAAGTAAAAGGAGGCCTGTCGAGCAGGTCTGGGTGTGACTCCGGATCCCCCAACCTCCAGTGCCACCACCAGAGATTCCTACGTGTAGCCCATAGAACCCCAAAAGCAACGGGACGGGTTCTGGTCACATACTCGCTCAAAGTGACATCCTGGAATCCTTCCGGAACTCCCTCCCCTCTCAGACTCTCGAGGTTTCCTCCAGCGTGTCGGTTCCCACAGACCAGACCTTTGGTCTGAGACCTGACAGTCCAGATGGCACGCATGCTGCCCCGTGGCGGCGGTGTCCAGGCTTGGGACAAGAGGAGGCCCCACGGTGCGGGCTGGGGCGGCAGGCACCGCGGCGGGCGCTGAGGGTGGGGGTGATCCGCCGGACCGCCACCCCGCCGCGCTCCCAGCAAGGGGACAGAGCAACAGGCAAAAAAAAAAAAAAAAAAAAGCCTAGGGCACCCGGGATTCCCAGGCGGTCTTCTCCCATCCAAGTACTAACCAGGCCCGACGCTGCTTAGCTTCGGAGATCAGACGAGATGGGGCGCGTTCGGGGTGGTGTGGCCGTAGACCGCGGAGGGCGCCCCTGCCCCGCTCAAGAGGCCAGCCTCACCGCGCCTCCCAGGGATAACGCTGACCCGCGCCGGGCCTGTGGAGTTCGCCGGCCCGGTCGGGCGGACTCCGGAGGACTGAGGTGAGGGACCGGGAGGGGTGGGGTGGGGTGGGGTGGGGGGCTGTCTACACACACACACACACACACACACACAAACAGACACGATGCGCCTCCACGGCTGGACCCGCCAAGGTGGAGACCTTCCAGCCCCCCTCCTCTCCTCACCTCGCCTCCTTCACCTACCCGCCCCCACCCCCAGCGCGCCGCCGCTGACTGCGCACGCGCGCTCACCCTTTGACCCCAGCCAGGGGCCGCCCTCCCGCACAACCCCTGTCAGCTGCGCCCCCGCCCCGTGGGTGGGCTGCCGCCTATTCCCCAGGGCCAGGGCTGGGGCACAGCGCATGGGGGAGGGGAGCGAGTGTAGGGGCGTCTCTCGGGATGTGTCCCATGGCTGGGGTGGGGCGGGGTGGTTTGGGGGGCGCTGAAGAAATCAGTCCCCTCCGTCTCCTACCTCTGGAAAACCCCCAACCCCTTGGAGAACTGCCGGCACCGCTAGCGTGGGGGCCGGGACCCTGCTCTGTGTCCTCCTGTGGCCCAGTCCAAGGGGCCTGGGCCTGGCCCGGGGCTGGATTGGACCCCAGCCACCCTCGGGTGTGGACTTGCTAAAAGCCGGCGATTAGATATTGGATTCGAGCTTCCTTGAGGTCATTTCACTAATGAATGCACCGAAAAGAGTTTCCTAATCCATCTGTGAGGGTGGCAACTGAAAGAGAATTTTAAAGCTGACAGGATAGGCGAGGAAAGGCATAGGAGATTTCCACACCCAGTAAGGAAGACTTTCCCGAAATGGAAGAAAGAAACGAGCAAACAGAGACACCGGTAGCCCGCCCGGATCAGAGTCTGCTCCTTAGAGAAAGCACCCTGACCAGGTTCACCCGTGGGTGGGTGGCGAGCCAGTGGCATTCAGAAGCGCGAGGCCCGCAGTCTGTGCAGAAGACACCTGCACTCGGGTGTGTGTGGCGGCACGATTCCCAAGCAGCTCCAAATGGTAATCCAAAGAGAAGCCAGGGAGTTCCCAAGGCCCCAGGTGTCCTCAGCCCACGACTGGCTGCTGTGGGAATGCGAAGCCCGGCTCCTTGTCTCAGAGCGGGACTACCAGGAGGTGTGACGTACACCCCGGGGTTCCCAGGAGGATCAGGCTGAAGCTGGTACTTGGCCTGAAAATGTCCCCTCGCATGGGCACCCCCTTCCGCTTCCGGCTCCTCTACTCCCGGTGCCCCTCCATCCAGGGGCCAGACTTTAAGAAGTCACCCGCAGGAGAATCCCGGTCCCAAAGGAGCCTTCTGGGGGACCCGTGCTGAGAGAGGTTGTGGGCATGGCCCGCTGGGGCTCTGCCCGGCCCAGGGCTGGGAGATGCCACCTCCCAGCTCCGGGTCCCTGCAGGAAGCGTTGGCAAGAACAGGGCCAGTCCCCCAAAGGCCCAGGTGCAGGGAGCCCAGGCCAAGCAGCCTGTGGAGGAAGCCACATGCCGTGCCACCCCGGGAACACGACTGCAGGTCGCGGCCCCTCCCGCCTCCTCCCCGACATGGCGCAGGGCTCAGAGACACCTGAGACGCTGCTACCAAAGTCCAAGGGGCATCGGTTGCTCCTCCAAAGCACCCGAGCAGACCGCGTTGTCCAGCCAGCCCCTGGGCCTCCCTGGGGTGCCCAGCACAAAAGTGCAGACAACCACCGGACTCGCCATATCAGTTTGAGGATGTTTCTGCCATTCTAAGGACCCGCAGGCCAGCTGGGCCTTCAGGCAGGACAGAGAGCCCCGGAGTCCGACGTGGAGAGCTGCGTGGACGTCCCCATCAGGAGGCGGTCCCCACCTCCGAGGCTCTCCCCTTGCGGGGAGCGGCAGCCCCAGGGCCTCAGGGAAGACACCAGGCTGGGCCCCCGCGGCACAGCGGGGCACGTCCCCGTCCCCGGCAGGCGACTTAGCGATGCCTGCGCCAGACTGCTGCGGCCGCCCTGCTGCCGGGTTCCTGGAGGGCTTCCTGGAAGCAGCGTCCACACCAAGCCCCTGGAAGGCCCAGGCGACGGAGGAGCCGGTCAGGCAGGGGCCGAGGACGGTGACGGGCGGGGAGGAGCGTGTCAGGCAGGGGCCGGGGACGGTGACAGGCCGGGCGGGAAGGAGCCGGTCAGGCAGGGGCCCAGGACAGTGACGGGCCTGGCCGGGGAGGAGCGAGTCAGGCAGTGGCCCAGGTGGTGGGCCGGGCGGGGAGGAGCCTGTCAGGCAGGGGCAGAGGACGGTGACGGTGACGGGCCGGGGCGGGAAGGGGCCGGTCAGGCAGGGGCAGGGGCCGAGGACAGTGACGGGCCTGGCGGGGGAGGAGCGCGTCAGGCAGGGGCAGAGGAGACGGGCTGGGTAAGGGGTAGGGTGACAGTTAGGGCACAATTCACAATCGCAAAGATGTGGAAGCGACCCGAGTGCCCATCCATCCAGGAGTGCATTAATAACATGCGGCGCGTGGACACCACGGAGTGCCGTTCGGCTGTGAGGAGCAGCGGTGAGAGGGCGCCTCTCGTGTTCTCCTGGCCAGAGCTGGAACCCGTTCCAGTAGGCCAGGTATCCCAAGAACGGACACACGAGCACCGCGTGCGCGCGCTCACCGGCAAATTGGTACGAACGGATGGACGCCTAAGTGGACAGCGAGGAATCACCTTCATCGGGTGGGTGTCGGGCGGGCGTGGGGAGGGGGTGGGCATCCACATCCATTAGGGAGGGGGTGGGTGCGCACCGACTGGGGGATGGGCGCACTTGAAGCTCTGACCCGAGGGGGGAGGCGGGGAAAGAGCAATGCACCCGACCTGAACATCGGTACCCCCACAATACGCTGGGAGAAAATGAGAAATAAATAAGGAGACAGGGGGGAGGGGGGCACGGGCAACACATGTCACCTCAATACTTGTACTCCCATCATCTGCTTGAAAAGAGAGAGAAAAGAAAATGCAATAATAGAGATAAGAGACACTTTCTAAGAAAATGAATCCGAAAAGAAAAGTAAAAGGAGGCCTGTCGAGCAGGTCTGGGTGTGACTCCGGATCCCCCAACCTCCAGTGCCACCACCAGAGATTCCTACGTGTAGCCCATAGAACCCCAAAAGCAACGGGACGGGTTCTGGTCACATACTCGCTCAAAGTGACATCCTGGAATCCTTCCGGAACTCCCTCCCCTCTCAGACTCTCGAGGTTTCCTCCAGCGTGTCGGTTCCCACAGACCAGACCTTTGGTCTGAGACCTGACAGTCCAGATGGCACGCATGCTGCCCCGTGGCGGCGGTGTCCCGGCTTGGGACAAGAGGAGGCCCCACGGTGCGGGCTGGGGCGGCAGGCACCGCGGCGGGCGCTGAGGGTGGGGGTGATCCGCCGGACCGCCACCCCGCCGCGCTCCCAGCAAGGGGACAGAGCAACAGGCAAAAAAAAAAAAAAAAAAAAGCCTAGGGCACCCGGGATTCCCAGGCGGTCTTCTCCCATCCAAGTACTAACCAGGCCCGACGCTGCTTAGCTTCGGAGATCAGACGAGATGGGGCGCGTTCGGGGTGGTGTGGCCGTAGACCGCGGAGGGCGCCCCTGCCCCGCTCAAGAGGCCAGCCTCACCGCGCCTCCCAGGGATAACGCTGACCCGCGCCGGGCCTGTGGAGTTCGCCGGCCCGGTCGGGCGGACTCCGGAGGACTGAGGTGAGGGACCGGGAGGGGTGGGGTGGGGTGGGGTGGGTGGCTGTCTACACACACACACACACACACACACAAACAGACACGATGCGCCTCCACGGCTGGACCCGCCAAGGTGGAGACCTTCCAGCCCCCCTCCTCTCCTCACCTGGCCTCCTTCACCTACCCGCCCCCACCCCCAGCGCGCCGCCGCTGACTGCGCACGCGCGCTCACCCTTTGACCCCAGCCAGGGGCCGCCCTCCCGCACAACCCCTGTCAGCTGCGCCCCCGCCCCGTGGGTGGGCTGCCGCCTATTCCCCAGGGCCAGGGCTGGGGCACAGCGCATGGGGGAGGGGAGCGAGTGTAGGGGCGTCTGTCGGGATGTGTCCCATGGCTGGGGTGGGGCGGGGTGGTTTGGGGGGCGCTGAAGAAATCAGTCCCCTCCGTCTCCTACCTCTGGAAAACCCCCAACCCCTTGGAGAACTGCCGGCACCGCTAGCGTGGGGGCCGGGACCCTGCTCTGTGTCCTCCTGTGGCCCAGTCCAAGGGGCCTGGGCCTGGCCCGGGGCTGGATTGGACCCCAGCCACCCTCGGGTGTGGACTTGCTAAAAGCCGGCGATTAGATATTGGATTCGAGCTTCCTTGAGGTCATTTCACTAATGAATGCACCGAAAAGAGTTTCCTAATCCATCTGTGAGGGTGGCAACTGAAAGAGAATTTTAAAGCTGACAGGATAGGCGAGGAAAGGCATAGGAGATTTCCACACCCAGTAAGGAAGACTTTCCCGAAATGGAAGAAAGAAACGAGCAAACAGAGACACCGGTAGCCCGCCCGGATCAGAGTCTGCTCCTTAGAGAAAGCACCCTGACCAGGTTCACCCGTGGGTGGGTGGCGAGCCAGTGGCATTCAGAAGCGCGAGGCCCGCAGTCTGTGCAGAAGACACCTGCACTCGGGTGTGTGTGGCGGCACGATTCCCAAGCAGCTCCAAATGGTAATCCAAAGAGAAGCCAGGGAGTCCCCAAGGCCCCAGGTGTCCTCAGCCCACGACTGGCTGCTGTGGGAATGCGAAGCCCGGCTCCTTGTCTCAGAGCGGGACTACCAGGAGGTGTGACGTACACCCCGGGGTTCCCAGGAGGATCAGGCTGAAGCTGGTACTTGGCCTGAAAATGTCCCCTCGCATGGGCACCCCCTTCCGCTTCCGGCTCCTCTACTCCCGGTGCCCCTCCATCCAGGGGCCAGACTTTAAGAAGTCACCCGCAGGAGAATCCCGGTCCCAAAGGAGCCTTCTGGGGGACCCGTGCTGAGAGAGGTTGTGGGCATGGCCCGCTGGGGCTCTGCCCGGCCCAGGGCTGGGAGATGCCACCTCCCAGCTCCGGGTCCCTGCAGGAAGCGTTGGCAAGAACAGGGCCAGTCCCCCAAAGGCCCAGGTGCAGGGAGCCCAGGCCAAGCAGCCTGTGGAGGAAGCCACATGCCGTGCCACCCCGGGAACACGACTGCAGGTCGCGGCCCCTCCCGCCTCCTCCCCGACATGGCGCAGGGCTCAGAGACACCTGAGACGCTGCTACCAAAGTCCAAGGGGCATCGGTTGCTCCTCCAAAGCACCCGAGCAGACCGCGTTGTCCAGCCAGCCCCTGGGCCTCCCTGGGGTGCCCAGCACAAAAGTGCAGACAACCACCGGACTCGCGATATCAGTTTGAGGATGTTTCTGCCATTCTAAGGACCCGCAGGCCAGCTGGGCCTTCAGGCAGGACAGAGAGCCCCGGAGTCCGACGTGGAGAGCTGCGTGGACGTCCCCATCAGGAGGCGGTCCCCACCTCCGAGGCTCTCCCCTTGCGGGGAGCGGCAGCCCCAGGGCCTCAGGGAAGACACCAGGCTGGGCCCCCGCGGCACAGCGGGGCACGTCCCCGTCCCCGGCAGGCGACTTAGCGATGCCTGCGCCAGACTGCTGCGGCCGCCCTGCTGCCGGGTTCCTGGAGGGCTTCCTGGAAGCAGCGTCCACACCAAGCCCCTGGAAGGCCCAGGCGACGGAGGAGCCGGTCAGGCAGGGGCCGAGGACGGTGACGGGCGGGGAGGAGCGTGTCAGGCAGGGGCCGGGGACGGTGACAGGCCGGGCGGGAAGGAGCCGGTCAGGCAGGGGCCCAGGACAGTGACGGGCCTGGCCGGGGAGGAGCGAGTCAGGCAGTGGCCCAGGTGGTGGGCCGGGCGGGGAGGAGCCTGTCAGGCAGGGGCAGAGGACGGTGACGGTGACGGGCCGGGGCGGGAAGGGGCCGGTCAGGCAGGGGCAGGGGCCGAGGACAGTGACGGGCCTGGCGGGGGAGGAGCGCGTCAGGCAGGGGCAGAGGAGACGGGCTGGGTAAGGGGTAGGGTGACAGTTAGGGCACAATTCACAATCGCAAAGATGTGGAAGCGACCCGAGTGCCCATCCATCCAGGAGTGCATTAATAACATGCGGCGCGTGGACACCACGGAGTGCCGTTCGGCTGTGAGGAGCAGCGGTGAGAGGGCGCCTCTCGTGTTCTCCTGGCCAGAGCTGGAACCCGTTCCAGTAGGCCAGGTATCCCAAGAACGGACACACGAGCACCGCGTGCGCGCGCTCACCGGCAAATTGGTACGAACGGATGGACGCCTAAGTGGACAGCGAGGAATCACCTTCATCGGGTGGGTGTCGGGCGGGCGTGGGGAGGGGGTGGGCATCCACATCCATTAGGGAGGGGGTGGGTGCGCACCGACTGGGGGATGGGCGCACTTGAAGCTCTGACCCGAGGGGGGAGGCGGGGAAAGAGCAATGCACCCGACCTGAACATCGGTACCCCCACAATACGCTGGGAGAAAATGAGAAATAAATAAGGAGACAGGGGGGAGGGGGGCACGGGCAACACATGTCACCTCAATACTTGTACTCCCATCATCTGCTTGAAAAGAGAGAGAAAAGAAAATGCAATAATAGAGATAAGAGACACTTTCTAAGAAAATGAATCCGAAAAGAAAAGTAAAAGGAGGCCTGTCGAGCAGGTCTGGGTGTGACTCCGGATCCCCCAACCTCCAGTGCCACCACCAGAGATTCCTACGTGTAGCCCATAGAACCCCAAAAGCAACGGGACGGGTTCTGGTCACATACTCGCTCAAAGTGACATCCTGGAATCCTTCCGGAACTCCCTCCCCTCTCAGACTCTCGAGGTTTCCTCCAGCGTGTCGGTTCCCACAGACCAGACCTTTGGTCTGAGACCTGACAGTCCAGATGGCACGCATGCTGCCCCGTGGCGGCGGTGTCCCGGCTTGGGACAAGAGGAGGCCCCACGGTGCGGGCTGGGGCGGCAGGCACCGCGGCGGGCGCTGAGGGTGGGGGTGATCCGCCGGACCGCCACCCCGCCGCGCTCCCAGCAAGGGGACAGAGCAACAGGCAAAAAAAAAAAAAAAAAAAGCCTAGGGCACCCGGGATTCCCAGGCGGTCTTCTCCCATCCAAGTACTAACCAGGCCCGACGCTGCTTAGCTTCGGAGATCAGACGAGATGGGGCGCGTTCGGGGTGGTGTGGCCGTAGACCGCGGAGGGCGCCCCTGCCCCGCTCAAGAGGCCAGCCTCACCGCGCCTCCCAGGGATAACGCTGACCCGCGCCGGGCCTGTGGAGTTCGCCGGCCCGGTCGGGCGGACTCCGGAGGACTGAGGTGAGGGACCGGGAGGGGTGGGGTGGGGTGGGGTGGGGGGCTGTCTACACACACACACACACACACACACACAAACAGACACGATGCGCCTCCACGGCTGGACCCGCCAAGGTGGAGACCTTCCAGCCCCCCTCCTCTCCTCACCTCGCCTCCTTCACCTACCCGCCCCCACCCCCAGCGCGCCGCCGCTGACTGCGCACGCGCGCTCACCCTTTGACCCCAGCCAGGGGCCGCCCTCCCGCACAACCCCTGTCAGCTGCGCCCCCGCCCCGTGGGTGGGCTGCCGCCTATTCCCCAGGGCCAGGGCTGGGGCACAGCGCATGGGGGAGGGGAGCGAGTGTAGGGGCGTCTCTCGGGATGTGTCCCATGGCTGGGGTGGGGCGGGGTGGTTTGGGGGGCGCTGAAGAAATCAGTCCCCTCCGTCTCCTACCTCTGGAAAACCCCCAACCCCTTGGAGAACTGCCGGCACCGCTAGCGTGGGGGCCGGGACCCTGCTCTGTGTCCTCCTGTGGCCCAGTCCAAGGGGCCTGGGCCTGGCCCGGGGCTGGATTGGACCCCAGCCACCCTCGGGTGTGGACTTGCTAAAAGCCGGCGATTAGATATTGGATTCGAGCTTCCTTGAGGTCATTTCACTAATGAATGCACCGAAAAGAGTTTCCTAATCCATCTGTGAGGGTGGCAACTGAAAGAGAATTTTAAAGCTGACAGGATAGGCGAGGAAAGGCATAGGAGATTTCCACACCCAGTAAGGAAGACTTTCCCGAAATGGAAGAAAGAAACGAGCAAACAGAGACACCGGTAGCCCGCCCGGATCAGAGTCTGCTCCTTAGAGAAAGCACCCTGACCAGGTTCACCCGTGGGTGGGTGGCGAGCCAGTGGCATTCAGAAGCGCGAGGCCCGCAGTCTGTGCAGAAGACACCTGCACTCGGGTGTGTGTGGCGGCACGATTCCCAAGCAGCTCCAAATGGTAATCCAAAGAGAAGCCAGGGAGTCCCCAAGGCCCCAGGTGTCCTCAGCCCACGACTGGCTGCTGTGGGAATGCGAAGCCCGGCTCCTTGTCTCAGAGCGGGACTACCAGGAGGTGTGACGTACACCCCGGGGTTCCCAGGAGGATCAGGCTGAAGCTGGTACTTGGCCTGAAAATGTCCCCTCGCATGGGCACCCCCTTCCGCTTCCGGCTCCTCTACTCCCGGTGCCCCTCCATCCAGGGGCCAGACTTTAAGAAGTCACCCGCAGGAGAATCCCGGTCCCAAAGGAGCCTTCTGGGGGACCCGTGCTGAGAGAGGTTGTGGGCATGGCCCGCTGGGGCTCTGCCCGGCCCAGGGCTGGGAGATGCCACCTCCCAGCTCCGGGTCCCTGCAGGAAGCGTTGGCAAGAACAGGGCCAGTCCCCCAAAGGCCCAGGTGCAGGGAGCCCAGGCCAAGCAGCCTGTGGAGGAAGCCACATGCCGTGCCACCCCGGGAACACGACTGCAGGTCGCGGCCCCTCCCGCCTCCTCCCCGACATGGCGCAGGGCTCAGAGACACCTGAGACGCTGCTACCAAAGTCCAAGGGGCATCGGTTGCTCCTCCAAAGCACCCGAGCAGACCGCGTTGTCCAGCCAGCCCCTGGGCCTCCCTGGGGTGCCCAGCACAAAAGTGCAGACAACCACCGGACTCGCAATATCAGTTTGAGGATGTTTCTGCCATTCTAAGGACCCGCAGGCCAGCTGGGCCTTCAGGCAGGACAGAGAGCCCCGGAGTCCGACGTGGAGAGCTGCGTGGACGTCCCCATCAGGAGGCGGTCCCCACCTCCGAGGCTCTCCCCTTGCGGGGAGCGGCAGCCCCAGGGCCTCAGGGAAGACACCAGGCTGGGCCCCCGCGGCACAGCGGGGCACGTCCCCGTCCCCGGCAGGCGACTTAGCGATGCCTGCGCCAGACTGCTGCGGCCGCCCTGCTGCCGGGTTCCTGGAGGGCTTCCTGGAAGCAGCGTCCACACCAAGCCCCTGGAAGGCCCAGGCGACGGAGGAGCCGGTCAGGCAGGGGCCGAGGACGGTGACGGGCGGGGAGGAGCGTGTCAGGCAGGGGCCGGGGACGGTGACAGGCCGGGCGGGAAGGAGCCGGTCAGGCAGGGGCCCAGGACAGTGACGGGCCTGGCCGGGGAGGAGCGAGTCAGGCAGTGGCCCAGGTGGTGGGCCGGGCGGGGAGGAGCCTGTCAGGCAGGGGCAGAGGACGGTGACGGTGACGGGCCGGGGCGGGAAGGGGCCGGTCAGGCAGGGGCAGGGGCCGAGGACAGTGACGGGCCTGGCGGGGGAGGAGCGCGTCAGGCAGGGGCAGAGGAGACGGGCTGGGTAAGGGGTAGGGTGACAGTTAGGGCACAATTCACAATCGCAAAGATGTGGAAGCGACCCGAGTGCCCATCCATCCAGGAGTGCATTAATAACATGCGGCGCGTGGACACCACGGAGTGCCGTTCGGCTGTGAGGAGCAGCGGTGAGAGGGCGCCTCTCGTGTTCTCCTGGCCAGAGCTGGAACCCGTTCCAGTAGGCCAGGTATCCCAAGAACGGACACACGAGCACCGCGTGCGCGCGCTCACCGGCAAATTGGTACGAACGGATGGACGCCTAAGTGGACAGCGAGGAATCACCTTCATCGGGTGGGTGTCGGGCGGGCGTGGGGAGGGGGTGGGCATCCACATCCATTAGGGAGGGGGTGGGTGCGCACCGACTGGGGGATGGGCGCACTTGAAGCTCTGACCCGAGGGGGGAGGCGGGGAAAGAGCAATGCACCCGACCTGAACATCGGTACCCCCACAATACGCTGGGAGAAAATGAGAAATAAATAAGGAGACAGGGGGGAGGGGGGCACGGGCAACACATGTCACCTCAATACTTGTACTCCCATCATCTGCTTGAAAAGAGAGAGAAAAGAAAATGCAATAATAGAGATAAGAGACACTTTCTAAGAAAATGAATCCGAAAAGAAAAGTAAAAGGAGGCCTGTCGAGCAGGTCTGGGTGTGACTCCGGATCCCCCAACCTCCAGTGCCACCACCAGAGATTCCTACGTGTAGCCCATAGAACCCCAAAAGCAACGGGACGGGTTCTGGTCACATACTCGCTCAAAGTGACATCCTGGAATCCTTCCGGAACTCCCTCCCCTCTCAGACTCTCGAGGTTTCCTCCAGCGTGTCGGTTCCCACAGACCAGACCTTTGGTCTGAGACCTGACAGTCCAGATGGCACGCATGCTGCCCCGTGGCGGCGGTGTCCCGGCTTGGGACAAGAGGAGGCCCCACGGTGCGGGCTGGGGCGGCAGGCACCGCGGCGGGCGCTGAGGGTGGGGGTGATCCGCCGGACCGCCACCCCGCCGCGCTCCCAGCAAGGGGACAGAGCAACAGGCAAAAAAAAAAAAAAAAAAAGCCTAGGGCACCCGGGATTCCCAGGCGGTCTTCTCCCATCCAAGTACTAACCAGGCCCGACGCTGCTTAGCTTCGGAGATCAGACGAGATGGGGCGCGTTCGGGGTGGTGTGGCCGTAGACCGCGGAGGGCGCCCCTGCCCCGCTCAAGAGGCCAGCCTCACCGCGCCTCCCAGGGATAACGCTGACCCGCGCCGGGCCTGTGGAGTTCGCCGGCCCGGTCGGGCGGACTCCGGAGGACTGAGGTGAGGGACCGGGAGGGGTGGGGTGGGGTGGGGTGGGGGGCTGTCTACACACACACACACACACACACACACACAGACACGATGCGCCTCCACGGCTGGACCCGCCAAGGTGGAGACCTTCCAGCCCCCCTCCTCTCCTCACCTCGCCTCCTTCACCTACCCGCCCCCACCCCCAGCGCGCCGCCGCTGACTGCGCACGCGCGCTCACCCTTTGACCCCAGCCAGGGGCCGCCCTCCCGCACAACCCCTGTCAGCTGCGCCCCCGCCCCGTGGGTGGGCTGCCGCCTATTCCCCAGGGCCAGGGCTGGGGCACAGCGCATGGGGGAGGGGAGCGAGTGTAGGGGCGTCTCTCGGGATGTGTCCCATGGCTGGGGTGGGGCGGGGTGGTTTGGGGGGCGCTGAAGAAATCAGTCCCCTCCGTCTCCTACCTCTGGAAAACCCCCAACCCCTTGGAGAACTGCCGGCACCGCTAGCGTGGGGGCCGGGACCCTGCTCTGTGTCCTCCTGTGGCCCAGTCCAAGGGGCCTGGGCCTGGCCCGGGGCTGGATTGGACCCCAGCCACCCTCGGGTGTGGACTTGCTAAAAGCCGGCGATTAGATATTGGATTCGAGCTTCCTTGAGGTCATTTCACTAATGAATGCACCGAAAAGAGTTTCCTAATCCATCTGTGAGGGTGGCAACTGAAAGAGAATTTTAAAGCTGACAGGATAGGCGAGGAAAGGCATAGGAGATTTCCACACCCAGTAAGGAAGACTTTCCCGAAATGGAAGAAAGAAACGAGCAAACAGAGACACCGGTAGCCCGCCCGGATCAGAGTCTGCTCCTTAGAGAAAGCACCCTGACCAGGTTCACCCGTGGGTGGGTGGCGAGCCAGTGGCATTCAGAAGCGCGAGGCCCGCAGTCTGTGCAGAAGACACCTGCACTCGGGTGTGTGTGGCGGCACGATTCCCAAGCAGCTCCAAATGGTAATCCAAAGAGAAGCCAGGGAGTCCCCAAGGCCCCAGGTGTCCTCAGCCCACGACTGGCTGCTGTGGGAATGCGAAGCCCGGCTCCTTGTCTCAGAGCGGGACTACCAGGAGGTGTGACGTACACCCCGGGGTTCCCAGGAGGATCAGGCTGAAGCTGGTACTTGGCCTGAAAATGTCCCCTCGCATGGGCACCCCCTTCCGCTTCCGGCTCCTCTACTCCCGGTGCCCCTCCATCCAGGGGCCAGACTTTAAGAAGTCACCCGCAGGAGAATCCCGGTCCCAAAGGAGCCTTCTGGGGGACCCGTGCTGAGAGAGGTTGTGGGCATGGCCCGCTGGGGCTCTGCCCGGCCCAGGGCTGGGAGATGCCACCTCCCAGCTCCGGGTCCCTGCAGGAAGCGTTGGCAAGAACAGGGCCAGTCCCCCAAAGGCCCAGGTGCAGGGAGCCCAGGCCAAGCAGCCTGTGGAGGAAGCCACATGCCGTGCCACCCCGGGAACACGACTGCAGGTCGCGGCCCCTCCCGCCTCCTCCCCGACATGGCGCAGGGCTCAGAGACACCTGAGACGCTGCTACCAAAGTCCAAGGGGCATCGGTTGCTCCTCCAAAGCACCCGAGCAGACCGCGTTGTCCAGCCAGCCCCTGGGCCTCCCTGGGGTGCCCAGCACAAAAGTGCAGACAACCACCGGACTCGCAATATCAGTTTGAGGATGTTTCTGCCATTCTAAGGACCCGCAGGCCAGCTGGGCCTTCAGGCAGGACAGAGAGCCCCGGAGTCCGACGTGGAGAGCTGCGTGGACGTCCCCATCAGGAGGCGGTCCCCACCTCCGAGGCTCTCCCCTTGCGGGGAGCGGCAGCCCCAGGGCCTCAGGGAAGACACCAGGCTGGGCCCCCGCGGCACAGCGGGGCACGTCCCCGTCCCCGGCAGGCGACTTAGCGATGCCTGCGCCAGACTGCTGCGGCCGCCCTGCTGCCGGGTTCCTGGAGGGCTTCCTGGAAGCAGCGTCCACACCAAGCCCCTGGAAGGCCCAGGCGACGGAGGAGCCGGTCAGGCAGGGGCCGAGGACGGTGACGGGCGGGGAGGAGCGTGTCAGGCAGGGGCCGGGGACGGTGACAGGCCGGGCGGGAAGGAGCCGGTCAGGCAGGGGCCCAGGACAGTGACGGGCCTGGCCGGGGAGGAGCGAGTCAGGCAGTGGCCCAGGTGGTGGGCCGGGCGGGGAGGAGCCTGTCAGGCAGGGGCAGAGGACGGTGACGGTGACGGGCCGGGGCGGGAAGGGGCCGGTCAGGCAGGGGCAGGGGCCGAGGACAGTGACGGGCCTGGCGGGGGAGGAGCGCGTCAGGCAGGGGCAGAGGAGACGGGCTGGGTAAGGGGTAGGGTGACAGTTAGGGCACAATTCACAATCGCAAAGATGTGGAAGCGACCCGAGTGCCCATCCATCCAGGAGTGCATTAATAACATGCGGCGCGTGGACACCACGGAGTGCCGTTCGGCTGTGAGGAGCAGCGGTGAGAGGGCGCCTCTCGTGTTCTCCTGGCCAGAGCTGGAACCCGTTCCAGTAGGCCAGGTATCCCAAGAACGGACAC
Source organism: Microcebus murinus (assembly GCF_040939455.1). Taxonomy (NCBI): domain Eukaryota; kingdom Metazoa; phylum Chordata; class Mammalia; order Primates; family Cheirogaleidae; genus Microcebus; species Microcebus murinus. The sequence continues at coordinate 1,115,317 of NW_027438953.1, forward strand.
ACGAGCACCGCGTGCGCGCGCTCACCGGCAAATTGGTACGAACGGATGGACGCCTAAGTGGACAGCGAGGAATCACCTTCATCGGGTGGGTGTCGGGCGGGCGTGGGGAGGGGGTGGGCATCCACATCCATTAGGGAGGGGGTGGGTGCGCACCGACTGGGGGATGGGCGCACTTGAAGCTCTGACCCGAGGGGGGAGGCGGGGAAAGAGCAATGCACCCGACCTGAACATCGGTACCCCCACAATACGCTGGGAGAAAATGAGAAATAAATAAGGAGACAGGGGGGAGGGGGGCACGGGCAACACATGTCACCTCAATACTTGTACTCCCATCATCTGCTTGAAAAGAGAGAGAAAAGAAAATGCAATAATAGAGATAAGAGACACTTTCTAAGAAAATGAATCCGAAAAGAAAAGTAAAAGGAGGCCTGTCGAGCAGGTCTGGGTGTGACTCCGGATCCCCCAACCTCCAGTGCCACCACCAGAGATTCCTACGTGTAGCCCATAGAACCCCAAAAGCAACGGGACGGGTTCTGGTCACATACTCGCTCAAAGTGACATCCTGGAATCCTTCCGGAACTCCCTCCCCTCTCAGACTCTCGAGGTTTCCTCCAGCGTGTCGGTTCCCACAGACCAGACCTTTGGTCTGAGACCTGACAGTCCAGATGGCACGCATGCTGCCCCGTGGCGGCGGTGTCCCGGCTTGGGACAAGAGGAGGCCCCACGGTGCGGGCTGGGGCGGCAGGCACCGCGGCGGGCGCTGAGGGTGGGGGTGATCCGCCGGACCGCCACCCCGCCGCGCTCCCAGCAAGGGGACAGAGCAACAGGCAAAAAAAAAAAAAAAAAAAAAAAAAGCCTAGGGCACCCGGGATTCCCAGGCGGTCTTCTCCCATCCAAGTACTAACCAGGCCCGACGCTGCTTAGCTTCGGAGATCAGACGAGATGGGGCGCGTTCGGGGTGGTGTGGCCGTAGACCGCGGAGGGCGCCCCTGCCCCGCTCAAGAGGCCAGCCTCACCGCGCCTCCCAGGGATAACGCTGACCCGCGCCGGGCCTGTGGAGTTCGCCGGCCCGGTCGGGCGGACTCCGGAGGACTGAGGTGAGGGACCGGGAGGGGTGGGGTGGGGTGGGGTGGGGGGCTGTCTACACACACACACACACACACACACACAAACAGACACGATGCGCCTCCACGGCTGGACCCGCCAAGGTGGAGACCTTCCAGCCCCCCTCCTCTCCTCACCTGGCCTCCTTCACCTACCCGCCCCCACCCCCAGCGCGCCGCCGCTGACTGCGCACGCGCGCTCACCCTTTGACCCCAGCCAGGGGCCGCCCTCCCGCACAACCCCTGTCAGCTGCGCCCCCGCCCCGTGGGTGGGCTGCCGCCTATTCCCCAGGGCCAGGGCTGGGGCACAGCGCATGGGGGAGGGGAGCGAGTGTAGGGGCGTCTCTCGGGATGTGTCCCATGGCTGGGGTGGGGCGGGGTGGTTTGGGGGGCGCTGAAGAAATCAGTCCCCTCCGTCTCCTACCTCTGGAAAACCCCCAACCCCTTGGAGAACTGCCGGCACCGCTAGCGTGGGGGCCGGGACCCTGCTCTGTGTCCTCCTGTGGCCCAGTCCAAGGGGCCTGGGCCTGGCCCGGGGCTGGATTGGACCCCAGCCACCCTCGGGTGTGGACTTGCTAAAAGCCGGCGATTAGATATTGGATTCGAGCTTCCTTGAGGTCATTTCACTAATGAATGCACCGAAAAGAGTTTCCTAATCCATCTGTGAGGGTGGCAACTGAAAGAGAATTTTAAAGCTGACAGGATAGGCGAGGAAAGGCATAGGAGATTTCCACACCCAGTAAGGCAGACTTTCCCGAAATGGAAGAAAGAAACGAGCAAACAGAGACACCGGTAGCCCGCCCGGATCAGAGTCTGCTCCTTAGAGAAAGCACCCTGACCAGGTTCACCCGTGGGTGGGTGGCGAGCCAGTGGCATTCAGAAGCGCGAGGCCCGCAGTCTGTGCAGAAGACACCTGCACTCGGGTGTGTGTGGCGGCACGATTCCCAAGCAGCTCCAAATGGTAATCCAAAGAGAAGCCAGGGAGTCCCCAAGGCCCCAGGTGTCCTCAGCCCACGACTGGCTGCTGTGGGAATGCGAAGCCCGGCTCCTTGTCTCAGAGCGGGACTACCAGGAGGTGTGACGTACACCCCGGGGTTCCCAGGAGGATCAGGCTGAAGCTGGTACTTGGCCTGAAAATGTCCCCTCGCATGGGCACCCCCTTCCGCTTCCGGCTCCTCTACTCCCGGTGCCCCTCCATCCAGGGGCCAGACTTTAAGAAGTCACCCGCAGGAGAATCCCGGTCCCAAAGGAGCCTTCTGGGGGACCCGTGCTGAGAGAGGTTGTGGGCATGGCCCGCTGGGGCTCTGCCCGGCCCAGGGCTGGGAGATGCCACCTCCCAGCTCCGGGTCCCTGCAGGAAGCGTTGGCAAGAACAGGGCCAGTCCCCCAAAGGCCCAGGTGCAGGGAGCCCAGGCCAAGCAGCCTGTGGAGGAAGCCACATGCCGTGCCACCCCGGGAACACGACTGCAGGTCGCGGCCCCTCCCGCCTCCTCCCCGACATGGCGCAGGGCTCAGAGACACCTGAGACGCTGCTACCAAAGTCCAAGGGGCATCGGTTGCTCCTCCAAAGCACCCGAGCAGACCGCGTTGTCCAGCCAGCCCCTGGGCCTCCCTGGGGTGCCCAGCACAAAAGTGCAGACAACCACCGGACTCGCAATATCAGTTTGAGGATGTTTCTGCCATTCTAAGGACCCGCAGGCCAGCTGGGCCTTCAGGCAGGACAGAGAGCCCCGGAGTCCGACGTGGAGAGCTGCGTGGACGTCCCCATCAGGAGGCGGTCCCCACCTCCGAGGCTCTCCCCTTGCGGGGAGCGGCAGCCCCAGGGCCTCAGGGAAGACACCAGGCTGGGCCCCCGCGGCACAGCGGGGCACGTCCCCGTCCCCGGCAGGCGACTTAGCGATGCCTGCGCCAGACTGCTGCGGCCGCCCTGCTGCCGGGTTCCTGGAGGGCTTCCTGGAAGCAGCGTCCACACCAAGCCCCTGGAAGGCCCAGGCGACGGAGGAGCCGGTCAGGCAGGGGCCGAGGACGGTGACGGGCGGGGAGGAGCGTGTCAGGCAGGGGCCGGGGACGGTGACAGGCCGGGCGGGAAGGAGCCGGTCAGGCAGGGGCCCAGGACAGTGACGGGCCTGGCCGGGGAGGAGCGAGTCAGGCAGTGGCCCAGGTGGTGGGCCGGGCGGGGAGGAGCCTGTCAGGCAGGGGCAGAGGACGGTGACGGTGACGGGCCGGGGCGGGAAGGGGCCGGTCAGGCAGGGGCAGGGGCCGAGGACAGTGACGGGCCTGGCGGGGGAGGAGCGCGTCAGGCAGGGGCAGAGGAGACGGGCTGGGTAAGGGGTAGGGTGACAGTTAGGGCACAATTCACAATCGCAAAGATGTGGAAGCGACCCGAGTGCCCATCCATCCAGGAGTGCATTAATAACATGCGGCGCGTGGACACCACGGAGTGCCGTTCGGCTGTGAGGAGCAGCGGTGAGAGGGCGCCTCTCGTGTTCTCCTGGCCAGAGCTGGAACCCGTTCCAGTAGGCCAGGTATCCCAAGAACGGACACACGAGCACCGCGTGCGCGCGCTCACCGGCAAATTGGTACGAACGGATGGACGCCTAAGTGGACAGCGAGGAATCACCTTCATCGGGTGGGTGTCGGGCGGGCGTGGGGAGGGGGTGGGCATCCACATCCATTAGGGAGGGGGTGGGTGCGCACCGACTGGGGGATGGGCGCACTTGAAGCTCTGACCCGAGGGGGGAGGCGGGGAAAGAGCAATGCACCCGACCTGAACATCGGTACCCCCACAATACGCTGGGAGAAAATGAGAAATAAATAAGGAGACAGGGGGGAGGGGGGCACGGGCAACACATGTCACCTCAATACTTGTACTCCCATCATCTGCTTGAAAAGAGAGAGAAAAGAAAATGCAATAATAGAGATAAGAGACACTTTCTAAGAAAATGAATCCGAAAAGAAAAGTAAAAGGAGGCCTGTCGAGCAGGTCTGGGTGTGACTCCGGATCCCCCAACCTCCAGTGCCACCACCAGAGATTCCTACGTGTAGCCCATAGAACCCCAAAAGCAACGGGACGGGTTCTGGTCACATACTCGCTCAAAGTGACATCCTGGAATCCTTCCGGAACTCCCTCCCCTCTCAGACTCTCGAGGTTTCCTCCAGCGTGTCGGTTCCCACAGACCAGACCTTTGGTCTGAGACCTGACAGTCCAGATGGCACGCATGCTGCCCCGTGGCGGCGGTGTCCCGGCTTGGGACAAGAGGAGGCCCCACGGTGCGGGCTGGGGCGGCAGGCACCGCGGCGGGCGCTGAGGGTGGGGGTGATCCGCCGGACCGCCACCCCGCCGCGCTCCCAGCAAGGGGACAGAGCAACAGGCAAAAAAAAAAAAAAAAAAAAGCCTAGGGCACCCGGGATTCCCAGGCGGTCTTCTCCCATCCAAGTACTAACCAGGCCCGACGCTGCTTAGCTTCGGAGATCAGACGAGATGGGGCGCGTTCGGGGTGGTGTGGCCGTAGACCGCGGAGGGCGCCCCTGCCCCGCTCAAGAGGCCAGCCTCACCGCGCCTCCCAGGGATAACGCTGACCCGCGCCGGGCCTGTGGAGTTCGCCGGCCCGGTCGGGCGGACTCCGGAGGACTGAGGTGAGGGACCGGGAGGGGTGGGGTGGGGTGGGGTGGGGGGCTGTCTACACACACACACACACACACACACACAAACAGACACGATGCGCCTCCACGGCTGGACCCGCCAAGGTGGAGACCTTCCAGCCCCCCTCCTCTCCTCACCTCGCCTCCTTCACCTACCCGCCCCCACCCCCAGCGCGCCGCCGCTGACTGCGCACGCGCGCTCACCCTTTGACCCCAGCCAGGGGCCGCCCTCCCGCACAACCCCTGTCAGCTGCGCCCCCGCCCCGTGGGTGGGCTGCCGCCTATTCCCCAGGGCCAGGGCTGGGGCACAGCGCATGGGGGAGGGGAGCGAGTGTAGGGGCGTCTCTCGGGATGTGTCCCATGGCTGGGGTGGGGCGGGGTGGTTTGGGGGGCGCTGAAGAAATCAGTCCCCTCCGTCTCCTACCTCTGGAAAACCCCCAACCCCTTGGAGAACTGCCGGCACCGCTAGCGTGGGGGCCGGGACCCTGCTCTGTGTCCTCCTGTGGCCCAGTCCAAGGGGCCTGGGCCTGGCCCGGGGCTGGATTGGACCCCAGCCACCCTCGGGTGTGGACTTGCTAAAAGCCGGCGATTAGATATTGGATTCGAGCTTCCTTGAGGTCATTTCACTAATGAATGCACCGAAAAGAGTTTCCTAATCCATCTGTGAGGGTGGCAACTGAAAGAGAATTTTAAAGCTGACAGGATAGGCGAGGAAAGGCATAGGAGATTTCCACACCCAGTAAGGAAGACTTTCCCGAAATGGAAGAAAGAAACGAGCAAACAGAGACACCGGTAGCCCGCCCGGATCAGAGTCTGCTCCTTAGAGAAAGCACCCTGACCAGGTTCACCCGTGGGTGGGTGGCGAGCCAGTGGCATTCAGAAGCGCGAGGCCCGCAGTCTGTGCAGAAGACACCTGCACTCGGGTGTGTGTGGCGGCACGATTCCCAAGCAGCTCCAAATGGTAATCCAAAGAGAAGCCAGGGAGTCCCCAAGGCCCCAGGTGTCCTCAGCCCACGACTGGCTGCTGTGGGAATGCGAAGCCCGGCTCCTTGTCTCAGAGCGGGACTACCAGGAGGTGTGACGTACACCCCGGGGTTCCCAGGAGGATCAGGCTGAAGCTGGTACTTGGCCTGAAAATGTCCCCTCGCATGGGCACCCCCTTCCGCTTCCGGCTCCTCTACTCCCGGTGCCCCTCCATCCAGGGGCCAGACTTTAAGAAGTCACCCGCAGGAGAATCCCGGTCCCAAAGGAGCCTTCTGGGGGACCCGTGCTGAGAGAGGTTGTGGGCATGGCCCGCTGGGGCTCTGCCCGGCCCAGGGCTGGGAGATGCCACCTCCCAGCTCCGGGTCCCTGCAGGAAGCGTTGGCAAGAACAGGGCCAGTCCCCCAAAGGCCCAGGTGCAGGGAGCCCAGGCCAAGCAGCCTGTGGAGGAAGCCACATGCCGTGCCACCCCGGGAACACGACTGCAGGTCGCGGCCCCTCCCGCCTCCTCCCCGACATGGCGCAGGGCTCAGAGACACCTGAGACGCTGCTACCAAAGTCCAAGGGGCATCGGTTGCTCCTCCAAAGCACCCGAGCAGACCGCGTTGTCCAGCCAGCCCCTGGGCCTCCCTGGGGTGCCCAGCACAAAAGTGCAGACAACCACCGGACTCGCGATATCAGTTTGAGGATGTTTCTGCCATTCTAAGGACCCGCAGGCCAGCTGGGCCTTCAGGCAGGACAGAGAGCCCCGGAGTCCGACGTGGAGAGCTGCGTGGACGTCCCCATCAGGAGGCGGTCCCCACCTCCGAGGCTCTCCCCTTGCGGGGAGCGGCAGCCCCAGGGCCTCAGGGAAGACACCAGGCTGGGCCCCCGCGGCACAGCGGGGCACGTCCCCGTCCCCGGCAGGCGACTTAGCGATGCCTGCGCCAGACTGCTGCGGCCGCCCTGCTGCCGGGTTCCTGGAGGGCTTCCTGGAAGCAGCGTCCACACCAAGCCCCTGGAAGGCCCAGGCGACGGAGGAGCCGGTCAGGCAGGGGCCGAGGACGGTGACGGGCGGGGAGGAGCGTGTCAGGCAGGGGCCGGGGACGGTGACAGGCCAGGCGGGAAGGAGCCGGTCAGGCAGGGGCCCAGGACAGTGACGGGCCTGGCCGGGGAGGAGCGAGTCAGGCAGTGGCCCAGGTGGTGGGCCGGGCGGGGAGGAGCCTGTCAGGCAGGGGCAGAGGACGGTGACGGTGACGGGCCGGGGCGGGAAGGGGCCGGTCAGGCAGGGGCAGGGGCCGAGGACAGTGACGGGCCTGGCGGGGGAGGAGCGCGTCAGGCAGGGGCAGAGGAGACGGGCTGGGTAAGGGGTAGGGTGACAGTTAGGGCACAATTCACAATCGCAAAGATGTGGAAGCGACCCGAGTGCCCATCCATCCAGGAGTGCATTAATAACATGCGGCGCGTGGACACCACGGAGTGCCGTTCGGCTGTGAGGAGCAGCGGTGAGAGGGCGCCTCTCGTGTTCTCCTGGCCAGAGCTGGAACCCGTTCCAGTAGGCCAGGTATCCCAAGAACGGACACACGAGCACCGCGTGCGCGCGCTCACCGGCAAATTGGTACGAACGGATGGACGCCTAAGTGGACAGCGAGGAATCACCTTCATCGGGTGGGTGTCGGGCGGGCGTGGGGAGGGGGTGGGCATCCACATCCATTAGGGAGGGGGTGGGTGCGCACCGACTGGGGGATGGGCGCACTTGAAGCTCTGACCCGAGGGGGGAGGCGGGGAAAGAGCAATGCACCCGACCTGAACATCGGTACCCCCACAATACGCTGGGAGAAAATGAGAAATAAATAAGGAGACAGGGGGGAGGGGGGCACGGGCAACACATGTCACCTCAATACTTGTACTCCCATCATCTGCTTGAAAAGAGAGAGAAAAGAAAATGCAATAATAGAGATAAGAGACACTTTCTAAGAAAATGAATCCAAAAAGAAAAGTAAAAGGAGGCCTGTCGAGCAGGTCTGGGTGTGACTCCGGATCCCCCAACCTCCAGTGCCACCACCAGAGATTCCTACGTGTAGCCCATAGAACGCCAAAAGCAACGGGACGGGTTCTGGTCACATACTCGCTCAAAGTGACATCCTGGAATCCTTCCGGAACTCCCTCCCCTCTCAGACTCTCGAGGTTTCCTCCAGCGTGTCGGTTCCCACAGACCAGACCTTTGGTCTGAGACCTGACAGTCCAGATGGCACGCATGCTGCCCCGTGGCGGCGGTGTCCCCGCTTGGGACAAGAGGAGGCCCCACGGTGCGGGCTGGGGCGGCAGGCACCGCGGCGGGCGCTGAGGGTGGGGGCGATCCGCCGGACCGCCACCCCGCCGCGCTCCCAGCAAGGGGACAGAACAACAGGCAAGAAAAAAAAAAAAGTCTTGGGCACCCGGGATTCCCAGGCGGTCTTCTGGTCTTCTCCCATCCAAGTACTAACCAGGCCTGATGCTGCTTAGCTTCGGAGATCAGAGGAGATGGGACGCGTTCAGGGTGTTGTGGCTGTAGACTGCGGTGGGCTCCCCTGCCCTGCTCAAGAAGCCAGGCTCACTGCACTTCCCCCCGTTAGCGCTGACCGGCGCCGGGCCTGTTGAGTTCTCCGCCCTGGTCGGGCGGACTCCGGAGGACTGAGGTGAGGGATGGGATGGGGCTGGGTGGGGTGGGGTGGGGGGCTGTCTACACACACACACACACACACACACACACACACACGATGAGCCACCACGGCTGGACCCACCAATGTGGAGACCTTCCAGCCCCCCTCCTCTCCTCACCTCGCCTCCTTACCCTACCAGCCCCCTACCCCAGCACGCTGCTGCTGACTGTGAACACGCGCGCCCTTTGACCCTAGCCAGGTGCCGCCCTCCCGCACAACCCCTTTCAGCTGCGCCCCCGCCCTGTGCATGGGCTGCCGCCTCTCTGCCTCAGATCATGGCTGGGGCACAGTGCATAGGGGAAGGGAGTGAGTGTACTGGCATCTCTCGGGATGGGTGGTGGGGGGCGCTGAAGAAATTAGTGTCCTCCATCTCCTACCTCTGGAAAACCCCCAATCCCTTGGAGAACTGCCGACACCGCTACCGTGGGGGCCGGGACCCTGCTCTGTGTCCTCCTGTGGCCCAGTCCAAGGTGCCTGGGCCTGGCCAGGGTTGGATTGGACCCCAACCACCCTGGGGTGTGGACTTGCTAAAAATGGGCGATTAGAGATTTGGTTCCAGCTTCATTGAGGGTCATTTCACTAACGTAGGCACCGAAAAGACGTTCCTAATCCTTCTGTGAGGGTGGCAACTGAAAGAATTTTAAAGCTGACAGAATAGGCGAGGAAATGCATAGGAGATTTCCACACCCAGTAAGGAAGCCTTTCCCGAAATGGAAGAAAGAAACAAGCAAAAAGATACAGCTGTATCCCGCCCGGATCACAGTGTGCTCCTTAGAGAAAGTACCCTGACCAGGTTCACCTGTGGGTCACGAGCGGCATTCAGAAGAGCCAGGCCCGCAGCCTATGCAAAAGACACCTGCGCTCAGGTGTCTGTGGCGGCACAATTCACAATTGCAAAGATGTGGAAGAGACCCGAATACCTACCGATCCATGAGTGGATTAATAAAATTTGGCGCGTGGACACCACGGAGTGCTATTTGGCTATGAGGAACAGCGGTGAGAGGGCACCTCTCGTGTTCTCCTGGCCGGAGCTGGAACCCATTCCAGCAAGCCAAGTATCCCAAGAATGGACTCAGGAACACCACGTGCATTCTCACTGGCAAATTGGTAGGAACCCATGGAGACCTAAGTGGACGTAGAGGAATCACCTTGATCGGGTGGAGGTCGGTCGGGTGGAGGTCGGTCCGGTGGGGGGAGAGGATGGGCATACACACCCTTTAGGAATGGGGTAGGTGTGCACCAACTGGGGGATGGGCGCACTTGAAGCTCTGACCAGAGGGGGAAGGCGGGGAGAGGACAATGTACCCTACCTTAACATTGGTACCCCCACCATACACTGCTAAAACATGAGAGATAAATGAATAAGACAACAGGGGAAGGGGGGCATGGGCCCCCCTCCCCCTGTTGGAATACATGGAACGTTAATACTTGTACTCCCATAATCTGCTTGAAAAGAGAGAGAAAAGAAAATGCAATAATGGAGGTAAGATGCAGTTTTTTTTTTTGGAGACAGAGTCTTGCTTTGTTGCCCTGGCTACAGTGAGTGCCATGGCGTCAGCCTAGTTCACAGCAACCTCAATCTCCTGGACTCTGGCAATCCTGCTGCCTCAGCCTCCCAAGTAGCTGGGACTACAGGCATGCGCCACCATGCCTGGCTAATATTTTTTTCGTATATATATATATATTAGTTGGCCAATTAATTTCTTTCTATTTATAGTAGAGATGGGGTCTCGCTCTTGCTCAGGCTGGTTTCGAACTCCTGACCTCGAGCAATCCGCCCACCTCGGCCTCCCAGTGTGCTAGGATTACAGGCGTGAGCCACCACGCCCGGTCAAGAGGCATTTTTTTTTTAAAAATGACTCCAAAATTAAAAGTAAAAGGAGGCCTGTCGAGCACGTCTGTGTGTGACTGTGCATCCCCCAACTTCCGGTGCCACCACCAAAGATTCCTACGTGTAGCCCATAGAACGCCAAAATCAATGGGACGAGTTCTGGTCACATACTCCCTCAAAATGACATCCTGGCCTTCTGCACCTCCCTCCCCTCTCTGAATCTCAAGGTTTCCTCCAGCGTGTTGGTTCCACAGACCAGACCCTTGGTCTGAGACCCGACAGTGCAGATGCCACGTCTGCTGCCGCGTGGCGGTGGTACTGCAGCTTGGGGCAAGAGGAGGCCCCACGGAACCGGCTGGGGTGCCAGGCACGGTGGTGGGTGCTGAGGGTTGTGGTCACCCCCCTGGACCCCCGCCACGCTCTCCGAATGGTGACAGAACAAATGACATCGACAGTGACAATAACATTAACAGTGACAATGACATCGACAGTGTCAATGACAGTGACAATGGCATCGTCAGTGACAATAACATCGACAGTGACAATCACAATGACAGTGACAATGACAACAGTGAAAATGACATCGACAGTGACAATGAGAACAGTTACAATGACATCGACAGCGACAATGACAAAAGTGACAATGACATCAGCAGTGACAATGACAAACACATTCACAATGACATCGACAGTGACAATGACAGTGACAATGACATCATCAGTGAAAATGACAATGACATCAACAGTAATAATTATATCGAGAGTGACAATGTCAGTGTCAGTGACATTGACAGTTTCAATGACATCGACAGTGACAATGACAAAGACAGTGACAATGACATCGGCAGTGACAATAACATCAACAATGAAAATCACAAGGACAGTGACAATGACAGTGACAATGACATCAACAGTGACAATGACAGTGGCAATGACCTTGACACTGACAATGATAGTGACAATGACATCGACAGTAACATCAATATTGACAAGGACAACAGTGACAATGACATCAGCAATGACAATGACATAGACAGTGACAAAAACATCGACAGTGACAATGACATTGACAGTGACAATAACAATGACATCGTCAATGACAATGACTACAACAGTGACAATGACAATGACAATAGTGACAATGACATCAACAGTGACAATGACAATGACATCCACAGTTACAATGACATCCACAGTGACAATGACAGTGACAATGACATCCACAGTGACAATGACATCGACAGTGACAATGACATCGGCAGTGACAATGACATTGGCAGTGACATCAACAGTGACAATGACAACGGTGACAATGACATCGGCAGTGACAATGACAACAGTGACAATGACATCGGCAGTGACAATAACATCGACTGTGACAAAGACATCGACAGTGACAATGACAATGACATGGACAGTGACATCAACAGTGACAATGACATCTACAGTGACAATGACATTGACAATGACATCCACAGTGACAATGACAGTGACAATAACATTCACTGTGACAATGACATCGACAATGACATCGTCAATGACATTGACAGTGACAATGACATCCACAGCGACAATGACATCGAAAATGACATTGACGGTGACAATGACATCGACAGTGACAATGACAGCAGTGACATTGACAGTGACAATGAAAACAGTGACAATTACATCGACAGTGACAATAACAGTGACAATGACATCGATAGTGACAATGACATCAACAGTGACAATGACAATGACATCGACAATTACAATGACATCGACAGTGACAATGATATCAATAGTGACAATGTCAATGACTTGGACAGTGACATTGATATCAACAGTGACAATGACATCTACAGTGACAGTGACAGTGACAATGACATCAACAGTGAAAATGACAATGACATCAACAATGACAATGACATCGACAGTGACAATGACAGTGACAATGGCATCGACAGTGACAATGACAGTGACAATGACATCGGCAGTGACAATGACATCAACAGTGACAATCACAATGACAGTGACAATGTCATCAACAGTGACAATGACAACAGTGACAATGACAATGACATGGACAGTGAGAACGACATCTACAGTGACACTGACAGTGACAATGACATCAACAGTGAAAATGACAATGACATCATCAGTGACAATGACATCGACAGTGACAATGACAGTGACAATGACATCAACAGTGACAATGACAATGACATCAACAGTGACAATGACATCGACAGTGACAATATCAATAGTGACAATGGCAATGACATGGACAGTGACATTGATATCAACAGTGACAATGACATCTACAGTGACAGTGATAGGAACAATGACATCAACAGTGAAAATGACAATGACATCGACAGTGACAATGACAGTGACAATGACATCGACAGTGACAATGACAGTGACAATGACATCAACAGTAACAATGACATCGACAGTGACAATGACAGTGACAATGACATCAACAGTGATAATGACAGTGACAATGACATCGACAGTGACAATGACAGCAGTGACAATGACATTGGCAGTGACAATGACAATGACATCAACAGTGAAAATGACAATGACATCGAAAGTTACAATGACAGTGACAATGACATTGACAATGACATCGACAGTGACAATGACTTCAACAGTGACGATGACAATGACATCGACAGTTACAATTACATCGAGAGTTACAATGACATCGACAGTGACAATGACAGTGACAATGACATCAACAGTGACAATGACAATGACATCAACAGTGACAATGACATCGACAGTGACAATATCAATAGTGACAATGGCAATGACATGGACAGTGACATTGATATCAACAGTGACAATGACATCTACAGTGACAGTGACAGGGACAATGACATCAACAGTGAAAATGACAATGACATCGACAGTGACAATGACAGTGACAATGACATCAACAGTAACAATGACATCGACAGTGACAATGACAATGACAGTGACAATGACATCGGCAGTGACAATGACATCAACAGTGACAATCACAATGACAGTGACAATGACATGGACAGTGACAATGACATCGACAGTGTCAATGAGAGTGACAATGACATCGGCAGTGACAATGACATCGACAGTGACAATGACAACAGTGACAATGACATTGGCAGTGACAATGACAATGACATCAACAGTGAAAATGACAATGACATCGAAAGTGACAATGACAGTGACAATGACATCGACAGTGACAATTACTTCGGCAGTGATAATGACATCGGCAGTGACAATCACTTTGGCAGTGACAATCACTTCGTCAGTGACAATGACAATGACATCGACAGCGACATCCACAGTGACAATCACTTCGGCAGTGACAATGACATTGGCAGTGACAATGACATCGAGAGTGACAATGACAATGACATCAAGAGTGACAATGACATCAACAATGATGACATCAACAGTGACGATGACATCAAAATGACAATGATAGTGACAATGACATGAATGGTGACAATGACATCGACAGTGATGAATGACATCGACAGTGACAACAATGATGATGACATCAACATATTGTCACCATATTGTCACCATATTTTCACCTGTTGTCACCTGTTGTCACCAAATTGTCACCAAATTGTTGCATGTTGTCACCATATTGTCACCAAATTGTCACATGTTGTCACCATATTGTCACCAAATTGTCACGTTGTCACCATGTTGTCACCAAATTGTCACCAAATTTTCACCATATTGTCACCAAATTGTCGCATGTTGTCACCATATTGTCACCATATTCTCACCAAATTGTCACCTGTTGTCACAATATTGTCACCTGTTATCACCAAATTGTCACCATATTGTCACATGTTGTCACCATATTGTCACCAAATTGTCACATGTTGTCACCAAATTGTCACATGTCACCATATTGTCACCAAATTGTCACCTGTTGTCACCATATTGTCACCTGTTTTCACCAAATTGTCACCAAATTGCCGCATGTTGTCACCATATTGTCACCAAATTGTCACATGTTGTCACCTGTTGTCACCAAATTTTCACCTGTTGTCACCATGTCACCAAATTGTCACCTGTTGTCACCATATTGTCACCATGTTGTCACCATATTGTCACCAAATTGTCACCTGTTGTCACCAAATTGTCACCAAATTGTCACTGTTGTCACAATGTTGTCATCAAATTGTCACCTGTTGTCACCTTATTGTCACCAAATTGTTGCATGTTGTCACCTGTTTTCACCATATTGTCACCGAATTGTCACATGTTGTCACCATGTTGTCACCCGTTGTCACCATATTGTCACCAAATTGTCACCAAATTGTTGCATGTTGTCACCTGTTTTCACCATATTGTCACCGAATTGTCACATGTTGTCACCATGTTGTCACCATATTGTCACCATGTTGTCACCCGTTGTCACCATATTGTCACCAAATTGTCACCAAATTGTCACATGTTGTCACCATATTGTCACATGTTGTCACCATGTTGTCACCAAATTGTCACCTGTTGTCACCATATTGTCACCAAATTGTCGCATGTTGTCACCATATTGTCACCTGTTGTCACCAAATTGTCGCATGTTTTCACGATATTGTCACCAAATTGTCACATGTTGTCACCGTATTGTCACATGTTGTCGCCATATTGTCACCAAATTGTCGCATGTTGTCACCATATTGTCACCATATTGTCACCAAATTGTCACGAAGTTGTCACCATATTGTCACCAAATCGTCACATGTCACCATATTGTCACCAATTTGTCACCTGTTGTCATCAAATTGTCACATGTTGTCACCATATTGTCACCTGTTGTCACCAAATTGTCACCTGTTGTCACAATATTATCACGTTTGTCACCATATTGTCTCATGTTGTCACATTATTGTCACCAAATTGTCACATGTTGTCAAAATATTCTCACCAAATTATCACATGTCACAATATTGTCACATGTTTGTCACAATATTGTCATAATTTTGTCACAATATTTTCACCAAATTGTCACATATTTGTCACAATATTGTCACATGTTTGTCACAATATTGTCTCGTTTGTCACGTTTGTCACATTTTTGTCACGTTTGTCGCAATATTGTCACAATATTGTCACATGTTTGTCACATTTTTGTCACAATATTGTCACGTTTGTCACAATATTGTCACGTTAGTCACATATTTGTCACAATATTGTTACATGATTTTCACATGTCATAATATTGTCACATCATTTTCACAACATGTCACAATATTGTCACAATATGATTTTCACATGTGACAATATTGTCACACAATATTGTCACAATATTGTCATGTTTGTCACAATATTGTCACAATATTGTCACGTTTATCACAATATTCTCACAATATTGTCACTTATTTGTCACAATATTGTCACATGATTTTCACAACATGTCACAATATTGTCACAATATGATTTTCACGTGTCACAATATTATCACAATATGATTTTCACATGTCACAATATTGTCACAATATGATTTTCACAGTGTCACATGTTTTTCACAACATGTCACAATATTGTCACAATATGGTTTTCACAACATGTCACAATATTGTCACAATATGATTTTCACATGTCATAATGTCACAATATAGTCACAATATGATTTTCACAACATGTCACAATATCTCATAATATTGTCACTATATGATTTTCACAACGTCACATTGTCACAATATTGTCACAATATGATTTTCTACGGAGCTGAAAATAACCAACCGCTCCCGTTTGACAGCGTAGCCTCCTGTGTTTTCGCTGAGCCTCAAATACTTTTCTCGTGGGACAAGAATGGCGTCCTGGACCATTGGTGCCTCTCTCCGATCCAAGATGCTCCCCAAATACACTGGGGTCTTCAGAGGGAGTTTCCTCGTCAGCTCTAGCTTGCAGCGCAGAGAAGTGACGTCTCAAGTGGGCCTCTTTCTGTCATTTTTCTCTATATTTTGGCACACCCACACACATGCACACAACAATGCGTGCCAAACACTATCCTACACACACACACACACACACACATGCGCGCGCACGCACGGGTAAGAAAAAGAAATAACCACTTCGCTACTTAAGACTCTAACTGGAAAAGGCAGAGGCAGGCCAACTGGCAAAATGCATGGTCATGGGCTTGCTTTCTTCTTTTTCCTGACTCCCAGATTTATTCCTGGGACTCCTGGACAAATTTCTAGGCTGTAAAGATGGGGATGGGGAGAGTTGAATTGCTCTAGCATTTGCACCAAGAAAAAAATCACACTGAAAAAGGAGAAGAAAGAAGAGAGGGACCCAACATTTTATGGGCTACTCACCAGCACTGCGCAAGGCATTTAGAGAAGGCTCTCGGTTCAGTTCGGTCTTGGAGAACAGTCTGTTGAAGGAGCAGGCTTCTCACCATTTTACAGGGAAGTAACACTGCAGCTCAGAGAGGTTGCTGACTGGCCGAAAGCCACACAGCTAGTGGCTTCGAGGAGAGAGGAGACGTCTGACCCAGAGCTGATTCCAAAGCTCGCCCTCACTTCCATGCATCACAGGCTTCTCTAGGTGGCCTTGAAGACGCCAGACGGGTGATTCCTGAGAACTCAGCCATCATGGCTGCACCACACTGTGCATGTGCTCAGTGCCACTAACCGACACACTTATAAATGGGTAAGGTGCCAAAGTTTATGGTATAAATATTGTACCACCATTAAAAAAAATATTTCATGCCATGACAGTGGATAAGTTCTTTTTTTAAAAAAATATTTCCTGGTTTTCCCCTTTTACAGAAGCTACAGCTGCCCCGATTCCAAAGCTCTTTATTAGAATCTGCTCTTGCTAGTTGCAAAGAGACGTAAGAGAGAGGAAAAGTCAATGCCTGAATTTGAAGGTTCAAAGGACAGGCTGACTCTCATTAGGGACCGATGCAGCCGATAACTCTCAGCCAATGCTCACTGACCATTCTGGAAAACCTGGGGCCCTTCAAAGAATCTTGCTAAATCTCTATTCTGCCTGTGCTCTATAAACGGCTAAACAAAGCCTGGATGATGGCGTGTGTGTTTCCAGAATGGTTTACCAAATATCTTCAGCCACTGCTGAGACCTGCTGCTCAGAAGAAAGATTTCTTTCAAATATGAACAGCTTGTTAATCCTAGCACTCAGGGAGGCCGAGGCGGGAGGATCGCTCAAAGTCAGGAGTTCAAAACCAGCCTGAGCAAGAGCGAGATCCCCGTCTCTACTAAAAATAGAAAGAAATTAATTGGCCAACTAAAAATATATAGAAAAAAAATTAGCCAGGCATGATGGCACATGCCCATAGTCCCAGCTACTCGGGAAGCTAAGGCAGGAGGATCACTTGAGGTCAGGAGTTCGAAACCAGCCTGAGAAAGAGCAAGACCCTTTCTCTACTAAAAATAGAAAGAAATTAATTGGCCAACTAAAAATATATAGAAAAAATGAGCCGGGCATGGTGGCGCATGCCTGTAGTCCCAGCTACTCGGGAGGCTGAGGTAGGAGGATCACTTGAGCCCAGGAATTTGAGGTTGCTGTGAGCTAGGCTGATGCCACGGCACTCTAGCCCAGGTGACAGAGCAAGACTCTGTCTAAAAAAAATATATATATATATATATGAAATTTATTACAGCTTGTTGACAAGGTACCTGGTCACCCAAGAGCTCTAATGGAGATATACACACAGATGAATGTTACTTTCATGCTCCATTCTGCAACCCATGGATCAAGTTGTAACTCTGACTTTCAAGTCTTATTATTTAATAAGTATAATTTGTAAGGCTACAGCTGCCATAGATAGCGAATCCTCTGATAGATTTGGGCAACGTCGACTGAAAACCCTCTGGAAAGGATTCAGCATTCTAGATGCCATTAAGAACCCCTGTGATTCATGAGAGGAGGTCAAAATAGCCAGGTGAACAGGAGCTTGCAATCAGTGGATTCCAACCCTCGTGGATGACTTTGGGGACTTCAGGCTTCAGCAGAGGGAATGACCACAAAGGTGGAAATAACAAGAGAGCTAGAAGTGGAGCTCGAAGATGCGACTAAACTCGATCCAATCTCATGATGGAACTTGAACAGAGGAGGAGTTGCTTCTTATGGGTGACCAAAGAAAGTGGTTTCTTGAGATGGAATTTACTCCTGGTGAAGATGCTGTGAGTATTGCTGAAATGGCTACCAAGGATTTAGAACATTCCAGCAACTTAGTGAGTAAAGCGGCCGCAGCCTTGGAAAGAACTGACTCCAATGTCGAAAGGAGTTGTCCTGTGGCTGATAAAATAGTATCACGTGCTCAAGAGAAACCTTTTGCCGAAGGAAGAGTCCATCGAACAGGCAACCTGCACAGGTCTCTTATCTTAAGCAATTGCCACAGCTACCTTAACCTCCAGTGACCACCACCCTAATCAATCAGTAGCCACCAATATGCAGGCAAGACCTTTGATCAGCAAAAAAAAAAAAACATTAAGACTCAACGGAAGGCTGAGATGGTCATTACCACTTTTTAGCAATAAAGTATTTTTATTTAGTTATATTTTTAATTTTTTAATTTTTTTTGAGACAGAGTCTCACTCTGTCACCCAGACTAGAGTACCATATGGTCAGCCTCGCTCACAGCAACCTCCAACTCCTGGGCTCAAGCGATCCTCCTGCCCCAGCCTCCCAAGTAGCTGGGACTATAAGCATGCGACACCATGCCCGGATGATTTTTTCTATGTATTTTTAGTTCGCCAATTAATTTCTTTCTATTTATAGTAGAGACGGGGTCTCGCTCTTGCTCAGGCTGGTTTCGAACTCCTGACCTCGAGCAATCTGCCTGCCTCGGCCTCCCAGATTGCTAGGATGACAGGTGTGAGCCACTGCACCCGACCAATAAAGTATTTTTAAATCAAGGTATGTACATTATTTTTTCTGACAAGATGCTATTGCATACTTAATAGATTACAGTATAATATAAACATAACTTTTATATCTGCACTGGAAGACCAAAAACTTTGTGTGACTTGCTTTTATTGCAACATTCACTTTATTGCAGTGGTCTAGAAGTGACCCTGCAGTGTCTCTGAAGTCTGCCTGTCACTTAAACATTTGCAGCAACCCCAGTTTCCTCGTGTGAATAATGATGTCTATCTCATAAATGGCTTTAATATGAAAATGCAAGAACGTGCTTAGACTATGATATCCCTGGCATATTGTAAATGTTCAATTAAAGATAACTAATAGGATGATGATAAAATTCATAATCTGGGCCCAGCCCGGGTGGCTCACAGCTGTCATCCTAGCACTCTGGGCGGCTGAGGCAGGCGGATTGCTCGAGGTCAGGAGTTCAAAACCAGCCTGAGCAAGAGCAAGACACCGTCTCTACTATAAATGGAAAGAAATTCATTGGCCAACTAATATATATAGAAAAAATTAGCCGGGTGTGGTGGTGCATGCCTGTAGTCCCAGCTACTCGGGAGGCTGAGGCAGGAGGATCGCTTGAGCCCAGGAGTTGGAGGTTGCTGTGAGCGAGGCTGACGCCATGGCACTCACTCTAGCCTGGACAACAAAGCGAGACTCTGTCTTAAATAAGAAAAAAAAATCATGATCTATTATTACTTCAGATAATTTATATTCTGATAAACCTAGATCCTTTCCCACTGGATTTAAAGAAATCAGAGAGTAGAAAGTACAATTAATGATATACATTTTTTTCTGGTTGTATTTACAGAGAAGTGGGAGGTGGAACGATTTGTGGAGATGGGACCCATTTCTAAAATTACTAAGCATTTCCTTTTCTGAGGAAGCCTGTTCTTTTTCTTTGAAAGTGGATTTATTACCCAGACATTAATTGAAAGGCCCCAGGGCCGAAAGCTCTTCCTCCAAATAACCGTGCACACACTACCAGTTCATTTCTTATCCATCACTCTGGCAAGGTTCAACAAAAGCAAAGAGAAGATGAATGGACTCAGTAGAGTGACCTGGGCTCAGCTGATTCAGAGAGCTGACCTCATCAATACAGGGGGCAGCAAATTCCATCACGGAATTCCATGCATTTGCAGCAGCTTGTGCAATCGCTTCCTGTTGCAAGCATGCAAAGCATATTCCTCACGTGGCTGCCCCAAGGTTAAGGCCCCGCCCTTAACTTAACCAGTGCCACCACCTTTCACAGGTAATATATGCAGGAAGTCCTGCTTGTGCACACTGCTTTAGAATATAAAACTGTGTTTGGGTTGGGCTCAGTGGCTCACACCTGTAATCCTAGCACTGTGGGAGGCCGAGGCGGGAGGCTCTCTTGAGGCCAGGACTTCAAGACCAGCCTGAGCAAGAGCAAGACCCCATCTCTACTAAAAATAGAAAGAAATTAGTTGGCCAACTAAAAACATATAGAAAAAATTAGCCGGGCATGGTGGCACATGCCTGTAGTCCCAGCTACTCGGGAGGCTGAGACAGGAGGATCGCATGAGCCCAGGAGTCTGAGGTTGCTGTGAGCGAGGCTGACCACATGGTACTCTAGTCTGGACGACAGAGTGAGACTCTGTCTCAAAAAAAAAAAAAAAAAAGAATTAGCCAGGTGCAGCGGCATGTGCCTGTAGTCTCAGCTACTCGGGAGGCTGAGGCAGGAGGATCGCCTGAGCCCAGGGGTTAGAGGCTGCAGTGAGCTATGCTGACGCCACTGCACTCCAGCCCGGGCCACAGAGCAAGACCCTGTCTCAAAGAAGAAGAAGAAAAAAAGAAACCCGCATGTGCTTTATACTTTATTGTCATAACTATTACAATGGATTAAATAGTGGTCCCCCCAAAAGCCATGTCACCTCCAAATGTGACCTCATTTGGAAAAAAGTCTTTGCAGATGTAATGAGGTTAAGGATCTTGAGATGAGAGCAGGCTGGATTAGGGTGGGTCTAAATTCAGTAAGTCCTTATAAGAGACAGGAAGGGAAGCAGAGAGACACAAAGAACATGCCAAGTGACGACAGAGCCAGAGACAGGAGTGACGTGTCCACGGCCCAGAACACCAAAGATGCCAGCAGCCACAAGAAACTAGGACGGTGACACAGAAAAGATTGCCCTTGGAGCCTCAGGCAGGAATCGATCCTGCAGACACCTTGATTTGCGGCCTCAAGCCACCAGAAATGTGAGAAAAATAAGCTTCTGTCATTTTAAGTCACCCAGTTGACAGTAATTTGTTCCAGCAATTCTAGGAAACCAACACAACCCTGTAAAACTCCACGGCAAGAAAAACAGACTAGAAGGAAATCACAACATAACGCTAAGAGTATTCATTACTAGACGATGGAATTATGCTATTTTTTTTTCCAGAAATCACTTGAGTTTGCCGCATTTTCCAAATTGTCTAAGCCGGACATTTATTATCCAACAAGTGCATCAAAATTAATTTAAAATAAGAAGTGGGCCGGGCGTGGTGGCTCACGCCTGTAACCCTAGCACTCTGGGAGGCCGAGGCGGGCAGATCGCTCAAGGTTAGGAGTTCGAAACCAGCCTGAGCAAGAGCGAGACCCCATCTCTATTATAAATAGAAAGAAATTAATTGGCCAACAAATATATATAGAAAAAATTAGCTGGGCGTGGTGGCGCATGCCTGTAGTCCCAGCTACTCGGGAGGCTGAGGCAGGAGGATTGCTAGAGCCCAGGAGTTAGAGGTTGCTGTGAGCGAGGCTGATGCCACGGCACTCACTCTAGCCTGGGCAACAAAGCAAGAATCTGTCTCAAAAATAAAATAAAATAAAATAAAATAAAATAAAATAAAATAAAATAAAATAAGAAGTAAACCTGCCTTACCCCTTTGCACTCGGATGTTGAGTGTGGATAATGTCGAGTGGAAAATGAGAAAAAAGCAAGCGAGTGCAAAGGGTTAAAAATGCTGTTATCAAAAAAAAAGAAAAAAGAAAAAGAAAAAAAAAGTTCACCCATTCTACATGAACAAAAATAAAAGATAAATAAACAAATAAAACGGCTGTTATCACCAAGATGTTGAAACTCTGTTTTAAAAATCTGCAATGCCAAGCAGTGGGACACATCTATGAGGTCATTCCACCTTCTCGGAACCCAGGAAAACGTATGTCTGTCCCCTTCCCGGTGGCTACAGATATTCCAGGCCCGAGATGACAGACACGTGCCCTACTGTCTCCAGATTTGGGGCTTCAAGAAGATGAGAGCAGTCTGTCATTGGGATCTCCCAACAATTGAATAAATGGGTGGAGAAGGTCCAACGGCCCAGTGGTCAGGGATGACAATACCAGGATCACTCCTGGGTGCCTGACTGTGGGTCAAACACCAGAGAAATTGTGTCATCAGGGTAATTTTGTAGCATCCTTGAAGAAAGAAAACCCCTGCATTCTTCTAATAGGTACCCCGGAGGCCCAATTCAAACTCAAAGTTGGAGGGGCCACTCTGGGTGTCACATGCACACGCACAATCACATAACGAGCCAATGTTTTAAGAACTGTGAAAGCAATTTCCGCATCACCAAGAGGTTTACCAAACATAAAATCAAAAAACGCCCTCATTAAACGCCTTCCAACGCCAAAAGTGCTTTTGCTCGAGTCCCTTTTCCCAACGTGGGTGGCAGCAATAACCCTAAAGCATTGGGGGTCGCATGTTCAAACGCTTGGGTCCAAAGTCCGGATGATGACCTTCTTGTTTGTTTTTATGCTTGTTGATGTGCAGTTGGCCGCGGTTGGATGAACTGCAAACTCCATCCCTCCACTGATCCCTTTTGGGGCGTTTTCTTCTAGGGAACGTTAGGCGAATGGCATTTCCAAAGAAGCAGCCCCCAGCCGGGCGCGATGGCTCACGCCTGTCATCCAGGCACTCTGGGAGGCCGAGGTGGGAGGATCGCTCAAGGTCAGGAGTTCAAACCAGCCTGAGCAAGAGCAAGACCCCATCTCTACTATAAATAGAAAGAAATTAATTGGCCAACTAAAAATATATAGAAAAAATCAGGCCGGGCGCTGTGGCTCACGCCTGTAATCCTAGCTCTTGGGAGGCCGAGGCGGGCGGATTGCTCAAGGTCAGGAGTTCAAAACCAGCCTGAGCAAGAGTGAGACCCCGTCTCTACTATAAAATAGAAAGAAGTTAATTGGCCAACTGATATATATAAAAAATTAGCCGGGCATGGTGGCGCATGCCTGTAGTCCCAGCTACTCGGGAGGCTGAGGCAGGAGGATCGCTTGAGCCCAGGAGTTTGAGGTTGCTGTGAGCTAGGCTGACGCCACGGCACTCACTCTAGCCTGGACAACAAAGTGAGACTCTGTCTCAAAAAAAAAAAAAAAAAAAAAAAGAAAAAAAAAAAGGAAAAATCAGCCGGTCATAGTGGCTGACACCTGTCATCCTAGCACTCTGGGAGGCCGAGGCGGGAGGATTGCTCAAGGTCAGGAATTCGAAACCAGCCTGAGCAAGAGCGAGACCCCATCTCTACTAAAAATAGAAAGAAATTAATTGGCCAACTACAAATACATAGAAAAAATTAGCCGGGCATGGTGGCACATGCCTGTAGTCCCAGCTACTCGGGAGGCTGAGGCAGGAGGATGGCTTGAGCTCAGGAGTTTGAGGTTGCTGTGAGTGAGGCTGACGCCACGGCACTCACTCACACCTGGGTGACAGAGTGAGACTGTCTCAAAAAAAAAAAAGCAGCAGCTCCTTTCATGATCTGTCCCATTCGGCCCAATTTAACGCCACATTTTTTTGCATGGTGAACAGAGGATTTGGAAGATCTGATTAGAAAACTGCAAGTGGCCTCCTGAGTAACCGGAAATCGAGTTACATTTGATTCGCTTTCTCACTATGCTGCATCTTTCTGATACCTCGGTAAGCTGGACACCACATACTCTGATTTGAGAGACAGGCATTTCACTCTTAAAACCCCAGCCTCAAATAAACCAACTAGCCCAGGGGTCTTCAGACACCCTGTTCCTGGCAGACACTGGTCCGATCTCATGCCCAAGCCATACAGAATGCAAGACTATATTTTCCCCAAGCTACAGTTTTCTATTTACACCCAGGAGAGTCAAAAAAAAAAATGCCAGATCTCTGTCGCAACCGAGAACCAAGAACTTGTCATCTTGGACCCCCCAAAACCCGATTTCATGCCTTGACTCCACTATTTAGTCCTGTGTGGACCAGGGCATGTTATCTAACTTCCCTGTTTCCTTGTCTTTAAAAAAGTGGAGGACAGGCCGGGCGTGGTGGCTCGCACCTGTCATCCTAGCACTCTGGTAGGCCGAGGCGGGAGGATAGCTCCAGTTCAGGAGTTTGAGACCAGCCTGAGCAAGAGCAAGACCCCGTCTCTACTAAAAAAAATACATAGAAATTAATTGGCCAACTAAAAATATAAAGAACAAAAATGAGCCGGGCATGGTGGCACATGCCTGTAGTCCCAGCCACTCGGGAGACTGAGGCAGGAGGATCGCTTGAGCCCAGGATATTGAGTTTGCTGTGAGCTAGGCTGATGCCATGGCACTCACTCTAGCCCGGGTGACAGAGTGAGACTCTGTCTCAAAAAATAAAATAAAATAAAAACTAGAAAAGTGGAGGATAAAAGAGGAGCCCCAGGAAGGAGGCTGCTTTCAGCAGGACATGGAGAGAAACACATGAGCAAAGCTACTTACGCAGCTGGTGCCTGATCACGTCAGCTCCTGGCTGCCACCACTGCCACCAGGCCGGGAGGGCGGTGACACCCCTGCCGTCCTCAAGAACGCCTGCACCAAGGAGCCAGTGCTGGTCATGTCCTTCACCGAGGACCTCATTATAATTCTGCCCCCTCCCCTCGGCCCCTGCACCAGGCGTCCTCAAACTACGGCCCTTGGGCCACATGCGGGCCGCCTAGCACATTTATCCGGACTGCCACTGGGTGTTTTTGCCGCTGCTGCCTGTCCTGCTTAGCAGCCGGCTCGTCCCGGGCCCACAGTGTGCACTCTCCAATGGTCTGGGGGACAGTGGACTGGCCCCCTGTTTACAAAGTTTGAGGACCCCTGACCCTACACCAGCTATGTCATTGTGACCTGCCAGGCTGCACCCTAGAGCCACCCACGTGCCCGGTGAGCCCAGCCACCCCCAGGGCCCCAGCTTGCAGAGGCCGAAGAAACTGTGAGCACCGCTGTTGGCAGGGAGGAGGCCCCCCTTCCCCGATGGCCCCCAATAAAACTGGGAAATAAAAATACATAAATGAAACAACGGGAGCTCCTCCCGGGAGTGTGGCCAAGGCAGGGAGGACTTGGCTGCTCGCTTGGATGGCTCGCCCGGCAGGGCCGTCCCCGAGCTGGGCCACTGCTTTCTAAGCCACCACTCCCACCATCCTGCAGGCCACGTGGGATCGATCACTCACTGCCCTTCCATAGCCACCAACTCTGATGGTGATCCCGGCTAGGGCAAGGTGGGGAACGGGGAATGGTGGGGACAGTGACAATGATAGACACACATTCTTTCCGAAAGGAAAGAAGAAATGCAAGACCAGAGTCAACAAAGATAGTCTTTTCATTTTCCCAGGGGAAGCCCAGATCTGAATTTTTTTATACAAAATCATAAAGGCTGGGAACGACCGTGTTTCCCCGAAAATAAGACCTACCCATAAAATAAGCCCCAGCAGGATGTCTAAGCATGTGCACAATAGAAGCCCCACCCCGAAAATAAGCCCTAGTGCTGGGCGTGGCTATGAAAATAAGCCCTAGTGCTGGGCATGGCTATGAAAATAAGCCCTGGTGATGGGTGTGGCTATGAAAATAAGCCCTAGTGCTGGGCGTGGCTATGAAAATAAGCCCT
This sequence comes from Microcebus murinus, assembly GCF_040939455.1. NCBI lineage: Eukaryota > Metazoa > Chordata > Mammalia > Primates > Cheirogaleidae > Microcebus > Microcebus murinus. Next base: position 1,141,309 of record NW_027438953.1, read on the forward strand.
AGTGGTAGGCGTGGCTATGAAAATAAGCCCTGGTGCTGGGCTTGGCTATGAAAATAAGCTCTAGAGATGGGCGTGGCTATGGAAATAAGCCCTGGTGCTGGGCGTGGCTATGGAAATAAGCCCTGGTGCTGGGCGTGGCTATGAAAATAAGCCCTAGCGATGGGCGTGGCTACGCAGTGCATCTGCACAACCCATGCATGTCGTTGCAGAGTGGGAAAGAACACGAGCAGCCGTTCTCATCTACCCCGTGAGAGCTCTATGGCTCCACATGAGAGATTGGGGCCAATGGTTCTAAAAGAAATAGAGTTGCAAGACATTCAGGATGGAATCCAGGGTTTGGAGAGTGAGGATGATGTTCCAGAAGAAGACGACTTCACTCTATTTGAATCAATGTAGATGGTTGTACCGTACTTAAAAAAAAAAACAAACATCTTCTTGAGGAAGATGATTCTTGAGGAAAACTAAATATAAGATCCTGTCTTATTTCAGGGAAACATGGTAATTCAAAATGTAAGATCTTGCGCAATGCTAACAAAATACACCTACAGGCCAGATCTAATCTCAGGAGTTTCCAGGGTGTGATCTCAGGTTCAAATATTGCACAAAGATCCTTATTTCTCAGGCCTCAGAAGAGTGAGCTTCTCCTTAAGCACTTGTGATCTTTAAATGCATTTACATTTGTTTAGCATGGCCACAAAAACTCATACTTATTAAGCAGGCGAGGGTGACACTGATGAAGAATTTCCTTAATGCTGTGTGATTCTCAACTTGGATGTGAATTTCTCACTGTCTAATCGGTGAGACACAGAACCCAAAAGAAGCCCCCCATTTTTTTTTTTGAGACAGAGTTTCACTCTGTCGCCCAGGCTAGAGTGCCGAGGCATTAGCCTCGCTCACAGCAACCTCCAACTCCTGAGCTCAAGCGATCCTGCCTCAGCCTCCCGAGTAGCTGGGACTACAGGTATGCGCCTCCATGCCCAGCTGATTTTCTCTATATATTTTTAGTTGGCCAATTGATTTGTTTCTATTTTTAGTAGAGACGGGGTCTCGCTCTTACTCAGGCTGGTTTCGAACTCCTGACCTTGAGTGATCCTCCCGCCTCGGCCTCCCAGAGTGCTAGGATGACAGGCGTGAGCTACCTTGCCCAGCCACAAGCCCCTTTTCATACACTGATCCCAGGGGCAGAATTTGAAAGTTACCTTCCTCTTATAGCTTGCAAACCGTTTTTATAAACGTCATGTGCATATTTCGCTTAGGCAAAGAGATCGTGAGGGTTTAGGGTCCAATTCTACCAAACGCTAGTCACCTTAAGTGCATGAGCCACTAGGTGAGCGTGTGACATGCAATATGAATGTACTATTCTGCCAGGAGTTTCATTCCTTTAGAACCTGAAGTCCCACGTAAGGAGGGGCTCCATTCTATCTCTTCTGCTTTAGTCCGTGAGACAAGAATCATCACTCCCATTTAACTAATGAAGGGCTTTGGCCCATGATAAGGAAGTGACTTATTATCCATGACATGACCTACAATTTCCAGGGTCTTGAATTCAGATCTTCTTACTCCTTTATCACGTCCTGTTTCTATTAAACTCCTCTTGAAAGCACAAGCAACTACTATTAATAACATCAAGGCCAGCTATCAGCCATGCACAGTGGGGGGTGGGGAGACATGACATGCGTTGCCCCAAAACAACCTCACAAGACAAGTAATGGCATCCCCATTTCTCGGATAGGAAAACCGAGGCTGGAGTTAAGTCAATTGCCCAAGGCCATTTGGCTAGTAAAAGACAGAACAAAAAACCACAATCCCAGCAATCTGTCTTCAAAACCTGTCCTTTTAACTTCTCATTTATAATGCTCCCATATAAGCCTCTACAAGCTTCATAGAAATTTCTACAACACTGGCTGGAAATACACATTTCTCCCCAGAGATCATCCCCACGGTAGAATCTCTTTGATCTTAAAAGTCTCAAGATCTGGGAATCATTCCCATTAGGGAATCCTCCTTCTCTCCGTAGAGAAATCCCTCTGGGATACTCATTAATCACAGGGTTAAAGGGAAACCCTTGAGCTTTTTGAACCAAGAGACCACAAAATAACAAATTTATTAGGTTCTCCCTCATCTCACAAACCTTAAACTACAAAAGCATTAGGATGAATGGCAACCTTCCAACAGAGTGTGTGTGGGCATCATTTTTTATGATTAAAAACAAGTAACATTTATTTTGAAAAAAAAAACAATGACTGACATTGATACTCTGTTGTTTTCTCACTATTCGTAAGGCATAAATTGTCACTCGGGGTAATTCAATAAGAATTAATTACCAGGTTGCTGTATTAGCCGAGATATTTCCAAGCTTCAGCCCAAAGAGCACACAGATACGCTCAATTTTTAAAAGAAGGGGGCTAGAAACGGGCACCATTATTTTGGAGGCCAATTTGGCAAGAGCTCTTAAAATTTTAAATGTGACTATCCTCTGATCTAGCAATTGCAACTACCCCACAGAAACATAAAATTGGGTAAATGCACACAGGCATGTTGTAGCGTAAGAAAAGCTAGTGTCCTATAGTATATAATCGGGAGCAATGGAAAATCACCAAAGTGGCCATGAATGGAGAAATTTTTGACTCAGTGAGAATCCACACAATGGATTCTAAAAGCTAAGAAATGTATTAGACCTTTTAGCCCTTTATAGACTGACATGGAAGGATATCTCCAAAGTATTTCTAAGTATGACAAAAGTAAGCTGTAAAAGACAGTATGTAGAATGCACATTTTCTGTAATTTTTTTTTTTGAGGGGTGGGACAGAGTCTCACTCTGTTGCCTGGGCTAGAGTGCCGTGGCATCAGCCTCGCCCACAGCAACCTCAAACTCCTGGGCTCAAGCGATCCTCCTGCCTCAGCCTCCCAAGTAGCTGGGACTACAGGCATGCGCCACCATGCCCGGCTAATGTTTTCTATATATTTTTAGCTGGCCAATTAATTTCTTTCTATTTTTAGTAGAGACGGTGTCTCGCTCTTGCTCAGGCTGGTTTCGAACTCCTGACCTTGAGCGATCCTCCCGCCTCGGCCTCCCAGAGTGCTAGGATGACAGGCGTGAGCCACCGCGCCCGGCCTGGAAAGTAATATTAAGAAATAATTTGATTGAATCTAAGGAAACACATGGCTCCAGCTTAGGGGTCAGCAAACTGCTTTGCTATAGAGCCAGGTAGCAAATGCTTCAGTTTTGTGGGACATAAGTCCTGTCTCCACCACTCAGCCATTGCCAGAGCAGCCTCAGATGCCACTACATGAATGAGCATGGCTGCGTTCCCATGCAACTTTATTTATGGACTTTGAAACTGAGATTTTGTGCAGTTTTCACATGCCACAAAATGTGACTCTTCTTCTGATTTTGCTTCAACCATTTAAAAATGTGAAAACCATTTTTAGCCAGCATGCTATACAAAACAGGTAGCAAGCTAATTTTGGGCCCACCAGCTGGTTTGCCGACTCCCAGTCTAGAAGGTACAGCTAAGAAGTATTTTCCTCTCTGTGATATGTATGTTTTATATGCAGATGTGTGCGAGAGAGAGATTTTGTATCTTCTATAATAGCTGTGTCTATTTTTTTAAAAAAAAAACAGAGAGATTAATATTGATATATTTGGATAAACTGATATATTTCCTCTAGAGCAGGCGTCCTCAAACTATGGCCCGTGGGCTGCCAAGAACATTTATCCAGCCCGCCCAGTGTCTTTGCCGCCGCTGCCTGTCCTGCTTAGCAGCCGACTCGTCCCGGGCCCACAGTGCGCACTCTCCAACAGTCTGAGGGACAGTGACCTGGTCCCCCCTGTTTACAAAGTTTGAGGACCCCTGGTCTAGAGGAAAACCCTATGAGATATTGTATATTCTATCAAGTATATTATTAAATGCCATGACCAGGGACCTTCTTAGCTGGCTAAGCGTCTTTCTCCCTGCCTTAAATATTCTAGACATAAATCTTTCCCTCTCTTTCTTTTTCTCTTTCTCTTGTTTTCCCTTTTCTTGGCAAGTCAGTTGATTTAGACAGAGTGTTTTCCAGCCCAAGCAAAATAATCGGTGGGAACCCACTTCTTTGGCCAAATTACAACCCGCTGAAGGAAGCCGGGCCAGGGTCATCCTGAATAACTGCCTCAGTTGTGCATCAACACAATCGCCAGGGCAACTGAGGAAAGATGCTTTTCAGGGAGCAGCCTTGGCTGCCCCAGCCAGTCCTGCCTCTGCAGCGAGCGACTGCACCATGACCAAAAGTGTCCCGTCGTCTGGAGACCAACCGCTCACATAATCACAGCAAACTCGCAACGCTCCCCCCTGCTCTGGGCTTCCCTTGTCAGCTGCCCATGAAACTGGGACTCCAGGAAGCTGGATTGGAGAGCCTACCTTTTAATGCTCCAGTCCGATCTGCATTTATCTGCAAAGCTGAAACGTTAAAGGTATTACAAGGGGGCTTAGAAGCCACGGGAGGTTCATTGATCCAGTCTTGCGAGCCTCTTCAGCTCGGGCCCTGTAAGAGATCGCTTTGATCCACACCCTGGTTCTTTGGCTGCCTTTGATTTGACCAGAGCTCACATCCAGGTTGGAGGGGATGTGTCCTCCAGCCCCAATTCCAGAAGATTCTCAGACTCTTTTACTCTAAACCGAGAGAAGCTGCTTGCATATTGCCCTAGAGCAGGTGTCATCAAACAGCCCGAGGGCCACATGCAGGCCACTTAGCACATTTATGCAGCCACCGGGTGTTTTTGCTGCCGCTGCCTGTCCTGCTTAGCAGCCGACTGGTCCCAGGCCCACAGTGCGCACTCTCCAATGGCCCGAGGGACAGTGAACTGGCCCCCTGTTTACAAAGCTTGAGGACCCCTGCCCTAGATAGTGGTATAGACCAGGGGTCAGCAAACATTTTTTGCAACGAGCCAGATACTTCATGTATTAGGGTTTCCGAGCCATACAATCTCAGCTCCAGCTACCAGCTGCACCATTGCAGCACCAAAACAGCCCAGAAATAAGATGTAAACAAACAGGCGTGACTTTGTTCAGATAATACCTCATTTATGGGCACCAAAATCTGCATGTTGTATAATTTTCATGCATCATGAAATATTATTCTTCTTTCAATTTTTTCCCCCAACCACTTAAAAATGCACCTTGTGAACCACACAAAACAGGTGAAGGGTCAAGTTTGACCAGCTGGCCCAGTTTACTGACCATGACCTAGACCCTCACTATTCAACATATGGTCCATAGACCAGTCTTCAAGCTTGTTAGAAATGCAAAATCTTTTGAGAGGCCGAGGGGGGAGGATTGCTTGAGGCCGGGAATTTGATGCCAGCCTGGGCAACATAGTGAGATCCCACCTCTAGAAAAAACGTAAAAGAATTAGCCGGGTTTTGTGGCATCTTCCGGTACTTGGGAGGCTGAAATGGGAGGATGGATTGAGGCTGGGAGTTTGAGGTTATAGTGAGCCAGGATCATGCCACTGCACTCTAGTCTGTCTCTATAAAAAAGGAAGGAAGGAAGGAAGGAAGGAAGGAAGGAAGGAAGGAAGGAAGGAAGGAAGGGAGGGAGGGAGGGAGGGAGGGAGGGAGGGAGGAAAAAAACAGAGAGAGAGAGAGAAAGAAAAGAAAAGATGGAAGGAAGGAAGGAAGAAAGGAAGGAAGGAAGGAAGGGAGGGAGGGAGGGAGGGAGGAAAAAAAACAGAGAGAGAGAGAGAAAGAAAAGAAAAGACGGAAGGAAGGAAGGAAGGAAGGAAGAAAGGAAGGAAGGAAGGAAGGAAGGAAAAAAGAAAGAAAGAAAGAAAGAAAGAAAGAAAGAAAGAAAGAAAGAAAGAAAGAAAGAAAGAAAGAAAGAAAGAAAGAAAGAAAGAAAGAAAGAAAGATAAAATCTCAGGCCCCACCTCAAACATACAAAATTGGAATCTGAATTTGAACAAGACCTCCTGGTAATTCACATGCAAGTGATGTTTGAAGTCCTGGGCCAGAACACAGACTTTTGAAGTCAGAATACCATTGACTAGTTGGCTGTGCAACCTCAGGCAGATAGTTGACCCTCTCTGAGACTCAGTTTCCTTACCTATTAAAATGGGTGTCAATAACTGCACCCCTCGCCCAGGGCTGTAACAAATGATAAGGTACAAAGGATGTCAAACATTTGCCTGGCATCCTCCATGCTTTTAGAACGGTAACTACCAGAGAAGCTTAACTATTTTTAGAAACCTTTTTTGGAGAGATGAGGATGGCTCGTTCAGGATCTACAAACTCCAATCATTTCCGGTACCTGGCAGGTAGCCTAAATATTTGGAGAGGTCCCTGAATGTTGGAGACAAGAGAGAAACCAAGGTCACGCCCCTCTAAACAGAGACTACTCATGTCCTGCCAGTTACTGTCATGTAAGAAAAGTGGCCCCGAAGTTACCCCATCTTCAGATTTTTCAAGAGAAGCTGTGTTAGGGACCGACCTTCCACAGCCCCACCGGACAGAAAAGCAGAGACATCGAGGATGTAATTACACAAGAGGAGGTTTATTTTCTGGCTAGCCAGGGTCCAAGCCCCAGAGCACCAATGCAGTGGTCACTCTTGCAGGCAAGGACCCCGACTGGGGTTGCAGCGTGCCTTTTATCCCTATGGTGCATACGCTATGCAGTGGCTGATCACGCGTGGTCATGCATTGACCTTTAACATGATTGGTTGGCTGGCAGCCCCACTATACAGGGGTCCGAACAATGCAAAGTTGGCGCAATCAAGCAAGCAAGTAACGGTTTCCATGGCAAGCAAGCAACAGTTTCCAGAGGCCGGATGTTAGTTCCGGCTTCACTGGGGTGTGGGCCTTGCAGGTGTGCAATGTCTCGAACCCTCACAGCTGGAAACCTGGATTGTATTGCTAGAAAAAAGCCTCCTTTTTTAATAAGCTGCGCAGATCAACCAAAACCTGGATTTGACTCAAAGATTTGTGACCACTGCCTTAGAATAAGTAGTAAGAGACAGTGAATCACAAGAAAATGAGCTAAATTCGATTTTGCAGCCAAATTCCAGCAGTTCTCCCTACCCGGGCGATCTAAGATAATTTATTTAACAACACTCAGCACCAGAAAAATAATCACATCTACCTTGTAACACCTGGTGAGAATTAAATAAATATGGCTCTAAACCAGGCGGCCTCAAACTACGGCCCGAGGGCCACACGTGGGTGTTTTTGCCCGTTTGTTTTTTTACTTCGAAATAAGACATGTGCCGTGTGCATAGGAATTTGTTCATAGTTTGTTTTTTTTTTTAAACTATAGTCCAGCCCTCCAACGGTCTGAGGGACAGTGGACTGGCCCCCTGTTTAAAAAGTTTGAGGACGCCTGGTCTAAACAACGGAAGCGTGGCACCCGACCAGAGTAAGCTCTGGCTATTGCTGCTGTTGTGTTGGGATTACTGTTGTTGTGCATCAGTTCCTGGGCACGTAGAAAGCAAATTGTCACCGCACACGTGGCCATTTTTGTCTCCCCTGAACAAACTGGTTGCAAAGAGGCAAGGCCAATTAACCTCGCTCTGAAAGCTACCTTGTCTCGGAGCACACTAAGTGCTCAGTTACTCATGAGGTTGTTCCAGCCATGGTCCACGAAGATGCCTTAATCCTCTTCTTAGTGAAAATTCCCTCCACAGCCCCAGCCCTGTGGGATTCCTGGAGGCCACCGTGAGAGGATGCTTCTCCCAGGCTCAGCCACCTGTTGGGAGCCAGGACCACGGCCGCTCCACCCCTGCCCCACGTGGGGTGGAGGCGGGACCTTGTGCTGCCAATTGTGAGCTCCCTCTTCTCCAAGACACATGCATGCCTATTCGTTGTCACTTGTTCTAGAAACCCTGAAACCCCCCCCGCCCACCCCCCAGATTTTCCACCTAACCCTTTGCACTCAGATGTCGAGTGTGACTCGACACGGTTAGCATGGGGGGCAGCTCGTGCGTCGGGCCACATAGTTCTCAAACCCAAGGTCATGACCAAGTATACAAAGCGTATGGGGGGTGTTGAGATAGCTGATCACTGCAATGTTTTATGAGGAAGACTCTGAAATGGTGGTGTACGTTGTTTTTCTGGGGGCTTGAGGCCAGTGTTGTAAATTCATATATCGTACAAAGAATGCCAAAAAAAGAAAAAATGAAAAACCGATAATGCGTGTGAAATGTATTAGGAAACTAGTACATGATCTTGTTGGAGAATTCAGAGATGGTCCGCTAACTCCCAGCGGTGGATTATTATCCACTAAGTTAGAGCAACGTGTAGATGGAAAGCTCCATAAAATCTCACCTCACCCTAACAAAAAAAAAACACAAAGCTTGTGTCATTTGTTCTAACAGAAAAATCAAAGGAGGAAGAAGAGAGACGATCTATATTTGCAAAACATGTGCATGTAAACCAGGTCTTCGTGTGGGTGAATGCTTCAACAAACATCCCATCATGAAAAATTTATAGAGATTAAAATGACTCTTTGAATGTATCAATAATTTGAAATATTAAAAATAATCCCAAATAAATAAGTTCGTATGAAAAGAAACTCCAGTTTTTTACTCTACTGCCGTGCTTTGTAAAAAACTGGGGTGTTTAAAAAAATTAAATCCCGAGTAGAATAAAGGAATCGAGAAGAAGGCAAGCAGGTGCAAAGGGCTAAAGGTGTGGGTGACAACCAAACTGGGGGGCGCGGATGGTGAAATCCCCATGAAATCCCCATGAAATCTACAAGACTTCAAGGGAGCTTGGGGATCTCTCCTCCCATCTAGGAAGCCCCAGAGGGGGGAAACGCGATTGAACTCGGGGCCTCTCGATCTTTCAAGGGTACACGAATCAGCTGGGGATCTCCTTAAAGATCAGGTTCTGATCCAGTCGCTCCAGGGTCAGGGCTTGGAGACTTTGAATTTCTAACCCGCGCCCAGGACATGGTGACACTGCAGCATCCTGCAACAGTTTCAGATCCTCCAAGAAGGCTCCATCCAGGTCTCTACTCCGTTGTCACTTCCTCAGAGAGCCCTTCCCCTGGCCACCACCTCTGGAACCCCGGATGTTGTTACCGGAAGGAGGGCAGGAATCCTGTCTGTTGGGTTCTTTGCAGAATCCCTAGCCCGCACTTCCTCCAGCGTGTCGGTTCCCACAGAGCAGACCTTTGGTCTGAGACCTGACAGTCCAGATGGCACGCATGCTGCCGCATGGCGGCGGTGTCGCGGCTTGGGACAAGAGGAGGCCCCACGGTGCGGGCTGGGGCGGCAGGCACCGCGACGGGCGCTGAGGGTGGGGGTGAATCACCGGCCCGCCGCCGCGCTCCCAGAAAGGGGACAGAACAAGAGGCAGAAAAAAAAAAAAAGCCTAGGGCACCCGGTATTCCCAGGCGTTGCACATCCAAGTACTAACCAGGCCTGACCCTGCTTAGCTTCCGAGATCAGACGAGATCGGGCGCATTCAGGGTGGTATGGCCGTAGACGGCGGAGGGCACCCCTGCCCCGCTCAAGAAGCTGAGCCTCTCTACGCCTCCCCGCTGCCTCCTCCCGCCCCAGGCCCCGCGCCGGGCCGGGCCTGTTGAGTTCTTTGGCCGGCGGGGTCCCACGGGCTCCCCGGGATGGTGGTGCCGTGTGGGGCGGGGTGGGGGCCTGTCCACACACACACACACACACACACACACACACACACAAGATGTGTCTCCACGGGTGGACCCCCCAAGGTGGAGACCTTCCAACCCCCCTCCTCTCCTCACCTCGCCTCCTTCACCTACCCGCCCCCACCCCCAGTGCGCCTTTGTCCCAGGGGCCCCTCTCCCGCACAATCCCTTCCAGCTGCGTCCCTGCCCTGAGTGTGGGCTGTCGCATATCCGCCCGAGCCAGGGCTGGGGCACAGCGCATGGGGGATGGGAGCGAGTGTAGGGGTGTCTCTCGGGACGTGTGCCATGGGTGGGGTGGGGCGGGGTGGTTTCAGGGGCACCGAAGAAAGCAGTCCCCTCCGTCTCCTACCTCTGGAAAACCACCAAGCCCTTGGAGAACTGCCGGCACCGCTACCGTGGGGACCCGGACCCTACTCTGTGTCCTCCTGTGGCCCAGTCCAAGGGGCCTGGGCCTGGGCCTGGCCGGGGGGTGGATTGGACCCCAACCACCCTGGGGTGTGGACTTGCTAAAAATGGGCAATTAGATATTGGATTTGAGGTTCATTTAGGTCATTTCACTAATGAATGCACCGTAAAGGCTTTCCTAATCCATTTGTGAGGGTGACACTGAGAGAGAATTTTAAAGCTGGCAGAATAGGCGAGGAAAGGCAGAGGAAATTCCCAAACCCAGTAAAGACGACTTTCCTGAAATGGAAGGAAGAAGGTAGCAAACAAACAAACCGGCGCACCGCCCGGTTCAGAGTCTGCTCCCTAGAGAAACTACACTGACGAGATTCACCTGTGGGTCCCAAGCGGCATTCAGAAGAGCGAGGCCTGCAGTCTATGCAAAAGACACCTGCGATCGGGTGTCTGTGGCGGCACAATTCACAATTGCAAAGTTGTGGAAGCGACCCGGGTGCCTCTAAATCCATGAGTGGATTAATAAAATGTGGTGCGTGGACACCATGGAGTGCTATTCAGCTATGAGGGACAGCGGTGACAGGGCACCTCTCATGTTCTCCTGGCCAGAGCTGGAACCCATCCCAGTAAGCCAAGTAAGTATCCCAAGAATGGACACACGAGCACCACGTGCGCGCGCTCACCACCAAATTGGCACGAACTGGTGGACACCTAAGTGGACAGAGAGGAATCACCTTCATCCGGTGGGTGTCGGGCGGGTGGGGGGAGGGGAGGGGCATACACATCCATTAGGAATAGGGTGGGTGCGCACCAACTGGGGGATGGGCGCACTTGAAGCTCTGACCCAAGGGGGGAGTCTGGGAGAGGGCAACGTACCCCACCTTAACATTGTTACCCCCACAATACGCTGGAACAACATGAGAGGTAAATGAATAAGAACACAGGGGGGAGGGGGCACGGGCAACACATGTCACCTTAATACTTGGACTCCCATCATCTGCTTGAAAAGACAGAGAAAAGAAAATGCAATAATAGAGATAAGAGACACTTTTAAAAAAAAAATGAATCCAAAGAGAAAAGTAAAAGGAGGCCTGTGGAGCAGGTCTGGGTGTGACTCCGGATCCCCCAACATCAAGTGCCACCACCAAAGATTCCTACGTGGAGCCCATAGAACCCCAAAAGCAACGGGACGAGTTCTGGTCACATACTCTCTCAAAATGACATCCTGGCCTTCTTCTGGAACTCCCTCCCCTCTCAGACTCTCAAGGTTTCCTCCAACGTGTTGGTTCCCAGAGACCAGACGTTTTGGTCTGAGACCTGACAGTCCAGATGCCACCCATGCAGCCACGTAGTGGCGGTGTCCAGGCTTGGGACAAGAGGAGACCCCACGGTGCGGGCTGGGGCGCCAGGCACCGCGGCGGGTGCTGAGGGTGGGGGTCACCCCCACCCCGGGCCGCCGATGCGCTCCCAGAAAGGGGATAGAACAAGAAGCAAGAAAAAAAAAAAAAGCCTACGGCACCCGGTATTCCCAGGAGGTCTCCCATCCAAGTACTAACCAGGCCCGACCCTGCTTTGTCGCGCCCTCTCGCCAGCAAGAAAGACGCGGCAACTGGAGTTCTTCTGACAGTGCTTTAATGGGGTTCCCTTTAGACTTACATGATGCGGAAGACCCTGAGCACAAGCTCTCACACACTTATATACTCTAAGGAAGGGGGGAAGTGATGGGGATAGGTTAAAAGCGCGCCAGGGTTATTACTGATAGGCCAAGCTAAGATCTTTCATATGCATACTTATATAACAGGCCAGGACTTACTCTGCGCATGCGCTGAACTTGTTTACTACATGCGGGCCACCGGAAATCGGCGCCATCTTGTAATGGCGTTGTCACCGCGCCCCACACTGCTTAGCTTCCGAGATCAGAGGATATCGGGCACGTGCAGGGTGGTATGGCCATAGACGGTGGCCACACCCCGCCGCCTCCTCGGAATGGGGGTGACGGACGGGGCAGGGCGGGCAGGGAGAGGCGGGCCGGGGTGGGGGGCTGTCTGTACATACACACACACACACACACACACACACACACACACTCACACTCACACATGATGCGCCTCCACCGCTGGACCCGCCAAGGTGGAGACCTTCCAGCCCCCCTCCTCTCCTCGCCCGGCCTCCTTCACCTACCCGCCCCCACCCCCAGCGCGCCCCCGCTGCTGACTGCGCACGTGCAGGCGGGGCGCTCGCCCTTTGTCCCCAGCCAGGGGTCGCCCTCCCCCACAACCCCTTTCAGCTCGGCCCCCCGCCCTGTGGTTGGGCTGCCGCCTATTCCCCCGGGCCAGGGCTGGGGCACAGCGCATGGGGAAGGGGAACGAGTGTATGGGGCGTCTCTCTCTCGGGATGTGTCCCATGGCTGGGGTGGGGCGGGGTGGTTTGAGGGGCGCTGAAGAAATCAGTCCCCTCCATCTCCTACCACTGGAAAACGCCCAAGCCCTTGGAGAACTGCCAGCACCGCTACCGTGGGGGCCAGGACCCTCCTCTGTGTCCTCCTGTGGCCCAGTCCAAGGGGCCTGGGCCTGGCCGGGGCTGCATTGGACCACAACCACCCTGGCGTGTGGACTCGCTAAAAATCGGCGATTAGATATTGGATTCCAGCTTCATTGAGGTCATTTCACTAATGAGTGCACCAGAAAGAGTTTGCTAATCCATTTGTGAGGGTGGCAACTGAAAGAGAATTTTAAAGCTGACAGAATAGGCAAGGAAAGGCATAGGAGATTTCCACACCCAGTAAGGAAGACTTTCCCGAAATGGAAGAAAGAAACGAGCAAACAAGGCCGGGCGCGGTGGCTCACGCCTGTAATCCTAGCTCTCTGGGAGGCCGAGGCGGGTGGATTGCTCGAGGTCAGGAGTTCGAAACCAGCCTGAGCAAGAGCGAGACCCCATCTCTACTATAAATAGAAAGAAACTAATTGGCCAACTAATATATATAGAAAAAATTAGCCGGGCATGGTGGCACATGCCCGTAGTCCCAGCTACTTGGGAGGCTGAGGCAACAGGATTGCTTGAGCCCAGGAGTTTGAGGTTGCTGTGAGCTAGGCTGACGCCACGGCACTCACTCTAGCCTAGGCAACAAAGCGAGACTCTGTCTCAAAAAAAAAAAAAAAAAAAGAAACGAGCAAACAGAGACACCGGTAGCCCGCCCGGATCAGAGTCTGCCCCTGAGAGAAAGTACCCTGACCAGGTTCACCCGTGGGTGGGTGGCGAGCTAGCGGCATTCAGAAGAGCGAGGCCCGCAGTCTGTGCGGAAGACACCTGCACTCAGGTATGTGTGGCGGCATGATTCACAAGCAGCTCCAGATGTTAATCCAAGGAGAAGCCAGGGAGTTCCCAACGCCCCAGATGTCCTCAGCCCACGACTGGCTGCCGTGGGAATGCGAAGCCCGGCTCCTTGTCTCAGAGCGGGGTTCCCAGGAGGATCAGGCTGAAGCTGGGACTTGGCCTCAAAGTGTCCCCTCGCATGGCCACCCCCTTCCCCTTCCTGCTCCTCTACTCCTGGTGCCCCTCCATCCAGGGGCCAGACTTTAAAAAGTCACCTGCAGGAGAATCCTGGTCCCAAAGGAGCCTTCTGGGGGACCCGTGCTAAGAGAGGTTGTGGGCATGGCCCGCTGGGGCTCTGCCTGGCCCAGGACTGAGAGATGCAACCTCCCAGCTCTGAGTCCCTGCAGGAAGTGTTGGCAAGCACAGGTCCAGTCCCCCAAAGGCCCAGGTGCAGGGAGCCCAGGCCAAGCAGGCTGTGGAAGAAGCCACATGCCGTGCCACCCCCGGAACACGACTGCAGGCCAGGGCCCTTTCCTCCTCCTCCTCCTTCTCCTCCTCTTCCTCCTCCTACCCCGCCCCCGCCCCCACATGGCGCAGGGCTCAGAGACACCTCAGACACTTGCTACCCAGAGTGCAAAGGGCATCAGTTGCTCCTCCAATCCCCCCCACCCCCCCCCCCCCCCGCCCAGCAGACCACGTTGTCCAGCCAGCCCCCGGGCCTCCCTTGGGTGCCCAGCACGAAAGTGCAGACACCCACCGGACCCTCAATCTCAGTTTTCGGATGTTTTTGCCACTCTAAGGACCCACAGGCCAGCTGGGCCTTATGGCAGCACAGAGAGCCCCGGAATCCGACATGGAGAGCTGGGTGTACGTCCCCATGAGGAGGCGGTATCCACCTCCGCTGCAGCTCTCCCCTTGCGGGGAGCGGCAGCCGCGGGGCCTCAGAGAAGACACCAGGCTGGGCCCCCACGGCACAGCGGGAGCACGTATCACGCAGGCCACTTAGCGAAGGCGGGCGGCCAGCCAACGGAGGGTTGGGTTGGGCGAGACGCTGCGGCCGCCCTGCTACCGGGTTCCTGGGAGGGCGTCCTGAAACCAGCGTCCACACCAAGCCCTTGGAAGGCCCAGGCGACGGAGGAGCCCCGTCAGGCAGGGGCCGAGGAGGAGACGGGCTGGGTAAAAGTTAGGGTTAGAGTCAGGGCACAAGTGACAATCGCAAAGACCTGGAAGCGACCCGAGTGCCACCACCAAAGATTCCTACGTGTAGCCCATAGAACGCCAAAATCAACGGGATGAGTTCTGGTCACAACTCCCTAAAAATGACATCCCGGCCTTCTTCTGCAACTCCCTCCCCTCTCAGACTCTCAAGGTTTCCTCCAGCGTGTCGGTTCCCACAGACCAGACCCTTGGTCTGAGACCCGACAGTCCAGGTGCCACGCCTGCTGCCGCGTGGCGGCGGTGCTGCGGCTTGGGGCAAGAGGAGGCCCCACGGAGCGGGCTGGGGCGCCAGGCACCGCGGCGGGCGCTGAGGGTGGGGGTGACACCCCCCCCCGACTGCCGCCGCGCTCTCGGAATGGGGACAGAACAAGAGGCAAAAAAAAAAAGCCTGTGGCACCCGGTATTCCCAGGCGGTCTCCCATCCAAGTACTAACCAGGCCCGACCCTGCTTAGCTTCCGAGATCAGACGAGATCGGGCGCGTTCAGGGTGGTGTGGCCGTAGACAGCGGAGGGCGCCCCAGCCCCGCTCAAGAAGCCGAGCGTCTCTGCGCTTCCCCGCGCCTCCTCCCGCCCCAGGCCCCGCGCCGGCGCTGACCCACTCGGGGCCGGGCCGGGCTTGTTGAGTTCGCTGGCCAGGTCCCGAGGTCTCCACGGGACTGGGGTGCGGGGCGTGGTGGGCTCGGCGGGGTGGGGGGCTGTCTTCACACACACACAACACACACACACACACACACACACACACACACACACACTCACACACTCACACACACCAGATGCGCCTCCAGCCTCCACGGCTGGACCCGCCAAGGTGGAGACCTCCAGCCGCCCCCCTCTCCTGGCCTCGCCTCCCTCACCTACCCGCCCCCAACCCCAGTGCGCCGCTGCTGACTGCGCATGCGCGGGCGGTCGCCTTTGGCCCCAGGGGCCGCCCTCCAGCACAACCCCTTTCAGCTGCGCCCCCGCCCTGCGTGTGGGCTGCCGCCTATCCGCCCCGGACCGGGGCCGGGGCACAGCGCATAGGGGAGGGGAGCGAGTGTAGGGGCGTCTCTCGGGATGTGTGCCATGGGTGGGGTGTTTTGGGGGGCGCTGGAGAAATCAGTCCCCTCCATCTCCTACCTCTGGAAACCCCCCAAGCCGTTGCAGAACTGCCGGCACCGCTACCGTGGGGGCCGGGACCCTACTCTGTGTCCTCCTGTGGCCCAGTCCAAGGGGCCTGGGCCTGGCCGGGGCCGGATTGGACCCCAACCACCCTGGGGTGTGGACTTGCTAAAACTGGGCGATTAGAGATTTGGTTCCAGCTTCATTGAGGGTCATTTCACTAAGGAAGGCACCGTAAAGACGTTCCTAAGACGTTTGTGAGGGTGGCAACTGAAAGAGAATTTTAAAGCTGACAGAAGAGGCGAGGAAAGGCATAGGAGATTTCCACACCCAGCAAGGAAGCCTTTCCCGAAACGGAAGAAAGAAACGAGCAAACAGAGACACCGGTAGCCCGCCCGGATCAGAGTCTGCTCCTTAGGGCAAGTTCCCTGACCAGATTCACCCGTGGGTCGCGAGCTAGCGGCATTCAGAAGAGCCAGGCCCGCAGCCTACGCAGAAGACACCTGCGCTCGGGTGTCTGTGGCGGCACAATTCACAATTGCAAAGATGTGGAAGCGACCCGAGTGCCCATCGATCCACGAGTGGATTAATAAAATGTGGCGCGTGGACACCACGGAGTGCCATTCGGCTGTGAGGAGCAGCGGTGAGAGGGCACCTCCCGTGTTCTCCTGGCCGGAGCTGGAACCCGTTCCAGTAAGCCAAGTATCCCAAGAATGGACACAGGAGCACCACGTGCGCGTGCTCACCGGCAAATTGGTAGGAACCCATGGACACCTGAGTGGACGTAGAGGAATCACCTTCATCGGGTGGGGGTCGGGCGGGTGGGGGGAGGGGATGGGCATCCACACCCATTAGGAATGGGGTGGGTGCGCACCGACTGGGGGATGGGCGCACTTGAAGCTCTGACCAGAGGGGGGAGGCGGGGAGAGGGCAATGTACCTGACCTTAACATTGGGACCCCCACCATACGCTGCTAAAGCATGAGAGATAAATGAAGAAGACAACAGGGGGGAGGGGGGCACGGGCAATACATGGAACCCTAACACTTGTACTCCCATAATCTGCTTGAAAAGAGAGAGAAAAGAAAATGCAATAATCGAGGTAAGAGGCATGTTTTTTTTTTTTTTTTTTTTTTGGAGACAGAGTCTCCCTTTGTTGCCCTGGCTAGAGTGAGTGCCATGGCGTCAGCCTAGCTCACAGCAACCTCAATCTCCTGGGCTCAAGCAATCCTGCTGCCTCAGCCTCCCAAGTAGCTGGGACTACAGGCATGCGCCACCATGCCCGGCTAATTTTTTTCTATATCTATTAGTTGGCCAATTAATTTCTTTCTATTTATAGTAGAGATGGGGTCTCGCTCTTGCTCAGGCTGGTTTCGAACTCCTGACCTCGAGCAATCCGCCCACCTCGGCCTCCCAGAGTGCTAGGATTACAGGTGTGAGCCAGCACGCCCGGCCAAGAGGCATTTAAAAAAAAAAAAAAATGACTCCGAAAAGAAAAGTAAAAGGAGGCCTGTCGAGCACGTCTGGGTGTGACTGTGCATCCCCCAACATCCGGTGCCACCACCAAAGATTCCTACGTGTAGCCCATAGAACGCCAAAATCAACGGGACGAGTTCTGGTCACAACTCCCTCAAAATGACATCCCGGCCTTCTTCTGCAACTCCCTCCCCTCTCAGACTCTCAAGGTTTCCTCCAGCGTGTCGGTTCCCACAGACCAGACCCTTGGTCTGAGACCCGACAGTCCAGGTGCCACGCCTGCTGCCGCGTGGCGGCGGTGCTGCGGCTTGGGGCAAGAGGAGGCCCCACGGAGCGGGCTGGGGCGCCAGGCACCGCGGCGGGCGCTGAGGGTGGGGGTGACACCCCCCCCCCACTGCCGCCGCGCTCTCCGAATGGGGACAGAACAAGAGGCAAAAAAAAAAAAAGCCTACGGCACCCGGTATTCCCAGGCGGTCTCCCATCCAAGTACTAACCAGGCCCGACCCTGCTTAGCTTCCGAGATCAGACGAGATCGGGCGCGTTCAGGGTGGTGTGGCCGTAGACAGCGGAGGGCGCCCCAGCCCCGCTCAAGAAGCCGAGCGTCTCTGCGCTTCCCCGCGCCTCCTCCCGCCCCAGGCCCCGCGCCGGCGCTGACCCACTCGGGGCCGGGCCGGGCTTGTTGAGTTCGCTGGCCGGGTCCCGAGGTCTCCACGGGACTGGGGTGCGGGGCGTGGTGGGCTCGGCGGGGTGGGGGGCTGTCTTCACACACACACAACACACACACACACACACACACACTCACACACACACACACCAGATGCGCCTCCAGCCTCCACGGCTGGACCCGCCAAGGTGGAGACCTCCAGCCGCCCCCCTCTCCTGGCCTCGCCTCCCTCACCTACCCGCCCCCAACCCCAGTGCGCCGCTGCTGACTGCGCATGCGCGGGCGGTCGCCTTTGGCCCCAGGGGCCGCCCTCCAGCACAACCCCTTTCAGCTGCGCCCCCGCCCTGCGTGTGGGCTGCCGCCTATCCGCCCCGGACCAGGGCTGGGGCACAGCGCATAGGGGAGGGGAGCGAGTGTAGGGGCGTCTCTCGGGATGTGTGCCATGGGTGGGGT
The DNA here is from genome assembly GCF_040939455.1 of Microcebus murinus. Lineage (NCBI taxonomy): Eukaryota > Metazoa > Chordata > Mammalia > Primates > Cheirogaleidae > Microcebus > Microcebus murinus. The sequence goes on from NW_027438953.1 coordinate 1,159,563, forward strand.
GTTTTGGGGGGCGCTGGAGAAATCAGTCCCCTCCATCTCCTACCTCTGGAAACCCCCCAAGCCGTTGCAGAACTGCCGGCACCGCTACCGTGGGGGCCGGGACCCTACTCTGTGTCCTCCTGTGGCCCAGTCCAAGGGGCCTGGGCCTGGCCGGGGCCGGATTGGACCCCAACCACCCTGGGGTGTGGACTTGCTAAAACTGGGCGATTAGAGATTTGGTTCCAGCTTCATTGAGGGTCATTTCACTAAGGAAGGCACCGTAAAGACGTTCCTAAGACGTTTGTGAGGGTGGCAACTGAAAGAGAATTTTAAAGCTGACAGAAGAGGCGAGGAAAGGCATAGGAGATTTCCACACCCAGCAAGGAAGCCTTTCCCGAAACGGAAGAAAGAAACGAGCAAACAGAGACACCGGTAGCCCGCCCGGATCAGAGTCTGCTCCTTAGGGCAAGTTCCCTGACCAGATTCACCCGTGGGTCGCGAGCTAGCGGCATTCAGAAGAGCCAGGCCCGCAGCCTACGCAGAAGACACCTGCGCTCGGGTGTCTGTGGCGGCACAATTCACAATTGCAAAGATGTGGAAGCGACCCGAGTGCCCATCGATCCACGAGTGGATTAATAAAATGTGGCGCGTGTACACCACGGAGTGCTATTCGGCTGTGAGAAACGGCGGTGAGAGGGCACCTCCCGTGTTCTCCTGGCCGGAGCTGGAACCCGTTCCAGTAAGCCAAGTATCCCAAGAATGGACACAGGAGCACCACGTGCGCGTGCTCACCGGCAAATTGGTAGGAACCCATGGACACCTGAGTGGACGTAGAGGAATCACCTTCATCGGGTGGGGGTCGGGCGGGTGGGGGGAGGGGATGGGCATCCACACCCATTAGGAATGGGGTGGGTGCGCACCGACTGGGGGATGGGCGCACTTGAAGCTCTGACCAGAGGGGGGAGGCGGGGAGAGGGCAATGTACCTGACCTTAACATTGGGACCCCCACCATACGCTGCTAAAGCATGAGAGATAAATGAAGAAGACAACAGGGGGGAGGGGGGCACGGGCAATACATGGAACCCTAACACTTGTACTCCCATAATCTGCTTGAAAAGAGAGAGAAAAGAAAATGCAATAATCGAGGTAAGAGGCATGTTTTTTTTTTTTTTTTTTTTTTGGAGACAGAGTCTCCCTTTGTTGCCCTGGCTAGAGTGAGTGCCATGGCGTCAGCCTAGCTCACAGCAACCTCAATCTCCTGGGCTCAAGCAATCCTGCTGCCTCAGCCTCCCAAGTAGCTGGGACTACAGGCATGCGCCACCATGCCCGGCTAATTTTTTTCTATATCTATTAGTTGGCCAATTAATTTCTTTCTATTTATAGTAGAGATGGGGTCTCGCTCTTGCTCAGGCTGGTTTCGAACTCCTGACCTCGAGCAATCCGCCCACCTCGGCCTCCCAGAGTGCTAGGATTACAGGTGTGAGCCAGCACGCCCGGCCAAGAGGCATTTTAAAAAAAAAAAAAATGACTCCGAAAAGAAAAGTAAAAGGAGGCCTGTCGAGCACGTCTGGGTGTGACTGTGCATCCCCCAACATCCGGTGCCACCACCAAAGATTCCTACGTGTAGCCCATAGAACGCCAAAATCAACGGGACGAGTTCTGGTCACAACTCCCTCAAAATGACATCCCGGCCTTCTTCTGCAACTCCCTCCCCTCTCAGACTCTCAAGGTTTCCTCCAGCGTGTCGGTTCCCACAGACCAGACCCTTGGTCTGAGACCCGACAGTCCAGGTGCCACGCCTGCTGCCGCGTGGCGGCGGTGCTGCGGCTTGGGGCAAAGGAGGCCCCACGGAGCGGGCTGGGGCGCCAGGCACCGCGGCGGGCGCTGAGGGTGGGGGTGACACCCCCCCCCCCACTGCCGCCGCGCTCTCCGAATGGGGACAGAACAAGAGGCAAAAAAAAAAAAAGCCTACGGCACCCGGTATTCCCAGGCGGTCTCCCATCCAAGTACTAACCAGGCCCCACCCTGCTTAGCTTCCGAGATCAGACGAGATCGGGCGCGTTCAGGGTGGTGTGGCCGTAGACAGCGGAGGGCGCCCCAGCCCCGCTCAAGAAGCCGAGCGTCTCTGCGCTTCCCCGCGCCTCCTCCCGCCCCAGGCCCCGCGCCGGCGCTGACCCACTCGGGGCCGGGCCGGGCTTGTTGAGTTCGCTGGCCGGGTCCCGAGGTCTCCACGGGACTGGGGTGCGGGGCGTGGTGGGCTCGGCGGGGTGGGGGGCTGTCTTCACACACACACAACACACACACACACACACACACACTCACACACACACACACCAGATGCGCCTCCAGCCTCCACGGCTGGACCCGCCAAGGTGGAGACCTCCAGCCGCCCCCCTCTCCTGGCCTCGCCTCCCTCACCTACCCGCCCCCAACCCCAGTGCGCCGCTGCTGACTGCGCATGCGCGGGCGGTCGCCTTTGGCCCCAGGGGCCGCCCTCCAGCACAACCCCTTTCAGCTGCGCCCCCGCCCTGCGTGTGGGCTGCCGCCTATCCGCCCCGGACCAGGGCTGGGGCACAGCGCATAGGGGAGGGGAGCGAGTGTAGGGGCGTCTCTCGGGATGTGTGCCATGGGTGGGGTGTTTTGGGGGGCGCTGGAGAAATCAGTCCCCTCCATCTCCTACCTCTGGAAACCCCCCAAGCCGTTGCAGAACTGCCGGCACCGCTACCGTGGGGGCCGGGACCCTACTCTGTGTCCTCCTGTGGCCCAGTCCAAGGGGCCTGGGCCTGGCCGGGGCCGGATTGGACCCCAACCACCCTGGGGTGTGGACTTGCTAAAACTGGGCGATTAGAGATTTGGTTCCAGCTTCATTGAGGGTCATTTCACTAAGGAAGGCACCGTAAAGACGTTCCTAAGACGTTTGTGAGGGTGGCAACTGAAAGAGAATTTTAAAGCTGACAGAAGAGGCGAGGAAAGGCATAGGAGATTTCCACACCCAGCAAGGAAGCCTTTCCCGAAACGGAAGAAAGAAACGAGCAAACAGAGACACCGGTAGCCCGCCCGGATCAGAGTCTGCTCCTTAGGGCAAGTTCCCTGACCAGATTCACCCGTGGGTCGCGAGCTAGCGGCATTCAGAAGAGCCAGGCCCGCAGCCTACGCAGAAGACACCTGCGCTCGGGTGTCTGTGGCGGCACAATTCACAATTGCAAAGATGTGGAAGCGACCCGAGTGCCCATCGATCCACGAGTGGATTAATAAAATGTGGCGCGTGGACACCACGGAGTGCTATTCGGCTGTGAGAAACGGCGGTGAGAGGGCACCTCCCGTGTTCTCCTGGCCGGAGCTGGAACCCGTTCCAGTAAGCCAAGTATCCCAAGAATGGACACAGGAGCACCACGTGCGCGTGCTCACCGGCAAATTGGTAGGAACCCATGGACACCTGAGTGGACGTAGAGGAATCACCTTCATCGGGTGGGGGTCGGGCGGGTGGGGGGAGGGGATGGGCATCCACACCCATTAGGAATGGGGTGGGTGCGCACCGACTGGGGGATGGGCGCACTTGAAGCTCTGACCAGAGGGGGGAGGCGGGGAGAGGGCAATGTACCTGACCTTAACATTGGGACCCCCACCATACGCTGCTAAAGCATGAGAGATAAATGAAGAAGACAACAGGGGGGAGGGGGGCACGGGCAATACATGGAACCCTAACACTTGTACTCCCATAATCTGCTTGAAAAGAGAGAGAAAAGAAAATGCAATAATCGAGGTAAGAGGCATGTTTTTTTTTTTTTTTTTTTTTGGAGACAGAGTCTCCCTTTGTTGCCCTGGCTAGAGTGAGTGCCATGGCGTCAGCCTAGCTCACAGCAACCTCAATCTCCTGGGCTCAAGCAATCCTGCTGCCTCAGCCTCCCAAGTAGCTGGGACTACAGGCATGCGCCACCATGCCCGGCTAATTTTTTTCTATATCTATTAGTTGGCCAATTAATTTCTTTCTATTTATAGTAGAGATGGGGTCTCGCTCTTGCTCAGGCTGGTTTCGAACTCCTGACCTCGAGCAATCCGCCCACCTCGGCCTCCCAGAGTGCTAGGATTACAGGTGTGAGCCAGCACGCCCGGCCAAGAGGCATTTAAAAAAAAAAAAAAATGACTCCGAAAAGAAAAGTAAAAGGAGGCCTGTCGAGCACGTCTGGGTGTGACTGTGCATCCCCCAACATCCGGTGCCACCACCAAAGATTCCTACGTGTAGCCCATAGAACGCCAAAATCAACGGGACGAGTTCTGGTCACAACTCCCTCAAAATGACATCCCGGCATTCTTCTGCAACTCCCTCCCCTCTCAGACTCTCAAGGTTTCCTCCAGCGTGTCGGTTCCCACAGACCAGACCCTTGGTCTGAGACCCGACAGTCCAGGTGCCACGCCTGCTGCCGCGTGGCGGCGGTGCTGCGGCTTGGGGCAAGAGGAGGCCCCACGGAGCGGGCTGGGGCGCCAGGCACCGCGGCGGGCGCTGAGGGTGGGGGTGACACCCCCCCCCCGACTGCCGCCGCGCTCTCCGAATGGGGACAGAACAAGAGGCAAAAAAAAAAAAAGCCTACGGCACCCGGTATTCCCAGGCGGTCTCCCATCCAAGTACTAACCGGGCCCGACCCTGCTTAGCTTCCGAGACCAGACGAGATCGGGGGCGTTCAGGGTGGTGTGGCCCTAGACGGCGGCGGAGGGCGCCCCTGCCCCGCTCAAGAAGCCGAGCCTCTCTGGGCTTCCCCGCGCCTCCTCCCGCCCCAGGCCCCGCGCCGGCGCTGACCCACTCGGGGCCGGGCCGGGCTTGTTGAGTTCGCTGGCCGGGTCCCGAGGTCTCCACGGGACTGGGGTGCGGGGCGTGGTGGGCTCGGCGGGGTGGGGGGCTGTCTTCACACACACACAACACACACACACACACACACACACACACACTCACACACACACACACCAGATGCGCCTCCAGCCTCCACGGCTGGACCCGCCAAGGTGGAGACCTCCAGCCGCCCCCCTCTCCTGGCCTCGCCTCCCTCACCTACCCGCCCCCAACCCCAGTGCGCCGCTGCTGACTGCGCATGCGCGGGCGGTCGCCTTTGGCCCCAGGGGCCGCCCTCCAGCACAACCCCTTTCAGCTGCGCCCCCGCCCTGCGTGTGGGCTGCCGCCTATCCGCCCCGGACCAGGGCTGGGGCACAGCGCATAGGGGAGGGGAGCGAGTGTAGGGGCGTCTCTCGGGATGTGTGCCATGGGTGGGGTGTTTTGGGGGGCGCTGGAGAAATCAGTCCCCTCCATCTCCTACCTCTGGAAACCCCCCAAGCCGTTGCAGAACTGCCGGCACCGCTACCGTGGGGGCCGGGACCCTACTCTGTGTCCTCCTGTGGCCCAGTCCAAGGGGCCTGGGCCTGGCCGGGGCCGGATTGGACCCCAACCACCCTGGGGTGTGGACTTGCTAAAACTGGGCGATTAGAGATTTGGTTCCAGCTTCATTGAGGGTCATTTCACTAAGGAAGGCACCGTAAAGACGTTCCTAAGACGTTTGTGAGGGTGGCAACTGAAAGAGAATTTTAAAGCTGACAGAAGAGGCGAGGAAAGGCATAGGAGATTTCCACACCCAGCAAGGAAGCCTTTCCCGAAACGGAAGAAAGAAACGAGCAAACAGAGACACCGGTAGCCCGCCCGGATCAGAGTCTGCTCCTTAGGGCAAGTTCCCTGACCAGATTCACCCGTGGGTCCCGAGCTAGCGGCATTCAGAAGAGCCAGGCCCGCAGCCTACGCAGAAGACACCTGCGCTCCGGTGTCTGTGGCGGCACAATTCACAATTGCAAAGATGTGGAAGCGACCCGAGTGCCCATCGATCCACGAGTGGATTAATAAAATGTGGCGCGTGGACACCACGGAGTGCTATTCGGCTGTGAGAAACGGCGGTGAGAGGGCACCTCCCGTGTTCTCCTGGCCGGAGCTGGAACCCGTTCCAGTAAGCCAAGTATCCCAAGAATGGACACAGGAGCACCACGTGCGCGTGCTCACCGGCAAATTGGTAGGAACCCATGGACACCTGAGTGGACGTAGAGGAATCACCTTCATCGGGTGGGGGTCGGGCGGGTGGGGGGAGGGGATGGGCATCCACACCCATTAGGAATGGGGTGGGTGCGCACCGACTGGGGGATGGGCGCACTTGAAGCTCTGACCAGAGGGGGGAGGCGGGGAGAGGGCAATGTACCTGACCTTAACATTGGGACCCCCACCATACGCTGCTAAAGCATGAGAGATAAATGAAGAAGACAACAGGGGGGAGGGGGGCACGGGCAATACATGGAACCCTAACACTTGTACTCCCATAATCTGCTTGAAAAGAGAGAGAAAAGAAAATGCAATAATCGAGGTAAGAGGCATGTTTTTTTTTTTTTTTTTTTTTGGAGACAGAGTCTCCCTTTGTTGCCCTGGCTAGAGTGAGTGCCATGGCGTCAGCCTAGATCACAGCAACCTCAATCTCCTGGGCTCAAGCAATCCTGCTGCCTCAGCCTCCCAAGTAGCTGGGACTACAGGCATGCGCCACCATGCCCGGCTAATTTTTTTCTATATCTATTAGTTGGCCAATTAATTTCTTTCTATTTATAGTAGAGATGGGGTCTCGCTCTTGCTCAGGCTGGTTTCGAACTCCTGACCTCGAGCAATCCGCCCACCTCGGCCTCCCAGAGTGCTAGGATTACAGGTGTGAGCCAGCACGCCCGGCCAAGAGGCATTTTAAAAAAAAAAAAAATGACTCCGAAAAGAAAAGTAAAAGGAGGCCTGTCGAGCACGTCTGGGTGTGACTGTGCATCCCCCAACATCCGGTGCCACCACCAAAGATTCCTACGTGTAGCCCATAGAACGCCAAAATCAACGGGACGAGTTCTGGTCACAACTCCCTCAAAATGACATCCCGGCCTTCTTCTGCAACTCCCTCCCCTCTCAGACTCTCAAGGTTTCCTCCAGCGTGTCGGTTCCCACAGACCAGACCCTTGGTCTGAGACCCGACAGTCCAGGTGCCACGCCTGCTGCCGCGTGGCGGCGGTGCTGCGGCTTGGGGCAAGAGGAGGCCCCACGGAGCGGGCTGGGGCGCCAGGCACCGCGGCGGGCGCTGAGGGTGGGGGTGACACCCCCCCCCCCCGACTGCCGCCGCGCTCTCCGAATGGGGACAGAACAAGAGGCAAAAAAAAAAAAAGCCTACGGCACCCGGTATTCCCAGGCGGTCTCCCATCCAAGTACTAACCAGGCCCGACCCTGCTTAGCTTCCGAGATCAGACGAGATCGGGCGCGTTCAGGGTGGTGTGGCCGTAGACAGCGGAGGGCGCCCCAGCCCCGCTCAAGAAGCCGAGCGTCTCTGCGCTTCCCCGCGCCTCCTCCCGCCCCAGGCCCCGCGCCGGCGCTGACCCACTCGGGGCCGGGCCGGGCTTGTTGAGTTCGCTGGCCGGGTCCCGAGGTCTCCACGGGACTGGGGTGCGGGGCGTGGTGGGCTCGGCGGGGTGGGGGGCTGTCTTCACACACACACAACACACACACACACACACACACTCACACACACACACACCAGATGCGCCTCCAGCCTCCACGGCTGGACCCGCCAAGGTGGAGACCTCCAGCCGCCCCCCTCTCCTGGCCTCGCCTCCCTCACCTACCCGCCCCCAACCCCAGTGCACCGCTGCTGACTGCGCATGCGCGGGCGGTCGCCTTTGGCCCCAGGGGCCGCCCTCCAGCACAACCCCTTTCAGCTGCGCCCCCGCCCTGCGTGTGGGCTGCCGCCTATCCGCCCCGGACCAGGGCTGGGGCACAGCGCGTAGGGGAGGGGAGCGAGTGTAGGGGCGTCTCTCGGGATGTGTGCCATGGGTGGGGTGTTTTGGGGGGCGCTGGAGAAATCAGTCCCCTCCATCTCCTACCTCTGGAAACCCCCCAAGCCGTTGCAGAACTGCCGGCACCGCTACCGTGGGGGCCGGGACCCTACTCTGTGTCCTCCTGTGGCCCAGTCCAAGGGGCCTGGGCCTGGCCGGGGCCGGATTGGACCCCAACCACCCTGGGGTGTGGACTTGCTAAAACTGGGCGATTAGAGATTTGGTTCCAGCTTCATTGAGGGTCATTTCACTAAGGAAGGCACCGTAAAGACGTTCCTAAGACGTTTGTGAGGGTGGCAACTGAAAGAGAATTTTAAAGCTGACAGAAGAGGCGAGGAAAGGCATAGGAGATTTCCACACCCAGCAAGGAAGCCTTTCCCGAAACGGAAGAAAGAAACGAGCAAACAGAGACACCGGTAGCCCGCCCGGATCAGAGTCTGCTCCTTAGGGCAAGTTCCCTGACCAGATTCACCCGTGGGTCGCGAGCTAGCGGCATTCAGAAGAGCCAGGCCCGCAGCCTACGCAGAAGACACCTGCGCTCGGGTGTCTGTGGCGGCACAATTCACAATTGCAAAGATGTGGAAGCGACCCGAGTGCCCATCGATCCACGAGTGGATTAATAAAATGTGGCGCGTGTACACCACGGAGTGCTATTCGGCTGTGAGAAACGGCGGTGAGAGGGCACCTCCCGTGTTCTCCTGGCCGGAGCTGGAACCCGTTCCAGTAAGCCAAGTATCCCAAGAATGGACACAGGAGCACCACGTGCGCGTGCTCACCGGCAAATTGGTAGGAACCCATGGACACCTGAGTGGACGTAGAGGAATCACCTTCATCGGGTGGGGGTCGGGCGGGTGGGGGGAGGGGATGGGCATCCACACCCATTAGGAATGGGGTGGGTGCGCACCGACTGGGGGATGGGCGCACTTGAAGCTCTGACCAGAGGGGGGAGGCGGGGAGAGGGCAATGTACCTGACCTTAACATTGGGACCCCCACCATACGCTGCTAAAGCATGAGAGATAAATGAAGAAGACAACAGTGGGGAGGGGGGCACGGGCAATACATGGAACCCTAACACTTGTACTCCCATAATCTGCTTGAAAAGAGAGAGAAAAGAAAATGCAATAATCGAGGTAAGAGGCATGTTTTTTTTTTTTTTTTTTTTTTTTGGAGACAGAGTCTCCCTTTGTTGCCCTGGCTAGAGTGAGTGCCATGGCGTCAGCCTAGATCACAGCAACCTCAATCTCCTGGGCTCAAGCAATCCTGCTGCCTCAGCCTCCCAAGTAGCTGGGACTACAGGCATGCGCCACCATGCCCGGCTAATTTTTTTCTATATCTATTAGTTGGCCAATTAATTTCTTTCTATTTATAGTAGAGATGGGGTCTCGCTCTTGCTCAGGCTGGTTTCGAACTCCTGACCTCGAGCAATCCGCCCACCTCGGCCTCCCAGAGTGCTAGGATTACAGGTGTGAGCCAGCACGCCCGGCCAAGAGGCATTTTAAAAAAAAAAAAAATGACTCCGAAAAGAAAAGTAAAAGGAGGCCTGTCGAGCACGTCTGGGTGTGACTGTGCATCCCCCAACATCCGGTGCCACCACCAAAGATTCCTACGTGTAGCCCATAGAACGCCAAAATCAACGGGACGAGTTCTGGTCACAACTCCCTCAAAATGACATCCCGGCCTTCTTCTGCAACTCCCTCCCCTCTCAGACTCTCAAGGTTTCCTCCAGCGTGTCGGTTCCCACAGACCAGACCCTTGGTCTGAGACCCGACAGTCCAGGTGCCACGCCTGCTGCCGCGTGGCGGCGGTGCTGCGGCTTGGGGCAAGAGGAGGCCCCACGGAGCGGGCTGGGGCGCCAGGCACCGCGGGCGGGCGCTGAGGGTGGGGGTGACACCCCCCCCCCCCCGACTGCCGCCGCGCTCTCCGAATGGGGACAGAACAAGAGGCAAAAAAAAAGAAGCCTACGGCACCCGGTATTCCCAGGCGGTCTCCCATCCAAGTACTAACCAGGCCCGACCCTGCTTAGCTTCCGAGATCAGACGAGATCGGGCGCGTTCAGGGTGGTGTGGCCGTAGACAGCGGAGGGCGCCCCAGCCCCGCTCAAGAAGCCGAGCGTCTCTGCGCTTCCCCGCGCCTCCTCCCGCCCCAGGCCCCGCGCCGGCGCTGACCCACTCGGGGCCGGGCCGGGCTTGTTGAGTTCGCTGGCCGGGTCCCGAGGTCTCCACGGGACTGGGGTGCGGGGCGTGGTGGGCTCGGCGGGGTGGGGGGCTGTCTTCACACACACACAACACACACACACACACACACACTCACACACACACACACCAGATGCGCCTCCAGCCTCCACGGCTGGACCCGCCAAGGTGGAGACCTCCAGCCGCCCCCCTCTCCTGGCCTCGCCTCCCTCACCTACCCGCCCCCAACCCCAGTGCGCCGCTGCTGACTGCGCATGCGCGGGCGGTCGCCTTTGGCCCCAGGGGCCGCCCTCCAGCACAACCCCTTTCAGCTGCGCCCCCGCCCTGCGTGTGGGCTGCCGCCTATCCGCCCCGGACCAGGGCTGGGGCACAGCGCATAGGGGAGGGGAGCGAGTGTAGGGGCGTCTCTCGGGATGTGTGCCATGGGTGGGGTGTTTTGGGGGGCGCTGGAGAAATCAGTCCCCTCCATCTCCTACCTCTGGAAACCCCCCAAGCCGTTGCAGAACTGCCGGCACCGCTACCGTGGGGGCCGGGACCCTACTCTGTGTCCTCCTGTGGCCCAGTCCAAGGGGCCTGGGCCTGGCCGGGGCCGGATTGGACCCCAACCACCCTGGGGTGTGGACTTGCTAAAACTGGGCGATTAGAGATTTGGTTCCAGCTTCATTGAGGGTCATTTCACTAAGGAAGGCACCGTAAAGACGTTCCTAAGACGTTTGTGAGGGTGGCAACTGAAAGAGAATTTTAAAGCTGACAGAAGAGGCGAGGAAAGGCATAGGAGATTTCCACACCCAGCAAGGAAGCCTTTCCCGAAACGGAAGAAAGAAACGAGCAAACAGAGACACCGGTAGCCCGCCCGGATCAGAGTCTGCTCCTTAGGGCAAGTTCCCTGACCAGATTCACCCGTGGGTCGCGAGCTAGCGGCATTCAGAAGAGCCAGGCCCGCAGCCTACGCAGAAGACACCTGCGCTCGGGTGTCTGTGGCGGCACAATTCACAATTGCAAAGATGTGGAAGCGACCCGAGTGCCCATTGATCCACGAGTGGATTAATAAAATGTGGCGCGTGGACACCACGGAGTGCTATTCGGCTGTGAGAAACGGCGGTGAGAGGGCACCTCCCGTGTTCTCCTGGCCGGAGCTGGAACCCGTTCCAGTAAGCCAAGTATCCCAAGAATGGACACAGGAGCACCACGTGCGCGTGCTCACCGGCAAATTGGTAGGAACCCATGGACACCTGAGTGGACGTAGAGGAATCACCTTCATCGGGTGGGGGTCGGGCGGGTGGGGGGAGGGGATGGGCATCCACACCCATTAGGAATGGGGTGGGTGCGCACCGACTGGGGGATGGGCGCACTTGAAGCTCTGACCAGAGGGGGGAGGCGGGGAGAGGGCAATGTACCTGACCTTAACATTGGGACCCCCACCATACGCTGCTAAAGCATGAGAGATAAATGAAGAAGACAACAGGGGGGAGGGGGGCACGGGCAATACATGGAACCCTAACACTTGTACTCCCATAATCTGCTTGAAAAGAGAGAGAAAAGAAAATGCAATAATCGAGGTAAGAGGCATGTTTTTTTTTTTTTTTTTTTTTTTTTGGAGACAGAGTCTCCCTTTGTTGCCCTGGCTAGAGTGAGTGCCATGGCGTCAGCCTAGATCACAGCAACCTCAATCTCCTGGGCTCAAGCAATCCTGCTGCCTCAGCCTCCCAAGTAGCTGGGACTACAGGCATGCGCCACCATGCCCGGCTAATTTTTTTCTATATCTATTAGTTGGCCAATTAATTTCTTTCTATTTATAGTAGAGATGGGGTCTCGCTCTTGCTCAGGCTGGTTTCGAACTCCTGACCTCGAGCAATCCGCCCACCTCGGCCTCCCAGAGTGCTAGGATTACAGGTGTGAGCCAGCACGCCCGGCCAAGAGGCATTTTAAAAAAAAAAAAAATGACTCCGAAAAGAAAAGTAAAAGGAGGCCTGTCGAGCACGTCTGGGTGTGACTGTGCATCCCCCAACATCCGGTGCCACCACCAAAGATTCCTACGTGTAGCCCATAGAACGCCAAAATCAACGGGACGAGTTCTGGTCACAACTCCCTCAAAATGACATCCCGGCCTTCTTCTGCAACTCCCTCCCCTCTCAGACTCTCAAGGTTTCCTCCAGCGTGTCGGTTCCCACAGACCAGACCCTTGGTCTGAGACCCGACAGTCCAGGTGCCACGCCTGCTGCCGCGTGGCGGCGGTGCTGCGGCTTGGGGCAAGAGGAGGCCCCACGGAGCGGGCTGGGGCGCCAGGCACCGCGGGCGGGCGCTGAGGGTGGGGGTGACACCCCCCCCCCCCGACTGCCGCCGCGCTCTCCGAATGGGGACAGAACAAGAGGCAAAAAAAAAGAAGCCTACGGCACCCGGTATTCCCAGGCGGTCTCCCATCCAAGTACTAACCAGGCCCGACCCTGCTTAGCTTCCGAGATCAGACGAGATCGGGCGCGTTCAGGGTGGTGTGGCCGTAGACAGCGGAGGGCGCCCCAGCCCCGCTCAAGAAGCCGAGCGTCTCTGCGCTTCCCCGCGCCTCCTCCCGCCCCAGGCCCCGCGCCGGCGCTGACCCACTCGGGGCCGGGCCGGGCTTGTTGAGTTCGCTGGCCGGGTCCCGAGGTCTCCACGGGACTGGGGTGCGGGGCGTGGTGGGCTCGGCGGGGTGGGGGGCTGTCTTCACACACACACAACACACACACACACACACACACTCACACACACACACACCAGATGCGCCTCCAGCCTCCACGGCTGGACCCGCCAAGGTGGAGACCTCCAGCCGCCCCCCTCTCCTGGCCTCGCCTCCCTCACCTACCCGCCCCCAACCCCAGTGCGCCGCTGCTGACTGCGCATGCGCGGGCGGTCGCCTTTGGCCCCAGGGGCCGCCCTCCAGCACAACCCCTTTCAGCTGCGCCCCCGCCCTGCGTGTGGGCTGCCGCCTATCCGCCCCGGACCAGGGCTGGGGCACAGCGCATAGGGGAGGGGAGCGAGTGTAGGGGCGTCTCTCGGGATGTGTGCCATGGGTGGGGTGTTTTGGGGGGCGCTGGAGAAATCAGTCCCCTCCATCTCCTACCTCTGGAAACCCCCCAAGCCGTTGCAGAACTGCCGGCACCGCTACCGTGGGGGCCGGGACCCTACTCTGTGTCCTCCTGTGGCCCAGTCCAAGGGGCCTGGGCCTGGCCGGGGCCGGATTGGACCCCAACCACCCTGGGGTGTGGACTTGCTAAAACTGGGCGATTAGAGATTTGGTTCCAGCTTCATTGAGGGTCATTTCACTAAGGAAGGCACCGTAAAGACGTTCCTAAGACGTTTGTGAGGGTGGCAACTGAAAGAGAATTTTAAAGCTGACAGAAGAGGCGAGGAAAGGCATAGGAGATTTCCACACCCAGCAAGGAAGCCTTTCCCGAAACGGAAGAAAGAAACGAGCAAACAGAGACACCGGTAGCCCGCCCGGATCAGAGTCTGCTCCTTAGGGCAAGTTCCCTGACCAGATTCACCCGTGGGTCGCGAGCTAGCGGCATTCAGAAGAGCCAGGCCCGCAGCCTACGCAGAAGACACCTGCGCTCGGGTGTCTGTGGCGGCACAATTCACAATTGCAAAGATGTGGAAGCGACCCGAGTGCCCATCGATCCACGAGTGGATTAATAAAATGTGGCGCGTGGACACCACGGAGTGCTATTCGGCTGTGAGAAACGGCGGTGAGAGGGCACCTCCCGTGTTCTCCTGGCCGGAGCTGGAACCCGTTCCAGTAAGCCAAGTATCCCAAGAATGGACACAGGAGCACCACGTGCGCGTGCTCACCGGCAAATTGGTAGGAACCCATGGACACCTGAGTGGACGTAGAGGAATCACCTTCATCGGGTGGGGGTCGGGCGGGTGGGGGGAGGGGATGGGCATCCACACCCATTAGGAATGGGGTGGGTGCGCACCGACTGGGGGATGGGCGCACTTGAAGCTCTGACCAGAGGGGGGAGGCGGGGAGAGGGCAATGTACCTGACCTTAACATTGGGACCCCCACCATACGCTGCTAAAGCATGAGAGATAAATGAAGAAGACAACAGGGGGGAGGGGGGCACGGGCAATACATGGAACCCTAACACTTGTACTCCCATAATCTGCTTGAAAAGAGAGAGAAAAGAAAATGCAATAATCGAGGTAAGAGGCATGTTTTTTTTTTTTTTTTTTTTTTTGGAGACAGAGTCTCCCTTTGTTGCCCTGGCTAGAGTGAGTGCCATGGCGTCAGCCTAGATCACAGCAACCTCAATCTCCTGGGCTCAAGCAATCCTGCTGCCTCAGCCTCCCAAGTAGCTGGGACTACAGGCATGCGCCACCATGCCCGGCTAATTTTTTTCTATATCTATTAGTTGGCCAATTAATTTCTTTCTATTTATAGTAGAGATGGGGTCTCGCTCTTGCTCAGGCTGGTTTCGAACTCCTGACCTCGAGCAATCCGCCCACCTCGGCCTCCCAGAGTGCTAGGATTACAGGTGTGAGCCAGCACGCCCGGCCAAGAGGCATTTAAAAAAAAAAAAAAATGACTCCGAAAAGAAAAGTAAAAGGAGGCCTGTCGAGCACGTCTGGGTGTGACTGTGCATCCCCCAACATCCGGTGCCACCACCAAAGATTCCTACGTGTAGCCCATAGAACGCCAAAATCAACGGGACGAGTTCTGGTCACAACTCCCTCAAAATGACATCCCGGCCTTCTTCTGCAACTCCCTCCCCTCTCAGACTCTCAAGGTTTCCTCCAGCGTGTCGGTTCCCACAGACCAGACCCTTGGTCTGAGACCCGACAGTCCAGGTGCCACGCCTGCTGCCGCGTGGCGGCGGTGCTGCGGCTTGGGGCAAGAGGAGGCCCCACGGAGCGGGCTGGGGCGCCAGGCACCGCGGCGGGCGCTGAGGGTGGGGGTGACACCCCCCCCCCGACTGCCGCCGCGCTCTCCGAATGGGGACAGAACAAGAGGCAAAAAAAAAAAAAGCCTACGGCACCCGGTATTCCCAGGCGGTCTCCCATCCAAGTACTAACCAGGCCCGACCCTGCTTAGCTTCCGAGATCAGACGAGATCGGGCGCGTTCAGGGTGGTGTGGCCGTAGACAGCGGAGGGCGCCCCAGCCCCGCTCAAGAAGCCGAGCGTCTCTGCGCTTCCCCGCGCCTCCTCCCGCCCCAGGCCCCGCGCCGGCGCTGACCCACTCGGGGCCGGGCCGGGCTTGTTGAGTTCGCTGGCCGGGTCCCGAGGTCTCCACGGGACTGGGGTGCGGGGCGTGGTGGGCTCGGCGGGGTGGGGGGCTGTCTTCACACACACACAACACACACACACACACACACACTCACACACACACACACCAGATGCGCCTCCAGCCTCCACGGCTGGACCCGCCAAGGTGGAGACCTCCAGCCGCCCCCCTCTCCTGGCCTCGCCTCCCTCACCTACCCGCCCCCAACCCCAGTGCGCCGCTGCTGACTGCGCATGCGCGGGCGGTCGCCTTTGGCCCCAGGGGCCGCCCTCCAGCACAACCCCTTTCAGCTGCGCCCCCGCCCTGCGTGTGGGCTGCCGCCTATCCGCCCCGGACCAGGGCTGGGGCACAGCGCGTAGGGGAGGGGAGCGAGTGTAGGGGCGTCTCTCGGGATGTGTGCCATGGGTGGGGTGTTTTGGGGGGCGCTGGAGAAATCAGTCCCCTCCATCTCCTACCTCTGGAAACCCCCCAAGCCGTTGCAGAACTGCCGGCACCGCTACCGTGGGGGCCGGGACCCTACTCTGTGTCCTCCTGTGGCCCAGTCCAAGGGGCCTGGGCCTGGCCGGGGCCGGATTGGACCCCAACCACCCTGGGGTGTGGACTTGCTAAAACTGGGCGATTAGAGATTTGGTTCCAGCTTCATTGAGGGTCATTTCACTAAGGAAGGCACCGTAAAGACGTTCCTAAGACGTTTGTGAGGGTGGCAACTGAAAGAGAATTTTAAAGCTGACAGAAGAGGCGAGGAAAGGCATAGGAGATTTCCACACCCAGCAAGGAAGCCTTTCCCGAAACGGAAGAAAGAAACGAGCAAACAGAGACACCGGTAGCCCGCCCGGATCAGAGTCTGCTCCTTAGGGCAAGTTCCCTGACCAGATTCACCCGTGGGTCGCGAGCTAGCGGCATTCAGAAGAGCCAGGCCCGCAGCCTACGCAGAAGACACCTGCGCTCGGGTGTCTGTGGCGGCACAATTCACAATTGCAAAGATGTGGAAGCGACCCGAGTGCCCATCGATCCACGAGTGGATTAATAAAATGTGGCGCGTGGACACCACGGAGTGCTATTCGGCTGTGAGAAACGGCGGTGAGAGGGCACCTCCCGTGTTCTCCTGGCCGGAGCTGGAACCCGTTCCAGTAAGCCAAGTATCCCAAGAATGGACACAGGAGCACCACGTGCGCGTGCTCACCGGCAAATTGGTAGGAACCCATGGACACCTGAGTGGACGTAGAGGAATCACCTTCATCGGGTGGGGGTCGGGCGGGTGGGGGGAGGGGATGGGCATCCACACCCATTAGGAATGGGGTGGGTGCGCACCGACTGGGGGATGGGCGCACTTGAAGCTCTGACCAGAGGGGGGAGGCGGGGAGAGGGCAATGTACCTGACCTTAACATTGGGACCCCCACCATACGCTGCTAAAGCATGAGAGATAAATGAAGAAGACAACAGGGGGGAGGGGGGCACGGGCAATACATGGAACCCTAACACTTGTACTCCCATAATCTGCTTGAAAAGAGAGAGAAAAGAAAATGCAATAATCGAGGTAAGAGGCATGTTTTTTTTTTTTTTTTTTTTTTTTGGAGACAGAGTCTCCCTTTGTTGCCCTGGCTAGAGTGAGTGCCATGGCGTCAGCCTAGATCACAGCAACCTCAATCTCCTGGGCTCAAGCAATCCTGCTGCCTCAGCCTCCCAAGTAGCTGGGACTACAGGCATGCGCCACCATGCCCGGCTAATTTTTTTCTATATCTATTAGTTGGCCAATTAATTTCTTTCTATTTATAGTAGAGATGGGGTCTCGCTCTTGCTCAGGCTGGTTTCGAACTCCTGACCTCGAGCAATCCGCCCACCTCGGCCTCCCAGAGTGCTAGGATTACAGGTGTGAGCCAGCACGCCCGGCCAAGAGGCATTTAAAAAAAAAAAAAAATGACTCCGAAAAGAAAAGTAAAAGGAGGCCTGTCGAGCACGTCTGGGTGTGACTGTGCATCCCCCAACATCCGGTGCCACCACCAAAGATTCCTACGTGTAGCCCATAGAACGCCAAAATCAACGGGACGAGTTCTGGTCACAACTCCCTCAAAATGACATCCCGGCCTTCTTCTGCAACTCCCTCCCCTCTCAGACTCTCAAGGTTTCCTCCAGCGTGTCGGTTCCCACAGACCAGACCCTTGGTCTGAGACCCGACAGTCCAGGTGCCACGCCTGCTGCCGCGTGGCGGCGGTGCTGCGGCTTGGGGCAAGAGGAGGCCCCACGGAGCGGGCTGGGGCGCCAGGCACCGCGGCGGGCGCTGAGGGTGGGGGTGACACCCCCCCCCCCCCGACTGCCGCCGCGCTCTCCGAATGGGGACAGAACAAGAGGCAAAAAAAAAAAAGCCTACGGCACCCGGTATTCCCAGGCGGTCTCCCATCCAAGTACTAACCAGGCCCGACCCTGCTTAGCTTCCGAGATCAGACGAGATCGGGCGCGTTCAGGGTGGTGTGGCCGTAGACAGCGGAGGGCGCCCCAGCCCCGCTCAAGAAGCCGAGCGTCTCTGCGCTTCCCCGCGCCTCCTCCCGCCCCAGGCCCCGCGCCGGCGCTGACCCACTCGGGGCCGGGCCGGGCTTGTTGAGTTCGCTGGCCGGGTCCCGAGGTCTCCACGGGACTGGGGTGCGGGGCGTGGTGGGCTCGGCGGGGTGGGGGGCTGTCTTCACACACACACAACACACACACACACACACACACACTCACACACACACACACCAGATGCGCCTCCAGCCTCCACGGCTGGACCCGCCAAGGTGGAGACCTCCAGCCGCCCCCCTCTCCTGGCCTCGCCTCCCTCACCTACCCGCCCCCAACCCCAGTGCGCCGCTGCTGACTGCGCATGCGCGGGCGGTCGCCTTTGGCCCCAGGGGCCGCCCTCCAGCACAACCCCTTTCAGCTGCGCCCCCGCCCTGCGTGTGGGCTGCCGCCTATCCGCCCCGGACCAGGGCTGGGGCACAGCGCATAGGGGAGGGGAGCGAGTGTAGGGGCGTCTCTCGGGATGTGTGCCATGGGTGGGGTGTTTTGGGGGGCGCTGGAGAAATCAGTCCCCTCCATCTCCTACCTCTGGAAACCCCCCAAGCCGTTGCAGAACTGCCGGCACCGCTACCGTGGGGGCCGGGACCCTACTCTGTGTCCTCCTGTGGCCCAGTCCAAGGGGCCTGGGCCTGGCCGGGGCCGGATTGGACCCCAACCACCCTGGGGTGTGGACTTGCTAAAACTGGGCGATTAGAGATTTGGTTCCAGCTTCATTGAGGGTCATTTCACTAAGGAAGGCACCGTAAAGACGTTCCTAAGACGTTTGTGAGGGTGGCAACTGAAAGAGAATTTTAAAGCTGACAGAAGAGGCGAGGAAAGGCATAGGAGATTTCCACACCCAGCAAGGAAGCCTTTCCCGAAACGGAAGAAAGAAACGAGCAAACAGAGACACCGGTAGCCCGCCCGGATCAGAGTCTGCTCCTTAGGGCAAGTTCCCTGACCAGATTCACCCGTGGGTCGCGAGCTAGCGGCATTCAGAAGAGCCAGGCCCGCAGCCTACGCAGAAGACACCTGCGCTCGGGTGTCTGTGGCGGCACAATTCACAATTGCAAAGATGTGGAAGCGACCCGAGTGCCCATCGATCCACGAGTGGATTAATAAAATGTGGCGCGTGGACACCACGGAGTGCTATTCGGCTGTGAGAAACGGCGGTGAGAGGGCACCTCCCGTGTTCTCCTGGCCGGAGCTGGAACCCGTTCCAGTAAGCCAAGTATCCCAAGAATGGACCCAGGAGCACCACGTGCGCGTGCTCACCGGCAAATTGGTAGGAACCCATGGACACCTGAGTGGACGTAGAGGAATCACCTTCATCGGGTGGGGGTCGGGCGGGTGGGGGGAGGGGATGGGCATCCACACCCATTAGGAATGGGGTGGGTGCGCACCGACTGGGGGATGGGCGCACTTGAAGCTCTGACCAGAGGGGGGAGGCGGGGAGAGGGCAATGTACCTGACCTTAACATTGGGACCCCCACCATACGCTGCTAAAGCATGAGAGATAAATGAAGAAGACAACAGGGGGGAGGGGGGCACGGGCAATACATGGAACCCTAACACTTGTACTCCCATAATCTGCTTGAAAAGAGAGAGAAAAGAAAATGCAATAATCGAGGTAAGAGGCATGTTTTTTTTTTTTTTTTTTTTTTTTGGAGACAGAGTCTCCCTTTGTTGCCCTGGCTAGAGTGAGTGCCATGGCGTCAGCCTAGATCACAGCAACCTCAATCTCCTGGGCTCAAGCAATCCTGCTGCCTCAGCCTCCCAAGTAGCTGGGACTACAGGCATGCGCCACCATGCCCGGCTAATTTTTTTCTATATCTATTAGTTGGCCAATTAATTTCTTTCTATTTATAGTAGAGATGGGGTCTCGCTCTTGCTCAGGCTGGTTTCGAACTCCTGACCTCGAGCAATCCGCCCACCTCGGCCTCCCAGAGTGCTAGGATTACAGGTGTGAGCCAGCACGCCCGGCCAAGAGGCATTTTAAAAAAAAAAAAAATGACTCCGAAAAGAAAAGTAAAAGGAGGCCTGTCGAGCACGTCTGGGTGTGACTGTGCATCCCCCAACATCCGGTGCCACCACCAAAGATTCCTACGTGTAGCCCATAGAACGCCAAAATCAACGGGACGAGTTCTGGTCACAACTCCCTCAAAATGACATCCCGGCCTTCTTCTGCAACTCCCTCCCCTCTCAGACTCTCAAGGTTTCCTCCAGCGTGTCGGTTCCCACAGACCAGACCCTTGGTCTGAGACCCGACAGTCCAGGTGCCACGCCTGCTGCCGCGTGGCGGCGGTGCTGCGGCTTGGGGCAAGAGGAGGCCCCACGGAGCGGGCTGGGGCGCCAGGCACCGCGGCGGGCGCTGAGGGTGGGGGTGACACCCCCCCCCCCGACTGCCGCCGCGCTCTCCGAATGGGGACAGAACAAGAGGCAAAAAAAAAAAAAGCCTACGGCACCCGGTATTCCCAGGCGGTCTCCCATCCAAGTACTAACCAGGCCCGACCCTGCTTAGCTTCCGAGATCAGACGAGATCGGGCGCGTTCAGGGTGGTATGGCCGTAGACGGCGGAGGGCGCGCCTGCCCCGCTCAAGAAGCCGAGCCTCTCTGCGCTTCCCGCCGCCTCCTCCCGCCCCAGGCCCCGCGCCGGCGCTGACCCACTCGGGGCCGGGCCGGGCTTGTTGAGTTCGCTGGCCGGGTCCCGAGGTCTCCACGGGACTGGGGTGCGGGGCGTGGTGGGCTCGGCGGGGTGGGGGGCTGTCTTCACACACACACAACACACACACACACACACACACACTCACACACACACACACCAGATGCGCCTCCAGCCTCCACGGCTGGACCCGCCAAGGTGGAGACCTCCAGCCGCCCCCCTCTCCTGGCCTCGCCTCCCTCACCTACCCGCCCCCAACCCCAGTGCGCCGCTGCTGACTGCGCATGCGCGGGCGGTCGCCTTTGGCCCCAGGGGCCGCCCTCCAGCACAACCCCTTTCAGCTGCGCCCCCGCCCTGCGTGTGGGCTGCCGCCTATCCGCCCCGGACCAGGGCTGGGGCACAGCGCATAGGGGAGGGGAGCGAGTGTAGGGGCGTCTCTCGGGATGTGTGCCATGGGTGGGGTGTTTTGGGGGGCGCTGGAGAAATCAGTCCCCTCCATCTCCTACCTCTGGAAACCCCCCAAGCCGTTGCAGAACTGCCGGCACCGCTACCGTGGGGGCCGGGACCCTACTCTGTGTCCTCCTGTGGCCCAGTCCAAGGGGCCTGGGCCTGGCCGGGGCCGGATTGGACCCCAACCACCCTGGGGTGTGGACTTGCTAAAACTGGGCGATTAGAGATTTGGTTCCAGCTTCATTGAGGGTCATTTCACTAAGGAAGGCACCGTAAAGACGTTCCTAAGACGTTTGTGAGGGTGGCAACTGAAAGAGAATTTTAAAGCTGACAGAAGAGGCGAGGAAAGGCATAGGAGATTTCCACACCCAGCAAGGAAGCCTTTCCCGAAACGGAAGAAAGAAACGAGCAAACAGAGACACCGGTAGCCCGCCCGGATCAGAGTCTGCTCCTTAGGGCAAGTTCCCTGACCAGATTCACCCGTGGGTCGCGAGCTAGCGGCATTCAGAAGAGCCAGGCCCGCAGCCTACGCAGAAGACACCTGCGCTCGGGTGTCTGTGGCGGCACAATTCACAATTGCAAAGATGTGGAAGCGACCCGAGTGCCCATCGATCCACGAGTGGATTAATAAAATGTGGCGCGTGGACACCACGGAGTGCTATTCGGCTGTGAGAAACGGCGGTGAGAGGGCACCTCCCGTGTTCTCCTGGCCGGAGCTGGAACCCGTTCCAGTAAGCCAAGTATCCCAAGAATGGACCCAGGAGCACCACGTGCGCGTGCTCACCGGCAAATTGGTAGGAACCCATGGACACCTGAGTGGACGTAGAGGAATCACCTTCATCGGGTGGGGGTCGGGCGGGTGGGGGGAGGGGATGGGCATCCACACCCATTAGGAATGGGGTGGGTGCGCACCGACTGGGGGATGGGCGCACTTGAAGCTCTGACCAGAGGGGGGAGGCGGGGAGAGGGCAATGTACCTGACCTTAACATTGGGACCCCCACCATACGCTGCTAAAGCATGAGAGATAAATGAAGAAGACAACAGGGGGGAGGGGGGCACGGGCAATACATGGAACCCTAACACTTGTACTCCCATAATCTGCTTGAAAAGAGAGAGAAAAGAAAATGCAATAATCGAGGTAAGAGGCATGTTTTTTTTTTTTTTTTTTTTTTTTGGAGACAGAGTCTCCCTTTGTTGCCCTGGCTAGAGTGAGTGCCATGGCGTCAGCCTAGATCACAGCAACCTCAATCTCCTGGGCTCAAGCAATCCTGCTGCCTCAGCCTCCCAAGTAGCTGGGACTACAGGCATGCGCCACCATGCCCGGCTAATTTTTTTCTATATCTATTAGTTGGCCAATTAATTTCTTTCTATTTATAGTAGAGATGGGGTCTCGCTCTTGCTCAGGCTGGTTTCGAACTCCTGACCTCGAGCAATCCGCCCACCTCGGCCTCCCAGAGTGCTAGGATTACAGGTGTGAGCCAGCACGCCCGGCCAAGAGGCATTTTAAAAAAAAAAAAAATGACTCCGAAAAGAAAAGTAAAAGGAGGCCTGTCGAGCACGTCTGGGTGTGACTGTGCATCCCCCAACATCCGGTGCCACCACCAAAGATTCCTACGTGTAGCCCATAGAACGCCAAAATCAACGGGACGAGTTCTGGTCACAACTCCCTCAAAATGACATCCCGGCCTTCTTCTGCAACTCCCTCCCCTCTCAGACTCTCAAGGTTTCCTCCAGCGTGTCGGTTCCCACAGACCAGACCCTTGGTCTGAGACCCGACAGTCCAGGTGCCACGCCTGCTGCCGCGTGGCGGCGGTGCTGCGGCTTGGGGCAAGAGGAGGCCCCACGGAGCGGGCTGGGGCGCCAGGCACCGCGGCGGGCGCTGAGGGTGGGGGTGACACCCCCCCCCCGACTGCCGCCGCGCTCTCCGAATGGGGACAGAACAAGAGGCAAAAAAAAAAAAAGCCTACGGCACCCGGTATTCCCAGGCGGTCTCCCATCCAAGTACTAACCAGGCCCGACCCTGCTTAGCTTCCGAGATCAGACGAGATCGGGCGCGTTCAGGGTGGTATGGCCGTAGACGGCGGAGGGCGCGCCTGCCCCGCTCAAGAAGCCGAGCCTCTCTGCGCTTCCCGCCGCCTCCTCCCGCCCCAGGCCCCGCGCCGGCGCTGACCCACTCGGGGCCGGGCCGGGCTTGTTGAGTTCGCTGGCCGGGTCCCGAGGTCTCCACGGGACTGGGGTGCGGGGCGTGGTGGGCTCGGCGGGGTGGGGGGCTGTCTTCACACACACACAACACACACACACACACACACACACTCACACACACACACACCAGATGCGCCTCCAGCCTCCACGGCTGGACCCGCCAAGGTGGAGACCTCCAGCCGCCCCCCTCTCCTGGCCTCGCCTCCCTCACCTACCCGCCCCCAACCCCAGTGCGCCGCTGCTGACTGCGCATGCGCGGGCGGTCGCCTTTGGCCCCAGGGGCCGCCCTCCAGCACAACCCCTTTCAGCTGCGCCCCCGCCCTGCGTGTGGGCTGCCGCCTATCCGCCCCGGACCAGGGCTGGGGCACAGCGCATAGGGGAGGGGAGCGAGTGTAGGGGCGTCTCTCGGGATGTGTGCCATGGGTGGGGTGTTTTGGGGGGCGCTGGAGAAATCAGTCCCCTCCATCTCCTACCTCTGGAAACCCCCCAAGCCGTTGCAGAACTGCCGGCACCGCTACCGTGGGGGCCGGGACCCTACTCTGTGTCCTCCTGTGGCCCAGTCCAAGGGGCCTGGGCCTGGCCGGGGCCGGATTGGACCCCAACCACCCTGGGGTGTGGACTTGCTAAAACTGGGCGATTAGAGATTTGGTTCCAGCTTCATTGAGGGTCATTTCACTAAGGAAGGCACCGTAAAGACGTTCCTAAGACGTTTGTGAGGGTGGCAACTGAAAGAGAATTTTAAAGCTGACAGAAGAGGCGAGGAAAGGCATAGGAGATTTCCACACCCAGCAAGGAAGCCTTTCCCGAAACGGAAGAAAGAAACGAGCAAACAGAGACACCGGTAGCCCGCCCGGATCAGAGTCTGCTCCTTAGGGCAAGTTCCCTGACCAGATTCACCCGTGGGTCGCGAGCTAGCGGCATTCAGAAGAGCCAGGCCCGCAGCCTACGCAGAAGACACCTGCGCTCGGGTGTCTGTGGCGGCACAATTCACAATTGCAAAGATGTGGAAGCGACCCGAGTGCCCATCGATCCACGAGTGGATTAATAAAATGTGGCGCGTGGACACCACGGAGTGCTATTCGGCTGTGAGAAACGGCGGTGAGAGGGCACCTCCCGTGTTCTCCTGGCCGGAGCTGGAACCCGTTCCAGTAAGCCAAGTATCCCAAGAATGGACCCAGGAGCACCACGTGCGCGTGCTCACCGGCAAATTGGTAGGAACCCATGGACACCTGAGTGGACGTAGAGGAATCACCTTCATCGGGTGGGGGTCGGGCGGGTGGGGGGAGGGGATGGGCATCCACACCCATTAGGAATGGGGTGGGTGCGCACCGACTGGGGGATGGGCGCACTTGAAGCTCTGACCAGAGGGGGGAGGCGGGGAGAGGGCAATGTACCTGACCTTAACATTGGGACCCCCACCATACGCTGCTAAAGCATGAGAGATAAATGAAGAAGACAACAGGGGGGAGGGGGGCACGGGCAATACATGGAACCCTAACACTTGTACTCCCATAATCTGCTTGAAAAGAGAGAGAAAAGAAAATGCAATAATCGAGGTAAGAGGCATGTTTTTTTTTTTTTTTTTTTTTTTGGAGACAGAGTCTCCCTTTGTTGCCCTGGCTAGAGTGAGTGCCATGGCGTCAGCCTAGATCACAGCAACCTCAATCTCCTGGGCTCAAGCAATCCTGCTGCCTCAGCCTCCCAAGTAGCTGGGACTACAGGCATGCGCCACCATGCCCGGCTAATTTTTTTCTATATCTATTAGTTGGCCAATTAATTTCTTTCTATTTATAGTAGAGATGGGGTCTCGCTCTTGCTCAGGCTGGTTTCGAACTCCTGACCTCGAGCAATCCGCCCACCTCGGCCTCCCAGAGTGCTAGGATTACAGGTGTGAGCCAGCACGCCCGGCCAAGAGGCATTTAAAAAAAAAAAAAAATGACTCCGAAAAGAAAAGTAAAAGGAGGCCTGTCGAGCACGTCTGGGTGTGACTGTGCATCCCCCAACATCCGGTGCCACCACCAAAGATTCCTACGTGTAGCCCATAGAACGCCAAAATCAACGGGACGAGTTCTGGTCACAACTCCCTCAAAATGACATCCCGGCCTTCTTCTGCAACTCCCTCCCCTCTCAGACTCTCAAGGTTTCCTCCAGCGTGTCGGTTCCCACAGACCAGACCCTTGGTCTGAGACCCGACAGTCCAGGTGCCACGCCTGCTGCCGCGTGGCGGCGGTGCTGCGGCTTGGGGCAAGAGGAGGCCCCACGGAGCGGGCTGGGGCGCCAGGCACCGCGGCGGGCGCTGAGGGTGGGGGTGACACCCCCCCCCCCGACTGCCGCCGCGCTCTCCGAATGGGGACAGAACAAGAGGCAAAAAAAAAAAAAGCCTACGGCACCCGGTATTCCCAGGCGGTCTCCCATCCAAGTACTAACCAGGCCCGACCCTGCTTAGCTTCCGAGATCAGACGAGATCGGGCGCGTTCAGGGTGGTGTGGCCGTAGACAGCGGAGGGCGCCCCAGCCCCGCTCAAGAAGCCGAGCGTCTCTGCGCTTCCCCGCGCCTCCTCCCGCCCCAGGCCCCGCGCCGGCGCTGACCCACTCGGGGCCGGGCCGGGCTTGTTGAGTTCGCTGGCCGGGTCCCGAGGTCTCCACGGGACTGGGGTGCGGGGCGTGGTGGGCTCGGCGGGGTGGGGGGCTGTCTTCACACACACACAACACACACACACACACACACACTCACACACACACACACCAGATGCGCCTCCAGCCTCCACGGCTGGACCCGCCAAGGTGGAGACCTCCAGCCGCCCCCCTCTCCTGGCCTCGCCTCCCTCACCTACCCGCCCCCAACCCCAGTGCGCCGCTGCTGACTGCGCATGCGCGGGCGGTCGCCTTTGGCCCCAGGGGCCGCCCTCCAGCACAACCCCTTTCAGCTACGCCCCCGCCCTGCGTGTGGGCTGCCGCCTATCCGCCCCGGACCAGGGCTGGGGCACAGCGCATAGGGGAGGGGAGCGAGTGTAGGGGCGTCTCTCGGGATGTGTGCCATGGGTGGGGTGTTTTGGGGGGCGCTGGAGAAATCAGTCCCCTCCATCTCCTACCTCTGGAAACCCCCCAAGCCGTTGCAGAATTGCCGGCACCGCTACCGTGGGGGCCGGGACCCTACTCTGTGTCCTCCTGTGGCCCAGTCCAAGGGGCCTGGGCCTGGCCGGGGCCGGATTGGACCCCAACCACCCTGGGGTGTGGACTTGCTAAAACTGGGCGATTAGAGATTTGGTTCCAGCTTCATTGAGGGTCATTTCACTAAGGAAGGCACCGTAAAGACGTTCCTAAGACGTTTGTGAGGGTGGCAACTGAAAGAGAATTTTAAAGCTGACAGAAGAGGCGAGGAAAGGCATAGGAGATTTCCACACCCAGCAAGGAAGCCTTTCCCGAAACGGAAGAAAGAAACGAGCAAACAGAGACACCGGTAGCCCGCCCGGATCAGAGTCTGCTCCTTAGGGCAAGTTCCCTGACCAGATTCACCCGTGGGTCGCGAGCTAGCGGCATTCAGAAGAGCCAGGCCCGCAGCCTACGCAGAAGACACCTGCGCTCGGGTGTCTGTGGCGGCACAATTCACAATTGCAAAGATGTGGAAGCGACCCGAGTGCCCATCGATCCACGAGTGGATTAATAAAATGTGGCGCGTGGACACCACGGAGTGCTATTCGGCTGTGAGAAACGGCGGTGAGAGGGCACCTCCCGTGTTCTCCTGGCCGGAGCTGGAACCCGTTCCAGTAAGCCAAGTATCCCAAGAATGGACACAGGAGCACCACGTGCGCGTGCTCACCGGCAAATTGGTAGGAACCCATGGACACCTGAGTGGACGTAGAGGAATCACCTTCATCGGGTGGGGGTCGGGCGGGTGGGGGGAGGGGATGGGCATCCACACCCATTAGGAATGGGGTGGGTGCGCACCGACTGGGGGATGGGCGCACTTGAAGCTCTGACCAGAGGGGGGAGGCGGGGAGAGGGCAATGTACCTGACCTTAACATTGGGACCCCCACCATACGCTGCTAAAGCATGAGAGATAAATGAAGAAGACAACAGGGGGGAGGGGGGCACGGGCAATACATGGAACCCTAACACTTGTACTCCCATAATCTGCTTGAAAAGAGAGAGAAAAGAAAATGCAATAATCGAGGTAAGAGGCATGTTTTTTTTTTTTTTTTTTTTTTTGGAGACAGAGTCTCCCTTTGTTGCCCTGGCTAGAGTGAGTGCCATGGCGTCAGCCTAGCTCACAGCAACCTCAATCTCCTGGGCTCAAGCAATCCTGCTGCCTCAGCCTCCCAAGTAGCTGGGACTACAGGCATGCGCCACCATGCCCGGCTAATTTTTTTCTATATCTATTAGTTGGCCAATTAATTTCTTTCTATTTATAGTAGAGATGGGGTCTCGCTCTTGCTCAGGCTGGTTTCGAACTCCTGACCTCGAGCAATCCGCCCACCTCGGCCTCCCAGAGTGCTAGGATTACAGGTGTGAGCCAGCACGCCCGGCCAAGAGGCATTTTAAAAAAAAAAAAAATGACTCCGAAAAGAAAAGTAAAAGGAGGCCTGTCGAGCACGTCTGGGTGTGACTGTGCATCCCCCAACATCCGGTGCCACCACCAAAGATTCCTACGTGTAGCCCATAGAACGCCAAAATCAACGGGACGAGTTCTGGTCACAACTCCCTCAAAATGACATCCCGGCCTTCTTCTGCAACTCCCTCCCCTCTCAGACTCTCAAGGTTTCCTCCAGCGTGTCGGTTCCCACAGACCAGACCCTTGGTCTGAGACCCGACAGTCCAGGTGCCACGCCTGCTGCCGCGTGGCGGCGGTGCTGCGGCTTGGGGCAAGAGGAGGCCCCACGGAGCGGGCTGGGGCGCCAGGCACCGCGGCGGGCGCTGAGGGTGGGGGTGACACCCCCCCCCCCCGACTGCCGCCGCGCTCTCCGAATGGGGACAGAACAAGAGGCAAAAAAAAAAAAAAGCCTACGGCACCCGGTATTCCCAGGCGGTCTCCCATCCAAGTACTAACCAGGCCCGACCCTGCTTAGCTTCCGAGATCAGACGAGATCGGGCGCGTTCAGGG
Source organism: Microcebus murinus (assembly GCF_040939455.1). NCBI lineage: Eukaryota > Metazoa > Chordata > Mammalia > Primates > Cheirogaleidae > Microcebus > Microcebus murinus. The sequence goes on from NW_027438953.1 coordinate 1,187,816, forward strand.
TGGTGTGGCCGTAGACAGCGGAGGGCGCCCCAGCCCCGCTCAAGAAGCCGAGCGTCTCTGCGCTTCCCCGCGCCTCCTCCCGCCCCAGGCCCCGCGCCGGCGCTGACCCACTCGGGGCCGGGCCGGGCTTGTTGAGTTCGCTGGCCGGGTCCCGAGGTCTCCACGGGACTGGGGTGCGGGGCGTGGTGGGCTCGGCGGGGTGGGGGGCTGTCTTCACACACACACAACACACACACACACACACACACTCACACACACACACACCAGATGCGCCTCCAGCCTCCACGGCTGGACCCGCCAAGGTGGAGACCTCCAGCCGCCCCCCTCTCCTGGCCTCGCCTCCCTCACCTACCCGCCCCCAACCCCAGTGCGCCGCTGCTGACTGCGCATGCGCGGGCGGTCGCCTTTGGCCCCAGGGGCCGCCCTCCAGCACAACCCCTTTCAGCTGCGCCCCCGCCCTGCGTGTGGGCTGCCGCCTATCCGCCCCGGACCAGGGCTGGGGCACAGCGCATAGGGGAGGGGAGCGAGTGTAGGGGCGTCTCTCGGGATGTGTGCCATGGGTGGGGTGTTTTGGGGGGCGCTGGAGAAATCAGTCCCCTCCATCTCCTACCTCTGGAAACCCCCCAAGCCGTTGCAGAACTGCCGGCACCGCTACCGTGGGGGCCGGGACCCTACTCTGTGTCCTCCTGTGGCCCAGTCCAAGGGGCCTGGGCCTGGCCGGGGCCGGATTGGACCCCAACCACCCTGGGGTGTGGACTTGCTAAAACTGGGCGATTAGAGATTTGGTTCCAGCTTCATTGAGGGTCATTTCACTAAGGAAGGCACCGTAAAGACGTTCCTAAGACGTTTGTGAGGGTGGCAACTGAAAGAGAATTTTAAAGCTGACAGAAGAGGCGAGGAAAGGCATAGGAGATTTCCACACCCAGCAAGGAAGCCTTTCCCGAAACGGAAGAAAGAAACGAGCAAACAGAGACACCGGTAGCCCGCCCGGATCAGAGTCTGCTCCTTAGGGCAAGTTCCCTGACCAGATTCACCCGTGGGTCGCGAGCTAGCGGCATTCAGAAGAGCCAGGCCCGCAGCCTACGCAGAAGACACCTGCGCTCGGGTGTCTGTGGCGGCACAATTCACAATTGCAAAGATGTGGAAGCGACCCGAGTGCCCATCGATCCACGAGTGGATTAATAAAATGTGGCGCGTGGACACCACGGAGTGCTATTCGGCTGTGAGAAACGGCGGTGAGAGGGCACCTCCCGTGTTCTCCTGGCCGGAGCTGGAACCCGTTCCAGTAAGCCAAGTATCCCAAGAATGGACCCAGGAGCACCACGTGCGCGTGCTCACCGGCAAATTGGTAGGAACCCATGGACACCTGAGTGGACGTAGAGGAATCACCTTCATCGGGTGGGGGTCGGGCGGGTGGGGGGAGGGGATGGGCATCCACACCCATTAGGAATGGGGTGGGTGCGCACCGACTGGGGGATGGGCGCACTTGAAGCTCTGACCAGAGGGGGGAGGCGGGGAGAGGGCAATGTACCTGACCTTAACATTGGGACCCCCACCATACGCTGCTAAAGCATGAGAGATAAATGAAGAAGACAACAGGGGGGAGGGGGGCACGGGCAATACATGGAACCCTAACACTTGTACTCCCATAATCTGCTTGAAAAGAGAGAGAAAAGAAAATGCAATAATCGAGGTAAGAGGCATGTTTTTTTTTTTTTTTTTTTTTTTTGGAGACAGAGTCTCCCTTTGTTGCCCTGGCTAGAGTGAGTGCCATGGCGTCAGCCTAGATCACAGCAACCTCAATCTCCTGGGCTCAAGCAATCCTGCTGCCTCAGCCTCCCAAGTAGCTGGGACTACAGGCATGCGCCACCATGCCCGGCTAATTTTTTTCTATATCTATTAGTTGGCCAATTAATTTCTTTCTATTTATAGTAGAGATGGGGTCTCGCTCTTGCTCAGGCTGGTTTCGAACTCCTGACCTCGAGCAATCCGCCCACCTCGGCCTCCCAGAGTGCTAGGATTACAGGTGTGAGCCAGCACGCCCGGCCAAGAGGCATTTAAAAAAAAAAAAAAATGACTCCGAAAAGAAAAGTAAAAGGAGGCCTGTCGAGCACGTCTGGGTGTGACTGTGCATCCCCCAACATCCGGTGCCACCACCAAAGATTCCTACGTGTAGCCCATAGAACGCCAAAATCAACGGGACGAGTTCTGGTCACAACTCCCTCAAAATGACATCCCGGCCTTCTTCTGCAACTCCCTCCCCTCTCAGACTCTCAAGGTTTCCTCCAGCGTGTCGGTTCCCACAGACCAGACCCTTGGTCTGAGACCCGACAGTCCAGGTGCCACGCCTGCTGCCGCGTGGCGGCGGTGCTGCGGCTTGGGGCAAGAGGAGGCCCCACGGAGCGGGCTGGGGCGCCAGGCACCGCGGCGGGCGCTGAGGGTGGGGGTGACACCCCCCCCCCCGACTGCCGCCGCGCTCTCCGAATGGGGACAGAACAAGAGGCAAAAAAAAAAAAAGCCTACGGCACCCGGTATTCCCAGGCGGTCTCCCATCCAAGTACTAACCAGGCCCGACCCTGCTTAGCTTCCGAGATCAGACGAGATCGGGCGCGTTCAGGGTGGTGTGGCCGTAGACAGCGGAGGGCGCCCCAGCCCCGCTCAAGAAGCCGAGCGTCTCTGCGCTTCCCCGCGCCTCCTCCCGCCCCAGGCCCCGCGCCGGCGCTGACCCACTCGGGGCCGGGCCGGGCTTGTTGAGTTCGCTGGCCGGGTCCCGAGGTCTCCACGGGACTGGGGTGCGGGGCGTGGTGGGCTCGGCGGGGTGGGGGGCTGTCTTCACACACACACAACACACACACACACACACACACTCACACACACACACACCAGATGCGCCTCCAGCCTCCACGGCTGGACCCGCCAAGGTGGAGACCTCCAGCCGCCCCCCTCTCCTGGCCTCGCCTCCCTCACCTACCCGCCCCCAACCCCAGTGCGCCGCTGCTGACTGCGCATGCGCGGGCGGTCGCCTTTGGCCCCAGGGGCCGCCCTCCAGCACAACCCCTTTCAGCTACGCCCCCGCCCTGCGTGTGGGCTGCCGCCTATCCGCCCCGGACCAGGGCTGGGGCACAGCGCATAGGGGAGGGGAGCGAGTGTAGGGGCGTCTCTCGGGATGTGTGCCATGGGTGGGGTGTTTTGGGGGGCGCTGGAGAAATCAGTCCCCTCCATCTCCTACCTCTGGAAACCCCCCAAGCCGTTGCAGAATTGCCGGCACCGCTACCGTGGGGGCCGGGACCCTACTCTGTGTCCTCCTGTGGCCCAGTCCAAGGGGCCTGGGCCTGGCCGGGGCCGGATTGGACCCCAACCACCCTGGGGTGTGGACTTGCTAAAACTGGGCGATTAGAGATTTGGTTCCAGCTTCATTGAGGGTCATTTCACTAAGGAAGGCACCGTAAAGACGTTCCTAAGACGTTTGTGAGGGTGGCAACTGAAAGAGAATTTTAAAGCTGACAGAAGAGGCGAGGAAAGGCATAGGAGATTTCCACACCCAGCAAGGAAGCCTTTCCCGAAACGGAAGAAAGAAACGAGCAAACAGAGACACCGGTAGCCCGCCCGGATCAGAGTCTGCTCCTTAGGGCAAGTTCCCTGACCAGATTCACCCGTGGGTCGCGAGCTAGCGGCATTCAGAAGAGCCAGGCCCGCAGCCTACGCAGAAGACACCTGCGCTCGGGTGTCTGTGGCGGCACAATTCACAATTGCAAAGATGTGGAAGCGACCCGAGTGCCCATCGATCCACGAGTGGATTAATAAAATGTGGCGCGTGGACACCACGGAGTGCTATTCGGCTGTGAGAAACGGCGGTGAGAGGGCACCTCCCGTGTTCTCCTGGCCGGAGCTGGAACCCGTTCCAGTAAGCCAAGTATCCCAAGAATGGACACAGGAGCACCACGTGCGCGTGCTCACCGGCAAATTGGTAGGAACCCATGGACACCTGAGTGGACGTAGAGGAATCACCTTCATCGGGTGGGGGTCGGGCGGGTGGGGGGAGGGGATGGGCATCCACACCCATTAGGAATGGGGTGGGTGCGCACCGACTGGGGGATGGGCGCACTTGAAGCTCTGACCAGAGGGGGGAGGCGGGGAGAGGGCAATGTACCTGACCTTAACATTGGGACCCCCACCATACGCTGCTAAAGCATGAGAGATAAATGAAGAAGACAACAGGGGGGAGGGGGGCACGGGCAATACATGGAACCCTAACACTTGTACTCCCATAATCTGCTTGAAAAGAGAGAGAAAAGAAAATGCAATAATCGAGGTAAGAGGCATGTTTTTTTTTTTTTTTTTTTTTTGGAGACAGAGTCTCCCTTTGTTGCCCTGGCTAGAGTGAGTGCCATGGCGTCAGCCTAGCTCACAGCAACCTCAATCTCCTGGGCTCAAGCAATCCTGCTGCCTCAGCCTCCCAAGTAGCTGGGACTACAGGCATGCGCCACCATGCCCGGCTAATTTTTTTCTATATCTATTAGTTGGCCAATTAATTTCTTTCTATTTATAGTAGAGATGGGGTCTCGCTCTTGCTCAGGCTGGTTTCGAACTCCTGACCTCGAGCAATCCGCCCACCTCGGCCTCCCAGAGTGCTAGGATTACAGGTGTGAGCCAGCACGCCCGGCCAAGAGGCATTTTAAAAAAAAAAAAAATGACTCCGAAAAGAAAAGTAAAAGGAGGCCTGTCGAGCACGTCTGGGTGTGACTGTGCATCCCCCAACATCCGGTGCCACCACCAAAGATTCCTACGTGTAGCCCATAGAACGCCAAAATCAACGGGACGAGTTCTGGTCACAACTCCCTCAAAATGACATCCCGGCCTTCTTCTGCAACTCCCTCCCCTCTCAGACTCTCAAGGTTTCCTCCAGCGTGTCGGTTCCCACAGACCAGACCCTTGGTCTGAGACCCGACAGTCCAGGTGCCACGCCTGCTGCCGCGTGGCGGCGGTGCTGCGGCTTGGGGCAAGAGGAGGCCCCACGGAGCGGGCTGGGGCGCCAGGCACCGCGGCGGGCGCTGAGGGTGGGGGTGACACCCCCCCCCCCCGACTGCCGCCGCGCTCTCCGAATGGGGACAGAACAAGAGGCAAAAAAAAAAAAAGCCTACGGCACCCGGTATTCCCAGGCGGTCTCCCATCCAAGTACTAACCAGGCCCGACCCTGCTTAGCTTCCGAGATCAGACGAGATCGGGCGCGTTCAGGGTGGTGTGGCCGTAGACAGCGGAGGGCGCCCCAGCCCCGCTCAAGAAGCCGAGCGTCTCTGCGCTTCCCCGCGCCTCCTCCCGCCCCAGGCCCCGCGCCGGCGCTGACCCACTCGGGGCCGGGCCGGGCTTGTTGAGTTCGCTGGCCGGGTCCCGAGGTCTCCACGGGACTGGGGTGCGGGGCGTGGTGGGCTCGGCGGGGTGGGGGGCTGTCTTCACACACACACAACACACACACACACACACACACTCACACACACACACACCAGATGCGCCTCCAGCCTCCACGGCTGGACCCGCCAAGGTGGAGACCTCCAGCCGCCCCCCTCTCCTGGCCTCGCCTCCCTCACCTACCCGCCCCCAACCCCAGTGCGCCGCTGCTGACTGCGCATGCGCGGGCGGTCGCCTTTGGCCCCAGGGGCCGCCCTCCAGCACAACCCCTTTCAGCTGCGCCCCCGCCCTGCGTGTGGGCTGCCGCCTATCCGCCCCGGACCAGGGCTGGGGCACAGCGCATAGGGGAGGGGAGCGAGTGTAGGGGCGTCTCTCGGGATGTGTGCCATGGGTGGGGTGTTTTGGGGGGCGCTGGAGAAATCAGTCCCCTCCATCTCCTACCTCTGGAAACCCCCCAAGCCGTTGCAGAACTGCCGGCACCGCTACCGTGGGGGCCGGGACCCTACTCTGTGTCCTCCTGTGGCCCAGTCCAAGGGGCCTGGGCCTGGCCGGGGCCGGATTGGACCCCAACCACCCTGGGGTGTGGACTTGCTAAAACTGGGCGATTAGAGATTTGGTTCCAGCTTCATTGAGGGTCATTTCACTAAGGAAGGCACCGTAAAGACGTTCCTAAGACGTTTGTGAGGGTGGCAACTGAAAGAGAATTTTAAAGCTGACAGAAGAGGCGAGGAAAGGCATAGGAGATTTCCACACCCAGCAAGGAAGCCTTTCCCGAAACGGAAGAAAGAAACGAGCAAACAGAGACACCGGTAGCCCGCCCGGATCAGAGTCTGCTCCTTAGGGCAAGTTCCCTGACCAGATTCACCCGTGGGTCGCGAGCTAGCGGCATTCAGAAGAGCCAGGCCCGCAGCCTACGCAGAAGACACCTGCGCTCGGGTGTCTGTGGCGGCACAATTCACAATTGCAAAGATGTGGAAGCGACCCGAGTGCCCATCGATCCACGAGTGGATTAATAAAATGTGGCGCGTGGACACCACGGAGTGCTATTCGGCTGTGAGAAACGGCGGTGAGAGGGCACCTCCCGTGTTCTCCTGGCCGGAGCTGGAACCCGTTCCAGTAAGCCAAGTATCCCAAGAATGGACACAGGAGCACCACGTGCGCGTGCTCACCGGCAAATTGGTAGGAACCCATGGACACCTGAGTGGACGTAGAGGAATCACCTTCATCGGGTGGGGGTCGGGCGGGTGGGGGGAGGGGATGGGCATCCACACCCATTAGGAATGGGGTGGGTGCGCACCGACTGGGGGATGGGCGCACTTGAAGCTCTGACCAGAGGGGGGAGGCGGGGAGAGGGCAATGTACCTGACCTTAACATTGGGACCCCCACCATACGCTGCTAAAGCATGAGAGATAAATGAAGAAGACAACAGGGGGGAGGGGGGCACGGGCAATACATGGAACCCTAACACTTGTACTCCCATAATCTGCTTGAAAAGAGAGAGAAAAGAAAATGCAATAATCGAGGTAAGAGGCATGTTTTTTTTTTTTTTTTTTTTTGGAGACAGAGTCTCCCTTTGTTGCCCTGGCTAGAGTGAGTGCCATGGCGTCAGCCTAGATCACAGCAACCTCAATCTCCTGGGCTCAAGCAATCCTGCTGCCTCAGCCTCCCAAGTAGCTGGGACTACAGGCATGCGCCACCATGCCCGGCTAATTTTTTTCTATATCTATTAGTTGGCCAATTAATTTCTTTCTATTTATAGTAGAGATGGGGTCTCGCTCTTGCTCAGGCTGGTTTCGAACTCCTGACCTCGAGCAATCCGCCCACCTCGGCCTCCCAGAGTGCTAGGATTACAGGTGTGAGCCAGCACGCCCGGCCAAGAGGCATTTTAAAAAAAAAAAAAATGACTCCGAAAAGAAAAGTAAAAGGAGGCCTGTCGAGCACGTCTGGGTGTGACTGTGCATCCCCCAACATCCGGTGCCACCACCAAAGATTCCTACGTGTAGCCCATAGAACGCCAAAATCAACGGGACGAGTTCTGGTCACAACTCCCTCAAAATGACATCCCGGCCTTCTTCTGCAACTCCCTCCCCTCTCAGACTCTCAAGGTTTCCTCCAGCGTGTCGGTTCCCACAGACCAGACCCTTGGTCTGAGACCCGACAGTCCAGGTGCCACGCCTGCTGCCGCGTGGCGGCGGTGCTGCGGCTTGGGGCAAGAGGAGGCCCCACGGAGCGGGCTGGGGCGCCAGGCACCGCGGCGGGCGCTGAGGGTGGGGGTGACACCCCCCCCCGACTGCCGCCGCGCTCTCCGAATGGGGACAGAACAAGAGGCAAAAAAAAAAAAAGCCTACGGCACCCGGTATTCCCAGGCGGTCTCCCATCCAAGTACTAACCAGGCCCGACCCTGCTTAGCTTCCGAGATCAGACGAGATCGGGCGCGTTCAGGGTGGTGTGGCCGTAGACAGCGGAGGGCGCCCCAGCCCCGCTCAAGAAGCCGAGCGTCTCTGCGCTTCCCCGCGCCTCCTCCCGCCCCAGGCCCCGCGCCGGCGCTGACCCACTCGGGGCCGGGCCGGGCTTGTTGAGTTCGCTGGCCGGGTCCCGAGGTCTCCACGGGACTGGGGTGCGGGGCGTGGTGGGCTCGGCGGGGTGGGGGGCTGTCTTCACACACACACAACACACACACACACACACACACACTCACACACACACACACCAGATGCGCCTCCAGCCTCCACGGCTGGACCCGCCAAGGTGGAGACCTCCAGCCGCCCCCCTCTCCTGGCCTCGCCTCCCTCACCTACCCGCCCCCAACCCCAGTGCACCGCTGCTGACTGCGCATGCGCGGGCGGTCGCCTTTGGCCCCAGGGGCCGCCCTCCAGCACAACCCCTTTCAGCTGCGCCCCCGCCCTGCGTGTGGGCTGCCGCCTATCCGCCCCGGACCAGGGCTGGGGCACAGCGCGTAGGGGAGGGGAGCGAGTGTAGGGGCGTCTCTCGGGATGTGTGCCATGGGTGGGGTGTTTTGGGGGGCGCTGGAGAAATCAGTCCCCTCCATCTCCTACCTCTGGAAACCCCCCAAGCCGTTGCAGAACTGCCGGCACCGCTACCGTGGGGGCCGGGACCCTACTCTGTGTCCTCCTGTGGCCCAGTCCAAGGGGCCTGGGCCTGGCCGGGGCCGGATTGGACCCCAACCACCCTGGGGTGTGGACTTGCTAAAACTGGGCGATTAGAGATTTGGTTCCAGCTTCATTGAGGGTCATTTCACTAAGGAAGGCACCGTAAAGACGTTCCTAAGACGTTTGTGAGGGTGGCAACTGAAAGAGAATTTTAAAGCTGACAGAAGAGGCGAGGAAAGGCATAGGAGATTTCCACACCCAGCAAGGAAGCCTTTCCCGAAACGGAAGAAAGAAACGAGCAAACAGAGACACCGGTAGCCCGCCCGGATCAGAGTCTGCTCCTTAGGGCAAGTTCCCTGACCAGATTCACCCGTGGGTCGCGAGCTAGCGGCATTCAGAAGAGCCAGGCCCGCAGCCTACGCAGAAGACACCTGCGCTCGGGTGTCTGTGGCGGCACAATTCACAATTGCAAAGATGTGGAAGCGACCCGAGTGCCCATCGATCCACGAGTGGATTAATAAAATGTGGCGCGTGGACACCACGGAGTGCTATTCGGCTGTGAGAAACGGCGGTGAGAGGGCACCTCCCGTGTTCTCCTGGCCGGAGCTGGAACCCGTTCCAGTAAGCCAAGTATCCCAAGAATGGACACAGGAGCACCACGTGCGCGTGCTCACCGGCAAATTGGTAGGAACCCATGGACACCTGAGTGGACGTAGAGGAATCACCTTCATCGGGTGGGGGTCGGGCGGGTGGGGGGAGGGGATGGGCATCCACACCCATTAGGAATGGGGTGGGTGCGCACCGACTGGGGGATGGGCGCACTTGAAGCTCTGACCAGAGGGGGGAGGCGGGGAGAGGGCAATGTACCTGACCTTAACATTGGGACCCCCACCATACGCTGCTAAAGCATGAGAGATAAATGAAGAAGACAACAGGGGGGAGGGGGGCACGGGCAATACATGGAACCCTAACACTTGTACTCCCATAATCTGCTTGAAAAGAGAGAGAAAAGAAAATGCAATAATCGAGGTAAGAGGCATGTTTTTTTTTTTTTTTTTTTTTTGGAGACAGAGTCTCCCTTTGTTGCCCTGGCTAGAGTGAGTGCCATGGCGTCAGCCTAGCTCACAGCAACCTCAATCTCCTGGGCTCAAGCAATCCTGCTGCCTCAGCCTCCCAAGTAGCTGGGACTACAGGCATGCGCCACCATGCCCGGCTAATTTTTTTCTATATCTATTAGTTGGCCAATTAATTTCTTTCTATTTATAGTAGAGATGGGGTCTCGCTCTTGCTCAGGCTGGTTTCGAACTCCTGACCTCGAGCAATCCGCCCACCTCGGCCTCCCAGAGTGCTAGGATTACAGGTGTGAGCCAGCACGCCCGGCCAAGAGGCATTTTAAAAAAAAAAAAAATGACTCCGAAAAGAAAAGTAAAAGGAGGCCTGTCGAGCACGTCTGGGTGTGACTGTGCATCCCCCAACATCCGGTGCCACCACCAAAGATTCCTACGTGTAGCCCATAGAACGCCAAAATCAACGGGACGAGTTCTGGTCACAACTCCCTCAAAATGACATCCCGGCCTTCTTCTGCAACTCCCTCCCCTCTCAGACTCTCAAGGTTTCCTCCAGCGTGTCGGTTCCCACAGACCAGACCCTTGGTCTGAGACCCGACAGTCCAGGTGCCACGCCTGCTGCCGCGTGGCGGCGGTGCTGCGGCTTGGGGCAAGAGGAGGCCCCACGGAGCGGGCTGGGGCGCCAGGCACCGCGGCGGGCGCTGAGGGTGGGGGTGACACCCCCCCCCCCCCGACTGCCGCCGCGCTCTCCGAATGGGGACAGAACAAGAGGCAAAAAAAAAAAAAGCCTACGGCACCCGGTATTCCCAGGCGGTCTCCCATCCAAGTACTAACCAGGCCCGACCCTGCTTAGCTTCCGAGATCAGACGAGATCGGGCGCGTTCAGGGTGGTGTGGCCGTAGACAGCGGAGGGCGCCCCAGCCCCGCTCAAGAAGCCGAGCGTCTCTGCGCTTCCCCGCGCCTCCTCCCGCCCCAGGCCCCGCGCCGGCGCTGACCCACTCGGGGCCGGGCCGGGCTTGTTGAGTTCGCTGGCCGGGTCCCGAGGTCTCCACGGGACTGGGGTGCGGGGCGTGGTGGGCTCGGCGGGGTGGGGGGCTGTCTTCACACACACACAACACACACACACACACACACACTCACACACACACACACCAGATGCGCCTCCAGCCTCCACGGCTGGACCCGCCAAGGTGGAGACCTCCAGCCGCCCCCCTCTCCTGGCCTCGCCTCCCTCACCTACCCGCCCCCAACCCCAGTGCGCCGCTGCTGACTGCGCATGCGCGGGCGGTCGCCTTTGGCCCCAGGGGCCGCCCTCCAGCACAACCCCTTTCAGCTGCGCCCCCGCCCTGCGTGTGGGCTGCCGCCTATCCGCCCCGGACCAGGGCTGGGGCACAGCGCATAGGGGAGGGGAGCGAGTGTAGGGGCGTCTCTCGGGATGTGTGCCATGGGTGGGGTGTTTTGGGGGGCGCTGGAGAAATCAGTCCCCTCCATCTCCTACCTCTGGAAACCCCCCAAGCCGTTGCAGAACTGCCGGCACCGCTACCGTGGGGGCCGGGACCCTACTCTGTGTCCTCCTGTGGCCCAGTCCAAGGGGCCTGGGCCTGGCCGGGGCCGGATTGGACCCCAACCACCCTGGGGTGTGGACTTGCTAAAACTGGGCGATTAGAGATTTGGTTCCAGCTTCATTGAGGGTCATTTCACTAAGGAAGGCACCGTAAAGACGTTCCTAAGACGTTTGTGAGGGTGGCAACTGAAAGAGAATTTTAAAGCTGACAGAAGAGGCGAGGAAAGGCATAGGAGATTTCCACACCCAGCAAGGAAGCCTTTCCCGAAACGGAAGAAAGAAACGAGCAAACAGAGACACCGGTAGCCCGCCCGGATCAGAGTCTGCTCCTTAGGGCAAGTTCCCTGACCAGATTCACCCGTGGGTCGCGAGCTAGCGGCATTCAGAAGAGCCAGGCCCGCAGCCTACGCAGAAGACACCTGCGCTCGGGTGTCTGTGGCGGCACAATTCACAATTGCAAAGATGTGGAAGCGACCCGAGTGCCCATCGATCCACGAGTGGATTAATAAAATGTGGCGCGTGGACACCACGGAGTGCTATTCGGCTGTGAGAAACGGCGGTGAGAGGGCACCTCCCGTGTTCTCCTGGCCGGAGCTGGAACCCGTTCCAGTAAGCCAAGTATCCCAAGAATGGACACAGGAGCACCACGTGCGCGTGCTCACCGGCAAATTGGTAGGAACCCATGGACACCTGAGTGGACGTAGAGGAATCACCTTCATCGGGTGGGGGTCGGGCGGGTGGGGGGAGGGGATGGGCATCCACACCCATTAGGAATGGGGTGGGTGCGCACCGACTGGGGGATGGGCGCACTTGAAGCTCTGACCAGAGGGGGGAGGCGGGGAGAGGGCAATGTACCTGACCTTAACATTGGGACCCCCACCATACGCTGCTAAAGCATGAGAGATAAATGAAGAAGACAACAGGGGGGAGGGGGGCACGGGCAATACATGGAACCCTAACACTTGTACTCCCATAATCTGCTTGAAAAGAGAGAGAAAAGAAAATGCAATAATCGAGGTAAGAGGCATGTTTTTTTTTTTTTTTTTTTTTGGAGACAGAGTCTCCCTTTGTTGCCCTGGCTAGAGTGAGTGCCATGGCGTCAGCCTAGATCACAGCAACCTCAATCTCCTGGGCTCAAGCAATCCTGCTGCCTCAGCCTCCCAAGTAGCTGGGACTACAGGCATGCGCCACCATGCCCGGCTAATTTTTTTCTATATCTATTAGTTGGCCAATTAATTTCTTTCTATTTATAGTAGAGATGGGGTCTCGCTCTTGCTCAGGCTGGTTTCGAACTCCTGACCTCGAGCAATCCGCCCACCTCGGCCTCCCAGAGTGCTAGGATTACAGGTGTGAGCCAGCACGCCCGGCCAAGAGGCATTTTAAAAAAAAAAAAAATGACTCCGAAAAGAAAAGTAAAAGGAGGCCTGTCGAGCACGTCTGGGTGTGACTGTGCATCCCCCAACATCCGGTGCCACCACCAAAGATTCCTACGTGTAGCCCATAGAACGCCAAAATCAACGGGACGAGTTCTGGTCACAACTCCCTCAAAATGACATCCCGGCCTTCTTCTGCAACTCCCTCCCCTCTCAGACTCTCAAGGTTTCCTCCAGCGTGTCGGTTCCCACAGACCAGACCCTTGGTCTGAGACCCGACAGTCCAGGTGCCACGCCTGCTGCCGCGTGGCGGCGGTGCTGCGGCTTGGGGCAAGAGGAGGCCCCACGGAGCGGGCTGGGGCGCCAGGCACCGCGGCGGGCGCTGAGGGTGGGGGTGACACCCCCCCCCCGACTGCCGCCGCGCTCTCCGAATGGGGACAGAACAAGAGGCAAAAAAAAAAAAAGCCTACGGCACCCGGTATTCCCAGGCGGTCTCCCATCCAAGTACTAACCAGGCCCGACCCTGCTTAGCTTCCGAGATCAGACGAGATCGGGCGCGTTCAGGGTGGTGTGGCCGTAGACAGCGGAGGGCGCCCCAGCCCCGCTCAAGAAGCCGAGCGTCTCTGCGCTTCCCCGCGCCTCCTCCCGCCCCAGGCCCCGCGCCGGCGCTGACCCACTCGGGGCCGGGCCGGGCTTGTTGAGTTCGCTGGCCGGGTCCCGAGGTCTCCACGGGACTGGGGTGCGGGGCGTGGTGGGCTCGGCGGGGTGGGGGGCTGTCTTCACACACACACAACACACACACACACACACACACACTCACACACACACACACCAGATGCGCCTCCAGCCTCCACGGCTGGACCCGCCAAGGTGGAGACCTCCAGCCGCCCCCCTCTCCTGGCCTCGCCTCCCTCACCTACCCGCCCCCAACCCCAGTGCACCGCTGCTGACTGCGCATGCGCGGGCGGTCGCCTTTGGCCCCAGGGGCCGCCCTCCAGCACAACCCCTTTCAGCTGCGCCCCCGCCCTGCGTGTGGGCTGCCGCCTATCCGCCCCGGACCAGGGCTGGGGCACAGCGCGTAGGGGAGGGGAGCGAGTGTAGGGGCGTCTCTCGGGATGTGTGCCATGGGTGGGGTGTTTTGGGGGGCGCTGGAGAAATCAGTCCCCTCCATCTCCTACCTCTGGAAACCCCCCAAGCCGTTGCAGAACTGCCGGCACCGCTACCGTGGGGGCCGGGACCCTACTCTGTGTCCTCCTGTGGCCCAGTCCAAGGGGCCTGGGCCTGGCCGGGGCCGGATTGGACCCCAACCACCCTGGGGTGTGGACTTGCTAAAACTGGGCGATTAGAGATTTGGTTCCAGCTTCATTGAGGGTCATTTCACTAAGGAAGGCACCGTAAAGACGTTCCTAAGACGTTTGTGAGGGTGGCAACTGAAAGAGAATTTTAAAGCTGACAGAAGAGGCGAGGAAAGGCATAGGAGATTTCCACACCCAGCAAGGAAGCCTTTCCCGAAACGGAAGAAAGAAACGAGCAAACAGAGACACCGGTAGCCCGCCCGGATCAGAGTCTGCTCCTTAGGGCAAGTTCCCTGACCAGATTCACCCGTGGGTCGCGAGCTAGCGGCATTCAGAAGAGCCAGGCCCGCAGCCTACGCAGAAGACACCTGCGCTCGGGTGTCTGTGGCGGCACAATTCACAATTGCAAAGATGTGGAAGCGACCCGAGTGCCCATCGATCCACGAGTGGATTAATAAAATGTGGCGCGTGTACACCACGGAGTGCTATTCGGCTGTGAGAAACGGCGGTGAGAGGGCACCTCCCGTGTTCTCCTGGCCGGAGCTGGAACCCGTTCCAGTAAGCCAAGTATCCCAAGAATGGACACAGGAGCACCACGTGCGCGTGCTCACCGGCAAATTGGTAGGAACCCATGGACACCTGAGTGGACGTAGAGGAATCACCTTCATCGGGTGGGGGTCGGGCGGGTGGGGGGAGGGGATGGGCATCCACACCCATTAGGAATGGGGTGGGTGCGCACCGACTGGGGGATGGGCGCACTTGAAGCTCTGACCAGAGGGGGGAGGCGGGGAGAGGGCAATGTACCTGACCTTAACATTGGGACCCCCACCATACGCTGCTAAAGCATGAGAGATAAATGAAGAAGACAACAGGGGGGAGGGGGGCACGGGCAATACATGGAACCCTAACACTTGTACTCCCATAATCTGCTTGAAAAGAGAGAGAAAAGAAAATGCAATAATCGAGGTAAGAGGCATGTTTTTTTTTTTTTTTTTTTTTTGGAGACAGAGTCTCCCTTTGTTGCCCTGGCTAGAGTGAGTGCCATGGCGTCAGCCTAGATCACAGCAACCTCAATCTCCTGGGCTCAAGCAATCCTGCTGCCTCAGCCTCCCAAGTAGCTGGGACTACAGGCATGCGCCACCATGCCCGGCTAATTTTTTTCTATATCTATTAGTTGGCCAATTAATTTCTTTCTATTTATAGTAGAGATGGGGTCTCGCTCTTGCTCAGGCTGGTTTCGAACTCCTGACCTCGAGCAATCCGCCCACCTCGGCCTCCCAGAGTGCTAGGATTACAGGTGTGAGCCAGCACGCCCGGCCAAGAGGCATTTTAAAAAAAAAAAAAATGACTCCGAAAAGAAAAGTAAAAGGAGGCCTGTCGAGCACGTCTGGGTGTGACTGTGCATCCCCCAACATCCGGTGCCACCACCAAAGATTCCTACGTGTAGCCCATAGAACGCCAAAATCAACGGGACGAGTTCTGGTCACAACTCCCTCAAAATGACATCCCGGCCTTCTTCTGCAACTCCCTCCCCTCTCAGACTCTCAAGGTTTCCTCCAGCGTGTCGGTTCCCACAGACCAGACCCTTGGTCTGAGACCCGACAGTCCAGGTGCCACGCCTGCTGCCGCGTGGCGGCGGTGCTGCGGCTTGGGGCAAGAGGAGGCCCCACGGAGCGGGCTGGGGCGCCAGGCACCGCGGCGGGCGCTGAGGGTGGGGGTGACACCCCCCCCCCGACTGCCGCCGCGCTCTCCGAATGGGGACAGAACAAGAGGCAAAAAAAAAAAAAGCCTACGGCACCCGGTATTCCCAGGCGGTCTCCCATCCAAGTACTAACCAGGCCCGACCCTGCTTAGCTTCCGAGATCAGACGAGATCGGGCGCGTTCAGGGTGGTGTGGCCGTAGACAGCGGAGGGCGCCCCAGCCCCGCTCAAGAAGCCGAGCGTCTCTGCGCTTCCCCGCGCCTCCTCCCGCCCCAGGCCCCGCGCCGGCGCTGACCCACTCGGGGCCGGGCCGGGCTTGTTGAGTTCGCTGGCCGGGTCCCGAGGTCTCCACGGGACTGGGGTGCGGGGCGTGGTGGGCTCGGCGGGGTGGGGGGCTGTCTTCACACACACACAACACACACACACACACACACACACTCACACACACACACACCAGATGCGCCTCCAGCCTCCACGGCTGGACCCGCCAAGGTGGAGACCTCCAGCCGCCCCCCTCTCCTGGCCTCGCCTCCCTCACCTACCCGCCCCCAACCCCAGTGCACCGCTGCTGACTGCGCATGCGCGGGCGGTCGCCTTTGGCCCCAGGGGCCGCCCTCCAGCACAACCCCTTTCAGCTGCGCCCCCGCCCTGCGTGTGGGCTGCCGCCTATCCGCCCCGGACCAGGGCTGGGGCACAGCGCGTAGGGGAGGGGAGCGAGTGTAGGGGCGTCTCTCGGGATGTGTGCCATGGGTGGGGTGTTTTGGGGGGCGCTGGAGAAATCAGTCCCCTCCATCTCCTACCTCTGGAAACCCCCCAAGCCGTTGCAGAACTGCCGGCACCGCTACCGTGGGGGCCGGGACCCTACTCTGTGTCCTCCTGTGGCCCAGTCCAAGGGGCCTGGGCCTGGCCGGGGCCGGATTGGACCCCAACCACCCTGGGGTGTGGACTTGCTAAAACTGGGCGATTAGAGATTTGGTTCCAGCTTCATTGAGGGTCATTTCACTAAGGAAGGCACCGTAAAGACGTTCCTAAGACGTTTGTGAGGGTGGCAACTGAAAGAGAATTTTAAAGCTGACAGAAGAGGCGAGGAAAGGCATAGGAGATTTCCACACCCAGCAAGGAAGCCTTTCCCGAAACGGAAGAAAGAAACGAGCAAACAGAGACACCGGTAGCCCGCCCGGATCAGAGTCTGCTCCTTAGGGCAAGTTCCCTGACCAGATTCACCCGTGGGTCGCGAGCTAGCGGCATTCAGAAGAGCCAGGCCCGCAGCCTACGCAGAAGACACCTGCGCTCCGGTGTCTGTGGCGGCACAATTCACAATTGCAAAGATGTGGAAGCGACCCGAGTGCCCATCGATCCACGAGTGGATTAATAAAATGTGGCGCGTGGACACCACGGAGTGCTATTCGGCTGTGAGAAACGGCGGTGAGAGGGCACCTCCCGTGTTCTCCTGGCCGGAGCTGGAACCCGTTCCAGTAAGCCAAGTATCCCAAGAATGGACACAGGAGCACCACGTGCGCGTGCTCACCGGCAAATTGGTAGGAACCCATGGACACCTGAGTGGACGTAGAGGAATCACCTTCATCGGGTGGGGGTCGGGCGGGTGGGGGGAGGGGATGGGCATCCACACCCATTAGGAATGGGGTGGGTGCGCACCGACTGGGGGATGGGCGCACTTGAAGCTCTGACCAGAGGGGGGAGGCGGGGAGAGGGCAATGTACCTGACCTTAACATTGGGACCCCCACCATACGCTGCTAAAGCATGAGAGATAAATGAAGAAGACAACAGGGGGGAGGGGGGCACGGGCAATACATGGAACCCTAACACTTGTACTCCCATAATCTGCTTGAAAAGAGAGAGAAAAGAAAATGCAATAATCGAGGTAAGAGGCATGTTTTTTTTTTTTTTTTTTTTTTGGAGACAGAGTCTCCCTTTGTTGCCCTGGCTAGAGTGAGTGCCATGGCGTCAGCCTAGCTCACAGCAACCTCAATCTCCTGGGCTCAAGCAATCCTGCTGCCTCAGCCTCCCAAGTAGCTGGGACTACAGGCATGCGCCACCATGCCCGGCTAATTTTTTTCTATATCTATTAGTTGGCCAATTAATTTCTTTCTATTTATAGTAGAGATGGGGTCTCGCTCTTGCTCAGGCTGGTTTCGAACTCCTGACCTCGAGCAATCCGCCCACCTCGGCCTCCCAGAGTGCTAGGATTACAGGTGTGAGCCAGCACGCCCGGCCAAGAGGCATTTTAAAAAAAAAAAAAATGACTCCGAAAAGAAAAGTAAAAGGAGGCCTGTCGAGCACGTCTGGGTGTGACTGTGCATCCCCCAACATCCGGTGCCACCACCAAAGATTCCTACGTGTAGCCCATAGAACGCCAAAATCAACGGGACGAGTTCTGGTCACAACTCCCTCAAAATGACATCCCGGCCTTCTTCTGCAACTCCCTCCCCTCTCAGACTCTCAAGGTTTCCTCCAGCGTGTCGGTTCCCACAGACCAGACCCTTGGTCTGAGACCCGACAGTCCAGGTGCCACGCCTGCTGCCGCGTGGCGGCGGTGCTGCGGCTTGGGGCAAGAGGAGGCCCCACGGAGCGGGCTGGGGCGCCAGGCACCGCGGCGGGCGCTGAGGGTGGGGGTGACACCCCCCCCCCCGACTGCCGCCGCGCTCTCCGAATGGGGACAGAACAAGAGGCAAAAAAAAAAAAAGCCTACGGCACCCGGTATTCCCAGGCGGTCTCCCATCCAAGTACTAACCAGGCCCGACCCTGCTTAGCTTCCGAGATCAGACGAGATCGGGCGCGTTCAGGGTGGTGTGGCCGTAGACAGCGGAGGGCGCCCCAGCCCCGCTCAAGAAGCCGAGCGTCTCTGCGCTTCCCCGCGCCTCCTCCCGCCCCAGGCCCCGCGCCGGCGCTGACCCACTCGGGGCCGGGCCGGGCTTGTTGAGTTCGCTGGCCGGGTCCCGAGGTCTCCACGGGACTGGGGTGCGGGGCGTGGTGGGCTCGGCGGGGTGGGGGGCTGTCTTCACACACACACAACACACACACACACACACACACTCACACACACACACACCAGATGCGCCTCCAGCCTCCACGGCTGGACCCGCCAAGGTGGAGACCTCCAGCCGCCCCCCTCTCCTGGCCTCGCCTCCCTCACCTACCCGCCCCCAACCCCAGTGCGCCGCTGCTGACTGCGCATGCGCGGGCGGTCGCCTTTGGCCCCAGGGGCCGCCCTCCAGCACAACCCCTTTCA